>NC_083410.1:30896280-31514291 GCF_020745735.1 Hemiscyllium ocellatum | reverse complement strand
TAGTGATGGAAAAGGATATCCCAGATCTAAAAGTTGAAGTTCTAAATTGGAGAAAGGCCAATTTTGACGGTATTAGACAAGAACATTCAAAAGCTGATTGGGGGCAGATGTTCGCAGGTAAATGGATGGCTGGAAAATGGGAAGCCTTCAGAAATGAGATAACGAGAGTCCAGATAAAGTATATTCCTGATAGGGTGAAAGGAAAGGCTGGTAGGCATAGGAATGCTGGATGACTAAAGAAATTGAGGGTTTGGTTAAGAAACGAAGGAAGCATGTGTCAGGTATAGACAGGATAGATCGAGTGAATCCTTAGAGTATAAAGGAAGTAGGAGTATACTGAAGAGGGAAATCAGGAGGGCAAAAAGGGGACATGAGATAGCTTTTGCAAATAGAATTAAGGAGAATCCAAAGGATTTTTACAAATACATTAAGGACAAAAGGGTAACTAGGGAGAAAATAGGGCCCCTCCAAGATCAGCAAGGCGGCCTTTGCGTGGAGCTGCAGAAAATGGGGAGATACTAAATGAGTATTTTGCATCATTATTTACTGTAGAAGAGGATATGGAAGATATAGACTATAGGGAAATAGATGGTGACACCTTGCAAAAAGTCCATATTACAGAGGAGGAAGTGCTGAATGTCTTGAAATGCATATAAGTGGATAAATCCCCAGGACCTGATCAGTTGTACCCTAGAACGCTGTGGGAAGCTAGGGAAGTGATAGTTGGACCTCTTGCTGAGATATTTGTATCATCGATAGTCACAGGTGAGGTACCAGAATCACTGGGGGTTGGCTAATGTGGTGCCACTACTTAAAGGTGATAAAGACAAGCCAGGGAACTATAGACTGGTGAGCCTGATGTTGGTGGTGGGCAGGTTATTGGAGGGAATCCTGAGGGACAGGATTTAGATGCATTTGGAAAGGCATGGACTGATCAGGGATAGTCAACATGGCTTTGTGCATGGGCAATCATGTCTCTCAAACTTGATTTGAGATTTTTGAAGAATTAACAAAGAGGATTGATGAGGGCAGAGTGGTAGACGTGATCTATATGGACTTCAGTAAGGTATTCGACAGGGTTCCCATGGGAAACTGGTTAGCAAAGTTAGATTTCATGGAATACAGGGAGAACAAGCCATTTGGATACAGAACTGACTCAAAGGTAGAAGACAGAGGGTGGTGGTGGAGGGTTGTTTTTCAGACTGGAGGCCTGTGACCAGTGGAGTGCCACAAGGATCGGTGCTGGGTCCACTACTCTGTGTTATTTACATAAATGATTTGGGTGTGAGCATGAGGTGTAGTTAGTAAGTTTGCAGATGACACCAAAATTGGAGGTGTAGTGGACAGCAAAGAAGGTTACCTCAGATTACAATGGGATGTTGATCAGATGGGCCAATGGGCTGAGAAGTGGCAGATGGAGTTTAATTCAGATAAACGCAAGATGCTGCATTTTGGGAAAGCAAATCTTAGCAGGACTTATACACTTAATGGTAAGGTCCTAGGGAGTGTGGCTGAACAAAGACTTTGCAGTGCAGGTTCATAGCGCCTTGAAAGTGGTATCTCAGGTAGATAGGATAGTGAAGAAAGCATTTAGTATGGTTTCTTTATTGGTCAGAATGTTGAGTACAGGAGTTGGGAGGTCATGTTGCAGCACTTTGCAGTACATTGGTTAGGCTACTGTTGGAATATTGCATGCAATTCTGGTCTCCTTCTTATAGGAAAGATGTTGTGAAACTTGAAAGGGTTCAGAAAAGATTTACATGAATGTTGCCAAGGTTGGAGAATTTGAGCTATAGGGAGAGGCTGAACAGGCTGGGCTGTTTTCCCTAGAGTATCGGAGGCTGAGGGGGTGACCTTATAGGGGTTTATAAAATCATGAGAGGCGTAGATAGGACAAATAGACAAAGTCTTTAACCTGGAGTGCAGAACTAGACGGCGTAGGTTTAGGGTGAGGGGGAAAGATATAAAAGAGAGCTAAAGGGCAATTTTTCACACACAGGGTGGTGCGTGTATGGAATCAGCTGCCAGAGGAAGTGGTAGAGGCTTGTACAATTGCAACATTTAAAAGGCATTTGGGTGGGTATATGAATAGGAAGGATTTGGTG
Source organism: Hemiscyllium ocellatum (assembly GCF_020745735.1). Lineage (NCBI taxonomy): Eukaryota > Metazoa > Chordata > Chondrichthyes > Orectolobiformes > Hemiscylliidae > Hemiscyllium > Hemiscyllium ocellatum. Next base: position 31,512,186 of record NC_083410.1, on the reverse strand, counting down.
CAATATGGACCGTCTGCTGGCAGGTGGGACTAGATTGGGTTGGGATATCTGGTCAGCATGGACAGGTTGGACCGAAGGGTCTGTTTCCACATTATACATCTCTATGACTCCAGTCTTGCTAGGGATCCTTGAGATCATACTTGATCAAATTTGATTATGATGTCAAGGGCATCACTTACTCTCACCTTACTCTAGAACTCAGTTGTTTTGTTCTTCTTTTAACCAAAGCCAGGAGACTCAGTGGCTCTGGCAGAACCCAAACTGGGTATCGGTGAGCAAATTATTGCTAAGCTGTTACTGCTTGATAGCACTGTTGTTGACACTTTCCATTACTTTACTGATGATCATGAGTTCATTATAGGGTGATAGCAGACAGGATTGGATTTGTCCTGCTTTTTGTGTACAGAACATAGCTGGTCAACTTTCCACATTGTTGGGAAGATGCCAATGTCGGATTTGGACTGGAACAGCTTGACTGGATGTGCAGCTAGCACATCTTCAGTACTATTACCATCGTCAAGGTCCACAGCTTTTGCAGCATCCTGTACCTACATTTTTGGTAACTTGGAGTGAATGAAATAGGCAGAAGCTTGGCCCCCATAACGCTGGGGATCTTTGGAGAAGATTAAGGTGAATTATCCACTCAGCACTTTGGTTGAACATCCTTCAGCCTTATCATTTGCATTGATGGGTTGGGTTCCTCCATCACTGAGGCTGGGTATGTTTGTAGAGCCTCTTCCTCCAGTGGCTGAGCTTAGATTTGGTCTGTTGATTGTGGAATTTTTTAAAACTTAGTCTCTGACTTGCTGGTTGGCAAATCTATTTTTGCCACTTCGCCAGGTTGATTCATTTTTAGGTATGCCTGGTGCTGCTCTGGGCCTGCTCTCCTGCACCCTTCATTGAACCAGAGTTGATACCCTGGTTGATAGCTCAATGGTAAGGATAGAGTGGAGGATATACCATGCCACAATGTTGCAGTTTGTGTTGGAGGATAATTCTGCTGCTGACTCACCAAGCCTGTGGACACCAGTCTTGAGTTGCTAGATCTGGTTGACATCTATCCATTTAGCACGGTGATAAAAGATATCATGATATTGTGAAGGCCAAATTTTTTTCTCCACAAAGATCGTGCAGCAGTCATTCTTACCAATAATTTCATTTGCATCAGACAGATTGAGGATGAGTGCCATTTTTTTTCTTGTTGGTTCAATCGCCCTTGGCATAGCTGCTAGATTGGATTTGTGTCCTTTAGCAGTCAACCAGTTTGAACAGTAGTACTGCTATAAAGTCACTAATGATGGTGGACATTGAAATCCCCCAAGAAGACGTTCTCTGTCATGTCACCTTCGGTGCTTCCTCCCAATGATGTTAATCTGATTCAGCAGGGGAGGGCATTGTGTGCTCAGCGGAGCAGGTAAGGGCTGTTTGGCAGTGGCTGGTTGAAGGCTCGGTGATGTTTGTTTAACGCTTTAAGTTTGACAATTTTTTTTTTTAAAAAAAAGTGCGGAGCAGACCCGGAAGCTGGTGTAGCGCAAGCTTACCTGGGTAAGTTTTTTTTCCCTATAAAGGCGCGCAGGAGAGGAACCCGAGGCACTACAGGGGTAGTGCCTCCCACATGCCCTCTTCTTCTAACCTAATAATAAGACCCGTTGTGGTAAGCAGGTAAGTGCTGCATTTTGCTTGTTCTATTGTTTAGACCTAGTTTTTTTAAAGGTTACTTTTAGAGGGATGGCAGTGAAGTCAGTGCAATGTTCCTCTTGCAACATGTTTGAGGCGAGGGATGCCATGGTCTTCCCTGCTGATTACACTTGCAGGAAGTGACCCATCTCCAGCTCCTCCAAGACCGTGTTAGGGAATTGGAGCTGGATGAACTTAGGAACATTCGGAAGGCAGAGGGGGTCATAGATCGGAGCTTTAGGGAAGTAGTAACTCCAAAGATTGCAGACAGATGGGTGACAATGAGGGGGACTGGGAGGAAGCAGCCAGTGCAGGGACCCCCTGCGGCCGTTCCCCTCAAGAACAAGTATACCGTTTTGGATACTTGTGGGGGGGACGACTTACCAGGGGTAAGCAATGAGGTTCAGGCCTCTGGCACGGAGCCTGTCCCCGTTGCTCAGAAGGGAAGGGTGGAGAAGAGCAGAGCAATAGTTATTGGGGACTCGATAGTTTGGGGCACAGATAGGCGGTTTTGTGGGGGCGAGAGAGACTCACGTTTGGTATGTTGCCTCAGGTGCAAGGGTACGTGATGTCTCTGATCATGTTTTCCGAGTCCTTAAGGGGGAGGGGGAGCAGCTCCAGATCGTGGTCCACGTTGGCACCAACGACATAGGTAGGAAGAGGGAAGAGGATGTTAGGCAGGCTTTCAGGGAACTAGGTTGGAAGCTCAGAGTTAGAACAAACAGAGTTGTTGTCTCTGGTTTGTCACCCGTGCCACGTGATAGAGAGTCGAGGAATAGAGAGAGAGAGAGCAGTTAAATGCGTGGCTACAGGGATGGTGCAGGAGGGAGGGATTCCAGTATCTGGATAACTGGGGTTCTTTCTGGGGAAGGTGGGACCTCTATAAATAGGATGGTCTACACCTGAACCTGAGGGGCACCAGTATCCTTGGGGGGAGGTTTGCTAGTGCTCTTTTGGGTGGGGGGGGGGGGGTAAACTAACTCTGCAGGGGCATGGGAACCTAGACTGCAGCTTTAAGGTGCAGGACCTGGAGTGTAGGGAGGTTAGGAACATGGCATCAATCTAAGGAGGGTGCCTGTAAACAGGAAAGTGGTTTGAAGTGTGTATACTTCAATGCGCAAGTATACGAAATAAGGTAGGTGATCTTGCAGCGTGGGTTGGGTCCTGGGATTTCGATGTTATGGCTATTACGGAGACATGGGTAGAACAGGGACAGGATTGGCTGTTGCAGGTTCCAGGGTTTAAATGTTTTAGTAGGGTCCGAGGTGGGGGTAAAAGAGGGGGAGGTGTGGCATTGCTTGTCAAAGATAGTATTACAGCAGTGGAAAGGACAATAGATGAAGACTCGCCATCTGAGGTAGTTTGGGCTGAGCTTAGAAATAGGAAAGGTGAGGTTACCCGTTTAGGAGTTTTCTACAGCCACCTAATAGTTCTAGAGACGTAGAAGAAAGGATTGCAAGGATGATTCAGGAGAAGAGTGAAAGTAATAGGGTGGTTGTTATGGGGGACTTTAACTTTCCAGATATTGACTGGGAAAGCTAGAGCTAGAGTACGTTAGATGGGTCGGTGTTTGTCCAATGTGTGCAGGAGAGTTTCCTGACACAATATGTAGACAGGCCAACAAGAGGTGAGGCCATACTGGATTTGGTTCTGGGTAACGAACCAGGCCAGGTGTTAGAATTGGAGGTACGTGAGCACTTTGGGGACAGTGACCACAATTCGGTGACTTTAGCGATGGAAAGGTTTAAGTGTGCACTGCAGGGCAAGAGTTATAGCTGGGGGCAGGGAAATTATGATGCGGTGAGGCATGACTTAGGTTGCGTGGCTTGGAAAAGTAGGCTTCAAGGGAAGGGTACAATCGATATTTGGAGCTTGTTCAAGAAGCAACTATTGAGTGTCCTTGATAAGTATGTACCTGTCAGGCAGGGAGGAAAGGGTCGTGTGAGGGAGCCATGGTTTAATAAGGAATTGGAATCCCTTGTTAAAGGGAAGAGGGTGGCCTATGTAAAGATGAGGCGTGAAGGTTCAATTGGGGCGATTGAGAGTTATAAGGTAGCCAGGAAGGATCTAAAGAGAGAGCTAAGAGCAGCAAGGAGGGGACATAAAAAGTCCTTGGTTGGTAGGATTACGGAAAATCCAAAGGCAAAGGTATGTCAGGAATAAAAGAATGACGAGGGTAGGAATAGGTCCAGCCAAGGATAGTAGTGGGAAGTTGTGTGTGGAGGCTGAAGAGATTGGGGAGACACTGAATGAATACTTTTTGTCAGTATTCACTCAGGAACAGGACATTGTTGCCGATGTGAATATTGAGTCACAATTAATTAGAATGGATGGCTTTGAGGTATGTAGGGAAGAGGTGTTGGAAATTCTGGAAAGGATGAAAATAGATAAGTCCCCTGGGCCTGATGACATTTATCCTAGGATTCTCTGGGAAGCAAGGGAGGAGATTGCAGAGCCATTGGCCTTGATTTTTATGTCCTCGTTGTCTACAAGAATAGTCCCAGAAGACTGGAGGATAGCAAATGTGGTTCCCTTGTTCAAGAAGGGGAGTAGGGATAATCCTAGTAACTATAGGCCGGTGAGTCTCACTTCTGTTGTGGGCAAAGTCTTAGAGAGAATTGTAAGGGATAGGATTTATGAATATCTGGATAGGAATAAAGTGTTCAAGGATAGTCAGCATGGTTTTGTGAAGGGCAGGTTGTGCCTCACAAACCTCATTGAATTCTTTGAGAAGATGACTAAGGAGGTGAACGAGGGTAAAGCGGTAGATGTGGTGTATATGGATTTTAGTAAGGCATTTGATAAGGTTCCCCATGGTAGACTACTGCAAAAAATACGGAGGTATGGCATTGAGGGTGAGTTGGAGGTTTGGATTAGGAATTGGCTGGCTGGAAGAAGACAGAAGGTAGTAGTTGATGGTAAAGGTTCATTTTGGAGTGCAGTTACTAGCGGTATTCCGCAAGGATCTGTTTTGGGACCATTGCTGTTTATCATTTTTATAAATGGCCTTGAGGAGGGGCTAGAAGGTTGGGTGATCAAGTTTACGAATGATACGAAAGTCGGAGGAGTTGTTGACAGTGAGGAAGGATGTGGCAGGTTACAGCGGGATATAGATAAGCTGCAGAGCTGGGCAGAAAGGTGGCAAATGGAGTTCAATGTAGGTAAGTGTGAGGTGATTCACTTTGGTAAGAATGGTCGGATACTTGGTAGTGTGGATGAGCAGAGGGATCTTGGTGTCCACGTACACAGATCTCTGAAAGTTGCCACCCAGGTAAATAGTGCTGTGAAGAAGGCATATGGCGTACTGGCTTTTATTGGTAGAGGAATTGAGTTCCGGAGTCCTGAGGTCATGTTGCAGTTGTATAAGACTCTGGTGCGTCTGCATCTGGAGTATTGTGTGCAGCTTTGGTCGCCATACTATAGGAAGGATGTGGAGGCACTGGAACAGTTGCAGAGGAGGTTTACCAGGATGTTGCTTGGTATGGTAGGAAGATCGTATGAGGAAAGGCTGAGGCACTTGGGGCTGTTTTCGTTGGAGAAAAGAAGGTTTAGGGGTGACTTGATAGAGGTGTACAAGATGATTAGGGGTTTAGATAGAGTTGACCATGAGAACCTTTTTCCACGTATGGAGTCAACTATGACGAGGGGGCATAGATTTAAATTAAGGGATGGTAGGTATAGGACAGATGTTAGGGGTAGATTCTTTACTCAGCGAGCCGTGAGTTCATGGAATGCCCTGTCAGTAGCCGTGGTGGACTCTCCCTCTTTATGGGCATTTAAACAGGCATTGGATAGACATATGGAGGATAGTGGGCTAGTGTAGGTTAGGTGGGCTTGGATCGGCGCAACATCGAGGGCCAAAGGGCCTGTACTGCGCTGTATTTTTCTATGTTCTAATCTGCCAGACATCTCCTTCTCCATGTATAACCTGATGATAAGACATTTAGGGGACCCATTGCAATACTGAGGACTACTTGGGCAACTCTTTGCACGGTGGCTCAGTGGTTAGCACTGCTGTCTCACAGTGCCAGGGACCTGGGTTCAAATCCCGCCTCGGGCAACTGTCTGGGTGGAGTTTGCACATTCTCCCAGCTTCTGCGTGGGTTTCCTTTGGGTGCTCTGTTTCCTCCCACAGTCCAAAGATGCGCAGGACAGGTGAATTGGCTATGCTAAATTGCCCGTAGTGTTAGGTGCATTAGTCGAGGGAATGGGTCTGAGTATGTTGCTCTTCAGAGGGTCAGTGTGGACTTGGTGGGCTGAAGGGCCTGTTTCCACACTTAGGGAATCTAATCTAATCTAAACTAATCTACTGTATACCACTGAGCCGGTGGGACAGGGCATACCCAAAGATTGCGATCAAGGTGTCTAATATGATATGAAATAAGATATGAACTGTGGGTGTGACAATGTCTTTGCTCTTCTAATCTGAGACAACTCTTCCAACTTTGGCATTAGCCCCTCTACGTTAATAAGGAGGACTTCAAGAAACATTGCTTTCATTCCTGATGACTCGGTCAATACTAGGTTGACCATCTGGTTTCATTCCTTTTTTGAGACTTTCTAACAGTTGTTTGAATCAAGTGGCTTGCTAGGCCACTTCAAAGGGAAGTTAAGACCAACTACAAGGCGATGGATCTATAGTCACCTATAAGTCAGACCAGATCAAGACAGCACTTTTTCTTCCCTAAAAAAGACAATAGTGAATCAGATGTGTTTTGTTTTGCTGACAAATTAAGAATAGTTTTGTGAACCCCAATTAAGCTCAGGTCCCAAGAATATTACATGGGAATCTGGATTACTACTATAGCAATAATTCTGGGACACCATTATCTCCCCAAGATGGAATCCTCTCCACTTGCCTGAATAGGTGCAGCTACAACAAAGCTCAAAATCAAACAGGTCAAAGCCCATTTGGATGAGACCCCATCAAAGACTTTCAACATCCACTCCCTTCACTAAAGCTCAGTAGCAGCAAAGTACCATCTACTAGACACACTATATCAACTCTCAAAGTCTAAGGCCTAAAAAGAGCAACCAATGTATGCAGTAGCACCCAGGATCCTCTCAAAATCACACATCACTTTGACACTGAGTTATATCACTATTCCATCATTCTCGACGGCTCAAAATACTGAAGTTCACTTGCTAACACCACCATGGAGGGACCTATAGCACTTAGACTTCAGCAGTTCAGTAAGGTGACTTGCGAACATCTTCAAGGGAAATTAGGGATGAGTAATTAATGTTGGCCAAGCTGGTGGTGATGCTCATATCCCATAAATGAAACAAAAAGGCAGGGTAGCAACTGATGAGGTACACATGCAATGCTGTGTAAAGACTCTTTCTTTTTTCTCGTATTTTTGTTGGAGGACTGAAATGAAAAATATATTGTTTTAAAACCAAGGATTACTACATGTTTTGAAATCAATTAACTTGATACTCATGAAAAAATGCTATTTTACAGTTGCTGGTTCCAGCAATATTTGCAGTGTAGTTTGCAGAAACTGGAGCTGCACAATTGTGGTCAAATTGAGATTCAGCTAACAGTAAGTAAATGATTGGTCTGTAGACTAGTGACCAGAGCGCGAATAAAAGGTAAAAACCAAAAGAACTGCAGATACTTGACATCAGAAACAAAAACCGAAATTGCTTGGAAAGTTCACCAAGTCTGGAAGCATCTGTGGTGAGAAATCAAAGTTAACATTTCAGGTCCAGTGACTCTTCCTCAAAACTGATGGTAGCTATGAGAAATCATCTTTTATGTAGAAGAGAAGGTACAGGGGTGGGGTGGAAGGAATAAATATTAGGTGGAGATAAGACAATCAATTTAGGAGAATGAATAGCTAATAAGGGGGATGATTAGTGGCTAACTATGGGCTGTATGTAATAGCAGATCATGTGATGGAATTAGTTTTACATATACTCAAATGGGCACAATGAAAAGTTTACAAGTCACCACTAATAGTTTCCAAGTTTCCATTTTTCTGTTGGTGTAAGCTGTGACTTCTAACTAATAAGTCAGAGATCTTTTATGCATGAATCATTCCTATGCCTCCTGCAAACCAGTGGAAATATCCAGAGAAGGAATACTGAAGCAACATTCTGATCAGCTCTTGAATCACCTCAACAGATCCTGAGCAGCGGCTTTGCTCGATTTTTCCCTGCGTAAGGGGGAGTTTATAAGGTGATTAGTGTTTAAACTAGTGTAATTGTGTGCCAGTTTATAATTGTTTATCTCTAACTAGAATGTAATTACTTGGAATAAACCGTAATTCTTGGGAAATACTGAAACTTGGACTGTGCTTTCTGCCAACATTGCTCTAAAAGAGAGGTAAATTGGAGAATTTTGCATATTTCTATCAAATCTTTAACTTCTGTGGTGATTCCAGAACAGCAGAGCTTGCTTCCCAGCGTATTATCTCAGTGAGGCAAGACAGCTGCTGACGATTACTCCAGAATCTGCAGTCTGTAGAAAACAGGCATTGGCAAAATATTTCGAAGTCAGGAGGGTTTATTGCTTTTGAGAGGCCCTGTAGACATTGATGGGATTCCTAACTGCCTAGAATTCTTTTCCATTGAGATGTTAGATGTCCTGGGATTGCAAGTTGTGCTGAAGGAAGCTAGTGATATTGGACAGAGATCTACAGCAATAACATGTTTGCGGTAGTGATTTAAGAATTATGGGGAATTCACTCAGGCTGAAAATGAGTAAGAACGAGAGCAAAGGCTCCTCTTGTGTGTCTTTCTATTGCACTAGCATCCTAATGGAATCAGAACATTCTGCCCTTGTGGCCATTCAAATTCCTTCCCTCCACCTTGTCAAAAGGATGAATATTTCTTCCAATTGCTTAGTTCAGAGCTCCCCATTCTTCTGCTGCGAGATAGCGTAGTGCTTAGTCAACCATGTTTATCCTGAATAACTTCTAAGGTGCATACTACAGTACTCCTGAGGAGAGTGGGCAACAGAATTTTTTTTTGTTTGCTATTACCCTTGTATAGCCACGGGAAGCACGGCACCTCTCTTTTTCTGGAATTTACAGGTACTGCACAGGCATCACTGGACAGTTATTATTGGATACAGACCCCGATATCTAGGAACTACCCCTGCAGTCACATAGACTCAAACAGATGTGGCACTGGTGAATAATGAAGAGTGCAAGAATCATAAATCCCTGGGAACTAAGCACATAGCTGGGAAGATATAGTTGCAATTGTCCAGATGAAATGTACATTTATGAAGTTCTATTTGCCACATGGACTATCATGAATGCAACCTCTAATAAGTTAATTCTGTTTTGGGGTAGTTCCTCCAATTCATGGCAAGAGGATTATACCCAAAAAGCCTGGGTAACTTGGTAACCATTGAAGTAAGGATATCCCAGGAGAAGGTATTGAAATGCATGTGCCACAATTCATACCTGGAAACAAAGACAAGTGCAACTTGACTGACTGCGAATAAACTTTCAGTCTCTGAGGTTTTGAACAGAAAAGAGAGGTGTCTATTAAAAGAACAGAAGGCAGACTTTTAAAGATTCATTCATGTGAAATGGGCATCGCTGACAGGGCCAGCATTTTTTGCCCATCACTAGTTCCCTTCAAGAAGGCATATTCAATGTAGATAATTAACTTCTTTGTGTGATCTAACAAGCAGAATGAAAGTCTCGGATTGAAACATATCCCAAGGCTTTGTGAAAGTTCTAGAAGCTTAGTGCTGGTAAAGCCAGATTGAAAAATCCCTAGAGCAGGGATTAAAGATGGTTGTCAGTTTGGCAATTTCTAAAAACTAAGGGAAGCACCTTTCAACAATCATTCAACTTTACCACTTGGGAAAACAGAGACCTGAATCCATTGGAATAAAGGGAGCACCAGCAATCTATGTCAAATTATAATGCTGCAGAGAGCTCATTTGCTCTGGGGTTCCCGGTCAGATTAAGACAGTTAAAGATTTCTCCTTTCTTTAGCTTAGAGTACAAGTTTCCTTTTAAGCAAAACTTAGTTGAGGTAATTCTTAATGAAAAAATTACATACTGAAGAATTTTTCAAGTTTTTTTGTAAATATATTTATTAGCAATTTTTTAACTTTACATACATATAAAATTAATGAAAAATACAATCAGTACAATAAAAAGAAAAAAAAACAAATTATAATATAACTACTGTCTACTAACTACTAACCTACCCTATAATACAAAACAAACCCTAACACTGCAAAGCAACACCAATAAATAAGTAAATAACTAATAGATTAAAAAAAAGCAAAACAAAAACAAAAAAAAATACAGAACAGCTATGTTCGGCGCAAAGTTCCTAAACAAAGGAACGGGAGCGTTGTGCATATACCCGTATTAACTCAGGAGACCCTCTCCAGGGCCCAGGGCTAACACACCTAACAATCCTGGTTAAACAAACATCCTAGATAAGATAATTGACAAATCTATATCCAAATAACTCAAGTAGGACTGCCATGTCTTATAAAAATGGTCTGTTGTGTGGTGCACCATGTCTGTAAAAAAAATCTAAGGGAATGTGCTCCATAATTAATTTCAGCCATCCCAGCAAGCCTGCCGGTTTCTCAGACCCAAGTTCATCAGAATATTCTTCTGTGCACAGTATGCAAGAATATTAAATAGTTTCTTTGCATGCCCGATGGTAAATTCGGTAGACCCAAGAATAAAGGTATCGGGTCTACTTTGGCTTCAGTCCTCAATACCCTCCCTATCTCTCCCGCCACAGCCCTCCAATAAACACGGAGCCTGTGGCATGTTCAGAAGCAATGGGTAAGAGTACCTACACTTATTTTACATTTGGGGCACACTGAAGATGCCCCTTTTTTAAACTTCACCAGATGGTCTGGTGCCAGATGAGCCCTGTGCAGATATTTTAACTGCATACCGCATGTCCTATTACAGATTAAGATCTTTGGAGCATTCTCCCATGTTTCAGAAGAGATCTCCACTCCTAGCTCTTGCTCCCAGACCTCACATAACCAGTCAATATCCAGCCAGGCCCTGCCACCCAGCAGGTGATAGAGGGCACTAAATGAAAGAGTGTTTGTGGAACGTAGCAACAACCTCACTGTATCGGGCTTATAGTGCTTAGTGAGAAGCATAGTCTTCTTCTGGATGAAATCCCTAACCTGAAAAAAAACGGAAAACATCTCTGCTGGGCAACCTGTATTTACGGCTCAGTTGCTCAAAACACATCATAAATTCCCCCTCCAACAAGTCTCCCTAATTAGAAATTCCTCTCGCTGCCCATAGTTTGAATCCTGAATCCATCATCCTTGGTCGGAACCCTAGCATGCCAACTATGGCCGTAAGTGGTGGAGTCTTGGATAAGCAACTCTCACTCTGACGCATTGCCCTCCATGCCTTGACTGTACTAATGACAATAGGGTTCCAGCAGTGGTCCATAACTGTGGTCATCTAATCCATGAACAACAGGTTAATAAAAGGGCACTTTGCCTGCGAGGCCTCAATATCCAGCCATGTTGAGTTTGGATCGTTACTTACCCATCACAGACAAATGATAGCAGGGAACTCAACTGATACCTCCTGATGTCTGGGAAATCAACTCCTCCCCTTCCTTGAGGCAACTGCAATTTAGTAAGTTTGATGAGGGGCTGCCCACAATGTCAGACAAAGGAACCAAACCATCCCATAAGCTTCCACAGCATTGACCTGGGAAACATTATAGGGAGCATATGCATGGGATAAAGCAAACGAGGAAGAACATTCTTCTTAATGAGAGATATTTGGCCCAGCCATGAAATTGGAAGAGCCTCCCATCTCTGGAGATCTCGCCTAATATTGTCGTGCAAGTGAGCAAAGTTAGTCTGAAAAAACAGATCAAACTTGGGGGTAATAAAAATGCCCAGGTATCAGAACCCTCCCCGTGACCACTTAAAAGGGAACTTAGGGCCAGCTTCAACTTCTGGCATATCCTTAAGGTTCCCCAAAGGCATAGCCTCCGATCTTATACCCTGAAATAGCCCCAAATGAATTGAAACACTGTATCAAATGGGTTACGAAGGTCATCGGGTTTGATAAAAACAGAAGGACATCATCCGCATACAATGTAATCTTGTGTGCCCTCATTCCCACTTTCGAAGCGATTATGTGGGCGTTTTGACAAATGGCCTCTGCCAGCGGCTCTATCACCAATGTAAACAACAATGAGGGGGGGGGCAACCTTGCTGACTACCCCTACCAATCCTAAAATTCCCAGACTTCACCCCGTCGGTGATGACCGCAACCAGAGGGTGGCGATATAAAATCTCCATCCACCCAGCAAAGACCCAACCCAGCCCAAACTATTCTAAGACATAAAAACGATACGGCCATTCCACCCGATCAAATGCTTTCTCTGCATCTAAGGAAATCACCAACCCCTGAATCGATCGTTGCTGACCATATTCAGCAACCTTCTAATATTATTAGAGGACCTACGGCCCCTTATAAAGCCTGTCTGGTCCACTTTAACAATATGGAGCAACACCTTTTCCAGTCTCACCGCCAGGATCTTGGACAGAATCTTGAAATCTGAATTTAACAGAGAGATGGGCCTGTAAGAGGCACAATCCTCAGGAACCTTCCCCTCCTTAAGAATTAAGGAGACATTAACTTCTCTCATAGATGGTGGTAGGCATTCCTGCATGTAGGAGTGATTGTACATCTCCAACATCTGCCCTGACAGAATCCCTATGAACTCCTTATAAAACTCACCTGGGAGATGATCAGGGCAAGGTGCTTTCCCACTATGAAGTTGTCTGTATTTTCTGAACTGTCATGGGGGCATTAAGGAGTGATGCTTGTTCCAAGGTTACCCCTGGGAGGTCCAGGCTCTTAAAAAAGATCTCCATTTTAGCCCTCCTGTCCTTGCAACCTTCAGATCAATACAATTCAGAGTAAAAGCTCTGAAAAGCCTCATTAATCTTTTTTAGCAGCTTTTGTAAGGACCTCGGCACTGTCTCCGATTGCAGTAATGGATTGGGGAGCACGCTTTTTCCTGGTCAGGTATACTAAATACTTTCCTGGTCCATCCCCATATTCGAACAGCCTTTGTCTAGCAAAGCAAGGTCTTTCTTTGCGTTTTATGTCAGTATTGAATTCAAGGCAGCCCAGAGGGCCGTGATCCACTGTAGCTTAGTCACTGAAGGCTGCGCAAAATGTGCCGCCTTGGCAGCTTTCAACCATGTCTCAAGTAGATGCTGCTGTTCCTTCTTGTCATTTCCGGCTAGCCGAATAGGAAATAGCTAATCCCCTAGCAAAGGCCTTAGCAGTCTTCCATAGCATAGGTGGACTACTAACCGTGCCTGAGTTGATAGTCAAGAATTCCTGAAATTCCTCCAAAATGTATTCCACAAATTTGGAATCCTTAAGGAGAAAAGGGTCCAAATGACAGTGCCGCAAACCTAGCCCTTCACTCTTGGCCTTAACCTCCAAATATCCTACTGCATGATCAGAGATAGCTATATCCCAATTTTACAACTCATAATTGAATCCAGAAGGGCCAAGGGAGCCAAAAAAGGTCAATCCTCACGTGACATTTATGTGGATTTGAAGAAAAGGTGAAGTCCCTGCCGGTAGGGTGAAGACATCTCCAAATATCCACCAGCCCCAACTCGTTGCATAACTCAATCACCTGCTTGGCCTGCGAAGAAATAGTTGGGGACCCACAAGGCATCCTGTTCACTGTCGGATCCAAAGGATCCCCCCCATAACAATGTGCCGTGTTCCAAAACCACTCAACTTAGAGAAAGCATTAATCAAACATTTTAGGGGACGCGCCGGAGGACAGTAGACATTTAAAGTGTTATATTCCACCCATATGCATCAGGGCTTTAAGTATCACAAACCGTCCCTGCTCATCTTTGACCTGCTCTAATAATGTGAATGGAAGATTTTTCTAGATAAGTATCACTACCCCCCTACTTTTAGTAGTAAAGGATGAAAAGAATACCCGTTCGTAACCCCCCTGTTGTAATGTCAGGTGTTCCCCATCATCTGGTGCCTCACAGCACCAGAGACCCGGGTTCAATTCCCGACTCAGGCGACTGTGTGGAGTTTGCACGTTCTCCCCGTGTCTGCGTGGGTTTCCTCCGGGTGCTCCGGTTTCCTCCCACAGTCCAAAGATGTGCAGGTCAGGTGAATTGGCCATGCTAAATTGCCCGTAGTGTTCGGTAAGGGGTAAGTGTAGGGGTATGGGTGTGTTGCGCTTCGGCGGGTCGGTGTGGACTTGTTGGGCCGAAGGGCCTGTTTCCACACTGTAAGTAATCTAATAAGATGGGTTTCCTGCAACCAAGCAATATCAACCCTTCCCCTCTTAAGGCTAGAAAGCACTTTTTTTCCCTTTAACAGGTGAATGTCTTCCCTTAATGTTCCAGGTGCACACCATTTAATAAGACACTTAGCCATATCCCCTTTCAGAGACCTTTGAATCCCTGGAAAGGAGAACCCTGCTTACAAAGCATCGAACACAAGTAAATAAAGACACATAGAATTTAAGAACTATATATACAAAAACTACTCTATCATAACTATAAACAACTATTACTACAAAAAACCTACAAAGAAAACCAACGATAAAACCTTGAATGGAAAACTCTTCCCCCTGCCCATAGGGATCATTCACCCTACCCATCCCCTCCTTCACAGCTTCTTCAAACCCAGACTGTGCCCCAGCCTTAGGCAAGAAAAAAGACAAGGAGATGATCCTTAAATCAACAGAAAAAAGACAAAGTCAAGATGAGCACTCCACCCATCCCTGGCTTCATGTCTCCCTTACTTGTGACTAAAAGAGAAACAGAACAAACGAGAAAAAGGGGGACAGACAACAAAGAACATCCACAAAATTCCCATCAGAAAATCAAGTTATTAAAAAAAAATAGGAACAACTTTATCCAAGGCTTTCCCCCCCCTTTCCAAAAAAGAAGTTATTAGGGAGAAAGAAAGGATTTTAAAAAAGGAAGGGAAAACATGGGGAAAGATAGAAAAGAGAAAAAACCTTTAACCGTATTCTCCAGGCCAATCTGTCTATTTTAAAGTGTCTACAAAGTTTTTAGCTTTATCCACTGAGTCAAATGTATAAACTGAGTCCTCGTGACTGAAATGGAGCACTGTGGGGTATCTCATGGAGTACTGGATGCCCAGGTTCCTCAGCCTCTTTTTAACTTCATCGAAGGATTTCCTCTTTCAAATTACAGCTGCAGAGAAATCGTGGAAAAACATGATTTTTGACTCCTTGTACAGCAGTGCCTGCGGATCTTTTCCCATGGATCTGGAAGCTTCTATTACATTTTGCTTTTCCTTATATGAGTGGAAGTGTACTAGGATCGGGCAGGGGCGCGGCACTAGCCCTGACCTGTGCACTGTAACCCAATAAGCCCTTTCAATCTGCAGCCTGCTGGACTCGATGTGAAGAACCAAAAACTTCGGCAGCCAGCTTTCAAAGAAGCTGACTGGCTGCTCTCCTTCCTCACTTTCAGGCAGCCTGACAATTCAGAGTTTTATCCTCCGACCTCAATTTTCGAGGTGGTCGACCTGATCTCACAAGGCCCGCACCTCTTGCTCCAGCACCTGGATCCGACTGGATGAGGACTCCATTGCAGCTTCCGAGGCCTTACTTTGATCCTCCATCTCCTCCAGCTGCTCCCTGAGGCCCTGGATTTTCTGCCCATGCTTCTGCAGCATGGATGTGATTGGTTAGACCTGGACATGAATCTCCCCATGGATCTCCTCAATCTTAGCCCCAATTTTCAAGGTAAGACTCTCCATCGCCACAGCCAATTCCTGAGAGTCTGTCGGGTCCCCAGGGGATTCAGGAGAGGCTGCTGCTGCTGCAGTCTCTGATGTAGTAGGTGCTGCAGGGGAGTGTCCTCCCTGCTACTGTTTGCTCACCCCTTTTCCCTTTGGCATCCTTCCCACTCCCAAATATTAACAAATATGTGTTCTGTAATATTTTAAACTAATAATTCCACCACATAAGTTGGCCAGGGATGGCAAAAAACACCAGTATGCCTTGGTTGTTCTGCTGCGGACAACTCTGCCTTTGTACAGAATTGCCACCATATTGCAGAGTACATTTTTCAATATTTTATCTGACCATAAATAGTTAAAATATCTTTTTAAAAATTATCAGTCTCCATCATTGTAGGCTTTAACAAGCCTATAACTTTTACACTTGTGATGGCACCAAAGCCTACAGTCTAGCTCGCTGTCTAGCTCTCATGATCAGTGGTGAATATAACAAAGTCATTGACCTTTTTGAACAGAGCACTGGCAAACTCATTGATGCATACTCAAATGGCTGCTTATGAGACACCACAGATATTCCTGTGGAACTTCAGAATGATCTAATCCTTCGGTAGAGAAATCTAAATCTCTTGGTGACTTTGAATGCACTGGTGTTGGATTGAATCCCATCTGTATCAAACATAGCTTTCAAGCATGTGCAGGCACAATTAGTTAATGTCCTTGTTGAGAGCCTGAGCAATATTTGACATTATCTTAACATTGTTCAAGCATATTCAGATGGTTGCTTCCCATACAACACTCAGGAGGACATATGGTCATTATTGCTGGTCATTTCACTCGCCCTTATTGCCAGCATTCTAAGCAGCCTGGCCCCTTGATGCATAGTTACCATGCCTCTTGCTGACCTTCGAGCTGTAGATAGATATTGCCCAAAGCCAACTTCTCCCAGATTTTTCTCCTGCTGTTGCCCAATTGCCTCCAGTTTAATCACAAAGATCTCGCTTCATCTTAGTAAACATTTATGTCATTACTGTTAGATTTCTGACATTTGCTGTTGAGAAACTCAAATCACCTCCAAATCTTTATCGACTTAATTCGGTGACATTTACCCAAAATCAATAACTTGACATTTCACCTCTTGCCCAATTAAATTGCCTAATCCACCTCTCGGTCTGCAGCCTTGACCATCATTAAATTCAGTTCGGTACAACTGAGATGGACAGATTTTTAATTAGCAGGGGAATCAAAGGTTATGGAGGAAAAATGCAGTAGAGTTAAGACTTATCTGATCAGCCATAATCTCTGTGAATGGCAGAGAAGACCAAATGGGCTTCTGCTTGTGTGTCCTATGGTTTACATTTACACAGTGTGTGTAACATAAAGCATTTATTATCTGTACCTGGTCTTTGTTTACAAAGCATTTTAATCTGTCTACAAAATTTGAAGAAGGATCTGTGAAAACATTGCGAAAAAGATAACTAGGTCAAATCATCATTGTTTCTGATCATTACGCCTATGTGGCACTCAACTAGTGATTCTGCCATCCCTTAAAATGGTATATTAATTTGTAGTTTTGTTTTTGGTCAATGACTTGCAAGTTATACTCTTGAAATGTTCTACTGGATTTATCAAACATGATTTCCCTTGCAAATATCTTTCTGCTTCTGCCTGGGTGTACTGATTTTCCTAAGTGACCTGTTAGAATGTCTTTAATAATATATTATTATTTTCCAACTATAACTGACCTGAACATGGTTTAGATTAGACTTACAGTGTGGAAACAGGCCCTTCGGCCCAACAAGTCCACACCGACCCGCCGAAGCGAAACCCACCCATACCCCTACATTACCCCTTACCTAACACTACGGGCAATTTAGCATGGCCAATTCACCTGACCCGCACATCTTTTGGACTGTGGGAGGAAACCGGAGCACCCGGAGGAAACCCACGCAGACACGGGGAGAACGTGCAAACTCCACACAGTCAGTCGCCTGAGTCGGGAATTGAACCCGGGTCTTCAGGCGCTGTGAGGCAGCAGTGCTAACCACTGTGCCACCGTACCGACCTGTT
Source organism: Hemiscyllium ocellatum (assembly GCF_020745735.1). Lineage (NCBI taxonomy): Eukaryota > Metazoa > Chordata > Chondrichthyes > Orectolobiformes > Hemiscylliidae > Hemiscyllium > Hemiscyllium ocellatum. The sequence continues at coordinate 31,494,685 of NC_083410.1, read as the reverse complement.
TTCTCTCTCATTGTTCTTGAACAGTGGGGTTACATTTGCAACATTCCAATCCACAAGGACCATTTCAGAATTAAGGTAGTTTGGTACTCTAAAAGTAATGCACTCATTGTAACTACAGCTACTTCTTTTCAAACAGTTGGATATAGATAATAGGATCCAGGGGATTTGTCAGCTTTTGACACATTTTTGTTCTCTAACACGTTTTCATCCACAGTATTAAATTCCTCACTCTTATTAGACATTCTGTTTCCCAAATATCTGGTATGTTTATTATTTCATCTGTTAATATAGATACAAAATGTTTGTGAGGCATCTCAGCTACTTTCTGATTTACCAGTATTACACGTTGTTTAAGCAACTAATATTTACTATTGTTGATTTCTTCTTTCTTTGCTCTTATCGAGTTTAATATATTTTGCAAATTTATTTGGATATTTTATTTTATAAGTTTGATCAATTTTGAGAAGATCTGTAGCTCAGGTTGAGGTTCTGGACATAAGTTTGCTCGCTGAGCTGGAAGTTTGTTTTCAGACCTTTCGTCAGCATACCAGGTAACATCATCAGCCTCTGATGAAGCACTGGTGTTATGTCTCACATTCTGATTATATGTTTAGGTTTCCTTGGGTGAGTGATGTCATTTCTGGCTCTTTTTATCAGAGGGTGGTAGATCAATGTGTTTTTATGATGGAGTTCTGTTCGGAATGCCATGCTTCTAGTAATTCTCATGCGTGTCTCTGGTGGCTTGTCCTAGCATGGATGTGTTGTCCCAGTCAAAGTGGTGTCCTTCTTCATTTGTATGTAAGGATACTAGTGATAGTGGCTCATATCCTTTGGCAGCTAGTTGATGTTCAAATATCCTGGTGGTCAGTTTTCTGCCTGTTTGTCCAACGTAGTGTTTGTTATAGTTCTTGCAAGGTATTTTGTAAATGACATTAGTTTTGCTTGCTATCTGTATAGGGTCTTTCAAGTTCATTAGCTGACGTTTTAGTGCATTAGTGGGTTTGTGGGCTACCATGGCAAGAGGTCTATGTAGTCTGGCAGTCATTTCCATGGTGTCTTTGACATAGGGGAAAGTGGCTAGTTTTCTGGGTGCATTTTGTCTGCTTGTTTGAGTTTCTTGCTGAGAAATCAGTGGACTGTGTTCATTCGGTAGGCATTCTTTTTGAATGTTTTATAGGTGATTTTCCTCTGTTCTTCGTAGTTCCTCTGTGCTGCAGTGTGCGATGGCTCGTTGAAATAATGTTCTAATGCAGCTTCGTTTACGGGTGTTGGGATGATTGCTTCTAAAGTTCAGTATTTGGTCTGAATGTGTTGTTTTCCTGTAGACACTGGAGAATTAAAGAAGATAACTTCCCAAAAATGAAACCAGATGGATCCAACATGCCTCTATGGATTAACCAAAATTCATAAACTAGGAGCCCCCTCAGACCTATAGTCTCACTACCTGGAACACCAATGTACAGATTAGCCAAGGAACTCCACCAAAGACTAAAACAATTAGTAGAAGACTCACACCATTCTATTCACTCCCCCAAGAATTCCTGAACACCAAAGACACCAAGATAAAAGAGGATGAAATAATGGTCTCCTTTGACATAACAGCCCTGTTCACATCCATCAACATCAAGCTGGCCAAAGACACACTGACAACACTATTAGAAGAACCAAAGACACATGCACAAACACCATCAACTTCATCAGCAAGGTCAACATCGTCAAGCTAGTGGACCTACACCTTATCACCTACTTCACTTTCAATAACAAGACTACAAACAACCCAATGGAACACCCATGGGATCACCGATCTCTTAGCAGAGGCAGTAATGCAGAGACTGGGACAAACAGCTCTGCCAACCATCCAACCAAACTTTGGGTCTGCTACATGGATGATACCTTTGTCATCAGAAAACAAAACAAATTACAGGAAATCTTCATGACCATCAATCACATACTTACTGGCATAAAATTCACAAAGAGGAAGAAAAACAATAATAAACTGCCATACCTCAATGTTACAGTAGAGCAAACAGCCAATGAGGAACTTCAAACCAGCATCTACAGGAAAATAGCAAATATGGACCAAATACTGACCTACAGAAGCAACCATCCCAACATTCACAAATGAAACTGCATTAGATCATCATTTCGATAAGCCACTACACACTGCAGCACAGAGGAACTATGAACTGCAGAGGAAAATCACCGATACAACATATTTAAAAAGAACGGATACTGAATATACACAGATTGCCGAGTTCTCAGCAACAAATCCAAACAAGCAGACAAGATGCGCCCAGAAACCCAAGCCACTCTCCTCTACATCAAAAACATTGCGGACATGACTGCCAAACTACTCAGACTTCTTGACATTATGATAGCCCACAAACCCACCAACACAATAAAACAGCAGCTAATTAACTTAAAAGACTATACAGACAAGCAAAATGAATGTCATTTACAAAGTACCTTGCAAGAACTGTAACAAAAACTACATTGGACAAACAGGTAGAAAACTAGCCACCAGGATACATGAACATCAACTAGCCAAAACTCATGACCCACTATCATTAGCATCCTTACATATAGATGAGGAAGGACACCACTTTGATTGGGACAACACTTCCATTCTAGGGCAAGCCAAACATTGACACACACGAGAATTCCTAGAAGCACGGCATTCCAACCAGAACTCCATCATTAAAAACACATCGATTTGGACCCCATCTACCAACCTCTAAGAAAAAGAGCCAAAGTGACATCACCAACCCAAGGAAACCTAAACACATAAATAGAAAGTGAGACATAACACCAATGCTTCATTAGAGGCTCACTGATAATGTTACCTAGTATGAAGATGAAACGTCTGAAAACGAACTTCCAGCTCAGTGAGCAAATTTACATTCACACTTGATCAATTTCCTGCTGTCCTTTGCTCGTTTTTAAAATCTTTCCAATCTTAAAATTTAATTGGGGCGGCATGGTGGCACAGTGGTTAGCATTGCTGCCTCACAGCGCCAGAGACCTGGGTTCAATTTCCACCTCGGGCAACTGTCTGTGTAGAGTTTGCACGTTCTCCCTGTGTCTGCGTGGGTTTCCTCCAGGTGCTCCGGTTTTCTTCCACAGTCCAAAGATGTGCAGGTTAGGTGAATTGGCCATGCTAAATTGCCCGTAGTGTTAGGTGAAAGGGTAAATGTAGTGGAATGGGTCTGGGTGGGTTGCTCTTCGGAGGGTTGGCGTGGACTTAGTGTGGAAACAGGCCCTTCTGCCCAATAAGTAATCTAATCTAAAATAATCTAATCTAAAATTGAAAGGCAATATTGTAAGATTCTTGTTTAATCTCATAAATTCTTAATTGTTATAGTTGGCCAGTTTCATTTTTCAAATGAATTTTTTATTTCTTCATAATTATACAAAGTACTGAAATATTCACTGTTACTTCTCACTTTTGTGTTTCAATGTAATTTTCAAATCTGTCTCACCACTGCCCTTAATTGGTCCTGTTTAAATTTATAATGTTAGTTTCAGAATTAACCACATCTCAAACAACTTTAGTAGAAACTTGATCATCAGTCCCTCCAAGTTTTTTTTACTACAACACTTCTGATCAACCCCATTTCATAACTCAATACATTTACTGAAATATTCTTATAGAAAAGACACACTTTTTTTTATGAACTCATCTACCAGCTACTTTTACTGATTTGTTATGCCCATTCATACCAGATTAAATGGAGTATCACGTGGGAAGATATAGAGTCATAGAGATGTACAGCATGGAAACAGACCCTTCGGTCCAACCCGTCCATGCAAACCAGATATCCCAACCCAATCTAGTCCCACTGCCAGCACCCAGCCCATATCCCTCCAAATCTTTCCTATTCATATACCCATCCAAATGCCTTTTAAATGTTGCAATTGTACTAGACTCCACCACTTCCTCTCGCAGCTCATTCCATACACGTACCATGCTGTGTGTGAAAAAGTTGCCCCTTAGGTCTCTTTTATGTCTTTCCCCTCTCACCCTAAATCTAAGCCCTCTAGTTCTGGACTCCCTGACCCCAGAGAAACGACTTTGCCTATTTATTGTATCCATGCCCCTCAATTTTGTAAACCTCTATAAGGTCACCCCTCAGCCTCCGATGCTCCAGAGAATACAACCCCAGCCTGTTCAGCCTCTCCCTACAGCTCAAATCGTCCAACCCTGGCAATATCCTTGTAAATATTTCCTGAATACTTTCAAGTTTCACATCATCTTTCAGATAGGAAGGAGGCCAGAATTGCACACAATATTCCAACAGTAGCCTAACCAATGTCCTGTACAGCCGCAATATGACCTCCCAAACTCCTGTACTCAATACTCTGGCAATAAAGGGAAGCATACCAAACACCTTTTTCACTATCCTAACTACTATCTGAGACTCCACTTTCAAGGAACTATGAACCTGCACTCCAAGGTCTCTTTGTTCAGCAACACTCCCTAGGACCTTACCATTAAGTGTATAAGTCCTGCTAAGCTTTGCTTTCCCAAAATGCAGCACCTCGCATTTATCTGAATTAAACTCCATCTGCCACTCCTCGGCCCAATGGCCCATCTGATCAAGATCCTGTTGGAAAGGGGTGGGGAGGGAAATATATCCCTGGTGGTGGGGTCTTTTTGGAGGTGGTGGAAATGTCGGCAGATGATTTGGTTTATGTGAAGGTTTGTAGGGTGGAAGGTGAGCACCAAGGGTGTTCTGTCCTTGTTATGGTTGGAGGGGTGGGGTCTGAGGGCGGAGGTGCAGGATGTGGACGAGATGCGTTGAAGAGCATCTTTAACCACGTGGGTAGGGAAATTGCAGTCTCTAAAGAAGGAGGCCATCTGGTGTGTTCTATGGCGGAACTCAGCCTTCCGCAAAGACCGTGACTACCTGGTCAGGTCCACGCCGCCCTACAACCTACCCTCCCATCCTGGCACCTTCCCCTGCCACCTCAGGAACTGTAAAACCTGTACCCACACCTCCTCCCTCACCTCTATCCAAGGCCCTAAAGGAGCATTCCACATCCAAAGTTTTACCTGCACACCCACCAATATCATTTATTGTACCATTGTTCCCGATGCGGTCTCCTCTACATTGGGGAGACTGGGCGCCTCCTAGCAGAGCGCTTTAGGGAACATCTCCGGGACACCCGCACCAATCAACCACACCGCCCGTGGCCCAACATTTCAACTCCCCCTCCCACTCTGCCGAGGACATGGAGGTCCTGGGCCTCCTTCACCGCTGCTCCCTCACCACCAGACGCCTGGAGGAAGAACGCCTTGTCTTCCGCCTCGGAACACTTCAACCCCAGGGCATCAATGTGGACTTCAACAGTTTCCTCATTTCCCCTTCCCCACCTCACCCTAGTTCCAAACTTCCAGCTCAGCACTGTCCCCATTACTTGTCCAGACTTGTCCAACCTGCCTAGCTCCTTTTCCACCTGTCCACTCCACCGTCTCCTCCCTGACTTATCACCTTCATCCCCTCCCCCACTCACCCACTGTACTCTATGCTACTTTCTCCCCACCCCACTCTCCTCTAGCTTATCTCTCCACGCTTCAGGCTCACTGCCTTTATTCCTGATGAAGGGGTTTTGTCCGAAACATCGATTTTGCTGCACTTTGGATGCTGCCTGAACTGCTGTGCTCTTCCAGCACCACTGATCCAATAATCTGAGGTAAGCTACTTCACTGTCCACTACACCTGCAATTTTGGTGTTGTCTGCAAACTTATGCTCACATAAATGCTTATATAAATGACCAAAGGTAAAGGGCCCAGCATCAATCCTTGGGGCACTCCACAGGTCACAGGCCTCCAGTCTGAAAAACAACCAAATGGCTAGTTCTCCTTGTATTTCATGAGATCTAACCTTGCTAATCAGTCTCCCATGGGGAACCTTGTCGAACGCCTTACTGAAGTCCATACAGATCACTCTTCAATTCTCTTTGTTATTTCTTCAAAAAACTCAAACAAGTTTGTGACATGATTTCCCACGCACAAAGCTATGAAATTGTTTTATTTTGGCACAACAAAATTTAAAATATTATTTAATGATAAACATTTTCAGACAGTGGGTGGCACTGCTGCCTCACAGCACCAGAGACCCGGGTTCAAGTCCCGCCTCAGGCAACTGACTGTGTGGAGTTTGCACACTCTCCCCATGTCTGCATGGGTTTCATCCAAGTGCTCCGGTTTCCTCCCACAGGCCAAAAAATGTGCAGGTTAGGTGAATTGGCCATACTAAATTGCCTATAGTGTTAGGTGAAGGGGTAAATGTAGGGGAATGAGTCTGGGTGGGTTGTGCTTCGGTGGATCGGTGTGGACTTGTTGGGCTGAAGGGCCTGTTTCCACACTGTAAGTAATCTAATCTAATCTAGATTTCTGAGATGCAGACGGAAGTAACAATGTTATCATTTATTGCAAGGGGAATGGAATACAAAGTGTAAATATGTTATGCAAGTATACATTCAAATATATAGGCTTGGCACAGTGGCTAGCACTATTATCTCAGTGTTCAACTCTACTTGGGCGACTGTGTGCTTGGAGATTGCACATTCTCCCCATATCTGCATGGGTTTTCTCCAAGTGATCTGGTGTCCTCTCATAATCCAAAGATATGCAGGTTAGGAAATGCAAGGTTACAAGGATAGGGTAGCGGAATGTATCTGGATGTGATGCTCTTCAGAGGGTTAGCGTATACTCCATGGGCTAAATGGTCTGCTTCCGCACTGTAAGGATTCTGCACAGGACATCAGTGAAACCATATCTGGTGTATTGTATACAGTAATAACCACCTTATTTTAGAAAAAAAATTGAAGTATTTTAGAAGCAGTTCCAATCTGAATGTGGCATTAACTGCACTGCTATGTACCATCAATTCCTGACTCATTTTTCAAATAGCATTTCTCTCATTCAGCCACAAATATACCCTATCACCTTCACTAAGAGAATTATAAAAAAAATTAAATATCTTAAAACAAGAAATTCCTCTTTACCTTGAATGCAGACTGCTTATTTTTGAACTAGCTCTGGTTTCTTCACAAAGGGGAGTCCTCTCAATAATCCTCAAAATCACCTGTTTCAATAAGGTCACTGCTCATCTTTCTAAACTCCAATGAGTATAGGCCCAATTTTTCCCCATCCCAGAAATTAGCCAAATTAATCTTCACTGAACTATCTCAATGAAAGCATCTCTCTTAGATAGAGAGATCAAAACTGTAAAAGATACTTTAAGTTCCCCAAAGTAGCCTGACCAAAGGCAGAAATTTCAAATGCAACTCACATCATTTATGTGTAGAATTCAATTCCAGAACAATTACAAATCAAGTTAATTATCATAGACTGCTGTGCCTGGACTACTGGGTTTGAACAGTCTCATGGAACCAGTCCTGGTGATGACAATGATTCTGAATATATCACATTTAGAACAAAAACAAGTACCCTAATTGCCTAGCAAATCAACTTAAGGTTGCCAGACAATAAGACAACAACCCAAGGCTGATGCCCAATAGCAAATCTAAAAGATAATAAACGTGTGGTGGGGGTAAAAAGAGAGAATGGCATGCTTCCACACTGTAGGGATTCTATGAAAATCTCGAACAAGTTCAAACATCACTGCATGAGCAGTTATTCATGTCAAAGACCCTTTGCCACAGGTATTACATACTTCCCAGATGGATATTGCTTTATCAGTCAGGTCTAAGTCTAAACTAAATACTTTGGATAAACATGATCTACAGTGTGAAGTTGATTGCAGTTGATTCTGCACCAGATTTATTGCAATAGCCCAGAGATTATTACTTTTGAAGTTCTGCTTCTTAATTCAATGTCTAGCTCCTTATGCTAACTATGCAGAACTTGTTTCCTTTTTTCCTCTTGCCTCTATATCTATATGGACTTTAGCAACTGTATTAATCCGCTGCCACTCCAAGTTCTTTTCAAGCCCTGAGATCACGTTCTGAATCCTGGCATTAAGCCTTTTGGCCTCTCACTCTTAACTGCAAGGTACAATGTCAATCTCCCTCACTATGCTGTCCCCTACTACTATATAGTATTGTGTTCCACTGAATTGAATGGATTGTTGTACCAGAGTGTCAGGGTCTGTCAGCTCATCAATCCTGCACACCCACCCTCACCTAAACAAGCTTAAAGAATCTCAGACCTGTTGAGCTCCTGCACTCCCACCTTTTGTATGCCCTTACCTGTCTCACTCTTAGTGACACTCCCCTGTCCCTGATGAGATTGGATTATCCCAATGTTACAACATGGGTAAACTCTCCTGTTTAATTTAAACCAGCAACACAGAAAAGATTTATTCCATGCAGTAATCTATGAAAATTTGAGGGGTCAAGAACTATTTAAAGTATAAATTAAATTTATTTCTTAAAGTATAATACAGAATAATTAACTAACAACTATTTACAATTCCTTCCTCTAACCTATCTTTCCCGTCTACAATACTGGTCCGATAAAATCCCGATTAAGATTTACAAAACAAAACTTATGATCTCAAAACCAGGCAGCTTTCAGTTCTTCTCGGATTTCCGGTCTTCTTTTCGTCCTCTCGGGGATTCTGCTGTACAGGTTACTAATTGATAATAGTACCTTTAAGAGAGCTATTTTTCGGGCAGTCTTTACATGCTGGTGGCTTGGCAGTTCTCCTCTCAACTGTTTTCCCTAGTCTTATATCCCCAAAGTGTCAAAATGTGTCATTAGCTTTTAAGATTATCAATATACTAAATTCAAACTGGATTGGAGTTGTTTTTTTTGGAGGGGGAGGTATAATTTAAATGGATTGGCCTAATTTGAATCTGTTTTGTCTCCAGGCAACCAGCTATCCTAACTGCTGAACCAAAAGGTTACATTATATCTTTTTTCAGAACACTTGGTGCTGCAGGTAGCTCCGTTGCTTTTAACTCTTAAAAGTTACACTACACCCACATCTTCATAATACCCACCCAACGAGTGTTACTGCCTCTGAGTATCAAATATCTAGCCAACGCTCCTCCTTCTGGATGTGTATCAGTTTCTGCAGCTGTAATTATAGTGCTGAAGGCTGACAAGTTACATTGAGTTGATAGAATTAAATATTTTTTGTTTTGGAGACAATGAATGCATTGGTGAAAATTTTCTAGATCTCCTGAATTTTGGGAAGGTCCCAGCGTATTGAAAGTAAGTGTAACATGTCTACTTCGGGAAGGTCAGAGACAAAAATTTGTTACTGAAAGCTGGCATGCAGGTGCAGCAGTTTGGAAGGCAAGCAGAATGCCAGCCTTTAGCACAACAGGAATTGAATAAAGAAGCAATGGTCTCACCTCACCAGAGAGATCAAATCTGGAATACTGTATGCAAACCGGTCTTCTTGCCAAAGGAGGAATAAACTGGCTATACATGAAGTGCAGCAGAGGTTCATAAGACCAATTCCTGGGATGACAGAACTATGCTAAGGAAAGATTAAGGATTTGTAATTTCTGGATTGTTGTCATGGTGGCTCAGTTGTTAGAACTGCGGCCTCACAGTGCTCAGGACACAAGTTCAATTCTACCCTTGCATGAATGTCTGCATGGAGTTTGCACATTCTCCCGTAACTGTATGGGTTTCCTTTAAGTGCTCCGGTTTCCTCCCAGGGGTCCAAAGATATGCACAAGGGACAACCCCATTGAAACTTCTAAAATTTTTGAAAGGACAGAGTAGAGGTTTTGTTTGATGCTTTCCCCTCACTGTGGAGTCTAGAACCAGAGGATAGAATCTCAGTATTAAAGGCAAGCCATTTAGGGTCGTGATTAATCGGAATTTCTCCACTTAAAAAGGTGGTGATTTGGAATTCTTTACCCCAGAGAAACTCAGTTATTAAGTATGTTTGAGATAAGAGTTTGATGGATTTCTGGTTCCTATAACACCAATAGCTTTAGGGATGATACAAAAATACAGTGATGAGGCAAATACATGATCAGTCATGATCAAAATTGGTGCAGCAGGGTCTTGGGTCTGAATGAGTGTTTCTGTATACCTAGGTAAGACCTTATTGTCTTTGGGTGACATAACAACATTTACAAAATTGCCTAACTAGTTCATTTTCAGATTGGTAAACAAAGACTAGTACCACAATGATCAGTGCTAGGAGCCAATTTACATTCTATCTTACTGACTTGGAGTGACTATCATTGCCAAATTTTGCCTGCCTGATAAAATATGCAGAAAAGCAAGTTGAGGATTATACTAAGAGGGGTACCAATCAAGTGGGAAAAATTAGAAGATGGCATTAGGAGAGTGTTGGACTGGGGTGTACAAAGTTAAAAATTACACAACCCCAGGTTATAGCCCAACAGGTTTATTTGGAAGCACTAGCTTTTGGAGCGCTGATAAAGGAGCAGTGCTCCGAAAGCTAGTGCTTCCAAATAAACTCATTGGACTATAACCTGGTGTTGTGTGACTTTTAACAACGTGGGAAAACTTGACACTTTTTTTTGTTCATTGTGCCAAAGTGGGAAAAAGTATTAATTAAATGGAGAATAATCAAAAATGATGCAGCACAGAGAAACTTTGATGACTTCATAAGTGAATCACAAAAACTTAGTATGCAGGTCAGCGAGTAATTGGAAAGGCAAACAAAACCTTGGTCTTTTACACTCATCCTTCTTGTAATAAAGTAAGGAAGTCTTGCTACAGGCCTCTAGTCAGACCATAACCAGAGTACTGCTTATAGTTTTGGTCTAGATGGGATATACTTACACTGGAAGGAATTCAGTGTATTTTTACTAGGCTAAATTTCTGGATGAAGGGATTGTCATTTGGAAGAAAACTTGAACAGGTTGGGCCTATACAATGGAAGTTTAGAAGGTAAAATTCGTATGGAAAATTATACAGTTCTGTTGGATCTTGGCAGGGTAGATGCTGAAAGGATGTTTCCTCTCACGGGAAATCTAGAAATACGAAAATAAATCATCTCCCACTTAAGACAGAGGAAAGGAGGATTTCTTCTGAGTAGATCATTACTTTGTGAAATTTTCTTCCCTAAAGAATATTCAAGGTTAGATTAGATAGATTTTTGATCTACGAAGGATTTGAGGGCTATGTGAAACCGTTAGGGAAGTGGGGTGGAAATCATGTGTATGGAATGAGCTGCCAGAAGTAGTGCTGGAGGCTGTTACAACTACAACACTTGAAACACATCTGGATGGGTACATTAATAGGAAGGATTTGAAAGCAATATGGGGCAAATGGGACTAAATTTATTGAGGATATCTGCTCAGCATAGGCAAGTTGTGCTGTATATCTCTATGACTCTATATTAGTTATGATCGCTTGAAAATTGCAGCAAGTTTGAGGGGCAAAGTGGCCTCTTCTGACCATATAAGTAATGGAGGTTTCACATTTACAAACTGATGCGAAAGAAGCTTTAGCAAATAGCCACATTCCACCAGTAGATAATATACTGCAGTCAATGTATGCTGATGGAGGAGGAACTGGATGTTATAAGGTCAAGTTTCTAAGTTGTTGGTGCAGTATTTATTCAGGAAAAAGGACAGTATTGATATGGTTAATGTAATTTCTGCAGTTTCACACACACACACATATTTCTTTATTCACACATATACACACACACACACCCAATTCACGCGCATACACACACACACAGATACACACTAGACCCACACACACATACAAAGAGACACTAAGACCCACACACATATACACACTAGACCCACACTACCTTCACACACACACACACATATACATTCTCACACCACACACATATTACATACACACACACCCAATTCACACACACACTCTCTTGGTATAAGTGGGGTAATTTCTATACTAAAACAGAAATTTAATGAATAAAAGTTGAAATTGTAAGACTAATAATTTACTAAGGCCATAAAGAAGCATGAACTGTAAGTCACCTCTGTAAAGCTAGGAACATGGTAACCTTGGGCAGGAAACCAAGGAATGCTTCAGTTAGACACAGAGGGCAAAATACAATGAAAGCTCTTTTCATGACATACACAAAAATCAATAAATGTTATAACTAGTAGAACATGAAGATACCAAATAGCAGAAATTGTAAAATAATATAACATTTTAATTAAAGAAATTGGCAGAGAAAAGTGTGAAATGCTTTAACCAATGGAATTGTCATTAATGATTTTTAATGTAAGAAAAATCCATAACGTGAGATGTTTAAACCAATGAAATTATCACCAATGTATTTGAATGGAAAAATAATGTATAAGTATTAGTGCTGTAAAATCTCCCGTTGCGATTTCCGAAGTCTTTTTTGGAAACTCGCCCAATCTTCGAAGATTGAATAAACATCTGTTGCTCCTTTTGTGTGTGTCTCGCAGTATTTCGATTTGCCACGGGAGAAGTGATAGCCGGTGGGGATAAGGACTGATACCAGTCAACTTGGAGTTCGCCTTTTTGAACTTAACCTTGCGGACAGTCTCCCTTGATACAAGGGTTAAAGGACAGTCCGCGGTTGGCAGAGTTCGGAGGCAGGACCCGGTTGTTCTGAATCAGATCCCTAGAGTTAGAATAGTTAGCCAAGTGTCAGGAACTATTCTCCGGAGATTCAGAAAGCCTAGACAGAAATCACTTATAACAAATTTGGGGGCTCGTGTCCGGGATCCTAAACAGAACTCCCACGGGAGGCTCTGAATGATTCTGGGACACTGTGACACACACAGATGTTTGAGCAAACGATGTGAATAGGTGGCGCTCGCAATAAAGTAAAAAGGTTGAAGCTTCGAAAAAGTAAAAAGGTGATTTTTTACTTTGAGTCGGACAACTCCGTGCACGGATCAAGGTAAGAACCTTCTCTGGTATTTGGGGTTTTCGCGGAATTGAGAAGGGTACACTGCCTTGTCGACTCGGTGGTTGTGACAGGTAACCGGGATACAAGGGTTAATTGAGTAACCAGAGTGTAGGTTAGCCTGAAGACCAACCATGGGTGGCCGAGGTTCCAGGTCTAAAAAGGAACGGGAAGACGAAACCCCAAAAATTCCCCTTGATAGTCCGCTGGGACGAAAATTGGGGAATTGGAGTCCCTACGAAAGTCGGGGCTTAAAGAAAAAGGAAATGATAAAATACTGTTGTTTTGTTTGGGTAAAAGAACCCATCCGTCCGCCATCAGTGATCTGGCCAAAATTTGGATCGGACGAGGATTGGGTTTGTCAAATTTTAAATGATTATGTAAAGAATAAACAGTATCCAGGTTTAAAGGAGAGCGAGTATGCTGCATGTTGGGTAGGGAACCTGACAGCAACTGCTCCAACCCCAGTACCCTTATATCCTTTAACCCCACTGAATGAGAGTAAGTGGGAAGTGTTAGAGAACTTACCCCCGCCTGTGGCACCCCCGCCATATGCTCTTCAGGAGGAACAACGGCAGCGGCCGTTGGAGAATCAGGGAGCGGGATCCAAGGGATCTGGCGAAGGGGACGTGGAAGCCACAGCAGCAGGGGCTGAGGGGGTAAGGAGATCTGCACGACTAAAGGAGAGAGAGATGAGGGGAAAAGGTGAGAAAGAAGTAGTGAGACTGTGTCCCCGACGGGACAAATTTTGGCCAGATCACTGATGGCGGACGGATGGGTTCTTTTACCCAAACAAAACAACAGTATTTTATCATTTCCTTTTTCTTTAAGCCCCGACTTTCGTAGGGACTCCAATTCCCCAATTTGGGGAACGGACCACAGGATTTGTTGTAGCCCCATTAAACTCAAATTATATAAGACAACTGAAGTTTATTTTTTACCAGCAGCTTGCAGTAAGACCGACAGAGAGAGAGAGTGCGAGAACTGCTCGCAAAATATTTAACCCTCTGTGATTCGGTTTGAATGCACATTGGTTTGTTGGTGATTGAATGAGGAAGTTTTATTCACTGGAGCTTGAGTTCCAGGATTGTTTTAAATGTGATTTTTATGTAAACTTAATATGATTTATTTTCAATATGTGAAGGACAGTTGTAGTTCCAGTTCAACAGTAGACTGTCGGGAAAAAAAGACGATAACTTCCATGGTTATTATCTGAGACCTTGGATTCGGCCATTAGAATTTTTTTTTAAACTGGAATTGACAAATTATTGTAAGACAGCTCTGATTATTTTATGACCTAAAGTGTTGTAATTGAGAAATAATTGGTCAGGAGTACATAAGAAAACTAATTTTGGATCTAAATTAGGGTACTAAATCTGGGTGATTACAGTGGATTTTAAAATTGGGAACTGTATGCATTTTACATTTTAAATATTAAATACTGAATAAATGGACGTAAATATATAAATATGTTTACAAGTTAGGAACAGGCTTTAAAGTTAGTCAAGCATGAATTAATAAATTGGGGTTTGAGGATGAGAAGCTAGGAACATCGCAATATTTCCTAAAAGAAAGGAAGAACGTATCAACTAAAGTGCCGATAGGGGACAAGGAGATTGGGTTTGTGTGTGACCCCCTCACCAGTGGGGAGGTCGGAACATTTAAAAGGAAATGACGATCCTGGATGAGAATCCGATAGGATTGTCAGAACAAATTAATTTATTTTTGAGGCCCAGTCTGTATATGTGGGCTGAGTTAATGTCTATTTTTGAATATACTATTTACTGGGGGAGAAAGGAGACTTATATGGGGATACTGGATAGGGAAAGTGTTAATTGAGATTAAAAAAAAACTAGTAGCAGTGCCGGTATTAAGCTTGCCGGACAATTTGGCATGAGAGGGGGATGGTTAGGGGTGAAGACAAATATCCCCTTCAGAACCCTAACTGGGACCACCACAATATAGAAGGGTGGAATAATATGTTAGACATGCAAAATTTGATAATCCAAGGGATACAAACTTGCATCCCCAAACAACAAAATTTAGCCAAGGTTTTCGACCTGAGGCAGGGAAAGGACGAGTCTCCCTGTGCATTCTTACATAGATTAAGGGAGTTGGTTAGGAAATGTTCGGGTATAGACCCAGATGGGGAAATAGGATGACGGATGGTAAAGGTTCACTTCGTGACAAAGGCATGGCCTGATATCCAGAAGAAGTGACAGAAGATAGAGGACGGGAACGGTAGAAATGAGTCGGAGTTGTTACAGGAGGTTCAGAAAGTATTTGTATAGAGAGACATAATGGCGGAGGAACGGAAGGCTAAGATAATGGTAGCAGTAGTAAGGGAGGACTGTATGAAAGACAAAAGGAGTCGGATAAATAAGGTGGTTATCTAAATCTGAATATTTATGTCTTTGTGGGCCGGCCCCCGATAGGAATTTTGTGTTGGTGAAGATTTATGTGTGTCTTTGTGTGTGTAAATTTGATTGCAAAAAAAGTCTCTGTGGATGTGAGAATTTGTGTTTGTGTATGGATTTTTTTTTTAAAAAGGCTTCTCAGCTAACAAGCAGTTTAACACTTTGTGCTCTGGCTTGAATTCATCTGTTTGTTAATGGTTTTGTGTGTGAAACTTGTTTGTCATTTGATTCAGTGTGCTATTTTTGATTGTAATTTTATGAATGCTCAACGTTATTTTTTTTTCTCATGATATGATTTTATTAGAACTTAAGGAGAACCCTGATACTGGGAGAAAACAGCAGTATAGGTGGACTGTCTTAGCTGGAGGTTTTACCGAGTCACCAAACTTGTTTGGACAGATCCTAGAACAAGTTCTTGAGGGCTTGATTTTAAGGCCAGCTTTAAAGTTAATTCAGTATGTGGACGACCTCCTGTTGTCCGGTCCCACCCAAACTGACACACAGCAGGGAACCAATGATTTATTAAACTACCTTGCAGTGAAGGGATTGCGAGTTAGTCAGAACAAACTACAGTATGTGGAACGGGAAGTAAGATATTTAGAGCATTTGATCAGTCAAGGGCAGAAGAGAATAAGCCCTGAAAGAGTAAAGGGAATTGTAGAATTAGGACTACCCCGAACTAAGAGGGAACTCCGAAAGTTCCTGGGTTTGCTGGGTTATTGCAGACTCTGGATAGATAATTATGCTACAAGCAGTAGCAGCCACTGCTAAGCTAGTGGAAGAAAACCAGAAACTGACGTTTGGAGCACCACTGACTGTGGTTACTCCTCACCAAGTCCGCACTATTCTGAATCAAAAAGCGGGACGATGGCTCACAGACTCCCGAATCCTGAAATATGAGGCAGTGCTCTTAGATAGAGAGGACCTTAAGATAGAGGTGGGTGCATGTTCAAATCCGGCTGACTTCTTATGGAAAGGAGGACCATTCATGAGATTGAGTGCAAGGTAGTAATAAGTTAGAACAATTCCAAATTCACACGACATGAGGGATGGTATCCACCTTCAGGAAAATGAGGCAGGGGAGCAGTGGCTCCGGAACAGATGTACAAAGAAATAGGCTGCTGATAAGGCAAGGGGGAACAGAAACTCTGAGGGTAGATGCGAATTAATATGGGTAACTTGAGAGTGAGTTTCAGGACGTTGAGACAGTAAGTAGACTGTATTGCGCTGAGATTGTTCGTGGGGGCTATATGGCGCGTAGGGCTGCATTGAAAAATGGTAGGTAGGGAGCGGGAGCCCCGGGGGCAGATGCGCCCAGACACAGGGAAAACATTACATTTGACAACTGCGATGTGCTTGAAAGAATTAAAATGTTACTGACAACCGACGCTGAACAGTTCCCAGACACAGAATACAATGACAGGCAGACATAGACAGAGAGACCAACACCGTATGAGAGAGAGAACGGAAGCTATTACATTTTGTTGAGTTTCTGGCTGAAAGTCATCTGTTCGTTAGTGCATGAATGTTTGAGTGTTTATCACCTAGAGCTTGAGTCATGAGATATGTGTATCTGTAAATATGTTGAGACTCTAGGCTTCGCTGTTTCTCGTTTACTCCACCAGGGATTCCTGACTCAGACACCACCTCTGGATTTCGCTGTGCACACTATTGAACCCGGTGAAGGGGTTTTGATCAAACATTGACAACAGCAACTCTCGAACTTGTGTGGGACGGCCCGTTCCTAGTACTCCTCACCACTAACGGCGGAGAAAGGCTGGCAAATGGCCAGTAACCTCTCCAATTAAGAAAGGAGTCTGGACAGCCGAATCAACACGTGACCCACTGAAACTCAGACTGAACAGACTTTGATTAACTGACTATACTATGGCGACGTGAGTGCGGGGACTGTTTCTTCAGAATTGTATGTTAACCTTGTTTTGTACTTTATTTTAATGTTTAAGTTCTTAGCACTAGTCAGAATTATGCTGCTATTCCTGTTATTTCTGAGTTTAGCTCATATATCTTTTTTAGATGTTGTGTTAATGATTTCTGTTTCGGAATTACCACAAGTTATAAAAATTGATGCTTGCAGCCTAAGTAGAATGCCCAGATGTAGAGTTTAAAAGGGAATATCTTTCCAACAAGATATTTCTTCACACCCTACCGAACACAATGTTTGGGTCGCAAAAGCCACCGCCTGGCATCACTATCCATAGAGCCCCCTTTAGCCCAGCCCTAAACTGTTTTGACAGGAAGTGTCATCCTATATATCTCACCATTAAAAAAATGCTTCCTCTGAAGACTCATTTCCCCATAAAAATGGGTCCCAACTCCTTAGTAAGGATTTAAAGATAGAGATGACAGTGTATGGGAAGCGTTTTGTGGGCTGCTGTTTTTGAATTGGCGTTGGACGGGGACAGCCTTTGGGATTCCTTGATTCTAAACTGCAACCTTTAACCCCTTACACTGATCCAAAGTCACTGCAGGTTATAGAGGTTAAAGACCTGAGACAGACTCTTGAAATAGAAACAGGATATGGAGAAACAAATGCCTGGATTGAATGGGTTAGATATACTGTAAAAAGCCTGAACAAAAGCAATTGCTATGCATGTGCCTCCGGTAGGACAGTGTCTCAGGTAGTTCCCTTTCCGCTCGGGTGGGAGCAGAACAAACAGGGCATGGAATGCATGATAGCCCTATATCAAGATGAGACTGCTTGGAAAAATCCGAACTGTGCCTCTTTGTCTGCGTTGTTCCCTTCATTAAAAGGGCACAATAGGCAGGCTCCCCCTGTGTTTTCTGCTGCTGTTGGGAATCACACATCGTGTGTTTATAGACAGGGTGGATCTATTGATTTGGGGGAGCTGAGATTGTGTTCGGTGATTAAAAATGTTACTGAAGCAGTGGAAGGAAGAAATTACTCATCTTTAAACGTTCCCCGAGCGGATCTGTGGTGGTATTGTGGAGGAAAACTACTGAGACCCACCCTGCCCCCTGATTGGAAGGGGATATGTGCAATTGTACAATTGGCAATATCATTCACCTTGGCATTTGAAAGAGAACAGTTAGTTGGGAGAAAAGGAAGAGATAAGAGATCACTGCTACCCACTTCTGTTGATGAAAGGATTTATCTTGATTCAATAGGGGTCCCTAGGGGGGGTGCCTGATGAGTTCAAAGCTCGTAACCAGATTTCAGCAGGCTTTGAATCATCCCTATTCTGGTGGGTTACTATTAATAAGAATGTGGATTGGATAAACTACATTTATTATAACCAAGCACGGTTTATTAACCATACTAGAGATGCAGTAAAGGGTTTGGCCGAATAACTGGATGCCACCAGTCATATGGCTTGGGAAAATAGGCTAGCCTTGGACATGCTCTTAGCTGAAAAAGGGGCGTTTGTACTATGATAGGTCCTCAATGTTGTACTTTTATTCCAAATAATACGGCCCCTGATGGCTCAGTGACCCGTGCCCTGGAGGGTCTCCAGGCTCTGGCTGATGAAATTGCTGAGAATTCAGGTGTAAATACTAATTGGACTAGCTGGCTAGAGCAGTGGTTCGGTAAATGGAAGGGTGTGATGGTTTCAGTGGTGATTACGCTTCTGTTAGTAATCGGTGTTTTAATTGCTTTGGGCTGTTGTATTATTCCCTGTCTGCGTGGTCTAATTACCCGCCTTATTGAGACTGCATTGATGAAAAGTGACCCTAATTCAGTAGTGGGCATTCACCTACAAGCAGATGCAAACGATACTGAAGCTGATTGGAATAGACAAGCTATTATCATGTTGCAAAAATTACAGACTGAATAAAAAGACAGGGGGAATTGATATGGTTAATGTAATTTCTGCAGTTTCACACACACACACATATTTCTTTATTCACACATATACACACACACACACCCAATTCACGCGCATACACACACACACACAGATACACACTAGACCCACACACACATACAAAGAGACACTAAGACCCACACACACATACACACTAGACCCACACTACCTTCACACACACACACACACACATATACATTCTCACACCACACACATATTACACACACACACACACACTCTCTTGGTATAAGTGGGGTAATTTCTATACTAAAACAGAAATTTAATGAATAAAAGTTGAAATTGTAAGACTAATAATTTACTAAGGCCATAAAGAAGCATGAACTGTAAGTCACCTCTGTAAAGCTAGGAACATGGTAACCTTGGGCAGGAAACCAAGGAATGCTTCAGTTAGACACAGAGGGCAAAATACAATGAAAGCTCTTTTCATGAAATACACAAAAATCAATAAATGTTATAACTAGTAGAACATGAAGATACCAAATAGCAGAAATTGTAAAATAATATAACATTTTAATTAAAGAAATTGGCAGAGAAAAGCGTGAAATGCTTTAACCAATGGAATTGTCATTAATGATTTTTAATGTAAGAAAAATCCATAACGTGAGATGTTTAAACCAATGAAATTATCACCAATGTATTTGAATGGAAAAATAATGTATAAGTATTAGTGCTGTAAAATCTCCCGTTGCGATTTCCGAAGTCTTTTTTGGAAACTCGCCCAATCTTCGAAGATTGAATAAACATCTGTTGCTCCGTTTGTGTGTGTCTCGCAGTATTTCGATTTGCCACGGGAGAAGTGATAGCCGGTGGGGATAAGGACTGATACCAGTCAACTTGGAGTTCGCCTTTTTGAACTTAACCTTGCGGACAGTCTCCCTTGATACAAGGGTTAAAGGACAGTCCGCGGTTGGCAGAGTTCGGAGGCAGGACCCGGTTGTTCTGAATCAGATCCCTAGAGTTAGAATAGTTAGCCAAGTGTCAGGAACTATTCTCCGGAGATTCAGAAAGCCTAGACAGAAATCACTTATAACAGTATGTCATTCACAGTCTTGATTTATACCTTGGTGAGGTTTTTGGAACAAGGAGACACCAAATCTCCACTTTTGGATCTACTCAAGTAGCCATAGGATTGTGGCTGTCTCAATCCAGCCTCTGGTCAATGATCACTCCTAAGACATTAATTTAGAGTGTTTAGTAATAGCACTGCTATTTAATATCAAAGGGTAGTTACACTCTAGTGTCCAAGACACAGGAGTTGCGCAACTGTAACTACTTATTAGCCTAAGACTGGATGCTGCCCAGGTCTCAAGAATTATGAACACAGCTGCACATTGTCGTTATGGGAGTAAAGGGAACGGGATAGAGATGGTCAAGCCCACTTCTAATTTTCTAAAGCGGCTGGAAATGGTTTCGAACTGTAAATAAGACAGTAATTTTAAATCTCTATACATACTACGATTATCTTAAAGATATTTATACCAAGCAGATCTCCGAATCCGTCCCCATTCGTATCGTAGTACGACTGCATTGCAATACGATACATCGGTTTTCTTTGCCACCATCTGAGTCTGGGTAAAAGTTTACACTCCGGTGTCCGCACAATAATCACTAGAGCCGATGCCAGTAAGCTTATCCAAGTTAACCAAAACGCAGCAAGTACACACCGCCTGATCCACGTCCATTTCAGCCCGCCCGCCATCTGCAATTCCAACTTTGATAGTGGCGTGAACAAGCTACTTGTCGGCACTCGCGCCTCTTTGTCCGGCCATCGGAATATGGTAAAGAAATGCCATTCAGAGCGCATCGCCACAGGTTTCGGTGGAGTGGAAGATCTGGGTTTGGGAGCTTCCGTGCTGACGGTCGCCAATCTGGCTTCGCTTTCAGGAATGATGTTCAAAACAATATTATTCGCATCCCTAGCCTCAACAGATTTCTCTTTTGAGTCCTCGGGTGAAGTATTCATATCTGTGAAGTTTTCTTCCTCCATCTTCGACCGATTCACTCTACGGGACAACCCGGCTCGTGCCTCGGTTTAACAAACGACCGTTTTAAGTTCTCTCGCGCTACCAACCGAACAGGCTCGCGCCCTGATCGTCACTGGAGCTTCGGTTACTACACACGGACAAGGGTTTACATCAAACACCAGCTCGAGCTTTCATTTTCTATGCAGACTTTATGTTTTGATTCCTTAGGTGCCCTTCTTCTTTTGGGACTTTTTTGTTTGGGGCGGGGGAAGCGGCGGGAATCTGGAAAGCGGATTGACCTTCGGTGTCAAACGTGGGAAGCTTGACCAACGGCAATATGATCTTCGAGCGTTTCCGCCTGGGCGATGCTCATTCTGCGTGCAGTGCAGATTTTAAAAGGACGGAAGTGAAGAGGTAAAGAGAGAATATTTCACCAGTTGGGGGTCCAGGCTAGCAGCTAAACCCAACAATGGATCGAATATAGAGTAGTATCCCCGAACTTGATTCAAACATTCAAGAAATATTTTGCCGTATTTTAAATATCTTTCAGCTGTGTTCTACAGTTAGAGCACGTGATTATATTATGGTGACTTTGACAGAACAACATAAGTTTATTAAAATATTGCAATGTTGTACAGCAATGTTTCAAAGAATGACCACCACCCTAAAGAAAATCATCTACCAGGCCAGATTGCACAGGCATGGTCAACGATACTATAATATAGGATCATTAATAATCATGGAAGATTTTGAAATTGGAGGCAACCTAAGGGGAGAGGGCATAAGATGTTTGAATGTCTAGAAAACACTGTTTTCATTCTAAAAATATGACCTTTGTTTGAAAAGAGCAAAAAAAGATCAGCAAGCATAGAGTAGATAAGGGATAGGACCCCATAATTAGTAACACTTTCACCCCTCAAAAGGAGAAAGTGAGGACTACAGATGCTGGAGATCAGAGCTTAAAAAGGTGTTGCTGGAAAAGCGCAGCAGATCAGGCAGCAACAAAGGAGCAGGAGAATCGACATTTCGGGCATAAGCCCTTCTTTAGGAATGAGGAGGATGTGCCAAGCAAGCTAAGATAACCTTTTATCTTAGCTTGCTTGGCACACCCTCTTCATTCCTGAAGAAGGGCTTGTGCCCAAAACGTCGATTTTCCTGCTCCTTTGATGCTGCCTGACCTACTGCGCTTTTCCAGCAACACATTTTTAAACTCACTCCTCAAAGGCAGTCTTATGTTGTTAGAGGGGTGTGTGGTTATAGTCGCACCAAAGCAGAATTGATATTCCTAATAGTCACACCACTCCATTAAACTGAAAGTCAGAACACAGAAAGAAAACATTTCCTGGACTGTTAGAAAAATAACTGACATGCTTTGATATGCAAAATGCCACCATTCTGAGCACACTTCCAATGGACTGGAACCTCTTATGCTCCATTGAAAAAGGTCTTAGCCTTTCTTTATAACTCAAACCTTTCAGATCTGCAAATGTCTTCTGAAATCTCTCCAGCTTAATAATATCCTTCCTATAACTGAGTGACCAGAACTGGTCACAGTACTCCAGGCAATGCCTCACCAATGTCCTGTACACCCTTAACATGATTTCTCAACTCCTATACGCAAAAGACTGAGCAATGGAGGCAAGTGTGCTAAACGCCTTTTAACCGCCATAAAGCAAACTTCAAAGAATTAATGTACCAGAACCCATAGGTACCTCTGTTCTAGAACATGACTCAAGGCCCTACCACTAATTGTACAAATCCTGCCAATTTGTTGTATCAAAAAGTACTACCTCACATTTATTCAGATTGAATTCCATCTGCCATTTTTCAATCATTCCTGATGAAAGGCTTTTGCTTGAAACATCGATATGCCCGCTCCTTGGATGCTGCCTGTGCAGAATCTCTGTTTGATCGAGAGCCCTTTGTTATCATGGAAAACCTTCTTCACTGTCTACAATACCAACAATTTTGGTGTCATCCGCAAACTTAGATACCATGCCTTCTTTATTCTCATCCAGATCATGTATTTAAATGACAAAAAGGGGACCCAGAACTAATTCCTGTGGAACACTGCTGATGACAGGCCTCCAATTTGAGAGCAACCCTCCACGACCTCAGTCCCATCAACATAAATCATCATGAAATGAAACTGTTCAATACTAAATTACACAAATAACGACATGCTCGTGGCGTTCAGATTCACATCATTTTCCTCTACATAATAACTCAACATCTGCAGTTTTAGAGATTCCATGTAATTTGCGAGGAATTCATCTGTTTTTCTTTTGTTCCCAGTCAGGTGAGCATTCCTTAGTTGAAAGATCTAAAACTTTTCTTCCCTCTTGACTTTCATGTCCATCACTCCCTATCTCCCCTTTGCAGCTCTTCTCCAACTGCTTTCAAACTGTTTGCACCTCCTCCACACTTGGCAGTCTCACCTGGCCCGTAACCATTAACTTGCCTGTAGTTCAAGAATCTCGTCTACTTAAATAGTGAATCCATTCAAAAGCTCAGCCTCCACAGCACTCAAGTATAGAAATGCAAAGAACTATGAAGTTCAAGAAGTTCTTCATAGTCTTAAATCGAAGCTATTTTAACAAAAAAAACCCTTGTCTCAGAATTCACATGGGTTAATGCTCTTAGCATGTAGCCTGTCAAGTCCACTCAGAATCCCATTTGTTTAAACAAAGTTCTCTCACTCCTCCTAAATGCCGATAGGAATAGGCCCTATTTGGTCAGCCTTTCCTAACAAGGCAAATGCTTCACCCCAAAAAGAAAAAAAAACCAAGGGAATCTTCTCTGAATTTTTCTCAATACAATCATGTTCGTTACATCAGACCAAATACGCACACAACTTACCAATGTCCTAGTTTTAGTAATCTTTCCCTTATAATAGAGGATAATATTCCATTTGCCTTCTTAAATGCTTGCCATACCTCTATCCTAACTTAAGTTAGAACACCTACATACTTCCATACCACAAATCTGCAATCTCTCAATTGCGTATTTTGCTTTTCTACTCTTGCCCCAGATTTTCCACTCCGAGGAAGATGTTGTTAGGGTTGTGATGAAACAATGGCCTTTAGGTGTATTTTGCAGTTTTTTTCAAAAAAAAGGTTGAGAAAGAACAATAGGAGCAACCTGAAGCTCCCACAGAAATAGGATTTTCAGTTTCAGCTTGCCGCAGTTGCTGGAATCTTGAAGCTGATTGTGAAAGGTGTTTTTCCATCTCTCAAAGCTAAAATGCTAGGGTGTTCTCTTCCTACTGCTAGAATTCCACGTGAGACCATCTATTTTATTGAATTTGTCTTTGCCATGTGCGTCTTTATGGAATGTTACTATATTGGAATAGTTACTGTTTAGTAGTTAAATAATCTATTATTCTGTGAGATTTGCCAAGTTGTGATCCCAATTTCTTCTTTTTGTTGTAGTATTTTGACTATAGTGTATAAATTAAGTGTGTGTTTGCTTCAAAACTGGTAGTTTGACCAATCAAATTGCATCTGAAATGCAACAAAGGTGGCACTTGCCTTTCAAATAAGGAAAGATTAGGATCTAGAAGACTTCAGATCACTGAAAGGAATGATGGTGTCCTTCTACCTGCAGTAAAACATCCCTGAAACATGAAAAAGTCAATTCATTTCCCCTCACCAGTTACTCTTTCATTTTTCACCATTAAATGTCAGACTTTAGAAGTGGTGATCCAAACTCTGTCTCTAAGAGCAAGAGAAAATACGCGGAGAACAGAGATCCAAGTCGTCCAAGCGAGCCAGAATATACACACAGCAAACTCTGGGGACAAGGATCATTGAACCACCATCTCAGTTCTCCCTCCATTAAAGCATCAATTTTTCTTTGTATCCATGTGTATAGAGGGACTAGGAGTTTTAACCAGTGGAGTTACAGGTTGACAGTTCATAGTTATCTGCTGAATTGTGTATACTTTTGATAGAAATATTTGAACATTTGTGACGACTTTGGAAAGCGTAAGGATATATTTCCAGGTCATTACCCAAGTGAGATTTTTTTTTCCACAATTATTTCTTTTTAAGAATGTTCCCAATCTCCTGATCTACCACGGATCCTCACAGCATAAAACTTTTTTCCAGTTAATACCCTAAGAACTACACATCTAAATATAAAAACAAAAAAAATTTTGGAAGCTTGCATTATTAGTTTTTCTTTACAATGTGAAGGTCAACTGAAACTAGAGAATTTGAAGGTCATTCTAATGAAAGATACAAATGTTGGCTGCCCTGGCTTTACTAAATCTTTTAAAATGGAATGATGCTAGTGATTTGGGGATGAAGTCTTATTGCAAAGTGATGAATCAGGAATAGAGAAGCTAGCAGGGTACTTAAATTAAATACATATTAGAAAAAGTGATTTAAAGTGGAAACAGACTCTGGATTACGGGCTTTTACAAGATTCTGCCTAAGTTTATTTCAGTCACAACCACTAAGAAACACTAATCCCTTAGCTTTTGTTGAAAAATGTTAAATTCAAACTGCATGATTCGTTGGAGCTTATTCATTCAATCTTATGGGTAGAATTAGTCACATCACTGGAAAATATAAAAATACTGGAATTGGTTGAACGTTTGACAAGATGGTAAGAAATTATACAAATCCTGCATAACGAATCAACAAGGGCGAAGAAACATATTTTGTAGTCTTTATTTGCATGCAGTTGATGTTTATTTGGTCAGGAAACATTTAAAAAAGGAATTTCTTCTCTCCAAAGGTAAAGGACATCAAAAGATTGCACATTTTAATTGGAAATCTAAAATCAGAAAACAGAAGTCTGGATTTTTTTTTATTTCAAAGGAAAAACAGTGGTCATTGAATGGTTACACAAGAACATGTAGCTACTGAAAACTGGACTTTGACCCAATAGTGGGACATTCAACATCCAGTGTTTTTGAAAACAAAACTGCCCAAAAACAAAGTTTGGATTGGTTGTAAATGACAGTTTGCCATATTGACATGAGAAATCACTAGGACTCAGATCTTTAAGCCTGCCAAAAAGTGAAAATCAATTCTTAGCTGACTGGAAGAAGTAACACATGGTGATTTTGGGGGGCAAAAAAAAATCTGCTTAAGTCAAGATGCAAGGCCAACTGATCAGTTAGTAAATTAGTTAGTAAATCAGTTAGTAAACGTTGACAATACAATATCATCACTAAAAACATAAAAGGATCCTAAGTCATGTCATCACACCCTTTATCTTCAAACTTTGATCTACAGATTGTGAAAATATGGCCAAAAGATACAATGTTGTTGAACAGTTAGTTTGCCATGTCTGTTCTGTCCATCCTATGTATGAATGTTTATGTAATTGGATTTAAATTAGGTATGGTTTAAAGTCTGCATATATTAGTTATTAGTAGTATTTTGCAACATATACTATTGCTGACTTCACAATTTTTCAATACTGACATACAACTAATGATGTTATACCTGAAAACATCAGCATCTGTAGTCAGCTAAATACTCCAAATAACCAATGACCTTATATTTACCAACATGTTCTTTACACATGCAGGCCAGCTGAACCAACATGTTGATTTCAAGTTTTATGTTCCATGCAAGCCTCCTCCTACAGTACTTGATCCAACCCTATCAGCAAATTTCTCTCTCATGTATTTAGCTAGCTCCTTCATAAATGTACCTACAATATACACTTTAATCTTTCCTTATGATTTCACGTTCCACATTCCAACCATACTCTGGACAAACAAGTTTTGCTTGAATTCTTCACTGTTTATGGATCCATCTTTATTCCATATTTTTGAACCTGGTTTTGGATGACCATAATACATACTTCAGTAGTTCACTAACCTGTACAATATTTAGGATCCAGCTTCCATACCACAATTTATAAACAAGAAATCAGGTGCTCTATGCAAAGGACTATGGTTACCTGCAGAGCGACAGAGATGAAAGGAGGATGAAACGAAATAAATACAGGTCAGTGTACGTTTCACAACTGTTTGTCAGATGGTTTGGCTGAACCTTGGTTGAAAAATGCCTCAGAGATCCAAACAGTATAACATGTAACTATTGTAATTTTCATCTGTAGGTTTTCAGTGTTAATTTGCATTACTATGAATTAACTATGGCTGTGAAGTACTGCCTACAAAAAGGTTTACATTAATAGATTATCTTCAGGATAACTTGTATTTAGTACCTTACATCAGTCAGTAATTTTAATTAACTTATCTACATCTGCTCTGTGCCATACCCTCTACTTAACCAATTAATGTTTTTAATTTCCCAGCTCTTACTTTAAACCAAGTCCAAATTTAAGACAGAGAGAAAAGGGAAACAAAGAAGCAACTGTACACAACAGAGTAGTTAAGTGCTTCCCTGTGTTGTAACACCAACCGTTTAAAACAAATTTCAACCATATTCTTTACACCCTCCAGTTCTGATGTTCAACAATCATAGTTGCTGTCTAGCCTCAGTTCACCACTAAGCACATCAAAATTCACTCTGCTTTTGATCTTGTTGTTTGAGAACATTCTGCCCTACACAGACCTACTTTCTTCAATCCTTTTATAGCTCCAGTTTCATGAATCATAGTTCTTCCTTGCATGAACACTGTAGTCAGAATGGTTTCAAAGCCTACTCCTATATCTTTTCATCCACTTGATATTTCTGGCTGAAGATGGTTGCAAATGCACCTGTCTCATCTTTTGAACTCTGGTGTAGTGTTCTGCTATCATTGTGGTCAAGGACAGGAGTGTTCTGAGAACTTCTCTTCCTTCTACCACTTGTTTAATTACACTTCTCTCCTCTCCTCCACTCCCCTCACTCCACTCCCCTCTCCTCAAACGATCCTTCATGACTGGATGTGACAGTTCTTATCTGTTCTATTGGTAGTGGATTGCTTAATCCATAATTCAACATGCAAGCACTCAACATGTCATTGCATTAGGTTGGCACCTCAAATTTAGGATTGCCTCGTGACATGCTTTTTTGCAATACTAATCCTTTAGCTTGATAGCAACAGGAGAGTGCTATGTTGGATAATAAGCTTAGTTAATGGGATAGTTAACCACATAGTTGGTCTGTAACATCATACAGGCTCGACTGATTAGGATGGTTGATTTGTTTCCCTAAAACACACTAATGAATAAGATTGTTAAAAAACCAATTTTGTAGTTGATTTTAGTTATTGATAAGTAGAAGATTAAATTTTAAATTTCCTGTTCACCAAAACCTGTGTGTCCAAAATGTGCAGAGATTAGAACAAACGCAACCAACCGTGGCAGGGGTAGGGATGAGTTTATGGGGAGATGCAAGTAACACCAAGAAATAGATGAAAAACTGCAACAAGGATGGCATTCACTTGGAAAGAAACTTGAAAATGGAATATTTAACAGGACTGTTCTTCAAGCAGGGATTAATTGCCACTTACTTGTCATTCTGCACAATATTGAAGTGTGGTTATTTGGCCAATGTTTGATCTGTTGTGGGATTTATTAGTTTGAGATTCCTCATATGGTCATGCAAACCTAAATGATTGATATATCAAGAAAGACAGCCAGTGATCTCTACATGATTAGGACATAATGCCTCTCCAGTCATTTTAATTTCAAAAAGTACTTTCAATTTTGGAGATATCTGGTGGTCATGTAAAGTGCATTTAACTGCAAGACCTTTTTTTTAAGAACACAAGTATCAAATTGAACCATGCAAAGTGACCTCACAGGTCAATGCAAATCAAGCAGTGGTGTCAGGTGTCACTCACATCCTAAAAACAAATCAGTAAAGGAAATACTAATTTCAGCAGTGTGAAAGCTAGGACAAATTTTTTAGGCATCATTACAGGATTGAACAAAGACAATCTACCCCTGGTGCTAGTAGGGAGAGCCGTCCCAGAGACAGAGACAGTCAAGCAAGAAAGCATGAAGTATGTCTTTGTCTAAAACCAAAGTTAAGCAGATCCACAATTAATGGATCACATATGGTTCTCCAAATCGATTTGATAATGGTAGTAGACAAATGATGCAATTAACCAAACTGCAAAAATTAAGATTCTGATTGGCAATGTTAACATTTCACAGGTTTGTCCTATTTATTATAATTAGGCTAAATTTAGCATTATAACCTCTTCCCGTCCAATGAAGATAAAAAAAAAGTTGTCAAGTGTCCTCAAACAACAACTGCAAGAAAAAAAATCATGTTGCATCAATACTACTCTTTTATGGATAAAAATCATATAGATATGAGAAGTCACTATAATTTTGTTCTGGACATAAATGCAAGAAGTGAATGCCAAAGTAGGTCAAAGAAACTTTGTTCTGCTATCAAGATGACTTCAAACTGCATTATCATAAAATGAGGTCAGGGTCTGGGTGAGCAAGAGATTAGATTAGATTAGATTACTTAGTGTGGAAAGAGGCCCTTCGGCCCAACAAGTCTACACTGACCCGCCGAAGCGCAACCCACCCAGACCCATTCCACCACATTTCACCCCTTCACCTAACACTACGGGCAATTTAGCACAGGCAATTTAGCATGGCAAATTCACCTAACCTACAGAGTTTTGGACTCTGGGAGGAAACCCACGCAGACACGGGGAGAATGTGCAAACTCCACACAGTCGACTGAAGCAGGAATTAAACCAGAGTCTCTAGCACTGTGAGGCAACAGTGCTAACCACTGTGAGGCAACAGTGCTAACCACTGTGCCGTCCGTGGTTGGAAAATCTCCATAGCTGACGTTCTACAAAGGAAGACAGTTATTGTTCTCAGAACCCTTGGGAAGATGTCCAACAATTTAGCTACTTCATGGATAACCTACCTTTCAGTGGAAAGTTGAAATCTGGCTGCTTCAGATAGTTCCAGAGTTTTCAACTCTATTTTTGACTTAACTAACAATGCTACCCCATGCCAGTGTATACATCAGAGCCCAAATAATATACAGATTTGATTGGCATCATATATGTCAAAATACCTCAAGATAGTAGAACAATCTATCCTCCCATATCATTCTATGTCACTGTTATTGCTAAGTACACACTAGGAACACTATAGGATCACCACTAACCAAAAGGTAACTTTGGTAAGTTTTATCAAAAATAGCATTCAAGGGGGTGATCCCTGATCTCTTCCTCTCATCCCATCCCCCCCAAACCATTTCATTTCGAACTATTTAGCCATGGTAGCCCTCAAGCAGCTAAATACAATCTAGGATAAAACAGTTTGCTTGATCAGTGCCATTGACACCAGTCTAGTGCACTATAGTGCAATGTAGCTAACCTACAAGTGCAGTATTGGAACAAGTTACTTCAATGGCATCTTTCTCATTACAACCTTTAGCACTTCGGACAGAAGCAGAAATAACATTGGAATTGCATCATTTTCAAGTTTCTCAACACCGACTTAAATATTTAATCACTGTTCCAATTTCCTGAAAGTTGTCATCTTACGGAATCACATAAAAAGGACAAAAGGGTTCAAAGGAAAGGCCCATCACTACCTGCACAGGCAACAAGGATAGGCAATAAATGTGGCCACAGCAGCACACCAATATACTGTGAATATATTATGAATTATCTCCGTCTAATGTTGATTGATTATTGGAAAGAAACTTTAACAGATCAGAACATGCTACCTTGCCTTTTTTGATTTTTAGTTTGTAAAGACAAATCAAGCTGTACTTACCATTTTAATACAGACCAGAATACTTTAAAGTAAAGCACTGCTTCCAGAACCCACCATTCATTGGCATGCATAGGTTGGTACTTTGTACCCTTCACGCATTTAATACTTTGTCCCGTTTCAAAGGCCATGATGCTAGAAACTGCTCTTTCAAAGCTGGAAAATATTACTCTGATTCTCAAATAGTTGAAATCTTCATGACAAGAAATGCAGGACTGAATATTTTAAATTATACACAGAATGTAGAAAAGTTGCACACAGACCAATGTGAATATTTTAAAGTCTCCAATGTTGCACAATCAGTTGCATTTGTTCCTGAAAAATTAGGTAACAGCTAGTTAGTATATCTATTCCAAAATGCATTCCTAATGCATCTATAATCATTTAACCCAGGAATTATTTTACTTCTATATCCCACAGAACTTCACTAATACCTTTGAAGCCATCACTGCTCGAAGATAAATTCAGTTACTGCACAGAGAAAATCAAAACTATAATAGAAGACATTTAACATCTCAACTAATCTTAGTCTCATGAACAAAAACAACCTTTTCACCTGAATGCACATAAGTACATTTTTCTTTAAGAAGAATGAGCTGCAGCCATAACCGAACAACATGTTTTCTTGGCAAGAATAATAATCCAGAACTTTAAAACAACAATTAATAGCAGAAAGTGTAGAAAAGTATTTGCTGAAAGCAAACCACCAGAACATTTATCTTCTAATTTTTCCTTTCATTTTTAAGGAAGTATTTACAGTGGAAATCTGTCAATCCATCTTCTTAGCTCAAGGAGACATTCACAAGATTACAGTAAATTCAAAACCAAGCAGTTCTACAAGACAGAATGTGAATACAGTTAGCATATAGCTCTGGTTATCATTTGATAACCAGCAAATATATTTTCTAAAACACTGCACATTTGTAGTTTGAGAAACAGTAAGACACCAGAATCTTGTCAGTATTCAGAATTCAATTTTACAGAAGCAAATTTGTATTAGCATTTGCCTTCAAAATGAACACATAATAGCAAAGAATGAGGTTGATCAAATGTCAGAAAACTCCAGATGATTTGATCACAATTAATAAAATGAATTATAATAATTGATATATTCTGATATAAGCTACACAGTAATTGTTGAAATTCTATAATAAATTGGATAAATATTACAAAGAAAATTGAATGCTTGTAACATCTTCCCCATTCATCTTGGAACTGTGACCCACGAAAATGTTGCAAACAATTTTCGAAGTTGCAGCTTTGTTCAGGAGATCAATAAACTTGTGTTTACTTTAAGACTACAGTGGCAGAACATCAATCATTGCTCCTGAATGATATAACTCCAAAATATCATTCAGATAGGTCTAGAGATGTTGGCTGCTCTACAATGTATTTCAAATATTTTATGTTTCTGTTTCAAGCAATGTTATCTTATTTAACATGATAATTTGATTAATTTGATCTGTAACAAATGTGAAGTCATATACTTTATTTACCAAACAACAGCAAATTACTCATCATTTTCACTTTTGAGTAAATGGGAATAATATTCCAGAAATTACACAGCTCAGGTCAGAAGATAATGATTTAAAGTGAGTGTCTAAGTGTAAGTGTTTTTAAAGAAGTAACAAGTGTTCAATATAAACACAAATTACATAGTCAACACATAGACAATTTGAATGGCAACTGGATCTTCAATTCTAAAGGAGAAAATATTTTAAATGTCAGATCAACCAATATTTACATAAAACTTTATCCATTTCAAAATTGTATCAATTACATTATTCAAGAATACTATTAAAAAGACTGTGGGAATCAAACAAAATTGAGACTGCACTATGGAAACAGTTAATACAATAAACTTAATTCCATTTTTGAAAATCATGTTTTTCCAGTCTGTCTGACCTCCGAATACAGAGTCTAATAGAATTCAAAATCCCTTTTGAAATGCAAACTTTTAAATTCCATTCAGACTTTAAAACCTGCAGTAATTACATGTCCACTAGTCACATAATAATGTAAATATGGCTCAAGATTATTACAAGAATCAGTCTTTTTCTCTATTGTAGGTAAGCATACAAAATACTGATAGGGTTTATTCTTGGGCAGTACATAATGTGATACAAACTGTAAATACAAAAGTCACAATGCATTTAGCAATCCTTTATTGAAGATAACAAGGTGGTTATGATCACTGTATTGTATGAAACATCACAAATATCATACAGGGAATATACTATAGTCAGTACAGGGAAGGACCAGAGTGGACAGACCGTGGCAAGTAAGAAACCACTTGTGCACTCTTCATCCCTATCCTAAAACAACCCCATAATCTCAACAAAGGGTCAAAACACCTGTTAACATCATCTTCTTCAGGACATTTTCATTGTTGTAGCTAAAATCTAGTGAATAAATAAAAACACTGGCAATAATCATACTCTCTAAGCCAAGAATCATACCTACACAATGAACCAAACGATTGGGGAAGCTGGTTGTAGGCACCAGTGTTCAAGGGTGTATGGTAACAGGCAGCTTTCCAGCTTAAAGACTTAAATGAGGGGAAAAAACAAAGTTAGAGAGAAATACAAATGAACTCAATTTTATACAAATTCAAATCAGCATCACTCATTAGTATGTTTCAATCATGTATAAGGGCAATGAACATTGTCTACAATACACCATTAACAGACAAGCTGCATTATTTAAATCTTAAAAGGCATCCATAGCATGTGTATTGTGTACAAGTGAATACATTCATTGCTTTCTCTGCTCTCAATGCTGCTCAAATCCCCTTCCCCTCAACCATTAACTTAAACCAAACTTTAATACATGCATAACTCAAACATACTCAGTAAAATCATGTTATTGCAGAAATACAAATCAAACTAAGAATTTTCAAGTACCTTAAAAGACAGCCACTCTGTACCATGCCCATTCCACAATGAATGAAGAAAAAAAATCACTGAACAAAAATTTAAAAAATTCTGTAAAGCTTAAATTCACAATAGAATATTTTAAATTGCATTTATAAATCTATGTGATCTCTAGTTTTGAAATTGTTAATGCAAACAACTCTTTTGCAAAACTATACCCCAGTTTACACAAGGCTGTCTCTTTATTTCTGCTGCAAATCAATGATACTAATAGAAAACCACATGTAGAACAAAATCACGATTTACAGTATGTGAGAAAGGCAAATTTTATAGCAATATTTTCAACTTCTGCAATAATGAGTGGGATGCTTAAAGCAAATGACAATTGACATAGAAGCATAAATTAATCTATTCATTTTTGTCCAGAGGTTCCGCTTAGCAAGAGCTTATAATCTACACATGCTTGAAAATCATAAGGGAATTTTACCATACATTTGCTATATTTATTGCCAAATGCAATGTTATCTTCAAGCAAGCCGTAGACAACATATACTGCATATCTGACAGCAGAGAAAACTGAGTATTTGGTAGTACAGCAGAAATTGAAGTGAAGAATTACACAAAATAAATTTCTACAGCATTCTGCTTACTGCATGTTCCCTCTGGGCCTGAGATAGGTGCAGAAGCTCTCAACCTTGAACCTTGCAATCAAGTAATGCCTTATACAGCAATTTGTACATGCTCATGTCCGGTGAGTTAGATTTAAATTAACAGTACTTAGTGCATCTTCCAAATGAAACTAGAAATCCATGCACCTCAGGTACTTTATTACATCTCCTAACAGCATCACCATTCCGTCAGGCAACAAGTTGGGTACAGATGCAATCAGTATGTCTGAGGCAGTCAACAAAATACTGTTTTACAGGAAGATGCGCAAGAGTGGCAATATTAGAATATGCAAAAAGAAATGAACAAATGGTGTATAATTCTAACAAGTAAGCTCCTCCTGCCCTTCTGACAAAATGACTTTAAAAGAAGATCCTTTGGATTTTTAATTTCCCTTGTAGTAAATAAAAGGTGTGTGAACGAAGGTTTCTTCCATATTTCAAACCAGGAAATTCTTAGCGATTCTAGCCTATTTAACTACCAGGGGTCTTCAAGATCTGCGGAACCCTGTGAGAAACAAAATAATACTATTACACTTGCAATCTCCATGACATGTTCAGAAGTTTTTCTGATGCCTTACCTGTTGAATATTTCAAATAAAAAGGAAAGAAAGAGGTTTACATTACTTTTAAAAATTGGAATAGCTTAGCACCAAGTGATAAATGAATATATATGAATACACATCATTTAACACCTACCCTTTACAACATGTTAGCTGGATTCTTAAGCAAATAATAACTAGAGAAAAAAAAGTAGTTAAAATTCAACCTTGACTCAAGCCAAATTGAAACGTGATTACCAGCAACAATACAAATACTGTAAAATACCTTTTTTGAAACATTTCAAGAGTTCCAATGTGCTTATCTACAAATATACAATTAATTGTACTATGTAATATTTCAATATAAATAAGGGTCATAAAATGGTTCCCAGAAGAAATTTTATAACAATTACCAAATTAATCTAATTTTGAATTATACGACACTACATGTTGAGTTAGCTTTGTTCTTCATCAATTTCTGATATCTTTCACTTGCATGGGCAAAAACTTGTTAATTGCAAGAAAAGAAAAGATGAAATCTGAGGCAGGAGGTAGAAAGCATGAAAAATATTAACCCAATGAGCATTTCTTTTAAATTATGAATTAGTATGGTTTAAAGTTTATATATAATACTTCACACACAGGAATGACACAGAAATGATTTACAATGTAACTAAATTATAGGCAAGTTTTCCACGATATAGGTTTCAATTTTTCAATAAATAGCCTCTAGATCAAGTGTGCTCAAGCTTGCTAAACGTTTGATGATTTGTATGTTGACATTATCGTATGCTTGCAATATGATGTCTTGGCTTGCACAGTCCCCACTAGTGTTCCTTTTCCCTGCAATTTCTGTAGAACATTAGAAATAAATAATGGTACTCATACACATCATTTCGAACTCGAGGCCAGCATATAGCTGATATGTGTAAATTGAAGTTTAAGGTAGAGTCTTTTTAACGTAAGTCCTGTTTGCCACAATGAAAATTTGAATGAATACATCAATTCTCGGGGATGGGGGGGGGGGGGCAAGTATCTCCATTACATTCAACCACAATTCAAAAGGCGATTTTGGAGAAGACTTAAAGCTCAGGTTGTAAGTTTGCTCACTGAGATGTTTCGTCACTATGCTAGGTAATATCATCAGTGAGCCTTCAATAAAGCGCTAGTGTTCTGTCCTGCTTGCTACTTATGCGTCTTGGTCTGTTGTGGTGGGTGAGATCACTTCCATTTCTTTTTCTGAAAAGTTGGTAAATGGGTTCCAAATCAATATGTTTGTTAACGGAAACCAAAACAGAAAATGCTGGAAAATCTCAGCAGGTCTGGTAGCATCTGTAAGGAGAGAAAAGAGCTGACGTTTAGAGTCTCACTGACCCTTTGTCAAAGCTGGTTTGTTAACAGAGTTTCGGTTTGAATGCCAGGCCTCTAGTAATTCTTGTGCATGCCTTTGTTTAGCTTGTCCCAATCAAATTGGTGTCCCTCTTTTTTTGTGTATGGTTACTAGTGATAGTTGATCATGGCTTTTGGTGGCTAGTTGGTGCTCATGCATCCTGATGGCCATCAACACTAAGCAACAGCAGACCAAGACAAAGGCTAACCGTACAAGAAAAACTGGCCAAGATCTCTCACAGCAATAACAGAAACTGGATAAAGAACCTGTTGACACAGAAAAGGCCGTCCTCGTAGGAGGGATGCAGACAAAAAGGACTTCCTAGCAGCACTGGAATCCACCCTGAAAGACAACGCACTTAGGGAAGAAATCCAGTAAGCCATTAAACAGACCGTAGCATCATCTCGAAACAGAAAGAGGAGAACACCCTCAAAACACTGGAAAGGAAAACCCTGAAAGGACTCAGAAGAGAGAGAACTATCATAATCCTACCGGCAGACAGGCGCATGACTGTCATCCTGAACAGAACACAATATATCGAAAAAGCAAACACACTACTTGCAGATACCAAGAGGTGACGATGAACCTGACTCCACAACTAGAAAACCATATTACAGCATACTCCGAGGAAACTTCATAAAACAAATTAAATTAACAAGACAGACGTTTAAACAATGAAACCCAAAGGTTCCAACACATCCCATTTCAACAGATTACCAAAAAGGTAAATATACAAAAGGCCCCTCTCAGACCCATAGTCTCACTTCCCAGTACACCGACATACAGGCGAGCTAAGGGGCTGCAAAGCAAACAGAAACACACAGCAGAAGACTCAAGCCACTCCATCCACTCCACCCAGAAACTCCTCAACATCAAAGATACCAAGGTAGAGGATGAAGTGGCCATGGTTTCCTTCAACGTGACCGCCCTATTTAAGTCAATAAATATCACCCGAGCCAGAGAAACACTGACCTCACTCTGCTGGATGAACCAAGGACACAAACAGTGACAGCACTAACTACATCAGCAAGGACAGCATCCTCAAACTAGTTGACCTGTGCCTCAGAACCCACTTCACCTTCAACAAAAGACCTACAAATAAATCAATGGGACACCTATTATATCACCAATATCCAAACTCTTAGCAGCAGCAAATTAGAAAAAACCCACAAACAAAAACAACAGCATCCTTACAGTATAAAATTCACCAAAGAGGAAGAGAACAACAAGACTCCCCTTCTAACTCTTCACAGTAGAACGAAAGCCAATGGAGAACATCTACAGGAAAACTATGCACACTGACCTACTCAACTACAGGAGCAATTATCCCAATACTCACAAATGAAGCTGCATCAGAACATTATTTAAACAAGCCACAACACACTGCAGCACCCAGGAACCGTGAGAAGCAAAGAAAAAACACCTACACAACATATTCAGGAACAATGGGTACCTGATATGCGCAGTCCACCAATTCCTGTGCAACAGACATAAACAAGACGACAGAACACACCCAGAGACTCTAGGCACACTGCCATTAAGTAAAGACATCTTGGGGCTAACGACCAGATTACTCCAGCCCCTCAGCATCATGGTAGCCCACAAACATACCAACACACTGAAACAGCTACTGGTGAATTTAAAGGACCCTGCACCAACAACCAGCTGAATGAACGCCATAAACTGTTAGGGTGAACAGAAAGGCTGGTAGGTATGGAAAATGCTGGATGACTAAAGAAATTGAGGGTTTGGTTAAGAAAAAGAAGGAAGCACATGTCAGGTATAGACAGGATAGATCAAGTGAATCCTTAGAAGAGTGTAAAGGCAGAAGTATACTTAAGAGGGAAATAGGGAGGGCATAAAAGGGACATGAGATAGCTTTGGCAAATAGAATTAAGGAAAATCCAAAGGGTTTTTACAACTACATTAAGGACAAAAGGGTAACTAGGAGGAGAATAAGACCTCTCAGAGATCGGCAAGGCGGCCTTTGTGTGCGCCACAAGAGATGGGGGAGATAGTAAATGAGTATTTTGCATCAGTAATTACTGTGGAAAATGACATTGAAGATATAGAATGTAGGGAAATAGATGGTGACATCTTGGAAAATGTCCATATTACAGAGGAGGAAGTGCTTGATGACTTGAAACGCATAAAGTAGATAAATCCCCAAGACCTGATCAGGTGTACCTGAGAACTCTGTGGGAAGCGAGGTAAGTAATTGCTGGAAGACTGGAGGTTGGCTAATGTGGTGCCACTGTTTAAGAAGAATGGTAAGAACAAACCGTGGAATTATAGACCAGTGAGCCAGAACGTCGGTGGTGGGCAAGTTGTTGGAGGGAATCCTGAGGGACAGAATTTACATGTATTTGGAAAAGCAAGGACTGATTAGGGGATAGTCAACTTGGCTTTGTCTATGGAAAATCATGTCTCTCAAACTTGATTAAGTTTTCTGAAGAAGTAATAAAGAGGATTGATGAGGGCAGAGTGGTAGACGCCATCTATATGAACTTTAGTAAGGAGTTCGACAAGGAAGCCCATGGGAGACTGGTTAGCAAGGTTAGATCTCACAGAATACAGGGAGAACTAGCCATTTGGATACAGAACTGGCTCAAAGGTAGAAGACAGAGGGTGGTGGTGGAGGGTTGTTTTTCAGACTGAAGGCCTGTGACCAGTGGAGTGCCACATGGATTGGTGCTGGGTCCACTACTTTCTATCATTTATATAAATAATCTGGATGTGAGCATACGAGGTACAGTTAGTAAGTTTGCAGATGACACCAAAATTGGAGGTGTGGTGGACAGCGGAGGAGGTTACATCAGATTACAACAGGATCTTGATCAGATTGGCCAATGAGCTGAGAAGTTACAGATGGAGTTTAATTCAGATAAATGCGAGGTGCTGAATTTTGAGAAAGCAAATCTTAGCCAGACTTATACACTTAATGGTAAGGTCCTGGGGAGTGTTACTGAACAAAGAGTCCTTGGAGTGCAGGTTCATAAGTCCTTGAAAGTGGAGTCAAAGGTAGGTAGAATAGTGAAGACGACATTTTGTATACTTTCCTTTATTGGTCAGAGTATTGAGTACAGGAGTTAGGAAGTCAAGTTGCAGCACATTGGTTAAGCCATCTTTGGAATATTGCATGCAATTATGGTCTCCTTCCTATTGGAAGAATGTTGTGAAACTTGATAGGGTTCAGAAAAGATTTACAAGGATGTTTCCAGGGTTGTAGGATTTGAGTTATTGGGTGAGGTTGAATAGGCTGTTTGTTTTTGGAGTGTCGGAGGCTGAGGGGTGATCTTATACATGTTTATAAAATCATGAGGGTCATGGATAGGATAAATAGATGGTCTTTTCCGGGGGGGGGGGGGGGGGGGTGAGGAGTAGTTCCAGAACTAGAGGACATAGGTTTAAGGTGAGAGGGGAAAGATATAAAAGAGACCTAAGGGGTGACTCTTCACACACTGGATGGTATGTGTATGGAATGAGCTGCCAGAGGAAATGGTGGAGGCTGGTACAATTGCAACATTTAAAAGGCATTTGGATGGGTATATGAATAGGAAGGGTTTGGAGGGATATGGACCTGGTGCTGGCAGGTGGAACTAGATTGGGTTGGGACAGCTGGTCGGCATGGACAATTGGAATGAAGGGCCTGTTTCCGTGCTGTACATCTCTATGATTCTATATACAAAATACCCTGCAAAGACTGCGACAAACATTACTTTGGACAGACGGGCAGAAAACTAGCCACCAGGATACATGAGCACCAGATAGTTACCCAAAGACATGACCAACTATCACTAGTATACACAGATGAAGAGGGACACCCATTTGATTGGGACAATATATCCATCCTGGGACAGGTAAACAAAGAAACGCACCGGAATTCCTAGAGACCTGGCATTCAAACTGGAACACCATTAACAAACATTTTGATTTGGAACCCATTTACCAACCCCTCAGAAAAAGAACTGGAAGTGATATCACCCACCACAACAGACCAAGACATAAATAACAAGCGGGGCAGAACACGAGCGCTTCATCGAAGGCTCACTAATGGTGTTACCTAGTATGGTGACGAAACATCTGAGAATAAATCTACCAGTTCAGCATGCAAACTTACAACCTAAACTAATCAATATACAGGAATGTTTTTAAAAAGGCACATATTTTAGAAATGTGTCTTTCATTTTTTTTAGATGAAATATGCTGTTCTGCTTGCACAACCAATTTCTCAACCATTACCCATATTTTCACACACTGTCCCAAAAAAAATTATAGTATACAACTTTGAAAAACATTTGATCAAATCTTTATTGAAAATAATCAACTACTACCTAGTAAAATAACGAGCCTGGTTTAATCTAAAAGAAATTAGCCAAAATAATTTCTTGAAGTTAGTTATGCATTACCTCAGAGTCTGTGCAGTCTCAAACAATACATAGCTGTACATGTAATCTAGGTTATTTCCTAAACAATCTGACAGCTTTGATTATTTTAAAGCAAGATAATCAAAGAAACAGCAATATACATGTAAATGTTTGCATTAAAATCAGAAATGTGTGTAAAATGGTGCACTTACTTAAAATGGTTTTATAAAAATTGAAACTGCAATGTACTGAAATGCACAAATTTGTAGTCATTGCCTACAGTTTACATCTTTAAAATGAAATAGCAGTGCATCCCCAGCCATTTATCAAACGTAAAACACAATATCTGGTTTCACGTTTTACTTTGGATATTTATTATATTGAAGAAAGAATACCCATATTAACATGTAATAACTGCAAGTTAAACAGTGGTCCAGATATGGTATAAAGCTTTATTACACATTCAAAAAAAGACAAATCCCCCCTCTGGCTGAATACTGCAAAAAAGCAAAAGCATGCCCATAGTCATCGTTTACAAATAACCGACATTTACAATAAGCATGATGGATTTATCAATATCATAGTATCTGTTCTGAATCATGCATTTAATGGGTTTACATTTTTACAACCAAAAAACTGACATGCTACAAATAGGTATTAAAAATTAACTGTCACTGCTTGGGCAGTTATGGTGATCTGACCAAAAAATCTAATCCACAAGCACAAAACATTTTTTTAAAAAAGACATGCAACAGAGGTCACAAATTCATGCAATGTAATAAATTTTAAAACACAATTGATACACAATGTTTGAATCATAAAGTTTTAAGGGGTTTCTCATTTCTTACTACATCTTCAAATCAGTTCAGTGTACATCGTCAGGACGAGTGTCATCAGCCTGCAACCTGGTCTCTGATTCTCTAGCAGGCATTACTGCACTGGAAGCAGGTTGTTCGGTGGTATTTGCTTCCCCCTGGATCTGAGCTAGCCTGTAACTAGCCAGCATCTCCTCCATTAGATGACGGTAGCTCCCCCTATGATTAATTCTCAATTGTCTGAGTGTCTCGAGCAATTTGCCCGGTCTTGTTCCCCTTTGATCTGCTCCAGTAGGGTCCTTTTCAAGATTCAATACCCCAATGTGAGTAAACAGCCTATAATATTCTTTCAGACTATCAA
This sequence comes from Hemiscyllium ocellatum, assembly GCF_020745735.1. Taxonomy (NCBI): domain Eukaryota; kingdom Metazoa; phylum Chordata; class Chondrichthyes; order Orectolobiformes; family Hemiscylliidae; genus Hemiscyllium; species Hemiscyllium ocellatum. Next base: position 31,452,924 of record NC_083410.1, on the reverse strand, counting down.
ACTCAAAATTAATTGTCAATAGGCGTTCTTGAGTAAATATGCATTAAAATATCTTTGAAACTACAGCTGTACAACAAAACTAATTAGTATTAAGATTAGAGGTACAATTCAATAAGTAGGGCTTCAGTTTTAAAAGCCTGCATTGTAGTACCTTTTAATGACTGAACTTTCAAAAGACATTAGCCAATATTAAAACTATCAGTTGATTATATACTAATTTATGGAATTATTTATTGATAAACAGGTTTTAAAAATGCTTCAAATTTAAAAACCTTTTTAGTCAACAATCTGCTTTCAAAATGCAATAACCTTAACAGTATTCAGAATAAAGACAATACTAAATAATATCAAAACACAAATACTCCATCAGCTTTTCCAAGTCAATGATTTGGAGCACTAACTACATTAAAATGAATTTTTTTTTACTTAGGTTTTCACAGGTATCAGATATTATGTAACAGGCTGTGTCCCAACTGTTTTTTTTGGTTCGACATTGGCCTCTGAAGTACATACTCAGCAGTGCCTTCCAGAACCAGAAGTCAGTGTTTCAAACAGTATTGGTATACCGATCGCTGTGCATGCACCTTTGCCATGCAGCTTACAGGCAATATTGGTAGGAGGTATTTCTACAGAAACCATATCAACTGAATACAAGTAGAATTTGCAGCTTTTACTCTGTATTTTACCCTATTCCCAGACCTATTCGAAAAGAGAGGGAGATAAAAAGCAAGTAACTATAGGCTGTTAGCCTAACACCTATCATTGGACAAGTATCGGAATCAATTATTAGGAAATAATAGGAGAACATTTGGAAAATCGTAATCTAATCAAGCTGAGACAGCATGACTTCATGAAATGAAAATCACGTCTGACTAATTTATTACAGTTTGTCGACCAAGTGTTAATGAAAGTGGATGGAGAGGAATCAGTAGACATGTTGTATTTGGACATCCAAAAGACGTACATTAAGTTACTTCACAAAAGGTTAAGTTCATAAGAGTCCATGATGTTGGGGGTTATGTATTGGCATTGATAGAGAATTTGCTCATGAGTAGCCACAAAAGCTGCTACACAAAGTACATTGGGTGTATTTTTGTACAAAACACAAAGCTAGCACACAGGTACAGAAGGTAATCAAATATTGGAATGTTGGGCTTTATTTCAAGGAGGTTGGAATAAGAGTAGGGAAATATTACTGCAACTACACAAGGTGCTGGTGTGACATCATCTGGAGTACTGAGAGCAGATTTGGTACCCTTATTTAAGAAAGATATCATTTCATTGGAGGCAGTTCACAGAAGGTTCACCAGGTTCATCCCTGGTATGGGGGGGAATTTTCTTATGACCAAAGCTTAGGTTGGGGCTCGACGGGGCTCTACTCGCTGGAGTTTAGAAGAATGGGAGGCATTGAAACATTGAGGATTCTAAGGGGCTTGACAGGAGAAATGATGAGAGGATGTTTCCCCTCATGGGAGAGTTTAGGACCAAAGGGAATGGTTTCATAATAAAAGAATGGTCAATTTAAGTACAAGTAAATACAGTATATGTGCAATCTTCTCTGTACAAGTATTCATTAAACAATTTTATTAGCATTAATCAAGGTATTTTAGTAATTACATGAAGTGCCTGTTTTCATAGTTTCATTCTTAAAGGCACAATAAAAAATAAAATAAAACCAAGAACTGCTTCCTTAATATTAAATCATAATATTATAAAAGTTAGTAATTTTCCCCTAATTCCTGCTGGTGCTACTTAAATATAATTTTGTTCATACTTATTTGAGGGTTTATTTTGTTTACAACCTTTCCACTTGCATCACAATAATTATTAAACTTCAACATGTTATGCAAAACTCCCATTCAATGTACAATGAATAAAGGACTATTTAAGCAGAGTATCACAAGGCTTTGTGACAAAAGTATCGAGATCACAGGTTTACAAAATTGACCCTAGTTTGCAGTATTTGTTCTGATCACTTAAATATAAGTAGTACTGTAAGATTCATACACAGAAACATCAATAACTCAATAATACACAGAATAAACAAACTTTTCCCTCAAGTTAAAAACATAAAAGCATCAATGGATATCATGTTTTTGGACTTCTATAGTGTAAAATGTTTCCCAAAATTCTAAGAAATATTTTAGCAATTTTCACAACTATTTCCATTTTCTAAATGGAAATGGATATTTAATATTGGTTGTTTAAATTTCAAATAGACTTAGCCATTACAAAAAACAGCACACTACACCATTAACTCCAATTTTCTTTTTGTCCTTTACTTCTGAAACAATACTTAGGTCCCATGGAAGTTTTACATTTACCCTTTTGTTGAAACAAATCCTTTGAAATCAGAGGTCAAACAACATCTGCCACTATTGCCCAATGAATTAGCCACAAGCAAGTGACTAAATGGGAATCCAGGTATGCTTCACTTCTTTTCTGAAGAGGAACTGGAACATTGAGTAACAGACAAAGTGATCCTGGTGGGGTCATAACCTCATTGCTCATATTGCATGATATATGTAACTTCTTTGCATTTGTTGGTGAAGTGCTAAAATGCAATAAAAATATTCGAATGTTCACAAATTGTGACAAGTTCATCCATAGTGACTCAACAGAGCTTGTTATTTATACATTTTCTGAGGCATGTGGCTAAAACATTACTGCCATAGTGACACAGGTAGCTCATCAGCATTCTCAAATGGACAACATTGGCATATGTGATTAACAGGGAAAACAAAATTCAGAACAAATTAACTAGACGTTGTGATATTAAGTATACATTTTTGCTGAATTCTTATGCTCATCAAATTGATACACATCAGGATTGGAAACACAACTTCACTAAAGCAGCAGCAACATTGTCAGACATTTTTCAATCAGACCCAATAATAACATGGAATAAATTCAAACAATAAGTATCAAGCCCTGCGGTGTTTTTACTAATCCCCCAGGAAAGCCCTGCTGTCTTCTTACTATTCCCCAAGAAAAGCCTTACTGTGTTTTTACTATTTCCCCAGAAAGTCTCCACTGCAACTCCTACTCCACCCCAGGTCCTAGTTCCCAGCCCTTCAGTATTCTTACTAACACCCCCCCACCACCACCCCCAACCAAGAAAAACCAGAAATCAGCCAGCAACATCGTTGACGTCACGCATTACATCACATCCACCTCCGCCACCATGGTGAGTATCATTTCTGTTGGTGACGTCACTCCCCACCTCATAACCACACCCACTCAAGTGACAGTCTCCGCCCCCACCCCAGGTCCTAGCTCCAGTTCTGCAATGTTTTCACTATTCCCCCAGACCTCCTCCCCCCGCCTCAGGATGAACGTTCAGTCCTCAACAAAGGTCTCACCTTCATCCCTCTATGCTCCTGGATTAATGAGACACACATTTCAACTGAAACATTTCTTCCTCCGCCTCTGGGCCCATCTTTTCAATCAGGACTCCTGCCAAACCCACTGAGGGCCCCTTCTCTTGCCTCCAACACATTCCATCCACCTGGACACCCCGTGTTGGCCTGTTACCCACCCCTGACCTTTTCATTTCTAACTGCTGCCATGACATAGACCGCCTCAACCTGTCCACACCCCCCTCACCCACTCCAACCTCCTGCCCTCATAACATGCAGCCCTCCACTGCCACCTCAACATCATCAAACCAGCAGACAAAGGGAGGTCACACTGTCCCAAGCAGTACCCTTCCACTGACACCCTCATCCACTTGGCTGAACTGGTCCTCACCCTTAACCCTCAACAAATTCTCCTTCTAATCCTCCCACTTCCTCCAAATCAAAGGGGTAGCCACGGGCACCCACATCCAGCCTCTTTGTCGGGTATATGAAACAGTTCATCTTCCACAGCTACACTGGCACCATCCCCCACCTTTTCCTCAGCTACATCAATGACTGTATTGGCGCTACCTCACGAGGAACTTCACTATCACCTTTCACGCCGATCTCAAGTTTACTTGGACCATCTTGGACACTTCCTTGACCTTCCTAGACCTCTCCATCTCAATAGACAATAAGTGCAGGAGTAGGCCATTCTGCCCTTCGATCCTGCACCACCATTCAATATGATCATGGCTGATCATCCTTAATCAGTATCCTGTTCCTGCCTGATCTCCATAACCCTTGATTCCACTATCCTTGAGAGTTCTATCCAACTCTTTCTTAAATGAATCCAGAGACTGGGCCTCTACTGCCCTCTGGGGCAGAGCATTCCACACAGCCACCACTCTCTGGGTGAAGAAGTTTTTTCTCATCTCTGTCCTAAGTGGTCTACCCAGTATTTTTAAGCTGTGTCCTCTGGTTCGGCACTCACCCATCAACGGAAACATGTTTCCTGCTGCCAGAGTGTCCAATCCTTTCATAATCTTAAATGTCTCAATCAGATCCCCTCTCAGTCTTCTAAACTCAAGGGTATACAACAAGCCCAGTCACTCCAGTCTTTCAGCGTAAGGTAGTCCCGCCATTCCAGGAATTGACCTCGTGATCCTATGCAGCACTCCCTCAATAGCCAGAATGTCTTTCCTCAAATTTGGAGACCAGAACTGCACACAGTACTCCAGGTGTAGTCTTACCAGGGCCCTGTACAGCTGCAGAAGAACCTCTTTACTTCTATATTCAATTCCTCTTGTTATGAAGGCCAGCATGCTATTAGCCTTCTTCACTACCTGCTGTAACTGCATGCTTACCTTCATTGACTGGTGTACAAGAACACCCAGATCTCTTTGTACTGCCCCTTTACCTAAATTGATTCCATTTAGGTCGTAATCTGCCTTCCTGTTCTTGCCACCAAAGTGGATAGCCACACATTTATCCACATTAAACTGCATCTACCATGCATCTGACCACTCACCTAACCTGTCCAGGTCACCCTGTAATCTCCTAACATTTCACTCTGCCACCCAGCTTAGTATCATCAGCAAATTTGCTAATGTTATTACTAATACCACCTTCTATATCATCAACATATATTGTAAAAAGTTGCAGTCCCAGCACTGATCCCTGCGGTACCCCACTAGGCACTGCCTGCCATTCCAAAATGGAGCCATTTATCACTACTCTTTGATTCCTATCAGCCAACCAACTTTCAATCCAAGTTAGTACTTTGCCCCCAATACCATGTGCCCTAATTTTGCTCACTAACCTCCTATGTGGGACTTTATCAAAAGCTTTCTGAAAGTCCAGGTACATCTACTGGATCTCCCTCGTCCATCTTCAGAGTTACATCCTCAAAAAATTCCAGAAGATTAGTCAAGCATGATTTCCCCTTCATAAATCCACGCTGACTCTGACCTATTCTGTTACTACTATCCAGATGTGTCAGAATTTCATCCTTTATTATAGACTCCAGCATCTTTCCCACCACTGAGGTCAGACTAACTGGTCTATAATTTCCTGCTTTCTCTCTCCCACGTTTCTTAAAAAGTGGTACATTAGCCACCCTTCAATCCGCAGGAACTGATACCGAATCTATCGAACTCTGGAAAATAATCACCAAAGCATCCACGATTTCTCGAGCCACGTCCTTCATTACTCTGGGATGTAGACCATCAGGCCCCGGGGCTTATCAACCTTCAGACCAACAGTCTCTCCAACACTTATTCCTGGCAAATATAAATTCCCTTAAGTTCAGGTCCTTCAGCCACTGTTACCTCAGGGAGATTATTTGTGTCTTCCCCAGTGAACACAGATCTGAAGTACCAATTCAATTTTTCTGCCATTTCTTTGTTTCCAGTAATATATTCCCCTGTTTCTGTCTTCAAGGGCCCAATTTTAGTCTGAACCATATTTTTGCCTTTCACATACCTAAAAAAGCTTTTACTATCCTCCTTTATATTTTTGGCCATTTACCTTCGTACCTCATTTTTTCTCTGCGTATTTCCTTCTTAGTAATCCTCTGTTGTTCTTTAAAAGCTTCCCAGTCCTCCGTTTTCCCACTTATCTTTGCTACGTTATACTTTTTCTCTTTTAACTTTATATGTTTCTTAACTTCCCTTGTCAGCCACGGCCACCCATGCCTCCTCCTAGAATCTTTCTTCCTTTTTAGAATGAACTGATCCTGCATCATCTGCATTATACACAGAAATATCCGCCATTGTTCCTCCACTGTCATCCCTGCTAAGGTATTGAACTTTGGCCAGTTCCTCCCTCGTAGCTCCGTAGTTCCCTTTATTCAACAGAAATATTGTCACTTCTGATTGTACCCTCTCCCTCTCAAATCGCAGATTGAAGCTAATGTATTATGGTCACTACTTCCCAATGGCTCCTTCACTTCGAGGTCCCTGATCAATTCTGGTTCGTTGCACAATACCAGATCCGGAATTGCCTTCTCACTGGTAGGCTCCAGCACCAGCTGTTGTAAGAATCCATTTCGGAGGCACTCCACAAAGTCTCTTTCTTGAGGTCCAATACCATCCTGATTCTCCCAGTCTGACTGCATGTTGAAATCCCCCATAACAACTGTAGTAACATCTTTGCGACAGGCCAATTTCAGCTCCTGATTCAACTTACATTCGACATCCAGACTACTGTTTAGGGGCCTGTAGATAACTCCCAAGAGGGTCTTTGTACGCTGAGAATTTCTCAGCTCTATCTATACTGACTCTACATCCCCTAGTTCTAGGTCCCCCCGCGCAAAAGACTGAATATCATCCCTTACCAACATGGCCACCCCACCCCCTCTGCCCGTCAGTCTGTCCTTATGATAGCACGTGTCACCTTGAATATTCATTTCTCAGGCCCTGTCCACTTGAAGCCACGTCTCAGTCATCCCCACAATATCATATCTGCCAATTTCTAAAAGAGCCTCAAGCTCATCCATCTTATTTCTAATGCTTCGTGCATTCATACATAGTATTTTTAATTTGTTACTGCCCTCACCCTTCCTATCAACTCCTATTTCACTCAACCTTACAGCATGAACCCTTTTTGAGTTTTCTGCCTCATTGATACAGTTGTCTTTCTTGACTTCCCTTTTTCTAACTTTCCCTTCAATTTCCTTCTTAAACATCCAGTTTGTCCCCTCCCCCCTGCTACTTAGTTTAAACGTAGCTGTGTTGCAGTAGCAAACCTGCCTGCCAGAATACTGGTCCCTAACCTATTAAGGTGCAAACCGTCTCTCTTGTATAATTTATACTTACCACAAAACATTCCCCAGTGATCCAAGAATTTAAATCCTTGCTTCCTGCACCAGTTCCCCAGCCACACGTTCAAGTCCATTACCTCCCTGTTTCTGACCTCACCAGCCCGAGGAACTGGAAGCAAACAGGAGATGACCACCCTGGACGTCCTGCTTTTCAGCCTTCTTCCTAGTTCTCCGAAGTCCCACTGTAGTATGTTCCTCTTCTTCTTCCCGACATCATTTGTGCCGACATGTCCACCACCTCTGGCTCTTCACCTTCGTCCTTGAGAATTTCCTGCACTCTGTCTGATGTCTTTAACCCTGGCACCAGGAAGGCAACACACCATCCTTAAGTCCCGCCTGCTGCCATAAAAACCCTGGTCAGTTCCTCTCACTACGGAGTCCCCTATTACCGCGGCTCTGTGCCATGTCTGACTCGTCCGCTCTGCCTTCCCGCCAACTTTTCATTGACAGGCCTGGCTGCCTCACGGACTGGCAGTGTCATCTGTCTCTACTGTTTCCAAAAGCTTCAACTTGTTCCTGACAGGTACTTCCCTGGGGTCTCTTGCACCTGTCTCTTCTCTGCCTTCCTCATCGTCTGCTTTCTTCTGCTCTCTTCTGGTATGGTCGGTGTAATAACCTCGCTGAAGGTCTTGTCCAGAAAGATCTCGTTCTCTCGGATGAGCCCGAGGTCCTCGAGTTCTTTCATCAGTGCTGCAATATGCTCTGTCAGTAGCTGAACGTGCACACACTTTCTACACTTATACAAGCCAGACAAACCAGAGTGACCGATTTACAGACATCTACTAAAATCTCACAGACTCCCAAGCTACCTGGACTACACCTTCTCCCACCTTGCCTCCTGTGAAAAAAACATCCCTTATTCCCAATTCCTCTATCTCCACCGCATCTGTTCCTAGGAGGACCAATTCCACCACAGAAAATCCCAGATGGCCTCCTTCTTCAAATACTGCAATTTCCCCTCCCACATGGTTGACCATGCCCTCTAGCGCATCTCCTCCACTTCCTGCACCTCTGCCCTTGAACCCCTCTCCCATTCCCCAGTCTTCAACTTCCACCTCACCAACCTCTACATACATCGCATCCTCCTCCGCCATTTCCACCACCTACAAAACAGATTCCACTACGAGGGATATATCTCACTCCCCACCCCCAACAACATTTCGGAGAGACCTTTCCCTCTGCGACTTCTTTGTCAGATCCACACTCCCCACCAACCCTCACCCCACTCCCAGCACCTTCTGTTGTGCACCAGAGAAAGTGCAAAACCTGCACCCACACTTGACCCCTCACCTCCATTTAAAGCCCCAAAGGATCCTTGCACATCCGACAGAAATTTACGTGTTTTACATGCACCCTCACTAATGTCATCTACTGTTTCCATTGCACCCGAAATGGTCTCCTCTACATCAAGGAGACAGGACACCAACTTGCGGATTGTTTCAGAGAACATCTCTGGGACACCCGCACCAACCAACTCCACTGGCCCATGGCTGAATACTCCCCTCCCACTCCACCAAGGACATACAGGTCCTGGGCCTCCTCCATCACCAAACCTTAGTCACCTGACGCCTAGAGGGAGAACGTCTCTTATTCTGCCTTGGGACCATGCAACCACACGGGATTAATGTAGATTTCATCAGTTTCCTCATTTCCCCTCCCCTGACCTCATCCCAGTCCTAAGCCTCCAACTCTGCACCACCCTCTTGACCTCTCCATCACCTTTCCCATCTATCCACTCCACCTTCCTCTCCAACCGATCACCTACTCTCCCACCTTCATCTACCTATCGTATTCTGAGCTACCTTGCCTCCAGTCCCATCCCCTCCCATTTATCTCTCAGCCGCCCAGCCCACAAGCCTCATTTCTGATGAAGGGCTTATGCCCAAAATGTCGATTCTTCTGCTTCTTGGTTGCGGCCTGACCTGCTGTGCTTTTCCAGCACCACCTCTCGATGAACAAGTATCAAGCCTAACGTCTGAAGAGCACAGGTATTGTGCCATTACAGAACTCCCTATTCTTGGAATAAATCACTGAAAAGGGGTAGGCCATTTAAGACTTAGATCAGGAGGAAATTCTTCACAGAGGGTGGTGAATCTTTGGAATCCCTGCCCTGAGGAATGTGGAAGTGTAATCATTGAGCATGTACATGGCAGAAATCTATGAATCCCCAGAGACGAATGACAGCATGGGATCTGAGATATGGAAATAGTGCATGAAAGCTGTTATGAGGTACAGGTATCTGTGCTGAGACATAAACGTTTTACAATTTACAATGACACAGATGACTGAAGTGCAAGCCTAATGGCCAACTTTGAAAATAACAAAGATAGGCAGAAAAGTATGTTGTGAAGAAGACATAAGGAGAATGCAGGTGATTTGGATAGTTGAGTGAGTGGGCAAAAATCTGATAGATAAAGTAGTGTGTGAAAATGCAAAGTTATTCATTTTGGGGAAAAGAATGAAAAGACAGTATTGCACAAATTGAAAACAACTGCATTTACACATTCTGGTGCCTGAGTCAGAGAAAATTAGTATGTACGTAGGGGAGGCAATGGTCTGGTGGTATTATAGCTGGACTAGTAATCCAGAAACTCAACTAATGTTCTGGGACCCAGTTCAAATCCTGTCATGGCAAATAGCAGAATTTGAATTCAATAAAATATCTAGAATTCAGAATCTACTGAAGACCACAAAACCATTGTCAGAAAAAAACCCATTTAATATTCTTTAGGGACAGAAATCCAAAATCTTCATTTAGTCTGCAAATCCACAACAATGGGAAGTTCCCCTCCAAGGCATGCACCATCCTGACTTGGAAATAAATCACCATTCTTTCATTGTCACTGAATCATTGGGAGTCTACCTACAACACATGGACTGCAGCAGTTCAAGGTAGCTGACAACCATCTTCTCAACTAGAGATGAGCAATAAATGGTGGCAGCTCATCATGTCCATGTAATGTCCTCTTATGATACCTGGAATCAGTGGCACATTTTATGAGGATAGGTGGACAGGCTAAGCTTTTTTACACAGGTTAGGTGTAGCTTGATTCAAATACATAAAATCCTTGATGGTCATGGCAAGATGAACATGGAAAGGATGTTTTGTTTCTTATAAAGTTAAAAATCACACAACACCAGGTTATTGTCCAACAAGTTTATCTGGAAGCACTAGATTTAGGAGTGCTGCTCCTTATAGGTGAATCCAGAACTAAGGGGTACGGTTTTAAAATTAATAATCCCTTTCAAGATATAGATAAGGAGATTTTTTTGTGTTCTCAGGGTTGTACAGTTTTTAAGGCAGGATAGATTCTTGTAAACCAAAGGAATCAAAAGGTTATTAGGGTAAATGGCAGTGTGGAACTCAAAACAAATAGATCAGCTATGATCTAATTGCATGGCAGAACAGATTTGATGGCCTAACTGGCCTACCCCTGTTCCTATGTTCTTGAATAAGTTTTTGAATAAGGTAGAGAAAGTGAGGACTGCAGATGTTGGAAATCAGAGTCAAGACTGTGGTGCTGGAAAAGCACAGCAGGTCAAGCAGCATCTGAGAGGGAGAATCAACGTTTCGGGCAGAAGCCTTTCATCAGGATTCTCCTACTCCTCTGATACTGCCTGACTGCTGTGCTTTTCCAGCACCACACTCTCGACTTTTGAATAAGATGGCCAGTTTGCTGCAGTCTGTTCCAAATTCTAGACAAGTTTGATGCGAGGAACTTTAACTTTCTAAAAACTAAGGTCCCAACTACATTTCATATGGAACTTTAAACTTGTACTTATTGAGACCAGCAACGTTCAAACTGTGCTTTGTTGAAGTTGAATCAAAACGTTTTGTAACTCAAAGCACAGATTTATAATCTAATTTTGACAAACTGTTTTGCTTCAGTGCAACAACTGCTTCCTAAATTAGGAATCTAAATGATTTCTATTTGCATTCAACAAACTGGAGCAAGGAAGTTGTACTATGGCTGTACAGGGCTTCAGTGAAACCACGCCTGGGATATTGTTCACAATTTTGGTCTCCTGATTTAAGAAAAGATATACTTGATTCCTTGGATGACAAACTGGGTGACTACGTTCACTTGAGTTTTAAAAGAAGAGCAGATCTTCTTGAAAGATATAAAATTCTGATGGGGGATAGAACAAGGGTTTATGAAGTTAGAACTGAGATGATAGGCTTATTCACTCAGGATGGTAAACTTGTGGAGCTCTACCACAAAGCTGTGGAAGCCAAGACACTAAATACACTTCAGGAGAAATGAGATTGCCCAACATCAAGGGGTTGTGCAGGATAGAGAGAGAGTACAGTATTGAGATAAAGAATCAGCTATGGTTCTGTCAAACTGTGACACAGGCTTGGTGGGGTCAATGGTCTACCTGCTCCTATTTTGTAGGTTTCTATATCAGAGGCCACCAGCACAACATGGAAAGTATGATTCAACACCAAACTAAAACTTGTAAAAATCAAATTTGCAAATTTCCAGAATTTGTCAAAAACAATTACAAGTTCATTAAATGTCAAGTTCTTATTTGCAATGGGCAAGAGAAGAACTACATTCTGCAAATTGGCCAAAAGTCAAATGATTTGGCTCCATTGTGGTGATTGCAAAAGCCAGAACTTGCCATCAACTTCCCATGTACATTAAGAAATTGCTGCATTAATGCTGTAATTAAAAAAAATACTTGTCACAGAGAAGTTCGGACTGCTTTGTCACAGTTTAAGAATTCTAGGTACAGGGTAATTTGTATTTCCAATGACATCCCACTTCAAAATAAGTTAGCAATTAGAAACTGTTCTATACCTGCTGCATAAAGCACACAATCAGAATTCAAGTTTATTTAGGAAATAAAAATGAAGGAAACAAGGGCTCTTATGGCACAGTGGTAGTGTCCCTCTCTGGGCCATGAGATCCAGGATAAAGTCCCATCTGCTCCAGGAGGTAATAAATATCTCTGAACAGGTTTTTTTAAAAAAAAAAGTCCTTCAGCAATACAAATAAATAACGGTAGTAAATGAAAGAAAGGAGATTTTAAAGGTGTTTTATGGATGCAAACGTCTCACTGATGACAGGTGAAGTAGTAACTGGCTGACAAAGCAAAACATGTTTCTGTCTAGCAGGGAATTAAGTTTACCAAATCAGATTTTATTTGTTGTGGGCAACTACAAATCATATAGCTTCCTAATATAAGTAGTAGCTGCTTTCATTTTAAGATTTTCATGAATTAAACTGTTTGAACCATGGTAAGGAAGTCCTCTTGTGTAGTAATGTCTTAGAAGTAGATAAAACTAGCAATTTTGTATTATATTTCAATTAATTTGCTGATTCTTGAATTAGAATTTGATCATATAAAGATTGCTCATTTTGTCACTCATTTTGAAGAGTTCTACAGACCATTCAAATTCTTGAAATTTCATCAGTTAGAGATAACTCAGTTGACGTTGCTGCAGCTATTAAATTATATCAATAGCAATTTAGAGTGCAAAATTAATTGGAGCTGAAGGATGAGGAAAAAATTTAGCTCATGGCATGCATCACAGGATATCCCGGGAGACCTAATGTCATGTTGTATCACACTTAAATTGCTTTGCGCCATCCTATTATCCAGTGCAGCTGAAGTGCAACTGCTCTGTGACATATGCCATCCAACTATTTTTAGGTTGATCGTCTTGTTGGCGGTCCACTTTACCCTTGAATAGAGATCTCAACCTTTTCAGCTCTGATGTACATTCTTCAGCAAATGCTGGAACCATGTGTATGGCAAATCACATGAACTAAAAACCAACTAATTTTTACCAGAGTCCAATAATAGGTAGCTTTAGTGATCAAATTAATTCCACATTGTCCAAAAATACATGACTTTAGAAGGCAAATCAATAGCTTCTGATATCTAACAAATTTCAAATGAATTGCTGGCATAATTAGAAAAGTCACCTAAATGTTGAAGAAGGTTGACAGATCTTCCTTTCAACATCATTCATTTTCAATGTGCACATTTAAGTAGTCTCATTACAAATTCTCAAGAGCAAGTGGAAAAATATCTATAATTTGATTCAAATGAGCAATCTAAATCAGGTGGTTGTGGGAAATTAATAAATCACACTGTTGCATCCACATTACAGATTTGCAAATGTTGTAGGAATAGAACACAGACAGGGCTGTGTCCAGTCTGAGGTATGTTCCAGTTGTTCGTACTGCACATAGTGGAAGTCAGAAATGGTTACAAGCCATTCCTCAGTAACTTTGATCTTGGTGAGCATTATTCATCAAAGAATGTAAAGTTAGAAGACAATCTACTTTGCTGTATATTTTGGACAAATTGTCAAAGCAATATCCTGTCACCTTAGTAAGATTTCACTGAAGAACAGTTGAAATAATTCATGTGTATACAAATGCATTTCTAAACAATTTCAAAACACAGGATTTATACCCCTAGCGAACAGCACAGCAACTTGACAGGCTAAATGATCTATTCTTGTGCCATACAATTCAAAGAAAGAAGTTGTGCGTTGACAAGCCAACTCTATAAATGACACGCAATGGTGAACTTTAAAATGTGTCAGGTCAAGAAACTCTTTTAAGTTTTTTGTTAAAACACGACAAAAATATCTTTCAGAGTCTTACAAGATTATCAAATGATAGTGAACTGCAAGCAAACATTTTAAGGAGACTTGCATAAGCAAATGAAAAACAAGTATATCACAGTTAGAGTTACACCTTACAGTAAAATAAATGATTTTTTTAACTTGATCAGTACAAGGGCAAAATGTGCAAAAGAAAATAAGGCTCACCCCATCATCATCTCTGTGTGGATTCAGTCTATTATAAACAGCTTCGATCACACTGCGCCTGAGAAGACAATTTTTAAAATGACAAGTGTTTCTTCTTTGCATTTACTCATGAAAAGATAAACCAGTACTGAACTGCAACAACACTATCTTAATTAGAATATAGCCAAATCAGGATACAAGTCAGCTAAAAAGTACCACATTACCTTGGATCCAAAATGTAGTCTTAAGTCTCTGAGGCAGCGGATTAAACAATATCTATAAACTGGGATTTTAACTTGTCATGTTAGTGAAACTATTAGCATTCACCATGTAATTCACAGAAATTGCAAGTAATATGAAAACAGAAATTAACAACTTTGATTTAAAAAAAGGCAAAAAAGTGACTTATAAACACAGGGAGGGGATGGTGCTGGTGCAAGAGGGGCGGTAAGGAAAGTAGAGGATCTTATTTACTGTTGTGAAAGAAAAATAGAAGTGTAAAAAGGAGTTAAATTAAAGCATTAATAATCATTACAGCTATACGTTAATGATCTACAACACATAACCCCGTCTGCGGCAGCCCAAAACTACTCACAACTCTCATCCCCTCTCTAACTCCATATCTGCGCAGTTTCTTTCTGCTTTAAGTAGACATTAAACTCGACACTCAAGACCACTGGGCAGAACATCCTATATCCCAGTCACGTTGCATAAAAACAGGAGGTGGTGACATAGTGACAATGCCACTGAACTAATAATCCCAAGAGTCAAAAAGTGACTCTGACTCTCCAACATTTGCAGCCCTCACTTTCTCCTAATAATCCCAAGACCAAAGCTAATACGGTGGGGACGAATGTTCAAATCCTACAACAGCAGTTGGTGCAATTTACATTCAATTAATGAAATCTGGAATATAAAGCTACTCTCAGTAATAATGGCAATAACAACCATCAATTGTTGCAAAAACACATGGCTCAGTAAAGTTCTTTTATGGAATGAAATTGGCCTTGCTTTCCCAATCTGGTTTACATGCAACTCCAGATGCATAGCAATTTAGTTGACTCTTATCGGTCTTTCACAAGAACCAACAAACCACTTAGCTCAAAGGCAATTAAGGACAGACAACAAATGTCGACCCATCTTGTCATGCCGACATCCCGTGGAAATAACTTTTAAAAGTATTTTTCTCACACCACCTCAGGTTTTTAATGTTCATTTCAATCTGCTTCGGGTTATCACACTTCTTTCATCCAAAAGAGTTTTTCTTCATTTACTCATCGTAAGTGACCATGAAACTGAACACTTTGATTAAATGAACCAGAGGGGGACCCATTATTTGGGGGGGGGGGGGGGGGGGGGGGGGGAGTGATTTGCTAATGTCCTTTGGGAAGGTTTTAACCCAATTCAGCAGGGGGAATGGGAATATGAATTGTAGTTCCACAATACAAGAGGTTGACAGTAATGAGATCAGAGTAAGGTTTCAAGGTCACAAGAGGGGAACGGCAAGCAAGAAAATGGTTTGAAGGGTGTCGACATCAACACCAGCAGCACCTGGAATAAAGTGGGCAACATGGGTTGGTACCTGGGATTTCGATTTTGTGGCCATTTCAGAGACACGAGTAGAGCAGGGACAGGAATGGTTGTTATAGGTTGCAGGATTTAGATATTTCATTAAGAACAGAGAAGATGGTAAAAGAGGGGGAGGGAGGTGTGGCATTGTTAATCAAGGACAGTATTACAGTGACAGAAAGGACATTTCAGGACTCATCTACTGAGGTAGTATGGGTGGAGGTTGAAAACATTAAAGGAGAGGTCACCCTGTCGGGAGTTTTCTATAGGCCTCTGAATAGTTCCAGAGATGTAGAGGAAAGGATAGCAAAGATGATTCTCAATAGGAGCGAGAGTGGCAGGGTAGTTGTTATGGGGGAACTTAAACTTTCCAAATATTGACTGCGAATACAATAATTTGAGTACTTTAAATGTGTCAATTTTTGTCCAATGTATGCAGGAGGGTTTCCTGACAGTATGTAGACAGGCAAAGGAGTGAGGCCACATTGGATTTGGAACTGGGTAATGAACCCGGTCAGGTGCTAGATTTGGATGTAGGTGAGCATTTTGATGACAATGATCACAATTTGGTTACGTTTACTTTAGAAATGGAAAGGGATAGGTATATACCGCAGGGCGAGAATTATAGCTCAGGGAAAGGCAACTATGATGCGATTAGGAAAGATTTAGGATGCATAGGAGGGAGAAGGAAACTGCAGGCGATAGGCACAATTGAAATGTGGAGCTTATTCAAGGAACAGTACTGCATGTCCTTGATAAGTATGTACATGGCAGGCAGGTAGGAAGTTGTCAAGCGAGGGAGCCGTGGGTTACTAAAGAAGTTGAAGCTCTTGTCAAGAGGAAGGAGGCGGCTTATGTAAAGATAAGCTGTGATGGCTCACTTAGGACACTTGAGAGTTACAAGTTAGCCAGAAAAGACCTAAAGAGAGAACAAAGAACAGCCAGGAGGGAACATGATCCTGTCTGCCAACAACTTCTTAAGGAAAACCTTAAGACTTTCTATTGGTATATCAGGAATAAAAGAGTGACTAGAGGAATATTATGGACAGTCAAGGTTGGTAGGAAGTTGTGCGTGGAGTCAAAGGAGATAAGGGAAGCGGTAAATGAATATATTGCGTCAGTAATGTTGAAATACAAGCTACTAAATCAGAATGGGATTAAGGTGCACAAGAAGGTGTCCAATTCTGGAAAGTGTGAAAATAGATAAGTCCCCTGGGCTGGATGGAATGTATGCTAGGGTTCTCTGGGAAGCCAGGGAGGAGATGGCAGCAAAATAGTAAATACAGGAGGACAGTGCCTCATCTCAGAAACCAAGTCTATAAAGAAATGTAGATCACATATTTTCAATCAGAATGCTATAAATGGCAGTTAAAACATGGAAAACTGCACATTCTGAACTTGTCACATGTGAAACAATAAAAAACAATGAGCTTTTACAAAGATAAATGTCATCTCTATGTCGTCATTTTCTACAGGAATAGTACCAGAAGGCTGGAGGATAGCAAACGTTGTTCCCTTGTTCAAGAAGGGAAGTAAAGACAACCCTGGTAATTACAGACCAGTAAGCTTACTTTGGTTGTGGGTAAAGTGTTGGAAAAGGTTATAAGAGATAGGATTTATAATCACCTAGAAAGGAATAAACTGATTTGGGATAGTCAACATGGTTTTGTGAAGAGTAGGTTGTGCCTCACAAGCCTTATTGAGTTCTTTAAGACAGTGACCGACAGGTGGATGATGGTAAAGCAGTCAACATGGTGTACAGAGGAATCTCGATTATCTGAACAAGATGGGCGGACACTACTTCGTTCAGATAATTGATTATTCGGTTAATTGATTTCCTCTGAGGCTCAGAGTCCTCTGTTAAGTCTGCTCCCTGTTCAGGAGACTAGGCAACAGCACATCACGCGCGAGCCCCTGCACCCCACCCCACCACCGTCTGCCTCCATCCCGAACTCCACCCGCCCCCCACCCACTGTCCGACTTCCGTCTGCGCCCCCTGTACTCTAAGCCTCTGTTTTTCTCAAGCCCAGGATCTCTCAGCTTTCATAATTGCTTTATTAACATAACCCTACCAATTTCAAAGATTTGAACATAAGCCCGAATCCCTCCATTCTTGCACCTCCATAGAAACTGTACCATGTAGCAAGCATTGTCTCATTCTTCCAAACAAAACATACTACTTTACACTTTCTGGAATGAATTTCATTTGGCATGCGTACCTGACCAACGTCCTCTTAAACATCAAAATAAAAACCAAAAGAATTGTGCATGCTGGAAATCTGAAACAAAAACACAAATTACTGCAAAAGCTCAGAGGATCCACAGCAGCTGTACAGAGAATCAAAGTTAATGTTTCAGGTCGACTACCTTGCCCCAGAACAGATGGTAGCTAGGGAAATGTTGACTTTATGCAGAACATGAGGTGGTTGGGTGTTTTTTGGGAAAGAGAGAGGGGACAATGAATAAACAATAGGTGGGGGTAGAGCCCAAAGCGAGAGAAGAACATTTGGACAGACAAAGGAGTGTACAGTGATCAGGCTGGTAGAATGAATAACTATCTATAAATGGGGATTGTTAGCAGCTAAAAATGGGTTGTTTGGAATAGCAGCCCTTGTGCTAACAAGGATGGTGTGTGAAGGTTGGGGAAAGGTCATAGCAGAAGCTAAGCCCTAAAGTTATTGAATTCAGCACTGAATTCAGAAAGCTATAGAGGTCCCAAGGAAAAATGAAGTATTCTTCTAGTTTGTGCTGAGGTTTGCTGAGACAGAGATGTTGGCCAGGGAACAAGATGGTGTGTTATTTTCCTCATGGGAATTCTATAGCCTTCTGGACTCAATATCGAGTTCAACAAATGTAGGGCTTGAAGCACAATCTTTCATGTCCTTACCCCAAGCCCCACACACCAGGTCTTGTCATCATAAGTCTGCTATTGCACACAACCCATTGTTAGCCACCAACAGTCCCCCATTAATAGCTATTCATTCTCCTAGCCTGATTGGTAACCTCTCTTTCAGCTCCATCTCTACCTATCGTTTATCCCCTCCCACCACCCTATTTTCTGCATAAAACCAACATTTTCCGAGCTACAATCAGTTCTCAGGTCAGAGAGATGCACATCACAGAAACAAACCCTTCGGTCCAACTCATCCTGACCTAATCTAGTCCCATTTGCCAGCACTTGGCCCATATTCCTCTAAACCCTTCCTATTCATATATCCATCCAGACGCCTTTTAAATCGTGGGATTGTACCAGCCTCCATCACGTCCTCTAGCAGCTCATTCCATGTCTGCACCACCCTCTGCGTGAAAAAAGTTGCCCCTTAGGTCTCTTTTATATATTTCCCCTCTCACCCTAAAGCTATGTCTTCTAATTCTGGACTCCCCAACCTCAGGGAAAAGACTTTGTCGAGTTATCCTATTCATCCCCCTCATGATTTTATAAACCTCTACAAGGTCAACACTGGCAACATCCTTGTAATTCTTTTCTCAAACCTTTACAGTTTCACAACATCGTTCCAATAGGAAGGAGACCAAAACTGCAAGCAATATTCCAAAAGTGGCCGAACAAAAGGTGTGCATAGCTGCAACATGACCCCCCCACTGGACCCAAAATGTTAACTCTGATTTCTCTCCTCTTGAAAGCTTTTTACTATCTTCTTCAGTCTTTATTATGCTTGCAATTTTGACTTCATTTACAAATTTCAAGATTGCACCCCAGACCCTAAAGTCCATATCGAAAACAGTGATCACAGTATTAAATGTTGGAAAATTCCATTTTTATATAATTTGAACATGATATGTAGGTCCAGGAGAGAAATCATGGGTCCTGGTGCTCTTGGGCCTGTTATCCCTCTTCCTGAATCATGTTAACTATTTTTTGAATTGACGTCCTAATCTGATGTTTATCCTTGTAAAAGCTAATTGCTTTTTACTGTTTCATATGTGACAAGTTCAGAATGTGCAGTGTTCCATGTTTTAACGGCCATTTATAGCATTCTGATTGAAAATATGTGATCTATATTTCTTTATAGACTTGGTTTCTGAGATGAGGCACTGTCCTCCTGCATTTACTATTTTTCAGGGTACACTGACCAAATCCCAAAATAATAAAAAAAATGTTCTTGCCTATTCTGAAAGGTACTGTTATCTGCCACATGAAGACTATTGAAAATTCTTTATTTCAAACAGACTGTAATTCACAGACGTGAACAAATTTACATTCAATTAACTTAGTTTGCAGATTTCTTCACAAGGTTAAGACTTGTACAGTCATTACAATTTACATTAAGATACAATCAACCTTTTTTCTTCAGGTCTGAAGAAACATATTGGATCAGATATTAAATCAGAGATGTGCCAGATTTCGTGAGTTAGTCAACAATACTTCCTGCCTTCATGTCAGATTTCCAGCCTTTGCAGTATTTTGCTTTTATTTAACACAACTCATTGTTTAGTTGAAACACCATCAATAAGGTATGCTTCCATTTCTCTTACCAAAAACACAACAGTCATCACTAAAGCAATCAGGTGCGGCTTCAACCTTTTTTCATAACTTCATATTCTTCACATTTGATATTATTTTATACACTTGAGAATATTTCTTAAATCTTAGCACAAATCAGCATGTGTCAGGGTTACAATGACCCCAATATTAAAAGTTACATCCCTCATTATTACCTCTTCAATACAAGAGTTAAAAGCAGAAAGACACTAAGCCTCATCAAGCCTGCTCTGTCACACAACATGGTTAGGGCTGACCTTCTTTCATGCCATTTTCTTAGCCACTCACCATATCCCTCTATTCCATAAGAGGACTAAAATCTGTCTTTCCCAGCCTTAAATATGAGAAATCACTATTATCATTAATTCTTCTTAAAAATGAAGCAATGATTGAAGAAGATTTTTTTATTTAAAATACTTGCCTATTTGATGAAAAGTACGTTACTCTAAGAAATGCAATCGACATTTGCTAACTTGAATCTTTACTTCTAATGGAGGCCAGACTCCGACTCAGTTGAATGTGTGCATGGATTTTGTGGCATTTCAAATCAGAATATAACTAACAGCTAAAGGAAATCAATATTAGTATGGAAATAGGTATTATGTAAGTTGATGAGATTGAAGGGCAATAAATCCCCAGGACTTGATAATCTACATCCCTAAGTGTTTAAGAAGGTGGCTCCAGAAATAATAGATGCATTGGTGCTCATCTTGCAAGATTCCATAGTCTCTGGAACAGTACCTACAGATTGGTTGGTAACTAGTGGAGCTACTAAATGAGGCAGAGAGAAAATTTGGAAATACGGACTAATCAGTCTGATCAGTATTGGGGAAAAGGTTCGAGTCCATAATAATAAAATTTAATAGTTGAGTACTTGCAGACAATAGCAGGAATAGATAGTTAGAATAGATTTGAGAGAGAAATGATACTTTAAAATCTATTGGAATTTTTTGAGAATACAAATTGTAGAATTGATTCAGGGGAACCAGTGGATATAATTAATTTGGACTTAGTCATAGAGTCATAGAGATGTACAGCATGGAAACAGACCCTTCGGTCAAACCCGTCCATGCCGACCAGATATCCCAACCCAATCTAGTCCCACCTGCCAGCACCCGGCCCATATCCCTCCAAACCCTTCCTATTCATATACCCATCCAAATGCCTCTTAAATGTTGCAATTGTACCACCATTTCCTCTGGCAGCTCATTCCATATATGTACCACCTTCTGCGTGAAAAAGTTGCCCCTTAGGTCTCTTTTTATATCTTTCCCCTCTCACCCTCAACCTATGCCCTTTAGTTCTGGACTCCCCAACCCCAGGGAAAAGACATTGTCTATTTATCATATCCATGCCCCTCAATTTTGTAAACCTCTAGAAGGTCACCCCTCAGCCTCCGACGATCCAGGGAACACAGCCCCAGCTCGTTCAGCCTCTCCCTGTAGCTCAGATCCTCCAACCCTGGCAACATCCTTGTAAATCTTTTCTGAACCCTTTCAAGTTTCACAACATCTTTCCAGTAGAAAGGAGACCAGAATTGCACGCAATATTCCAACAGTGGCCTAACCAATGTCCTGTACAAGGTCCTGAAGAAGGGTTTATGCTCGAAACGTCAAATCATTCCTGAAGAAGGGCTTATGCCCGAAACGTCGAATCTCCTGTTCCTTGGATGCTGCCTGACCTGTTGCGCTTTTCCAGCAACACATTTTTAGCAATGTCCTGTACAGCCAAAACATGACCTCCCAGCTCCTGTACTCTATACTCTGACCAATAAAGGAAAGCATACCAAACGCCTTCTTCACTATCCTATCTACCTGCGACTCCACTTTCAAGGACCTATGAACCTGCACTACAAGGTCTCTTGGTTCAGCAACACTCCCTAGGACCTTACCATTAAGTGTATAAGTCCTGCTAAGATTTGCTTTCCCAAAATGCAACACCTCGCATTTATCTGAATTAAACTCCATCTGCCACTTCTCAGCCCATTGGCCCATCTGGTCAAGATCCTGTTGTAATCTGATGTAACCCTCTTCGCTGTCCACCACATCTCCAATTTTGGTGTCATCTGCAAATTTACTAACTGTACCTTTTATGCTCGCATCCAAATCATTTATGTAAATGACAAAAAGTAGAGGGCCCAGCACCGATCCTGTGGCACTCCTCTGGTCACAGGCCTCCAGTCTGAAAAACAACCCTCCATCACCACCCTCTGTCTTCTACCTTTGAGCCAGTTCTGTATCCAAATGGCTAGTTCTCCCTGTATTCCGTGAGATTTAACCTTGCTAATCAGTCTCCCATGGGGAACCTTGTCGAATGCCTTACTGAAATCCATATAGATCACATTCACCGTTCTGCCCTCATCAATCCTCTAACATGCTCAACTGCCCATAGTGTTAGGTGAAGGGATAAGTGTAGGGTAATGGGTCTGGGTGGGTTGCGCTTCGGCAGGTCGGTGTGGACTTGTTCGGCCGAAGGGACTGTTTCCACACTAAGTAATCTAATCACAGCCATCTGCACAATTCCTGATCTTACTTTGCTCACCAACCTCTGCTGCATTCCATTTATAACCAGGTAACAACCTATTGCAGTTTAAGTACTTTTGTGTTTAGAATTACATTTTCTAAAAGTAAAATATTGTGAAAGTTGGAAATCTGAAATAAAAACAGCAAGTTTTGGAAAAACTCAGAAGGTTCTGGCTGCATCTGTGGAGAGAAAAACAGAGTCAAATGTAATTTTTTCAGAACACAAATGCTTTTCAGTTTTTTAAAAAATCTTATCTGATATCTCACAGCCTCCTTGTTTACCAAGGATTTGGTCCAAACATTGCAATCCATTTTTTTGACCGATAAATATGCTTGGGAAAGAGCTATTTTTGGTGGTGGATGATTAAGAAAACAAACCTGCAGGGGCACACAAAGGTTTTGGCAATTGGATGGAAACCTTTTGCTTATTTTATTAATTACGGAACTGAAAAACATTAGGGTACAATGTATTAGTTTGTAAAGTTTATGACTGTATTACAGTTCCATGATATCGTATACTCACTTGCTCGCAAGGCCACCGCCCGGCGGTAGATTTGGGATATTCTCCATAGAAAGGGTGCGCATCACATGAACCAAATCAGGTATTCCTTCTTCACTCGGTTTCAGCATGATTTCTGGAATTGATAATTGAATATAACATTTCTTGCTTAAAATTTATTTTGATTAAATTTGCCAAAGTGCTCAGTGTAACATCCTCTAAATTGTTGGGGCAAAATCATACTCCGCTAACCTGATTGAGCTTTTTGCAGAAGTAACAGAAAGAATGGATCAGGAAAATGTTTATTTTGGATGAGATTGTAACTTAGCTGTGTCAAGTCAAAGTGTCAGAATTCCACAGTGAAAGGTTATGGGCCAAATCTCCACTCCAGGGGCTGATTCTACGATGTGGTACATTTTGAAGCTGTTCAGCTTCATCATTTAATACTGAAGCTCCAGGCTTCACTTTCCACTAAAAAGCCCAGACACAGGCACGTGGAAGAAGCAACAGGGAGTTCAATGGGCTAACATTCTCCTCTTTACTAATACCACCAAAACGAAGTGATCACTTAACCGAACACACTTTGTGTTTGACATTATTGTGCAATTTTCTTTTACATTTGCCTAATTAACACTAACTGCACTTAGAAATTCATTTGCAATTTGAGACATTCAAGAACATAAGAAAGAGGAGACTGCACATCACTTCAAGCCTTCTTGCCATTCAATACAACCATAACTGACATTCTGCTTCAACTATACTTGTCTATCCACTCTGCACAAACCTTGATTTCTTGAGCAACTGAAGTCTGTCCCTCTGAGACTTAAATATACTCAATAATGGAGCAGTCTCAGTTCCCTGAGATAATTAATTTCAAAGTTTTACTGTCCACTGAGTGAAGAATTCTCATATCTCATTCTAAATGACTGACCCCTTTGCTGGGACTCTGTCTGCATTCTCACTTTTCCAACAAGAAAAACCTCAATCTCGACCTGTCAAGCCCCTTCAAAATCCTTTTGTTATCTCTATTTCTGCTCAACTTCTAAGAAAATAAATCCAATTTGCTCAGTCTCTTGTCTTGGACAAGCCTTAAACATATGCAATCCAGTGAATTTTCACCGTACTGCCTCCAGTTCACACATATCCTTCTTTAGATGTTGAGAACAAAACTGTGCAGCATACTCAAAGAATTACACAACTGTAGCAAGGCTGCCTGACTCTTATGATCAATTCTGTTAGAATGAACATAGAACATAGAAAAATACAGCGCAGTACAGGCCCTTCGGCCCTCGATGTTGCGCCGACTGAAGCCTACCTAACCTACACTAGCCCAATAACCTCCATATGCTTATCCAATGCCCGCTTAAATGACCATAAAGAGGAAGAGTCCACCACTGATACTGGCAGGGTATTCCATGAACTCTCAACCCGCTGAGTAAAGAATCTACCCCTAACATCTGTCCTATACCAATCTCCCCTTAATTTAAAGCTGTGTCCCCTAGTAACAGCTGACTCCATACGCGGAAAAAGGTTCTCACTGTCAACCCTATCTAAACCCCAATCATCTTGAAAGCCAGAGGTATGACAAAACACTAAGTATGAAAACAGCACTTATGAAAATAACATTTTAAAACATCTAATTTTCAAAAGACTGATGCAACTTGCACCAAAAGAAGCTCTGGTAAAGGCCAACATGTCTTTGCACATGAAGTGCAAATGAGGTTCATTGATTCAAGAACTTATTTCAAAGTTTTCAGCACAAATTAAACGATGTAGCAAGGTAGGGTGAATGGGCAGCATGGGAAAAGGCAAATTCTGTTGAACATAATTACTTTAATTTGTGACTGTGGAAATGTGGGTTTTATTGCACACTAAATTTCAGTGTAAAGAGAAAAAAAAACATAAGTGGTACACATTCCTCAATTCAAACAGGTGCAGTCCATACCGATTTTGGATCAGCTATAATAGGACTCTCACCTTTTCAGTAAGCAATTGACCTCAGCTCAATATTCATTCATTAAATATCAATTGCGATCTGAGAAATAATTAAGTATTGCTCTATTAATGAATTCAAACTTTTGCGCTCTAATTTCCTTAATTTTTCTATTTTAACAAAGCTTTTAGTATTTTATCACTACAAAGTTAATTACGTTGCGTTTCCATTTCCTGTAAGCCAGAGTATGTTAAAATGGGATTTACATCAGAAAAACCAGCCTATTGATTCAGAACACCAGAAAGTAGTCAGCCAACTGAACAGCAGTGCACAGGCTCTTTTTGCAAGCCATTTCCAGACAAACGTTAAGTGTTGCCCGCTTGTCCAAGAAACTGTGTTCAGAATAACTTTCTCTCTGTTTTCTCTGTGACATTTGAGCAACCACAATGATAATTCTTAACAAAAGAAGAGTAAAAAGAAAACATGTACAACATCAAGTAAACCAAGTTTCAATTTATACAGAGATCTGCAGCAGCCGTAATATGGCTGTAACTGTCCTTGAATTTTATCACCCCAATTCTGTGATGCATTGTTCATAACAATGTCAGAAATTTCACTGAACAACTCAAAGTTGAAAAGTTCATTGCATTGCTTATGGAAATTTACTTCATTTAAGCTTTTCAGACACAATATACAGGATATTCCAGCAACATCTGCTTATTGCTGGTAATGTTTTCTGTGAGAGCAATGTTTGAATCAATACACATTTTGATAGAATCCTGCCACACATGCTTTGCCGAAAAGGCTTGGTGCCAGCCACATACTGAAGCTGAATCTAACAGCAACATGAACAATTCAAACTATCCAATGTTTTACTCAAACCAGGAGATGTGATGCACCTGATATCCACTGCATCTGAACATATGCCATAAGGCATTCTTTCCAACTTCGTACGCAATTCTCTATGTCGTCAAGATTCTTTGGAATTGAAAAAAAAAGCTCATCTTTGAAAAGATTGCAATACAATTTGTAACGGTCTTACTCAGAGGATTCAAAACAAACCAAGGGAACCAGTATCACACAGGATTCAAGAACCCAGTCACAAACAGCAAATTACCTTTTATCGAAACTGCAAGGAAATGTACAGCAACATCAAGTGACTGTACACAGATGACAAGTATACTTTTTCTGGCTCAAAATTATATTCTCAACCCTTACAAGATGATTACAAGTATCTGAGCTCAATTATCTTGTCAAAAAAGACAGACGTTAATATTTTAAGGCCACATGACAAAAAAAACTGAGAAATCTTCAGAACACACAGCGAAATACTTTTTAAGGTAGTTTCTGTAACTGAATACTTCACACAGTTTGACAGCAAATAATCTAAATGTTGCAAACCAATCTAATATTTTCTGAATTCTGAAACTTTATATCCAATTTTCATTTATCCAAGGAGATTTCCTTTACTATTTATCTTCAACTTTTTCTGTAGCTTTATGCCAGAGACAAAATCAATCCTGATGGTTTTCATCGGCATCTACATGGCTCTGGCACAGATTTCATCAAACCTCTTTACCAAAACACAACCTCAGGTACAGTCGGGCAATGCAAAACCCAGGAATACCAATCAATTCAGCGTGCAACTCCCCTCTCACCCCTCCAAAACAGCTTTTTCCTATTCCCTCAGCCAAAACCCTGCTTCATCACTTGGAGCTCATCATCTTCAACATTCCTTGCCTACATCAAGAACATCAACTACTTTAAAACACAGAAAATATTTGACCAAGATTTTTCACTCCCATCACCTACTTCTTCTCACAGAAGATCCAGAGAAACTACTTCATGATTTCTGACTATGCTTTATGCATAAATGGTCTTATCATTGATAAGATGGCAAGAGTCGAGAAGCAAAATAACAACTCACAGAACTTGGTGTAAAATGTTAGCATGCATACAGGATCAGGAAACTGACAGGAAAGCAAGAGTAGGCATGAGGATTATGTTCAAATTGACAGCTATGAATGCTGGGGTACAATAAAGAACACAGGGCTGGAGCATCAGCTACTGACAATACTTAATATTCACTCACATGCAGAGAGATAGAGTAACACATGGTTATACAAAGCTGGGTGTCAATATAGCTTTAATGAGGAAACATGTGGCGATATTGTATCTTTAAGAGGTATATTTTGTCCTTTTTTTTTGAAGAGAGGCTTTAAGGCAGAGGTTCAGAGTTATCTACTAGAGCCATTAGAGTAAACAACTTGAGGCCCTGAATTTTTGTTTTGCAACAATAAAAGTAGTCTCAATGGATCTGGTTCAGCTGTCACAGAAGCAGGATTTTCAGCTGGTTTCTTTTTCAGTGGCAGCATTTGTTGCTGAGGTGTCAGCAGGGTTGGAAGCTGTAGTAAATCTCTCCTGGCTGCTACATACACTCAGAATTTTCTCTTGATTTTCTTTTTGTCTCCTGGGCTACTGGAAATTGCATGCGAGACAATTTGTTTTCTGAACTTGCGTTTTGCCAAGGGTGTGTTTATGATATGTCACGACATTGGAACAGTTACCGTTTAGTATTGAAATAATCTATCATTCTGTTAAGTTTGCCAATAAAGTTATTCCAATTTGTTATTTTTTTTAATTTATAGTGGATGAATAAAGTAGGTTTTGTTTTAAATTCAGTATTTAACCAATCAAAATAAGAAAAAATGTTGGTCTATTTTCGGAATATGTTGAGGGGGTTTGGTCTGGTCCATAACAAACAGAAAGGCTGCAAATTGATATCTACTGTTTAACTAAATAACTAGCAGAATGGCAGATTGAATATTGTGTGCTAAGCGTATAATTATACACTTGGAATTTAAGAATAGAAAGTCTAAATATTTTTTCAAAGGCATGGATCTTGTATAGGGCATTGTGGAGAGTGCCTTGGGTGTATTCATACAGGAAATACAATGCAAATATTCAGGTTCAACATGTGACTGAGAATGTAAATGGCATGTTGATCTTTATTCCAAGGGGATAAAGTCGAGTCGGAAAACAAAAGTCTTGCTACAGTTGTACAGACTGGATTACTGTGTACAGTTGTGGTCTTCAGAATTATGGAGAAATACGCTTAATTAAACCACAGAATCCCTATAGTGTCAAAGCAGGCCGTTTGTCCCATCAAGTCCACAGTGACCCTTCAAATGCATTCTAGCACCCCATCCTATCCCTGCATTTCCCATGGCTAATCCACCTTGCTTAGACATCCCTGGCCACTATGGGCAATTTAACACAGCAAATACACCTAATCCTGCACATTTTGGACTGTGGAAGGAAACCAGAGCATCCATAGGAAACCCACACAGAAAGGGGGAGACTTGGGCAAACTTCACACAGACAGTTGCCCAAGGCTGGAATCAAACCCAGGGCACGGTGTACAAGATTATGTTAAATTTGTACAAAACAAGGAGGGAGTGATGGTGTTAGGATATTGGCACTGCAGTAGTAATCCGCAAACTTAAGCTAATGACAGATGGTGAAATTTGAACTCAACTAATAAATATGGAATGAAAAACTAGTCAAATGAATCCACTGTTGACCATCAGTAAAACTCAGTAATGACCTTTAGGAAACAAAAGTTTGCCATCCCCTCGTGGTCTACCCGATATGTGACTCAATATTCAAGTTAATTGCTGTGGATCTGACGAGTCCTCTGAAACGACTAGCAAACCATCAATTGTATCCAACCAATACAAAGTCCAATGAAAAGGAATTAAACCAGACAGACAACCAGCGAATAATCAAGACACCAAACAACAGCAGTCTCAGCCCCATCAATTCTGCAAAGACTATCTGCACAGCTGTCTCAATTACTTGTCAAGCAACAGTATGAGGTCATATTCACAATCATACTTTGAAGACAATGTCCCTGATGCCACCATCACCAACACTTGGGATATCTTACCCCACCAGAGGTGGTAGAACAGTCATACACAGCCAGGAGTGTTGCCCTGGGAGTTTTCAATAATTACTCTAGACCCCATGAAATCACATGACATCAAGTCAAACATGAGCAAGAAAGTTTTCTATTGATTGCCACAAACCACACCTCTTCATCTGATTATAGAGTCATATAGTCGGGAAACAGACCCTTTGGTCCAACTTATCCACACCAACCAGACATCCCAATCTGAATGAGTCCCATCTGCCAGCATTTAGCCCATATCCCTCTAAACCATTTGTATTCATACACCCATCCAGGTGCCTTTCAAATGCTGTAATTGTAAATATCTCCACCAATTCCACTGGCAGCTCATTCCATGCACGCTCCACCCTCTGTGAAAAAGATACTATGTCCTTTTTGAATCTTTCCCCTCCCGCTCACGCTAAACTTTTACCCTCTAGTTTTGGACTCGCCCCAACCTAGAAAACAAGACCTTGTCTATTTACCTCACGATTTTGTAAATCTCTGTAAGGTCACCCCTCAGCCTTCACGCTCCAGGGAAAACTGCCCGAGTGAGAGCGCGAGAGAGCGTGAGAGAGAAACCCACACTGCTAACTGACAGCAGTGAACCTGCGCAGTTACTGCCTTTGCAGTTGAATTCATGTATCGCTGGACATCGAAGTGCATCTGGAAAAATTAACAAACAGTGAAATTCACAACTGATCTTGAAGGAACCTGTTTGGAAGAGATCACAACACAGAAACAGGTAAGTGGATATTATAAGCATGGTCTGATAATACGTCTGCAGTAGTGAATAGATTGGGCTCTTGATTATATGTTTTATTGAGATATGTCTCCTGATGAAACTTAAACAATACGCCATAAGTATTAACTTAACCTGGAGCAGTGTTTTGTATAAGAATAAGACAGTGCTATTTTCTGGGTCTGTCGAGTGAAAGAAGCAAAAATGGCCTTTAGTAGAGTTATATGCTCTTCTTGTCGGATGTGGGAGTTTAAGGAGAGTTTACGGGTTACTGAGGTTTATATCTGCAGTAAGTGTCGTTGAATTATAGACCCCCTAATACTCAGAGGGAAATTGAGAAACAAACTTGTAAGGAGATCTTGGTTATTTGTAAGAATAATAGGATGGCTATGGTAGGAGATTTAACGTTCCAAACATACACTGGGACTGCCATAGTGTTAAGGGTTTAGATGGAGAGGAATTTGTTAAGTGTGTACAAGAAAATTTTCTGATTCAGTTTGTGGATGTACCTACTACAGAAGGTGCAAAACTTGACTTACTCATGGGAAATAAGGCAGGGCAGGTGACTGAGGTGTCAGTGGGGGAGCACTTTGTAGCCAGCGACCATAATTCTATTAGTTTTAAAATAGTGATGAAGATGGATGTTTCAGAACTAAAAAATGAAGTTCTAAATTGGAGAAAGGCCAATTTTGATGATATTAGGCAAGAACTTTCAAAAACTAATTGGGGGGTAGATGTTTGCAGGCAAAGGTACAGCTGCAAAATGGGAAACTTTCAGAAAAGAGATAACAAGGATCCAGAGAAAGTATATTCCTGTTAGGGTGAAAGGAAAGGCTAGTAGATATTGGGAATGCTGGATGACTAAAGAAATTGAGGGTTTGTAAAAAAAAGAAAGCATATGTCAGGATAGACAGAATAGATCGAGTGAATCCTTAGAAGAGTATAAAGGCAGTAGGAGTATACTTAAGAGGGAAATCAGGAGGGCAAAAAGGGGACATGAGATAGCTTTGGCAAATCAAGTCAAGGAGAATCCGAAGGGTTTTTACAAATGCATTAAGGACAAAAGGACAACTAAGGAGAGAATAGGGCTCCTCAATCATCAGCAAGGCAGCATTTGTGTGGAGCCGCAGGAGATTTGGGGGGGGGGGGGGGGGGGGGGGGGAGATACTAAACGAGTATTTTGCATCAGTAATTACTGTGGAAAAGGACATGGAAGATATAGAATATAGGGAAATAGATGGTAACTTCTTGAAAAATGTCCATATTACAGAGGAGGAAGTGCTGGATGTCTTGAAATGCATAAAGTGGATAAATCCCGAGGTGTACCCTAGAACTCTGGGAAGCTAGGGCAGTGATTGCTGGACTTCTTACTGAGATTTCTGTATGATCGATAGTCACAGGTGAGATGCCAGAAGACTGGAGGGTTGGCTAACATGGTGGCACTGTTTAAGAAAGGTGGGAAAGACCAGCCATGGAAATATTGACCAGTGAGCTTGACATTAGTGGTGGGCAAATTGTTGGAGAGAATACTGATGGACAGGATATTCATGTATTTGGAAAGGCGAGGACTGATTAGGGATGGTCAACATGGCTTTGTGTGTAGGAAATCATGTCTCACAAACTTGATTAAGATTTTTGAAGAAATAACAAAGAGGATTGATGAGGGCAGAGCAGTAGACGTGATCCATATGGATTTCAGTAAGGCGTTAGACAAGGTTCCCCCATGGGAGACTGGTTAGCAAGGTTAGATCTCATGGAATACAGGACGAACTAGCCATTTGGATTCAGAACTAGCTCGAAAGTAGAAGACAGAGAGTGGCGGTGATCCTGGGGAGTGTTGCTGAACAAAGAGAACTTGGGTGCAGGTTCATAGCTCTTTGAAAGTGGAGTCACAGATAGATAGAGTAGTGAAGGTAGCGTTTAGTATGCTCCCCTTTATTGGTCAGAGTATAGAGTACAGGAGTTGGGAGGTCATGTTACGGCTGTGCAGGACACTGGTTAGGCCACTATTGGAATACTTTGTGCAATTCTGGTCTTCTTCCTATCGGAAAGATGTTGTGAAACCTAAAAGGGTTCAGAAAAGATTTACAAGGATGTTGCCAGGGTTGGAGGATTTGAGTTATGGAGAGAGGTTGAATGGGCTAGGGCTATTTTCCCTGGAGCAGTGGAGGCTGAGGGGTGACCTTATAGAGGTTTACAAAATCATGAGGGACATGGAAACGATAAATAGACAAAGTCTTTTCCCTGGGGGCGGGGAGTTCAGAACTGGAGAGTATAGATTTAGGATGAGAGGGGAAAGATATAAAAGAGACGTAAGGGGCAATGTTTTCACACAGCAGGTGGTACGTGTATGGAATGAGCTGCCAGAGGAAGTGGTGGAGGCTCATACAATTGCAACATTTAAGAGACATCTGGATGGGTATATGAATAGGAAGGACTTGGAGGGAGAGGGGCCAGCTGCTGGCAGGTGGGACTAGAAAGGGTTGGGATATCTGGTCAGCATGGATGAGTTGGACCAAAGGGCCTGTTTACACACTGGAATTCTCTAAGTGGCTTGACCAATGTCCTGAACAGCCACAACATGACCTCCCAACTCCATACTCAATGCTCTGACCAATAAAGGAAAGCATGCCAATGCCAACCACTATCCTATCTACCTGCATTTCACTTTCAAAAACTATGCACCTGCACCCCAAGATATTTGTTTGGCAATACTCCTCAGGGTCCTACAATTAAGTGTTTAGGTCCTGCCTTGATTTGCCTTACTAAAATGCAATACCTTATATTTATCTAAATTAAATTCCAAGTGCCACTGCTCAGCCCATTAGCATCTGATCAAGGTCGCATTGTACTCTGAAGCAACCCTTTTTGCTGTCCACTACAATACCTATTTTGGTGTAATCTACAAATGTACTAACCATACTTCCTACATTCACATCCAAATCATTGAAATAAATGACGAAAAGCAGTGGACCTGGCACAGAACCTTGTGGCATACCACAGGTCACAGTCTGTAAAGCAACCCTCTACCACCACCCTCTGTCTTCTATCTTCAAGCCAAGTTTGCATCCAATTGGCTAGCTCCCTCGAATCCCTTGCGATCTAAAACTTACTAACCAGTCGACCATGCGAAACCTGGTCGAACATTTTGTGGAAATCCATACAGACAACATCTACTACTCTGCCTTCAATCGGTGTCCAAACACAGCACGACCTGGACAACATTCAGGCTTGGGTTGATAATCAGTAAGTAACATCTGTGCTACACAAGGGTCATGCAATGTTCATATCCAACTGGATATCATCTAACCATTTCCTGGTGACATTTAATGGTGTTGCCATCACTGAATCCCCCAGTTTCAGCATCCAAAAACGGAGTTAGGCCAACCATATAAACATAACAGCTGGGGCTGGGAATTCAGCAATAAGTAACTCCACTCCAAATTCCCTAAAAACATCCAGCATCTAAAAAGACAGAAATCAGGTGTTTTGATGGAATATTGTCCACTCTTGTGAACGTGTGCAACTTCAACAACACTGAAGCTCAATACCATTCAGGACAAAAAAGCCCATTTACCAGCTCATCTAACAAATTCGAAACTCAGATGTGCAGTGGCAATATTGCACATTGTGTTGTAACTCCTCAGCAAGATTCCTTTGACAGGAACCTCCAAACCCAAGATCTCTATCAATAAGAACAGGGTAACAAGACATATGAGAACACCTTCACCTCCACGTCACACATTATTTTGTCTTTGAACTGTTGCTGGGTTGAACTGTTGAAATTCAAAGTGTTCATAACAGGTGTGTGCAGCAGTTTAAGTGAACTCACCACCACCTTCTCAAGGGCAATTTGGAATGGGTAATAAAATATTGGCCTAGCCAGTACCACCCACATTCGACAAAGGATCAGGGCATTAGAGATTACACAGACAAGATTCACAAGAATGATTCTAGGGGTGAGGAATGCCAATTATGCTGCTGGATTGGAGAAATTGGGATCATTTTCTTAGGAAAAAGTTCAGAAGATGTGATAGATATTGAAAATGTAAGTAAGTTAGCTCACTGAGCTAGAAGGTTTGTTTCAGATGTTTCATCACCATCACTAGGTAACATCATCAGTGAGAGTCTCCGGTGAAGTGCTGGTGGTACGTCCCGCTCTCTATTTATAGGCCTTGGTTTCCTCAGGTGGGTGATGCCATTTCCGGTTCTTTCTTTCAAGTGAAGGTAGATGGGATCTAAATCAATGTGTATGTTGATGGAATTCTGGTTAGAATGCCATACTTTTAAAGAATTCTCATGCATGTCTTTGTTTCTCCTGTCCCAGAAAGTGTGTGTTGTCCCAGTCAAAGTGGTGTCCTTCTTTGTCTGTATGTATGGAAACTAGTGATAGAGGGTCATGTCGTTTGGTGGCTAGTTGGTGTTCATGTATCCTGGTGGCAAGTTTCCTGCTGGTTTGTCCGATGTAGTTTTTTTTACAAACAGGTCTTGGCATGGTATCTTGTAAATTACTTTAGTTTTGATGGTAGTATCTAATGGATCCTTTAGGTTCATTAGTCGCTGTTTAAGTTTGTTGGTTGGTTTGTGGCCTATCATGTTGCCAAGTGGTCCGAGTAGTCTGGAAGTCATTCAAAAATATGAGGGGTCTGGAAAGAATACATATGGAAAAGCTGTTTAGCATGACATTCTAAGAGCACCCAAAAGGAGTTAGGAGCATATTCACCGGACTTTAGAAATGTCGGCGATGTCAGTGTGCATGGGTGAGTCATGTGGGCATGGGTGCATGCAGGAGTAAAGAAATCTCATTGAAGCCTTTATAATTCTAACAGGTTAGATGCAGAAAGAGTCCAGAACCAGGGGTTCAGAGTTTAAGGATAAGGTTTAAACCTTTAGGACTGAGAAGATAAATTTATTCACCTAGAAAGTAGTGAGCCTATTGAGTTCACTTCCACAGAAATTGGTTGACACCAAAACATTTTTTTTTCAAAGGAGATAGAGATCGTGGCTAAAAGAATCAAGCAATTTTTTGGGGGTGGGGTGGATGAGGCTTTTGAGCTCGAAGATCAGTTACCATCATATTGAATGGTGGAGCAGACTCGAGCAGTCAAATAGCCTACTTCTGCTCCTATCTTTTACATTTCTACAAAAAAGAGTTGACAGCTAGAGGGCACAGATTTAAACAAACTGCCAAAGCAGCTTTGGTGGGACTAAAAAGCAAATCTTTCACATAGTAAGTCATTAAGATCTGGAATTCGCTGCTTGAGAGCAAGATAGTGGCAGGTTCAACTGAGGTATTAAAAAGAGAATAAAACAGTAAACTGTGGACACTGGAAGCAAAACAAAATGCTGATAAACTTGGTAGGCCTGGCAGCATCTGTGAAAAGAGAAGCAACGGAGTCCAATGGTCTTCACAGAATGTCTGTCTGAGGAGAACTATTCTGACCAAGGGTCACTAGATTCAAAATATTATCTAATTTTCTCTCCACAGACACTGCCAGACCTGCTGACTTGCTCCAGCATTTTTGTTCTTGTATTAAAAAGGGAATTGGTTTATTCTCTGATGAGTGTTTTACAGGGAGAAGATGAAGTATCAATGTTGGATACATTGGTCATTTTGAGAGCAGACAGAAACATAACAGGCCTCCTGCTGTACTACAACAATTGAGTGAATTCAGAGACCCCGGAGGTCTACAACATTTCAATAACAGACAATGTAAAGGATGGCAAAACGGCAGGAATGCGAAAAGCTCTAGGCTTGTAAATCAGGAAGTAATACCAATGTGGGTGAGGACTGGGAATAACAAGGAAAAAGAACTGCTTGTGGGTCCAGTTTATAGATCCATGAAAAGTATTTAAAACCGCTCAGAGTATTAAGTAGCAATCAGAACACATGACAAAGGCAAAGTATTAATCAAGGTGAATTTTAATCTTCATATAGACAACAAGTCAAACTTGGTGAAGAAGCCTATTAAATAAGTTTATAGAATGATTTTGAGGCAGTTTCCTGTAATAACAAAGCAGGAGCAAGAGTTGGCCATCCAGCCTTTCAAGCCTGCCCATCATTCAGTATTATCATGGCTGATCTGATTGTAACATCAAATCCAAATTCCTGCCTACATCTGGAAACCTCTCAACCCTTACTAACAAAGATCTATCCATCTCTATCTTAAAAATACTCAAACACACTGCTTCCACTACCTATTCAAGGACCAAACTGCCAGCTGAGGTGGTGGAAGCCAAGTCATTGAGGACATTTAAGCGACCGCGGGACATGCACATGGATAGCAATAAGTTTAGGGGTGCGTAGGTTAAGTTACTATATTTTACATTAGGATTAAGTCTCGGCACAACATCGTGGGCCGAAGGGCCTGTTCCGTGTTGTTCTAAAAGACTCATGACCCTCAAAGAGAAACATTTCATCTGTATGTGGTGACGCTTTGTTCAAGATTCTTCCTGAAGAATCTACCCTGTTAAAATCATTCAGAATTTTATATGTTTTGATCAAGTTTCATCTTTCATTTCAAAATTCCACAGGATACAAGCACAACTGGTTCACCCTTTCCTCATAAGGCAACCTGCCCAATTCAAGTAATGAGGTGATTCAAAGAAGGTTTGTGTTCTCAACTATTTTACACACTTCAGAAAACAAAACGATTAATAACATGCATAGTATTCCACATGTGGTCTCATCAGTGCCATGGATAACTGAAGCATAATTTCCCTACTTATGCATTCAACCGCCTTTGTGATAAAGGATACCCACTGTAACTGCACATTAACACTGTGCGATTCATGCATGAGGATACTCTCATCCCTCTGCATCTCAGAACTCTGTAATCTGGGTCTTTAGATACCATGTTTCTTGCCAAAGTGCACTTCACATTTTCCCATAATATATTCCAGTTGCCCCACATTTTTGCATATACTCAAAGTATAAACATATGTTTATAATGGCCTTGTGTCCACTTTACAAAATACTTTGTTTTTGGTTGTTAGGAGGCAAAGTACTGGAGAAAGTCAGGATGCAAGGCAGCATCTGAGAAGAGAAAACAGTTAATCCTTCAAGTCTATTGAGCCGTTAGATAGAGGTGGGGCAGAGGCAGGGGCAGAGGCAGGGGCAGAGGCAGGGGGAGAGGGACAGACAAAAAGAGAGAGAAGAACAAAGTGAAACAAAATAGCGAGAGAAAGGAAAGGGATTGTGGTCATAAACCAGAGAAAGAGAAGCTACACAGGTGATAATGAGGGCTGAAAATGGATTGGCTATGCTGAACGCAACACATTGCAAGGGGTTGTAGGGGTACGTAATTGATATGGAAGGTGGTGTTCGTTCTCTGAAATTGTTAACTTCAATGCCAAGTTCTAAAGGCTGTAAGGTGTTTAAGTGAAAGATGAAGAGTTGTTCCTCCAGACTGTGTTGAACCTTGCTGCGGCACTACAGCAGTACCGAGACCAGGTGATGCATTTCATTCAATCTCGTCCACAGTATGTGCTGCTCACAATGCGGTCTCCTCTACATAAGAGAGATGAAACACAGGCTGGGTGCCTGTTTTGCACACACTTATGGTGTCAGTGACAAGTGACCCGAAGCTTCCAAATGCTTCCCACTTCAACACATTGTGTTCCTGTGCCAACATCTTTGACTCAAGCCTGCTACAGTGATCCAGCACTGAGCCTTTCATTTCTTTAACATTCTTTAAATGGAAGTGAATAACAAGTTTGAAAATTCGTGCTTCAACAATTCAAAACCTAATCTTCATCACTTTCAAGGAGCCCCTGAAAACCAAACAAAAAGCAGGCCTTAAAAAAAACTCACAAAAGAGCACTTTAGGACAGGGGAAATAATCATTTTAGCTCAAGGTTAACATTACAAACAGAAAACTGAGCAGACATTATATGGTGTTAGGTACACCCTGGTCCCTTGAAGCAGCATAGCCGCTCAGTCTTTATTTCATTCCAATGACATGTCAAGTATATCCTTGTCTCGGACTACTAGCTTCCACAGAAGAATGATTTCTTAAAAGATAAATGTTCAGAGAGTCATAGAGATGTACAGCACGGAAACAGACCCTTCGGTCCAACCCGTCCGTGCTGACCAGATATCCTAACCCAACTTGGTCCCACCTGCCAGCACCCTTCTTATTCATACAGTCACCCAAATGCCTCTTAAATGTTGCAAATGTACTATCCTCCACCACTTCCTCTAGCAGCTCATTCCATTCACATACCACCCTGTATGTGAAAAAGTTGCCCCTTACGTCTCTTTTATATCTTTCCCCTCTCACCCTAAACTTATGCCCTCTAGTTATGGACTCCCCGACCTCAGGGAAAAAGACTTTGCCTATTTACCTATCCATGCCCCCCATGATTTTGTAAACCTCTAAAAGGTCATCTCTCAGCCTCCGACGCTCCAGGAAAAAAGCCCCAGCCTATTCAACTTTCCCTATAGCTCCAATCCTCCAATGCTGGCAACATCTTTGTAAATCTTTTCTGAACCCTTTCAAGTTTCACAACATCTTTCCGATAGGAACAGTGGCCTAACCAATGTCCTGTACAGCCGCAACATGACCTCCCAACTCCTGTACTCGATACACTGACCAATAAAGGAAAGCATACCAAACGCCTTCTTCACTATCCTATTTACCTGTGACTCCACTTTCAAGGACCTATGAACCTGCACTCCAAGGTCAGCAACACTCCCGAGGACCTTACCATTAAGTGTATAAGTCCTGCTAAGATTTGCTTTCCCAAAATGCAGCAGCTGCCATTTATCTGAATTAACCTCCATCTGCCACTTCTCTGCCCATTGATCCTACTGATTAAGATCCCATTGTTATCTGAGGTAACTTTCTTCACTGTCCACTACACCTCTAATGTTGACTGAAAAGAAAGAAAATTATTGTTTTATCTTCTCAATGTTAAGACAAATTCAATACTGGTTGAGAAATTGACAAACAGTCATTTTGAACTGACCCAAGGAAGGAGTAACTTTTTTTACTCAGATGGTTGTGAATCCTTACAGTTGTCAGGCCAGTGAATATATATGAGACTGAGATTGGTAGACCTTTGAACCCTGGGGGAATTAAGGAACATGAGTATTGGGTGGGAGTGTGGAGTTGAGGTTGAGATGAACCATGATTTCACTAATTGCAGAAGCAGGTACAACGGCCAAGGAGCCAACTCCTGCTCCTATTTCTTAGGTTTTGTAGGAATTGCAGGAAATCAATTTTCGGTGGCACTGGACTTGTTGCCAGTGCTCCTTGGTAGACAAAGCATTTATCCATTTAAATTTGCAACCGTTTTTTCCATTTATTAAAGAAACATTCAGTAGGTCATAAGATCTGGGAGCTCTCTCTCGATTTACAAGTGTCCTGTTATACTTTAAACAAAGGTAACGTACTTACAAGATTTGGTGGCAAATCTGACAACACAATATAATCAACTGATTCAAGGATAAAATAAATGAAAAACTACATGGTGAAGAAATGGTTCTTTTTGAAAACGAACAGAACCAGCATTCAGATTCTGGGAACAAAACAGGTAGAAGTAAACTAACCATGATTATCTTCTCCAGTTATTTTAAAAACTTTAATTAAAGAACATACTTTCTGGGAGTACTTTTGCTGAATACATATTTTGTCACAACAGAGAAGACATGACATATTTTTCCAATTATCAAGATATTCAATATTTTGGAAAACCAAAGCATTAAAATAATTATTTCGTACTCTGCCAGAGGCTAATGAAATTAAAAATGGAGATTAAATGACCAATTCTGTCTTTAAAAAATAGCAAAATTACTGCATTTCACAATACACCAAACTGTCCTACCTTCAACACGTGACTCCAGGTACTTATCCAGTTCAGCATCTTTCCTCACTGCCTCTTCTGAAACCTTGGGAGCATTAGGGAAACAGACCAATACAATGCTCATGTTGTCTCTACTTCCCTATAAGAACAAGTAAGTTGATTTATTAGTTACGCATTGATAACTATTGCAAGAATATTACACCACAGGGATTAGGGAACGGAACAGTTATATTATTCAAAAAAACTGGCTACACAACACAATGGAGTAATCCCAGAATTCTCTGTCGTTTTCATTTTAACATGCAACTGAAAGATAGAAATAGAGAAAAAGTAGAAAGTGTAGGCGTTTCAAGCCCGCTCATTATGCTTACAGCTGATCATCCAAATAAACCTGCTCCTGTTATTTCCCCACACCCTGTGACTGCTTTCATGCCAAGGATAATATTCAACTCCTTGAAAGTATAGTATTTTGGCCTCAACGGATTTTTGTGGTGGCAATTCACAAAGGCTCACCAGACTGAAGAAACTTCTCATCTCCATCCTAAATAGTTTACCACATATCCTGAAACTGTGACCCCAAGTTCTGGACTCCCCTTGTCATGAAAGCTTTCTTCCTGCATCTAACCTGCATCATCCTGATAGGAACCTATAGAATTCTATGTGATTCCTCACCCCACCCCATCATTCTTCTGAATTCCACTGAATATCATCCTACCTGAGTCAACCTCTCCTCCTAAGTCTGGCAAACCTTTTATTACAGGTGTAGTTTTACCAAGGTACTGTACAATTGCAGTAAGACAATGGAATTGAAGGCCAATAAACGCCTAGGCCCTAATAATCTACATTCCAGAGGACTTAAGGAAGTAGCCCTAGAAATAGTGGATGTATCAGTGGTCATCTTCCAAGATTCTATACAGTATGGATTATTAGGTAGCCTCCAATCTGTAGATAATTTGACCCCTTTATTTGAAAAGGGAGGCAGAGACAAAACAAGGAATTAAACAGCAGTCAACCCGACATCAGCTGCAAGTCCATCATACAAGAATTAATAGTTTAGCACTTGGAAAACAGTGACAGGATCAGATAGAATCAGCATGGATTTATGAAAGGCAAATTATTCTTGACAAATCCACTGGAATTCTTTTGAGGATGTAACTGATAGAATTGACAAGGGAGAGCTAGTATTTGAATCGTCTTGCAACAAAGGCAAACATACCGTATGCCTTCTTGACCAGCTGATGCACCTGCAAGACTACCTTCAATGACTCATGCACAGAGAAATCTCGATTATCCGAATAGCAATTATCTGAATATTGGATTATCCGAAGGAGATCTCGAGGTCCCGATAGAAACATTATATCACAGATGTGTTTCCAACACTGATCGCGTATTTTGTTTACGGTGATTAAAACTGAACTTAGCTTAGTGAAATGCTGCAAAGAACAGTCCTGGACTGGTGAGAGCCCAGGCACCATCTCCAAATGACGGACGTTCCACCTTCTCTCTCTCCCCACACACTTTCCCTGGAGTGCTACACAGGTGTGTACCCTAAACCCCGCTTCCCCAGATACTCTCTCCAACATTGTCCTACATAGGGCAAAGGTGGAACTGTCAAAAAGTTGCAGTGAAAAGTTGTGTGTTTGGCTGTGTGCACGTGCTATTTGGAAACTCAATAACACCCCTCCCTCCTCCCCCTCCCTCTAACCCCCAACCAAAAGGCAGCAGCAGCAGCCTTGTTATTGGTGTCCAGTCCGGCTGCCCTGGAGAGGGTGGAGGCAGGAGTGTTGGACGGGGTTTGGGGGGGGGGGGGGGGGCAGGAGGCAGGGATGGTCGGGGGCAGCGTTGGATGGGGTTGGGGGGGGCAGGTGGGGACGGGGATGCAGTGTTGGACTGGGTTGGGAGCGGCAGGGGCAGTGTCAAACGGAGTTTGGGGGGACGGACAGGGCTCACGCATGGTGTGCTGCTGCCTAGTCTCCTGAACGGGGAGTGGACTAAACAGAAAACTCCAAGCTCCAAAGGAAAGGCATTGAATCAATTTACTGAATAATCAATTATCTGATCGAAATAGTGCCTGCCCATTTCATTCGGATAATCGAGGTTCCTCTGTACAAGGACAGCCAGGTCTCAATGCACATTCCTTGGCTCAAATTATTGCCATTCAGATAATAAACTGTCTTCCTGCTTGCTACCCAAATGGATAACCTCTTAGTTATCTCTATTATACTGCATCTGCCTTGCTTTTCCCTACTCACTCAACTTGTCCTTGTCACCTTGAAGCATCTCGGCATCCTTCACACATCTCACCCGCCAGCCCATTTTTGGATCACTTGCAAATTTGGGCAATGCATTTAGAACCCTCATCAAATACTTTAAATATATACTGTGAATAGATAGGACCCGAGTACTGATCCCTTTGGTACTCCACGAGTCACTGCCTGCCATTCAGAAAAAGACCCATTTATTCCTCTTTGTTTCCTATATGCTAACCAGTATTCCACCTATATCAATACGCCATCCACAATCCCATGCATTTTAATTTTACACACAAATCTCTAAAGTGGTACTTTGTCAAAAGCCTTCTGGAAGTCCAAGTAAATCACATGCATGAAATGTGTGGGTTCATTTGTTCCAGTCAAAAGGCATTTGGATGGGTATATAAACGGAAAGGGTTTAGAGAGATACGGCAGAGTGCTGGCAAGTGGACTAGATTAGTTTAGGAAATATGTCAACATGGACAAATTGGATCAAAGAGTCGGTTTTCGTTCTATATAACTGATTCTATAAGCGATGACATGACCTCCCCTTAACCACACCATGCTATTTTTGATTAATCCCTGCCTTTTCAAATGCAGATTAATTCTGTCTCTCTCAGAAGTGCTCAAAATAGTATTCCTACCACTGATTGTTCTGTAGCTTCCTGGTGTGTGCCTTCCTGGCTTCTGGAATAACAGTACCATAGGAATTGAAATAATTGCCCGCACCCCTGCTATTTCTTCCCTGGTTTCATTTAACAGCCTGGGATATATGTTTGCCATACTTGGAGGTTTATTTACTTTTTAAGCCTGCCAGGCTGCTCAGAACCTACTCTATGTCTTTGTCAATTTAAGTTCATCAAACCCTTCTCCCAGATTTCTATATCCACACCATCCCTTCATGAGTGAACATTGACAAAGTATTCATTTAGAGCCCTCTCCTCCTTTGTCCTCTCCTCCACACATAAATTACCATCATGACTCTTTAAC
This sequence comes from Hemiscyllium ocellatum, assembly GCF_020745735.1. Taxonomy (NCBI): domain Eukaryota; kingdom Metazoa; phylum Chordata; class Chondrichthyes; order Orectolobiformes; family Hemiscylliidae; genus Hemiscyllium; species Hemiscyllium ocellatum. The sequence continues at coordinate 31,410,227 of NC_083410.1, read as the reverse complement.
GCGTCAAGCAGCATCAGAGGAACAGGAAAATCAACGTTTCGGGCAAAAGCCCTTCATCAGGAAGGGCTTTTACCAGAAATGTCAATTTTCCTGCTCATCGGATGCTGTCTGACCTGCTGTGCTTTTCCAGCATCACTCTAATCTTGACTCTGATCTCCAGCATCTGCAGTCCTCACTTTCGCCTTTAATGAGTCCTACTGTGTCACTACAATGGCTGTAAAAGGTGTATTTTGTCCCCTTTTCTTTATGAAGAGAGGTTGAGACAGAGGTACAGAATATTCTGTTCCAAGTTGATAAAGTAAATAGCATGAGGTCTTGGGGATTCTTTTTCATAAAAAAGGAGTTAAAAACAATAGAAGCAACATGGAGATAGGGTTAGGTTCCCACAAAACCAGGATTTTAGTTCAACTATCAGTACCTGTTAGGGTTTGGAAGCTGCTATACATCTCTACCTGCTATAGCATGCCCGAGTTAATTAGGCTCACTCATTAGTTTTCCCTGGATGATCCTTCCTCCTGGAATTGAAAACTGAATGCAAGACTATCTATTTTGCTGAATTTGCCTTGCCACAGGTATATTTATGGGTTGTTACAATATCAGAACAGTTACTGTTTAGTTGTTGAACAATATATTATTCTGTTTTCTAATGCAGTTAGGTTAGCCCACTTCTTCATTCTTTTGTTCGTATTTTTACTGTAGTGTAAGAATAATGTGTGTTTTCATTCAAGTTTGACAGTGTGATCAATCGACTTGCATCCTGAACACAACACTCTACATTTGCATTTAAAAATTAGTAGTTGGGGTCTAAGCTATCTTCTTAATAGTTTCTGAAAGGGGTTGTGGTCTGATCCAAAACAACACTTGTCCTAGTTATCCTTTTACCCATAAGGCACTTGTAAACAAACTTCAGAAGTTCCTTCATTTCACCATTATCTTTCATGCCTTCTTTTTCTTTTCCTAATTTGATTTGTTTTAACTTTCCCCTTTGAGCACTCGACATGCCTTCACAGTCTTTGCTGTTTTGAGCCCTTGAAATGTGCTATAAGACTCTCTTTTTGTCTTTATTGGATTCTGTACATGGGATATGGAGAGATCGCTGTATTGTTGAGCTTTATTGGACATGTTAGCCTGTACTCTTCATATTTCCTTCTTGAATACGTCCCACAGCTCTGACTCTATATGGACTTCAGTAAGACATTCAGCAAGGTTCCTCATGGTCGACTAGTTAGTAAGGTTTGATTACTTGGAATACAGAGAGAATCAGCCATTTGGAGATAGAATTGGCTCAAAAGTAGAAGACAGAGGGTGGGGGTGGAAGATTGCTTTTCAGACTGGAGGCCTGTGACCAGTGGTGTGCCACAAGGATCGGTGTGGGGTCTACTGCTTTTCATCATTTACATAAATGATTTGGATGTGAATATAGGAGGTATAGTTAGTAAGTTTGCAGACAACACCAAAATTGAAGGTTTAGTAGATAGCGAAGGTTACTCAGAGTACAACGGAATCTTGATCAGGTGGGCTAATAGGCCGAGGAGTGGCAAATGGGAGTTTAATTTGGATAAATGCGAGGTGCTGCAATTTGGGAAGCAAACCTTAACAGGTCTTAGACACGTAGTGGTAAGGTCCTGGGAGAGTGTTGCTAAACAAAGAAACCTTGGAATGCAGGTTCACAGTACCTTGAAAGTGGAGTTGCAGGTAGATAGGATAGGTGAAGGCGGCATTTGGTATGCTTTCCTTTATTGATCATAGCACTGACTATAGGAAAAAACAATGAGTGCAGATGCTGGAAACCAGATTCTGGATTAGAGTAGCACTGGAAAAGTACAGCAGTTCAGACAGCATCCAAGGAGCAAGAAAATCGACGTTTTGGGCAAAAGTCCTTCATCAGGAATACAGGCTGAGTGCCTGAAGGGTGGAGAGATAAATGAGAGGAGGGTGGGGAGAAAGTAGCATGGAGTAGAAAATGACCTGGGAATTGCAGTGGGAGGGGGACTCCCTGAGATTCTTGTAGAGAAAGGAGGAAAACTTCTTCAAGGCAGGCATCCTTGCAAGAAGATTCGCAGTAGGGTTAAAATCAAGGAGGTAAAAACAGTGACTGCAGATGCTGGAAACCAGATTCTGGATTAGAGTCGTACTGGAAAAGCACAGCAGCACAGGCAGCATCCGAGGAGAAGGGAAAAAAAAAATCGACGTTTCGGGCAAAAACCCTACTCTATGCTACTTTCTCCCCACCCCCACCCTCCTCTCATTTATCTCTCCACCCTTCAGACACTCTGCCTCTATTCCTGATGAAGGGCTTTTGGTCGAAACGTCGATTTTCCTGCTCTTCAGATGTTGCCTGAACTGCTGTGCTTTTCCTCCACTGACTATAGGAGTTGGGAGGCCATGCTGTACAGGACATTGGTTAGACCACATTTGGAATATTGTGTGCAATTCTGGTCTCCCTGCTATAGGGAGGATGTTGTGAAACTTGAAAGGGTTCAGAAAAGATTGAGAAGGATATGCCAGGGTTGGAGGGTTTGAGCGAGAGGGAGAGGCTTAATAGACTGGGCTGTTTTCCCTCGAGAGTCATGAGGCTGAGGGATGATCTTATAGAGATTTATAAAATCATAAGGGGCATGGTTAGGGTCATTGATAAGGTCTTTTCCCTGGGGTGAGGGAGTCCAGAACTTGAGAAGGCATAGGTTTATGGTGAGAAGAGAAAGATTTAAAAGGGATCTAAGAAGCAACTTTTTTCACGCAGAGGGTGGTGCGTGTATGGAATGAGCTGCCAGAGGAAGTGGGGGAGTCTAGTATAATTATAACATTTAAAAGGTAAATGGGACTAAGTGAATTTATGATAGCTAGCCAGCATGGATGATTTGGACAGAGGAGTCTATTTCCGTGCTGTACATCTCTATGACACAGATTTACCTAAAAGAATATGCTCCCAGTCAATTTTGGCCAATCTTAATAAAGATTAGATCAGATTACTTTACAATGTGGAAACAGGCCCTTGGGCCCAACAAGTCCACACCGACCCGCCGAAGCACAACCCACCCATACCCCTACATTTACCCCTTCACCTAACACTATGGACAATTTATCATGGCAAATTCACCTTACTTGCACATTTTTGGACTGTGGGAGGAAACCCATGCAGACACGGGGAGAATGTGCAAACTCCACACAATCAGTTGCCTGAGGTGGGAATTGAACCCAGGTCTCTGGCACTGTGAGGCAGCAGTGCTAACCAGTGAGCCATCATGCCGCCCATAAAATCAGCCTTCTTCCAGTTTCAAACTTCAATTGCAGGCCCATCGATGTCCTTTTTGATAATAATCTTGAATCTAAAAGTTATGATCACTATCTGCACAATGCTCTCCAACTGATTTTTCAACTACTTGTCTGGTTTCATTACGAAAAATTAAATCCAGGACCGTCCCCTCATGAATGGCCTTCTACATACTGGTTTAAAATAAATGCATAAGGAATTCCACTCCCTTGAAACATTTCATATTGTGATCACTCAATGTAAGGGAAGATGAAATCACCCACGATCACTACCGTATTATTTTTACACTTCTGAAATTTGCATACTTATCTGCTACTGTACATTTGACTGTTAGGGGGCCGACAACACTCTCCCAGCAATGCAACTGCTTCTTTTGGTTTTCATGTTCTATCCATATGGCTTCATTTAAGAAGCCTTCAATAATGTAATTCTTCCTTAATGCTGTAATTCACTTCCTAATCAATACTGCAACACCCCCTTCCTCCTTTACCTCCTTCCCTTCATCACCTGAAGACCTTATACCCTGGAATACTGAAAAGCCAATATTGTCCCTCTCAACCCTGTCTCAGTCACAGCAATGAAGTCACACCCCCATGCTTTAATTTGCACACTCAACTCAGCTGCCTTGTTTGTAAGGTTCTTTGTATTTAAAATAAATACCATTTAATCTTGCCAAAATCGTTTTTTGCCTTCATTGGCCTTTGATTTCTATCTCTTCTAATTTTGGTCATGCACCTCCTCCTTTTTAGTTTTCACAGAGGAACCCATGCCCATGTCAAGTTAGTTTAAACCCTCCCCAACAGCACAAGCAAACCTTCTCAAAAGAGATGAGTCCCACTAATGTTGAGATACAACTCATCCACCACGTACAGATCCCACCACGCCCAATGGAGTTGAGAAACTCATCAGCTCCCACAACTGAAGGCAGAGCAAACTTGATGGGCTGAATGGCGTAATTTCTGCTCTTATGTCTTACGGTCTAAAACCAGTCCCAGTGTCCCAAAACCTAACGCCTTTCCTCCTGCACCATCTCTCCATCCACAGAGTCAACTTCCTATTTCTATATCCAAGAGCATGTGGCATCAGAAGCAATCCAGAGATGACTTTTTTGGATCCTGTTTTCAATCTACTTCCTAGCTCCCTAAACTCTGCTAGCAAGATGTCAACACCTTGTCTACCTTTGTAGAGGTACATAATCCTTTATCCAAAAAACAGCTGGCCTCAAGGGTTTCAGAATTTTTCAGATTTCTGAATAAGTGACAGTTTAATAGAGTCATAGAGGTGTACACCATGGAAACAGACCCTTTGGTTCAACCTGTCCATGCCGACCAGATATCACAATCTAGTCCCACCTGCCAGCACCCAGCCCATATCCCTCCAAAACCTTCCTATTCATATACCCATCCAAATGCCTCTTAAATGTTGCAATTGTACCAGCCTCCACCACATCCTCTGGCAGCTCATTCCATACACATACCACCCTCTGCGTGAAAAAGTTGCCCCTTAGGTCTCTTTTAGATCTTTCCCCTCTCACCCTAGTCATATGCCCTCTAGATCTGGACTCCACCACCCCAGGGAAAAGACTTTGTCTATTTATCCTATCCATGCTCTTCATAATTTTGTAAACCTCTATAAGGTCACCCCGACAGGCCTCCAGTCTGAAAAACAACCGTCCAACACCACTCTGTCTTCTACCTTTGAGCCAGTTCTATATCCAAATGGCTAGTTCTCCCTGTATTCCATGAGATCTTACCTTGCTAATCAGTCTCCCATGGGGAACCTTGTCGAACACCTTACTGAAGTCCATATAGATCACATTTACCGCTCTGCCCTCAATCTTCTTTGTTACTTCTTCAAAACTGCCATTTTTAAAAATCTTATCTAACAGCAAATGCATGAGTGTTTTATGGGCCCTTTGACAGAACTGACACCTGCCAGTGCTGGGTCATGCCCCCATGTCACATCTGTATGACCTACGGTGAGTGCATGTGGAGTTGTGTCACCTGTTTGCATGCCAAATAACCTTGTTAATGAAGAAAAAAACTTCACGAGAAAAACTTGGAAGTCTGATCTTTTCAGATTTTGGAATTTTGAATAAAAGGATTGTCTACGTGAACTAGCATCCGTACATACCACAATCTGTTTGTTCTCACCTTTAGAATGCCCTGCAGCCATGACATCTTTGGTACCAGGGAGGCAACATGCCATCCTGGAGGCTCTTCCTGCAGCTGAACAACTACCTGCTCCCATTACAACTGAATACCCTACCACTAACATTTCAATCCTGCTTCCTCCCACCCTGTACAGCAAACCTGCCCAATATGGCACTTATATCACTCTCATTGAGCACAGTCATCATCCCAACAGTACTCAAACCAATATATCTTTTTAGATTACATTAGATTAGATTACTTACAGCGTGGAAACAGGCCCTTCGGGCCAACAAGTCCACACCGACCCGCCAAAGTGCAACCCACCCATACCCCTACATTTACCCCTTACCTAACACTACGGGCAATTTAGCATGGCCAATTCACCTGACCCGCACATCTTTGGACTGTGGGAGGAAACCGGAGCACCCAGAGGAAACCCACGCAGACACGGGGAGAACGTGCAGACTCCACACAGTCAGTCGCCTGAGTTGGGAATTGAACCCGGGTCTCAGGCGCTGTGAGGCAGCAGTGCTAACCACTGTGCCACCGTGCCGCCCATCTGTTACAAAGGAGATGATCACAGGGCACTCCTGCATTATCTGCCTTCTTGTACTCTAGCAGGTGGTCACCCATGCACTGTATACTCAGTCTTCACCTATGGTGTGACCAACTCACCAAGCTGCAAAAGGAGAAACAGTAGAATACATCAGATGAATACATGGCTATAACAGTGTAAGGGGGAGGGTTTCAGGTTTCTGTGGCACTGGGGACTAGTACAAGCTAGACAGCACCAAAACTGATGTCCTGGGGAAGTATTTGCTCATGCAGTTGATTTAAACTAAAATGACGAGCGGTTGGAACCCTCTACAGGGAGACAGGCAAAAACAAAAGACAGAATGGGAATTAGAAAAATTTAGAGAATTCAAGGGTAAGAATCAAAGAGCCATTGCGTAAAATGATATGAATGGGACTAAAAAGACAAACCTTAATGTCTTGTGTCTGAAGAACACACAGTTGCAAAGAGATATAAATAGGTATGATATAGTTGAGATTAGCATATGACTACTGACATTTTTCAATCAATCAATCAATCAGTTTGAAAAGATAAAAAGATTGAAGATAAATGAAACAATAGAGCAAAGAATTAAATATATACTTTACTGTTCTTTGTGGAGACAGAACCAGAAATAAACCCCAAAAAAATGGTGATTTACACAAGGTCCAGTCAAAGGGTGAAAGTAAAGGAAATCAGCATTAGTAGCGAAACGCTGTTGGGGAAATTGATAATATTAAAGGTCGACTGAACCCAAGGGCCTAATAATCTGCCTCCCAGATTTAAGGAAGTTGGCCTAGAAATAGTGAATGCACTGTTGCTTGTCATTCAAGATTCTATGGACTTTGGAACAGTTGCTATGGATTCATGGACAGCTAATGTAACCCCTCCATTTACAAGAGAAGAGAAAACAATGAATTATAGACTGTTAACCTATCATTAGTGGCAAAAATGCTCGAGTCTATTATAAAAGGTTTGATAGTGGAGCACTTGGAAATCAGTGACATCATCAGACAGGAGTGATATAGATTTACTGAAGGGAAATCCTGCTTATCAAATGTATTAGAATTCTTAAATTATGTAACTAGTAGGGTTGATTGGGAAGTCAATGAATGTGGCTTAGTTGGATTCTCAAATGCTTCTGAAAACGTCCCATTTAAGGGATTAGCATATAAAATTAAAGCGCATGGAATTGAGGACAATGTGCTCCCATGGAATGAGAACTGGTTTACAGTCAGGAAACAAAGATTATAACTAAACAGGTTTCTGAGTGGCAGGCAGTGACTAGTTGGGTGCCAGGGGAATCAGTGTTTGGACTCCAATTATTCACGATATATTAATGATTTAAATTAGGGAACTAAATGTAATATCACCAGATTTGCAGATGCAATATATCAAGGTGGGTTGTGAGGAGGATGCAGAGAAGCTGAAAAGATTTAGTGGTCAAAGCATGGCAGATGAAGGAAAGCATGGAGAAATGTGAAGTTATTTAATTTGGTCGCAAAAACAGGAAGGAAGATTAACTGAATGGCAATACATTGGGAAAGGAGATGCAGCAACATGACATTGGTGCCCTAGTCCACCAGTTGCTGTAACCAAACACGCAGGTGCAACAGGTGAAGGTGGCAAATAATATATTGACCATTAATGACCATCAGGGCCTTGGTGAGACCACACCAGGAATATGCACTTTGGTATTCTTATCTGAGGAAGGAAGCTCAGGCTATTGAGGGAGTGCAACAAAAAAAAAAAATCACCAAATGTATTGCTGGGAAGGCAAGACTGACATAGAAAGAGAAAGACTGGATTACTCAGGACTACATTCACTGTAGCATGGAATAACGAGGCAGGATCTCAGAACTGAAATTGTAATTGGACAGGGTAAATGCTAGAAGGGTGTTCCCAATGACTGCTAAGTCAAGAACCAGGGATCAAAGTTTAAAGATACAGGGCTGGCCAATTTGGCCTGAGATAAGAAGAATATTTTCACCAAGACAATGGTGTGCCTATGGAATTCACTGGCACAGAGAAAGAGGTTGAGCTTAAAAGACTGAACATTTTCAATGAGTTAAATATAGTTATATAGTCAGAGTCACGCAGCACAGACCCTTCAGCCCAACTCGTGTAGGCCGACCACAATTCCAAACTACAACACTCCACTTGCCTGTGCTTGACCCACATCTCTCCAAACATTTCTCATTCATGTACTTATCCAAATTCTTAATTGTTGCAACTATAGGGGCAACTATTCCCCTATTCACTGACTTCCTCAGGATGTTCATTCCACATGAACCACTGTGTAAAAAAGTTGTCCCCATGTCCTTTTTAAATCGTTCTCTTCTTACCTTAAAATTATGACCACCCCGAAGTCATGAAATCCCCCTAGGAGAAAGACACCTGCCATTCACCTTGCCTATTCCCCTCATGATTTTATAAACCTCTATTAGATCACCTCTCATCCTCCTAAACTCCAATAAAAAAAAGGTCCCAGCCTGTCCAGACTCTTCTTACAGCTCAAACCCTCCATTCCCAGCAACATCTCAGAACTAAATAGACAGAAGAATATGGCGAGCTAGCGAATACAAGGTGCCAAGTTGAATGATCAATGATGATCATGTTGTATAGCAGACCAGATTCAAAAGGCCAAATGGCCTACTCCTGCTCATAGTTTTTCCTATGTTGCAGATCGATCAGAGATGCCTGTAAGAGGGATTATGGACAGAATACATCCTTAAACATATCCTGTCATGTATTCTGGTTATGCCTTTGCATTAAGCCATTGTGGACAACAGCCCAGGAAATCAAACGTTTCGACCAAAGTCAACAAGTCCACCTTATGCTCACTGGGCCTGCTCAAAAGGATGATAAATCACCCAAAACAAGTGGACGAGCACAGCTCATTACTAACTCCCAGGTATAGAATGCAATGTCAGCTACAAATACGAATGAAAGCAAAGGAGAACATCTAGCAATGAAATCAAATGATGCCTGGACTCACTGAAACCATACTGAGGATTCCTCTCAAAAATCTAAAAACAAGCTAGCCTTTTTGTGAAACAATCTCTCCAAACTTGCTAAGAATCAGGCCCAACTAACAATGACCAATATGCAGAATTTCTCCAAAAGTCAAACTAACAGAGCCATGCAAGCTGCCTAAGCCTCCAAATGATATAAATCTCAATGCAATTACCATAAAGCTTGGATGTGCAGTAAAGTTCTGCTGCATGCACTACGTAGACTTAATAAATCATATTTATGATTAGATTAGGTTCCCTACAGTGTGGAAACAGGCCTTTCGGCCCAACCAGTCCACACAGACCCATTTCTCTCTAATACACCTAACACTGTGGGCAATTTAGCATGGCCAATTCACCTCACCTGCACATCTTTGGACTGTGGGAGGAAACCGGAGCACGTGGAGGAAACCACACAGACATGGCGAGAATGTGCGAACTCCACAGTCACCAGAGGCTGGAATCAAACCTGGGACCCTGGTGCTGTGAGGCAGCAGTGCTAGTCACTGAGCCACCGTGCCGCCCTGTGTGCATGAATATATAACTCGGTGCAACCCCCTCAAAATATCTGAATGTACCCCTAATTTCAGAATTTTTTCAAAAAAATGCCCACTTGCATGGACAACTGCTTGAAAATGCGACTTAAATTAAAGTATGAAATTTTACCATTGGTACCATAAGAGTGTTAAAACTTTTAATCAAAAACGTCAGTAAACATACATCCTTCTCATTGTTTACTTATGGTGTATTTACATATACTTGTGAAGGATTTTATAATAAATCTACAAAAAATATTTGCATAAAATCCATAAACACTCCCATGTTTTCTGATGCTAATTCCATCACTTAGGATACATGGGATTCCCTGACAGTATGTTATAATAGGATTCTGTAATTATGGCAGTCAGCAATGCAAGAATACTTTAAATGCATTATGACTAAATGCAGTTTCAAGCTTTGGTCACTGGGAGGCTCTGCAGAATTTATCTTCTTCAAACTTGCTTTAACTTTCGAAACAAATCAAGGAGCCAGATGAACATTTTTACATGCAAGTTAAAACATGAACCAGGACCCATAACAGGCCCCATGACCCATAGCCTTTCACTTGTACAACTCTTCTAATCACATTCATCCACTTATCCAATGTCATCTTAAGCGCTGACAATCTCTTGCTTCGAATACAAACCAAAGCAAATTTTATAGTTTATTATATTGAAAAAAATCTCTGATATCATCTTGTGTTTAAGTCATCTCGCTCAATTTCTCAATTGGAGGTAAGAGTCTGCTTCTCGTCTCACTCAATTTAAATTTTGTCATACCATGTAACAGGGGTCAATCAAATGAAAAAGATGTAATTGATTTCTTATTTCTATTTTCAAAATTTATTTTGAAATTCTGGACAACTTTATAGAACCCTAGTAAAAAACTAAAAGTATTTTGTAGCAACCTGAATTTTCAACATGGGTAGTCATTCAACGAAGGTTTGAATAACTACCCACACATAGGCAACAGCATATTCATTGGTATATCAGGAAACTTCCACTCAGGCAGTACTTTGCCTACAGCATAACATGGTTGGATAATAAAACCCTTGTGCCACAACAACTCAAAGCCTTCTAATACTTCCGATCTACACACTGGATTGTTCAATTTAAAAAGGAACTGTTCGCCCACATTCCACACGAGCACCTAAACCTAATTAGGTGAATTTTTTCTCTCTGCCTTTTTATCAAAAATGGCAGAACATGATTTTGCACCTTTTGAATAATCATAATTCTTCTTAATAAGCAGCTCTGAATTCACTAAAAAGTACGCCTGACATACCCCTTATTTGAAAGGTTTCCAATCATGCTGATTTCCTTTTTATAAATAATCTTATTCTACACTTTTCAAGTCATCTTCTCGAGGGCAATTAGGGTTGGGAAATTAATGTTGTCTTAGCCAACAATACCTATGTCCCACGAAGAAATAAGTTTAGAAACATTCAAGTCGCCAAAGATGCATGCTCCATAGCAGATGGACAACCCAACCAAACCTACATTTGCTCAAGGAAACAAACACATTTGATAACTTCAAAACTCTAAAAAGAAACACGTGAAGTATTTTAGGTTCTCCTGCTTCATCTCATTTGCCTTTTATCTCCTTTTCCTTCGAGTTCATTTCTTCCCTTTCCTCATTCAAAATTACATCTGTTTCTCATCCATAAATTCACGTGTAATGACCCACTAACTTTGCACCTTAGCATTACCTTGAAGTCACAGTATGAGGGATGTATTTCGATAATGCCTTGCGAGGTTCCAAATTTGAGTCATGAATCCCAGAATCATAGATGCCTTATGGCACACAGAGGCCATTCAGTCCATTGCACCCAAATGAGCTCTTGAAATGAGCATCATTACCTCGTGCCAATCACCTGCTTTCTTTCCTCGTCTTTGCACACTACTTTTATACAAATAATCATCAAAATTCCTCTTAAATGCTTCAATTGAACCTGTTTACACCACAGTTGCCGCAGTGCATTCTAATCCAAAATATTTTCTGAGTGAAAGATATTTTTCCCTCACCTCACCCTTGCTCCCCTTGTACCTCACATGTAATTCAGTGGTGCTGGAAAAGCACAGCAGTTCAGGCAGCATCTGAGGAGCAGGAAAATTGACATTTTGGGCAAAAGCCCTTCATCCTGTATTCCTGATGAAGGGCTTTTGCCCGAAACGTCGATTTTACTGCTTCTCAGATGCCTGCCTGAACTGCTGTGCTTTTCCAGCACCACTCTAATCCAGACCTGGTTTCCAGCATCTGCAGGCATTGTTTTTACCACATGTAATTCAGTCCCTCTCACTCTTGTTCCTTTAATTAGCAGGAACAGCTTCTCCCATTTATTTTATCCAGGTCTTTCACTGTTTTGAAAATCTCCATTAGATCCCCTCTTACCATTCTTCTCTCCAAGGAAAACACCCTCAAATTTTTCAATCTATTCTTATTAGAAAAGTTACTCATCCCTGGAACCATTCCTGTAAAACCACTTCTTCACTCTCTCGAAAGCATTCACATGCTTCCTACGTGGCATCCAAAACTGAGATCCAACTGGTGTCTTAGGCAAGTTCAGCATCTCCTCTTTACTCTTGCGTTCTACGATCCAAAAAACAAATCCAAAATACTGCACACTTCACTAACTGCTCTTTCAACCTGACCAGTTACCTTTAAATCATCTGTGCACATAGACATCGGCATGATCCTGAAATCCTTTTTAACTTCTATTTTATGTTGTCTTCCAATGTTCTTCCTACAAAAATAATTCACCTCACATTTCTCTGCATTGAAACGCATCTGTCACTTATCTGCCCACTTAGTAATTTATCTATGTTCTTTGACTTCTACACTGTTCTCCTCAGTTTACGATTTTTGCAAGTTTCACATCATATGCAAAACTTTGAAACTGTCCCCTCCACACCAAGACCTAGTTAACTGATGTCAGGAAATACAAAAGGTCTTCAATGCCAACACCAGGGAACTCTACTGCAAACTTTTTTCCCAACCCAAAAAAGAATGATGGACAACTACTGCTTCCAATCACTCAAAGCAATCGTATATCCATATTGCTACTGATTCTTTTATTCCATGACCAACAACTTTCCACACATGAAGGTTCTGTGGCACTTTATCAAATATCCGAGGGTCCTTGTGCACTGTATCAACAGCATTACCCTCATCAAACCCTGTTATCACAAAAAAAAATTCTGCAAGTTAGTTAAACACAACTTTCCCAGAAGACATTCATATGGACTCTTCCAAATTAACCCAACCTTTCTCTATGCAACTACCAATTCTATCCTGAATAAATCCTCCCCAAAAGCTTTCTCACTATTAAAACTAAACTGACTGGCCTGTAATTGCTTGGTTTATCCTACAATCTTTTTTGAACAAAGCCACATGTTTACAATTTTCATCACTTGACACCACCCTCAAGTCTGGGGAAGACTGAAAGATTATATCAAGTGCCCCTACAATTTCCAAACAATGAGAAGACAGAATACAGGAAAAGAGATTGAGTGCTAAGTGGCATGGTATAAAGACAATCTCTTTATCAACATCAATAAAACAAAGGAAGCAGAATGGGGGTGGGGTGGGCACCCCTGTCCACATCAATCGCGCCAAGGTGGACACTATTGAGAGCCTGAGCTCCCCACTCCTTCTGTTATTTTTCTTTTCGCTCTTTTTCTCCTCTTCTTTAGTGCAGTCTCAGCCAAACTCTCAGCGGCTCACAGTGGGCCCCAGCCTGGTCTCACAGCAGCTCATGGGGTGCCTCAGCTCAGTGCGCGAGTGGATGCTGCCCAGGCATGTTGCCGAGGCACCGGGGGAGATTGGAGAAGAAGCAATTTCAGCAACAGTGACTGTATTTGCTGCAATGGCATCAAGAACAGGTAACTGAGGTCTCTCCAGGAGAATGAGATAAGCAGAAGACTCAAACATAACTTATTATTTTACTGTCCTAGTTTAAACTAGGAACGATTTTAATATAAAGTATCTGTTTCTTTGTTTTCCTACATTCTATAAAGTAATGCTTAACTTTTTAAACTCTCATTTCTCTTACAACTTTGAGCCAAAGCTTTTTTATAGACTTGTCACGATACTTTTATATGTGGCTACACATGACAATAAAATCTAAAAAAATTGTAGGAAGCATTCTACCTGGATGCATTACGGTATGGTTTTGCAACGGCTATTCTCAATACCCCAAAAAAAAGGGCCGTGAACACAACCCAGTCCATCAAGCAAACCAGCCTTCCGTCCCTTAACTCGGGAAAGCAACCTAAATCAAGACTCCTCCACACTGGTTATAATGTCTCCCATCCTTTTCCATGAGGCATAAGATATAAAGGTTTGCATACACGTACCAACAGTCTCAAAAAACAGTTTCTTCTCCACTATTTTTAGACCTCTGAATATATCTCTCAAATTTTAAATCAAATGCTGATCTTGCTCTCTGTGCACTTTGTTTGCAGCCGTAACATTGTATTCTTCACTCTGCTCTTCTATCCACTTTTTGTGGTATGATCTGCCTGTACTGCATGCAAAACAAAAATCTTCTCAATGTACCTAGATACATGTGACAAGAAGAAATCCAAAATTTCTACTTTCATTTCTTTCAAACATCTTTGGATATATCTCATCCAGTCCTGATCAGTTTTAAGTACCAAAGGTCTATCCAAAACGTAAATAAAACAAAGAACTGCAGATGTGGAAATAAAAATCAGAGATTGCTGGGAGAAACTCAGGTCTTCCAGAACCTTTCTGACCTTTCTGAAGAAAAATCATTGGAGCTGAAACATGAACTCAGCTTTCTCTCCTAGAAACTGTCAGACCTGAGCTTCTCCTGAATTATGTCATTGCTTCTGCCCAACTTCATTGGAATCAGCATGGAAACAGACCCTTCGGTCCAACTCGTCCATTCCGACCAGATATCCCAACACAATCTAGTCCCACGTGCCAGCAGCCTGCCCATGTCCCTCCAAACCTTTCCTATTCACATATCCATAGCGATGCCTTTTAAATGTTGCAATTGTACTAGCACCAGTTCCTCTGGCAGCTCGTTCCACACACGCACCACCCTCTGCACGAAAAAGCTGCCCCTTAGGTCCCTTTTATATCCTTCCCCTCTCACCCTAAACTTAAGCCCTCTAGTTCTGGACTCCCCCACCCCAGGCGAAAAGACCTTACCTCTTTATCCTACCCATGTCCCTCATGATTTTATAAACCTCTATGAAGGTCACCCCTCAGCCTCCGATGCTCCAGGGAAAACAGCCCTAGCCTATTCAACCTCTCCCTATAGCTCAAATCCTCCAACCCTGGCAACATCCTTTTTAAGCTTTCCTGAACCATTTCAAGCTTCACAACATCTTTCCACGAGGAAGGAGACCAGAATTGCATGCATATACCAAAAGTGGCCCAACAGATGTCCTGTACAGCTGTAACATGACATCCCAACTGCTGTAGTCAATAATCCGACCAATAAAGGCAAGCATACCAAATGCCTTCTTCACTATCCTACCTACCTGTGACTCTATATTCAAGGAGCTATGAACCTGCACTCCAAGGTCTCTTTGTTCAGCAGTACTCTATAGGACCTTACCATTAAGTGTATAAGTCCTGCTAAGATTTGCTTTCCCAAAATGCAGCCTCTCTCATTTATCTAAATTAAACTGCCACTCCTCAGCCCATTGGCCCATCTGATCAAGATCCTGAATCTGAGGTCTTCTTTGCTGTCCACGACACCTCCAATTTTGGTGTCATCTGCAAACTTACTAACTATACCTTTTATGCTCACATCCAAATCATTTACATAAATGACAAAAAAATAGTGGACCCTGTACCGATCCTTGTGGCACTCCACTGGTCACAGGCCTCCAGTCTGAAAAACAACTCTCCAACACCACCCTCTATCTTCTACCTTTGAGCCAGTTTTGTATCCAAATGGCTTGTTTACCCTGTATTCCACAGGATCTAACCTTGCTTACCAGTCTCCCATGGGGAACCTTATCGAACGCCTGACTGAAGTACATATAGATCACGTCCACTGTTCTGCTCTTATCAATCCTCTTTGTTACTTCTTCAAAAAACTCAATCAAGTTTGAGACATGATTTCCCACGCACAAAGCAAAGCTGACTACCCCTAATCAGTCCTTGCCTTTCTAAATACATGGAAATCCTTTCCCTCAGGATTCCCTCCAATGTGCCCACTGGTCTATAGTTCCCTGTCTTGTCTTGATCAATTTTGAACCCTGCTCATGACAGAGTTTCTTCCTCAGTCACTATGGCCTGGGTAGCATTTCCCTTTAACACCTCAGCCATGTGCCTTGCTTCCAAGTGTAAGGTGCCTATTGAGTCCCGAATCAGATCTGTTCGTCCTTTAACCATTCTTCTACTATTTATATACCTGCAGCAGACTTTGTTTACTATCAGTCTTTTCTTATAATTCCACCATTTTTTTTCTCATTATGAACTGCTGCATCTTATTCTCCACCATCAGCCCGGACCTTATCATACAATGATCAGTGAGTCCTAAAATGATCCCCCCCAGACAGGAGATCCACTTGGCCTGCCTCATTTCCAAAAACCAGGTCCAATCGTGCATCTTTTTTGTTGAACTAGATATAGGCCACTGTGGGAAGCTCTTCAGAACACTTATATCTCACTGCCCCCTACATGACAAGTATCCCAGTCTATGTTTTGGGAAATTGAAGTCTCCTATTATAAATCCTCTATGACGTTGGCAGCTCTTGGTAATTTCCCTGTAGATTTAATCTTCTACATTTTACCACTAGCTTATGACCGAGATACTAAATCGAACATCACTGTGCCCTTTAAGTCCCTCAGCTCTCATCAAATTGTTTTTGTTCTTGGACTCTGAGACACCCTCTTTTCTCCAGTACTGCAATTCTCTGCTTAACGAATGCAGCTAGACCTCTCTGTTCCTGGCTGTTCTATTTTTTCAGAACATGCTGTAGATAAAATATTTAACACCCAACCTTCACCCTCCTCAAGCCAGGTCTCAGTTATTGCCACAATAACGACATTGAATGAATGAATACATTTGTATTCGATAATTTTCAAATCACAGAAAGATTCCCATTAGCTACAGCACCAGTATTCCTCCTCTATCAGAGAAATAGAGACACAATAATGCATGCCAGAGTACATCACATCAGTACATGTTTGTGAGATACAGCAGAAAAGATTAGCACTTCTTGGTATAATTCCTGAAATTTGTTTTCAAACTCATTTCAGAGTGTGGGCACTACTGGCTCAGTCAGCATTTGACTGTCTCTAATTGCTTGTAGAGGGTAGCAATGGCCTTTTTAAACTGTAGCCCTTGCTGTCTGAGTACATTCACAAAGCTGTTAAGGAACAAAGTTCCACAAATTTGACTCAGCAACAGTGAAGGAACAGCAATACTGTTCCAAAATTAGGATATTATTTGCCTTGCAAGGAAACCTACAGGTTATCTTCCCATACTGACCTTGTCCTTCTCAGTGGCGGTGATCACAAGTTTGGAAGGTGCTGTCGAAGGAGCAGTGCATCATATACATAGTATATACTGCGGTCATGTGGCAATGGCGAAGAAAGCAATTGTTGCTGGATGGGGTGTTTATAGTTTGCTGCATAGTGGATAAAGTCAAACTTCAGGCATTGAAGTGCATTCCATCATGTTCTTGATTTTGCCTTGTAAACGGTGAACATACTTTGAGGAGTCAGGAGTTGAGTTACACATCTCAGAATTCCTAGCCTCTGACCTGTTCTTGTTGCCTAAGCGGCAGTTTCTGGTCAATGGTAACCCCAGAATGTTAACAGTAACAATTCAATGGCATTAAACATCAAGGGATAATGACTAATTCTCTCTCACTGGAGATGGCAAGTGATGCTACACAAGATCCAGGCAATGTTATTTGCTACTTAGCAGTCCAAGCCAAAGTATTGTCCAAGTCTTGCTACATTTGAACATGAACTGCATCATATCTGAGAAGTCAAAAATGGAGCTTTATGCAGTCATCTGTGAACATCCCCAATTCTGATAGAAGGAAGATCATTGGTGAAGCAGCTGAAGTCACTACCCTGAAGAACTTCGACAATGATACCTTGTGTCTGAGATGGCTGACCACCACCAATCATAATCACCTTCCCTCAGTGCTATATCTTACTGCATCACAACCCCCCAAACCCCAGGTGAAGATTAACGCAAATTTTTCTGCCTTTTCTTGTGCACTTATGGTTTGGGCTTCCTAACCATGTTGGAGGGGACATTTGTGGAAATTCCTTCCTCACAAAGGCGGATGGTGGAGACGTGTGACCAGTAGCATGCCACAAAGATCAATGCTGGGTACACTCCTTTCTTTGTCATTTATATCAAATGATGCAGATGTGAACTTAGGAGGCTTTGTTACGAAGTTTGCAGATGACACCAAAATAGAAGGTATAGTGGACAGTGAAGGTAGTTAACTCAGAGGACAACAGGACCTGATCAGAAGAGCAAATGGACTGAAGAGTGACAGATGGTGTTTAATTTAGATAATGGGAGGTGTAACATTTTGGTAAGGTAAATCAGGTTAGGATTTTATACACTTAATGGTAAGGTCCTGGGGAGTTTTGCTTGGGGTGCAGGTTTAGGTTCCCTTGGGTTGGAGACATCATTTCCTGTGGTGATGCCATTTCATGTTCTTTTTCTCAGAGGGTAGTAAATGAGGTCCAAGTAGTTTGCTGATAGAGTGCCAGTTGGAATGCCACAGTTCGAGGAATTTTCATGCGTGTCTCTGTTTGGCTTGTCCTTGCAAGGACGTGTTGTGC
This sequence comes from Hemiscyllium ocellatum, assembly GCF_020745735.1. Lineage (NCBI taxonomy): Eukaryota > Metazoa > Chordata > Chondrichthyes > Orectolobiformes > Hemiscylliidae > Hemiscyllium > Hemiscyllium ocellatum. Next base: position 31,391,894 of record NC_083410.1, on the reverse strand, counting down.
CAAAGTGGTGTGCTTCCTCATCTGCATGCAAGGATACTAGTGAGAGTGGGTCATGTCTTTTGGTTGCGGGTTGATGTTAATGTATCCTGGTGGCCTGTTTTCTGCCTGTTTGTCCTATGTAGCATTTGTTACAGATTTTGCAAGCATTTAGTTTTGCTTGTTGTCTGTATAGGGTCTTTCAAGTTCATTAGCTGCTGTTTCAGTGTGTTGTTGGTTTTTTTGATTTGATTAGGTTAGGTTCCCTACAGTGTGAAAACAGGCCCTTCAGCCCAACAAGTCCACACCAACTCTCCCTGGCCCAACAACAGTAACCCATCCAGGCCCATTTTCCTCTGACTAATGCACCTAACACTAGTATGGCCAATTCACCTGACCTGCACATCACGGTCGCTTCCACAGCCACTTCCACCCCTCACAATTCCTCACGCACTACAAGTGATATCACTTCTGCCCCTCACATCATCACTGATGTCACATGCTCAGTGACTTCCGTGCCCCACCACTGCCGTGTTTGTCACCTCTTCCACCCCCATCGCCACTCACTTGCATTCAGCTGACACGCCCCCCGCAGGTCCCACTGTCACCGTCACCATCCCCATCCCCCAGAACCCTGAGGGGAATACACCCCTGCTCATGACTCCACCCCCATTCCCCCTAACATCACACCCAACCTAGTTACAGGTTCCACCCCCTCTCCCAGCTCCACATCTACCCCAGGTCCCAGCTCCTAGCCTTGCCAAGTTTTCACCATCCGCCCCAGACCTCCCCCTCACTGAGGACGAACGATCAGTCCTCAACAAAGGCCTCATCTTTAACCCCCTCCATCCACACACCAGTGAATTTAATACATACCATGATGGTGAACACTTCTTCTACCACCTCCACGCTTACTTTTACAATCAAGATTTCCGCACCTTCCAAGAACCCCTTTGCCTGCCTCCAACACACTCCATCCACCTGGACAACCCACGCTGGTCTATTACCTGCCCTCGATCTCTTCATTTCCAACTACCGCTGAGACATTAAACGCCTCAACCTGTCTACCCCCCCTACCCCTCACAACGCGCAGCCCTCCACTCCCTCAACTCCAATCCCAACCTCATCATCAAACCAGCAGATAAAGGGGGTGCAGTGGTAGTTTGGCGCACTGACCTCTACACCGCTGAAGCCAGACGCCAACTCGAAGACACATCCTCCAACCGCCCCCTTGACCATGACCCCACCCCACCCCCATCACAAAACCGTCATCTCCCAGACCATAAAGAACCTCCACCTCAGGAGATCTCCCACCCACAGCTTCCAACCTCATGGTCCAGGAACCCCGCACTGCCGGATTCTACTTCCTTCCCAAGATTCACAAGCCTGACCACCCTGGCCGACCCATCGTCTCAGCCTGCTTCTGCCCCATCAAACTCATCTCCACCTACCTTGACACTGTCATAGTCCTCCATAGTCAAGGAACTCTCCACATACGTTCAAGACACAACCCACGCCCTCCACCTCCTCCAAGACTTCCGTTTCCCCGGCCCAACCCCTCATCTTCACCATGGACATCCAATCCCTCTACACCTCCATCCGCCGTGACCAGGGCCCACAAACCCTCCATTTCTTCCACTCCCGACACACTCATTTGTTTGTCTAAACTGGTCCTCACCCTTAGCAATTTCTCCTTCAAATCCTCCCACTTCCTCCAGACCAAAGGGGTAGCCATGGGCACCCATATGGGGCCCAGATATGCCGGTCTCTTTGTTGGCTACGCAAAACAGTCCATCTTCTGTAGTTACACCAGCACCACCTCCGCTACATTGATGACTGCATTGGCGCCACCTCATGCTCCCGCGAGGACGTTAAACAATTCATCAACTTCACCAACATATTCCACCCAGACCTTAAATTCACCTGGACCAACTCTGACACCTCCCTCCCCTTCCTGGACCTCTTCATCTCCATTAATGACGACCGACTTGACACTAACTTTTTTTTTTACAAACCCACCGACTCTCACAACTACCTGGATTATGCCTCTTCCCACCCTACCTCCCGCGAAAGTGCCATCCTGTATTCCCAATTCCTCCACCTCCACCCCCAGGAGGACCAGTTCCATCACAGAACACACCATTATACACCTACACAAATTATATGAATCCTAAATTCTTCTAACCCTCCCGATATATCCTAGAGTTCTGAGAGAGGTGGCTGAGGAAATAGCGGAAGCATTGGTTGAGATCTTTCAAGAGTCACTGGAGTTAGGGAAAGTCCCAGGTGATTGAAAGATCGCTGTTGTAACCTCCTTGTTCAAGAAAGGATCAAGACAAAAGATGGAAGATTACAGGCCAATTAGTCTAACCTCGGTTGTTGGTAAAATTCTAGAATCCATCATTAACGATGAGGTTTCTAAATTCTTGGAAGAGCAGAGTCTGATTAGAACAAGTCAACATGGATTTAGTAAGGGGAGGTCGTGCCTGACAAACCTGTTGGAATTCTTTGAAGAAGTGACAAGTAGGTTAGACCAGGGAAACCCAGTGGATGTGGTCTATCTAGACTTCCAAAAGGCCTTTGATAAAGGTGCCACATGGGAGGCTGCTGAGCAAGGGGAGGGCCCATGGTGTTCGAGGTGAGCTACTGGGATGGATTGAGGATTGGCTGTCTGACAGAAGGCAGAGAGTTGGGATAAAAGGTTCTTTTTCGGAATGGCAGCCGGTGACAAGCGGTGTCCCGCAGGGTTCAGTGTTGGGGCCGCAGCTGTTCGCGTTATATATTAATGATCTGGATGAAGGGACTGGGGGCATTCTAGCCAAGTTTGCAGATGATACGAAGTTAGGTGGACAGGCAGGTAGTACTGAGGAAGTGGGGAGGCTACAGAAGGATCTAGACAGTTTGGGAGAGTGGTCCAGGAAATGGCTGATGGAATTCAACGTGAGCAAATGCGAGGTCTTGCACTTTGGAAAAAAAGAATAAAAGCATAGACTATTTTCTAAACGGTGAGAAAATTCGTAAAACCAAAGTACAAAGGGATCTGGGAGTGCTAGTCGAGGATTCTCTAAAAGGTAAACATGAAGGTTGAGTCCGTGATTAAGAAAGCGAATAAGTTGTCACTTATCTCAAGAGGGTTGGAATATAAAAGCGTCGTTGTGCTACTGAGACTTTATAAAGCTCTGGTTAGGCCCCATTTGGGAGTATTGTGTCCAGTTTTGGTCCCCACACCTCAGGAAGGACATACTGGCACTGGAACGTGTCCAGTGGAGATTCACACAGATGATCCCTGGAATGGTTGGTCTAACATACGAGGAACGGCTGAGGATCCTGGGATTGTATTCATTGGAGTTTAGAAGATTAAGGGGAGACTTAATAGAAACTTACAAGACAATACATGGCTTGGAAAGGGTGGACGCTAGGAAATTGTTTCCGTTAGGCGAGGAGACTAAGACCCGTGGACATAGCCTTAAAATTAGAGGGGGTCAATTCAGAACAGAAATGCGGAGACATTTCTTCAGCCAGAGAGTGCTGGGCCAGTGGAATTCATTGCCGCAGAGTGCAGTGGAGGCCAGGACACTAAATGTCTTCAAGGCAGAGATTGATAATTCCTCGAGACATCAAGAATCTAAGTGCTACGGGGAGAATACAGGTAAGTGGAGTTGAAATGCCCAGCCATGATTGAATGACAGAGTGGACTCGATGGGCCGAATGGCCTTACTTCCACTCCTATGTCTTATGGTCTTAATCCATGGGCTGGGCTGGCACATAGATCTGTGCAAAGAGGAGTTTGGCGTTAGTGGCATGTACCACAATCATATAGCACCATTAATTTTATGTAATTGTTAGGATTGGGGAGTCCAAAAGTAGAGGGCATTGTTTTAAGTTGAGACAGGAATAATTTGATAGGGACCGAAGGTGCAACATTTTCACACACAGAGTGGTACGTGCATGGAATAAGCTGCTACAGGGAGTGGAGGAGGCAGGTACAATTACAACATTTAAAAGGCATCTGGAGGGTTATATGAATAGGAAGCGTTTACAGGGATATGGGCCAAGTGCTAGCAAATGGGACTTGTTCAGTTGCGGAAATCTGGTCGAAATGGATCAGTTGCTTCAAAGGGACTGTTTCCAAGCTATATAACTCTGCGTGGGTTTCCTCCGGGTGCTCCGGTTTCCTCCCACAGTCCAAAGATGTGCGGGTCAGGTGAATTGGCCATGCTAAATTGCCCGTAGTGTTAGGTAAGGGATAAATGTAGGGGTATGGGTGGGTTGCGCTTCGGCGGGTCGGTGCGGACTTGTTGGGCCGAAGGGCCTGTTTCCACACTGTAAGTAATCTAATCTAAACTCAATGACTAAGTTACATCGTTAATGGAAAGAACTTGCCTTGAGTTGTACCATACTCACTGAACTTCATGAATAGCTATCAGATAAACACAGCATGCCCAAATGAACATTTTTTTCCATTCTGGATGTTTGAATATGAATACTAAGCACAAGAGTAGAGTTGGATTAACTGTCGTTTAGGTTACCTGCAAGGTCTTTTTTCCCATCACTCACTCGATACAATGCTGAATCAAAACAGCTTAAATTTTGAAGCTATTGTTAATTAACTAAAACTAACCAAATTCACTTGGTGCTATTGGAAAGATTTCAGAGGTACATAAAACATAGAAAAATACAGTGCAGGACAGGCCCTTCGGCCCTCAATGTTGCGCCGACCGAAGCCTACCTAACCTACACTAGCCCAATAACCTCCATATGCTTATCCAATGCCCGCTTAAATGACCATAAAGAGGGAGAGTCCACCACTGCTACTGACAGGGCATTCCATGAACTCACAACCTGCTGAGTAAAGAATCTCCCCCTAACATCTGTCCTATACCTAACACCCCTTAATTTAAAGCTGTGTCCCCTAGTAAAAGCTGACTCCATTAGCGGAAAAAGGTTCTCACTGTCAACCCTATCTAAATCCCTAATCATCTTGTACACCTATATCAAGTCTCCCCTAAACCTTCTTTTCTCCAATGAGAACAGCCCCAAGTGCCTCAGCCTTTCCTCATACGATTTTCCTACCATGCCAGGCAACATCCTGGTAAACCTCCTCTGCACTCGTTCCAATGCCTCCACATCCTTTCTATAGTATGGCGACCAAAACTGCACACAATACTCCAGATGAGGCCGCACCAGAGTCTTATATAACTGCAACATGACCTCAGGACTCCGGAACTCAATTCCTCTACTAATAAAGCCCAGTACACCATATGCCTTCTTCACAGTACTATTTACCTGGGTGGCAACTTTCAGAGATCTGTGTACATGGACACCAAGATCCCTCTGCTCATCCACACTACTAAGTAGCCTACCATTAGCCCAGTAATCCATCTTCTTGTTACTCCTACCAAAGTGAATGACTTCACACTTAGCTACATTGAACTCCATTTGCCACCTTTCTGCCCAGCTCTGCAACTTATCTATATCCCGCTGTAATTTGCCACATCCTTCTTCGCTGTCCACCACTCCACCAACTTGCGTGTCATCCGCAAACTTGCTCACCCAGCTTTCAAGCCCCTCCTCTAGGTCATTTATAAAAATGACAAACAGCAATGGTCCCAAAACAGAACCTTGTGGAATACCGCTAGTAACTGCACTCCAAGATGAACCTATACCATCAACTATTACCCTCTGTCTCCTTCCAGCCAGCCAATTCCTAATCCAAACCTCTAATGCACCCTCAATGCCATATCTCCGTAGTTTTTGCATTAGCCTACCATGGGGTACTTATCGAACGCCTTGCTAAAATCCATATACACCACATCTACTGCTTTACCCTCGTCCACTTCCTTGGTCACCTTCTCGAAGAACTCAATAAGGTTTGTGAGGCACGACCTGCTCTTCACAAAACCATGCTGACTATCCTTGATCACATCATTCCTATCCAGATGTTCATAAATCCTATCCCTTACAATTCTCTCTAAGACTTTGCCCACAACAGAAGTGAGACTTACTGGCCTATTGTTACTAGGGCTATCCCTACTCCCCTTCTTGAACAAGGGGACCACATTCGCTATCTTCCAGTCTTCTGGCGCTATTCCCGTAGACAACGACGACATAAAAATCAAGGCCAATGGCTCCGCTATCTCCTCCCTAGCTTCCCAGAGGATCCTAGGATAAATGCCATCAGGCCCAGGGGACTTATCTATTTTCATCCTTTCCAGTATTCCCCAGACCTCTTCCCTACATACCTCAAGGCCATCCATTCTAATCACTTGTGACTCAATATTCACATCAGCAACAGTGTCCTGTTCCTGAGTGAATACTGACGCAAAGTATTGATTTAGTGTCTCTCCAATCTCCTCCGCCTCCACACACAACTTCCCACTACTATCCTTGACTGGACCGATACCTACCCTAGTCATCCTTTTATTCCTGACATACCTATAGAAAGCCTTTGGGTTTTCTCTAATCCTACCAACTAAGGACTTTTCATGTCCCCTTCTCGCTGCTCTTAGCTCTCTCTTTAGATCCTTCCTGGCTACCTTATAACTCTCAATCGCCCCAACTGAACCTTCACACCTCATCTTTACATAGGCCGCCCTCTTCCCTTTCACAAGGGATTCCAATTCCTTATTAAACCACGGCTCCCTCACACGACCCTTTACTCCCTGCCTGACTGGTACATACTTATCAAGGACACCCATTAGCTGTTCCTTGAACAATCTCCACATATCATTTGTGTTCTTCCCTTGAAGCCTATTTTTCCAATCCACATCATGTGGTGATGTGCCTCACCACATCATAATTTCCCTGCCCCCAGCTATAACTCTTGCCCTGCAGTGCACACTTATCCCTCTCCATCACTAGAGTAAAAGTCACCGAGTTGTGGTCACTGTCCCCGAAGTGCTCACCTACCTCCAAGTCTAACACCTGGCCTGGTTCATTACCTAGAACCAAATCCAGTATAGCCTCAACTCTTGTTGGCCTGTCTACATATTGTGTCAGGAAACCCTCCTGCACACATTGGACAAACACCGATCCATCTAACGAACTCGAGCTATAGCTTTCCCAGTCAATATCTGGGAAGTTAAAGTCCCCCATAACAACCACCCTGCTACTTTCACTCTTCTCCTGAATCATCCTCGCAATACTTTCCTCTACTTCTGATGGACTATTAGGAGGCCTGTAGAAAACTCCTAACAGGAAGGCCTCACCTTTCCTATTTCTAACCTCAGCCCAAACTACCTCAGATGGCAAGTCTTCCTCCATCGTCCTTTCCACCGCTGTAATACTATCCTTGACAAGCAACGCCACACCTCCCCCTCTTTTACCCCCATATCTGACCCTGCTAAAACATTTAAACCCTGGAACCTGCAATAGCCATTCCTGTCCCTGTTCTACCCATGTCTCTGTAATGGCCACAACATCGAAGTCCCAGGTACCAACCCACGCTGCAAGTTCACCTACCTTATTTCTTATACTTCTGGCATTGAAGTAGACACACTTCAAGCCACCTTCCTGTTTACAGGCACCCTCCTTCGAGATCGATGCCTTGTTGCTAACCTCCCTACACTCAAGGTCCTGTACCCTAAAGCTACAGTCCAGGTTCCCATGCCCCTGCAGAGTTAGTTTAAACCCTCCCAAAGAGCACAAGCAAACCTCCCCCCAAGGATACTGGTGCCCCTCAGGTTCAGGTATAGACCATCCTGTTTATAGAGGTCCCACCTTCCCCAGAAAGAACCCCAGTTGTCCAGAAACCGGAATCCCTCCCTCCTGCACCATCCCTGTAGCCACGCATTTAATTGTTCTCTCTCCCTATTCCTCGACACTCTATCACGTGGCACGGATAACAAACCAGAGACAACAACTCTGTTTGTTCTAGCTCTGAGCTTCCAACCTAGTTCCCTGAAAGCCTGCCTAACATCCTCACCCCTCTTCCTACCTATGTCGTTGGTGCCAACGTGGACCACGATCTGGAGCTGCTCCCCCTCCCCCTTAAGGACCCGGAAAACATGATCAGAGACATCACGTACCCTTGCACCTGGGAGGCAACATACCAATCGTGAGTCTCTGTCGCCCCCGCAAAACCGCCTATCTGTGCCCCTCACTATTGAGTCCCCAATAACTATTGCTCTACCTTTCTCCGCCCTTCCCTTCTGAGCAACGGGGACAGGCTCCATGCCAGAGGCCTGAACCTCGTTGCTTACCCCTGGTAAGTCATCCCCCCCACAAGTATCTAAAACGGTATACTTGTTCTTCAGGGGAATGACCGCAGGGGGTCCCTGCACTGGCTGCTTCCTCCTACTCCCCCTCAGTGTCACCCATCTATAACTTTCGGAGTAACTACTTCCCTAAAGCTCTAATCTATTATCACCTCTGTCCTGCTTGTTATATACTGGACATACCTAGACAATTTTCCACATTGTCGGCTGGATTCCAGTGTCGTAACTGTAATGTAACAGCTTGGCTAAGGGAGCAGCAAGTTCTGGAGCACACGCCTTCAGTAGTATTGCCAGAATATTGTCAGGGTTCATAGCCTTTGCAGTATCCAGTGTCTCCAACTGTTTGTTGATATCACACGGAGTGAATCAAATTGGCTGAAGACTGGTATCTGAAATGTTGGGGAACCTCAAAAGAAGGCTGAGAGAGATCATCCACTTGGCAGTTCTTGTGGAAGATGGCTGTAAATGCTGCAGCTCTATCTCCGATAGCATTGGTGCTGGAGATGTTCACGTGCTGTTTGGACCGAAAGGGTCTGTTTCCATGCTGTACATCTCTATGACTCTAAGTAGTCATGTCTTGTTGGGATTGACCCTTGTTTTTGGCTGGACTTGGTGCTACCCTCCTACCCTGTTGATTAAATGTGGCTTGATGCCCAGCTAGATCAGTCTGGCTTCCAGCCTATACAGCATACACTACCCAGAACCTCCATCATGTTGTGTGGCAATCTTCAATGTGAAGATAGAGTTTCTTCCAGAGGGCTGTGCGGTAGTCATTCCTAACAATCTTGTCATGGACTGATGTACCTGCAACAGGGAGCTGAGTGAGGATGACGTTGACTATGTTTTGTTCCCCCTACTGGTTCACCCAGCCCCAACCACAAACCCACAGATTATCTGGTAACTATGTCCTTGAAGACTTAGCTGGTTCAGTGAATGGTGGTGCTAATGAACCACTCTTAAAACTGTTACAGCACAGATGGAGGCCATTTGGCCCATCGTGCCTGCACCCTCTTGGCAATGGCTATTGGAGTTCCCCACTTACGTTCTCAGTGCTTCATTGTTGCTAAATTGGGTTGTCAGATTTATTTGTTCGATTGCTTACTCATGACTTTGTTACCAATTAGTAATATGAAAGTGGGTGTGGCATATAAGACTAGATCATATCATCAGGTCTTCGTACAACAGGCCATGCAAGGGCCTAATAATAACCACCTCCGATGAACCAATCCAACCATTACCCCTTAATATTCAAAAGCATTACCATTACTGAATCATGGAATAAGCTGAACTGGAATAGCCAATGAGCTAGCCAGGTCGGAAGCCAGCAATCCAGCATTGGATAAGTGGGTAACATATCTCCTGTCTTCCTAAAGCCTGTCCTCCAATAACAAGGCACAAGTCAAGAGTATGATGTCACAAGTATCCACTTGCCTGGATGGATACAGCTCCAACAACACTCAAGAAGTTTGACATTATCCAGGACAATGCAGCCCGCTTGATTGGCACCACATCCACAAGCATCCGTTCCCTCCAACAGCAACACTCAGTAGCAGCACACAGAATCCCTACAGAGTGGAAACAGGCCATTCCGTCAATCAAGTCCACAATGACCTTCCAAAGAGCTTTCTAATTTTGCATGGCTAACCCACCTAGCCTGCACATCCCAGGATACTATGGTCAATTTAGCATGGCCAATCCACTTAACCTGTACATCTTTGGATGTGGGAAGAAATCCATACAGACACAGAGATATTGCGAACTCCACATGAACAATTAGAGAGATGTGCAGCACAGAAACAGACTCTGTGGTCCAACTTGACCAGATATCCTAAATTAATCTAGTCCATTTACCTGTACTTTGCTCATATCCCTCTCAACTCTTCCTGATGTTATGTACCCATACAGATGCCTTTTAAATACTAAGTGTACCAGCCTCCACCACTTCATCTGGCAGCTCATTCCATACACACACCATCCTCTGCATGAAAACGTTACCATTAGGTCCCTTTTAAATCTTTCTCCTCTCATCTTAAAATCTATGCCCTCGAGCTTTGGACTCCCCCATCCCAGGAAAAAGATGTCTATTTACACTATCCATGCCCCTTGTGATTTTATAAACCTCTATAAGGTCACCCTTCAGCCTCCGACACGATAGGGGAAAATAGCCCCCGCCTATTGAACCTCTCCAGACAGCTCAAATCCTCCAACCCTGGCAACATCCTTGTAAATCTTTCCTGAACCCTTTCAAGGGTCACAACATCCTTCCGATAGGAAGGAAACCAGAATTGCGCACAATATTCCAGCAGCGGCCTAACCAATGTCCTGTACAGCTGTAAATGTGTTGCTGGAAAAGCACAGCAGGTCAGGCAGCATCCAAGGAACAGGAAATTCGATGTTTCGGGCATAAGCCCTTCATCATTCCTGACCAGCAAATGAAAGCATACTAAACACCTTCTTCACTACCCTAGCTACCGGAGAGCCTTCTTTCAAGGAACTATGAACCTGCACTCCAAGGTCTCTTTGTTCAGCAACACTCCCCAGGACCTTACCATGAAGTGTATTAGTCCTGCTAAAATGCAGCACCTCACATTTAGATTAGATTCCCTACAGTGTGGAAACAGGTCCATCAGCCCAATAAGTCCACACCAACCCTCTGAAAAGTAACCCACCCAGACCCATTTCCCTCTGTCAAATGCACCTAACACTGTGGGTAATTTAGCATGGTCAATTCACCTGACCTGCACATCTTTGGACTGTGGGAGGAAACCTACACAGACACGGGGCGACTGTGTGGAGTTTGCCCAGTCGCCCGAGGCTGGAAACGCACCTGGGACTCTGGTGCTGTGAGGCAGCAGTGCTAACCACTGAGCCACCGTGCTCTGAATTAAACTCTATCTGCCACTCCTTGACCCATCTGATCAAGAAGCCATTGTACTCTGAGGTAACCTTGTTCGCTGTCCACTACACCTCCAATTTTGGTGTCATCTGTAAACTAATTATACCTCCTACGTTCACATTCCAAATCATTAATATAAATGATGAAAAACAATGGACCAAGCACCAATCCTTGTGGTGAAAATGTGTTGCTGGAAAAGCACAGCAGGTCAGGCAGCATCCAAGAAACAGGAGAATCGATGTTTCGGCATAAGCCCTTCTTCAGGCTTATGCCCGAAACGTCGATTCTCCTGTTCCTTGGATGCTGCCTGGCCTGCTGCGCTTTTCCAGCAACATATTTTCAGCTCTGATCTCCAGCATCTGAAGTCCTCACTTTCTCCACCAATCCTTGTGGCACAGGCTCCAGTCTGAAAAACAACCCTCCACCACCACTGTCTTCTACCGTCAAGCCCGTTCTGTATCCAAATGGCAAGTTTTCCCTGTATTCCATGAGACTTAACCTTGCTAACCAGTCTCCCATGGGGAACCTTGTTGAACGCCTTACTGAAGTCCATACAGATCACTTCCACCGCTCTGCCCTCAATCCTCTCTGTTACTTCTCCAAAAAAACTCAGTCAAGTTTGTGAGACATGATTTCCCACACACAAAGCCATGTTGACTATCCCTAATCAGTCCTTGCCTTTCCAAATATATGTAAATCCTGTCCCTCAGGATTCCCTCCACAACTTGCCCACCATTGACGTCAGGCTTAATGGTCTATACTACCTTGGCTTTACCTTACGACCTTTCTGATATCGTGGTACTACACTAGTCAACCTTTAGTCTTCCAGCACCTTACCTCTGACCATTGATGACCCAAATATCTCAGCAAGGGGTCGAGAAATCACTTCCGTAGATTGCCAGAGTTCTAGGATACACTTGGGGCTTTATCCACCTTTATGTGTTTTAAGAAAACTAGCACCTCCTCCTTTGAAATATGGACATTGTTCAAGATGTCACCATCTATTTCCCTACATTCAGTATCTTCCATGTCTTGTTCCACATTAAACACTAATGCAAAATACTCATTTAGCAATGTCTCTATCTTCTGTGTTTCTACACATAGGGTACCTTGCTGATCTTTGAGGGGTCCTATTCTCTCCCTAATTACCCTTTTTTCCTTGATGTATTTATTGCCCGAGGGAAGAATCAAACCCAGGCCCCTGGTGCTGCAAGGCAACAGTTCTAACCACTGTGTCACTATGCAATACATACTATATACAAGATGCACCAAAGATCCTCAGATAGCACTGTCCAAACCCACAAGTACTTCTACCTAGAAGGACAAGGAGGATAACAGATACCTGGGAACAAACCCCACTCCCTGCAAACCCACAGCTACTTTCATCTCGACAGACAAGGGCAGCAGACACATGGGAACACCACTACCTGCAAGTTCTTCTCCAAGCCACTCACCATGCTGACTTGGAAATATAATCGCTCTTCCTTCAGTGTCACTAATTCAAAATCCTGGAATCCCTCCTCCTCTCTCCCTCCCCACCCCCCGACCATACCAAAACCCAAAGGCATTGTGTCAACCCACAGGATGTCGACTGCACCGTTTCAAAACAGAAGATCACCACCACCTTCTGAAGGACAACTAGGTAATAAATGTTGGCTCAACCAGAGCTTATGTTCACTGCATGTGAACATCTAAACCTCCAGGTAAGGTGGTCAATTCAACCTAAATCTGGGCTCTAAGCTGCTTTCCAGTCGAAGGGCAGACAGCCTTCCTTTAGGTATTTTAATCTGCCTGCTCAGATGTGTCATCACACCCCTCCTGGAGTGAGTGAACCCAGACCTCCTGGCGTGGAGCTACAGACATTGTCACTGTGACACAAGAGTGTCTAAAAATAAATCACACTACCCATTACAATTATGTGACATCCAAAATGTTTCACAATGGAATACGTTGTACAGGAAATTGTAGGAAATTTATGCACAGTAAGCATCCACAATCAGCCAGATAACCCACTTTAGTGATGTCAATTGAGAGACAGCTATTGGATAGGCCACCAGGAAGAATGCGCTTAGTTTTTGGAATAATACTGTGGGATCACTGGGTTCACCTTAGAGTAAAGACAGCATTCCACACTCCCCAATCACCCAAAACACCCAATTATTCAACAGTACAGAACAGTCTGAGCCACCAGGTTGTCAGCCTAGGTTTTACACTCCTATCCTTGGATAGCACCTACCCTCTCCCCTCACTGACTGGTCTGTTTATTTCTGCCATCACTGCAACGTTACCATCTTTAACCCAACTGCAAGTCCTGATGAGCTTCCTGTTGGATGACAATAATAAGGAACTGAGCAAAGGTACACTGTTGGACAGGATTTGAAGAGGCTTCTCAAAACAAGAGAGGTATTGAGGCGAGGGGGGAATGGGAAGGGTTTTACCAGAACGTGAAGCAACACTAGCCCAAAGCTTTTCCAGTGAAGATTGATGAGGTTGAATATGCAAGGCCAGGAAGCTAAGGACAGCTCAATGGCTCAGTTGTTAGCACTGCTGCCTCCCCACTCTGTCCCCGTGCAGTGATGCAGGAAGATTTGCTGGATTTACAGAGTGTACATAACAGGAGGTGTTGCTGAAATATAAGTGGGACAGAAACTCAGTGTAAAATTACAGCATCGAGATTTTGGTTTGGTCCTTAGAAAAGGGATAGGCTGATAACTTATACACTCCAATGCAGCAGACTGGGCAAGCTTTGACCTGTATTCTATTGTGGGAATTATGTTTCCATGGTGATGTCTCGGCTGGGGCTGGACACTTGCTGCCCCAGTGGCAATTCTTACTGTTGTCCTGAAAGAAAGAGCAAAGGGGAATCATTTTTCTGACCTATGTATTCTGCTGGGTTATAGGAGAGATGAAGACAGACCTGTCATGATAGTCCAGCAAGTATTTGAGGAGTTTATTTGCCAGCGCCTGATACAGGTCTATCAGATCATCGTCCAAACCAAGAACAGGCTATCGAGCACTGCAGCCTCAGCACCTCTCAGCAGCAGCCCTCTCTACACTCTGGTAAGGAGCATCACATTTGGTACGCTGCCATGTGGTGTCGGATGGCCACTCGAGGAGTTTCTCTCCTGCCTGTATCTGTGCTTGCAAGAATTGGCTGGACTGACTGCGATGCCCTCAAATGCTCAATAGCTTTCAGTACGCTGAGCCTAAATATGAAGGACAGTTGTTGGGCTGGACTGCAAGAGGTGAATTGGAACCCAGACCCAGTCTTCACAGGAAGGAATTTAACAGCAAGAAAGAGAAAAGATTTGGATTAACATAAACCCTTTTTTGCAACTGATGGTGGTATCACCATCAGCCCCAATAGTAGGTGTTCCCGTGATCCCACCTCCATGTTAAGGCAGGGATACGAGAGTACCACTGATGCTTGGGGCAATCCATGCCCTTCCCTTCATTAACCCGTCCTCCGCATCGCTGTTCCAACATGTGGGTATCCCTTGTGGGATTGCTGCCATCTCCTCGCTCAGAGGGGTCACTCCAACACTGCACGGCACGGTGGCCCAGTGGTAAGCGCTACTGCCTCACAGTACCAGGGACCCAAGTTCGATTCCAGCCTCAGGCGACTGTGTGGAGTTTGCACATTTTCCCTGTGTCTGCGTGGGTTTCCTCTGGGTGCTCCAGTTTCCTCCCATAATCCAAAGATGTGCAGGTTAGGTGAATCAGATGTGCCAAATTGCCCAGAGTGTTCAGGGATGTGTTGGTTAGGTACATTAGTAAGGGCTAAACATCGGATAATTGGGCGGGGGAAATGGGTCTGGACGGGTTACTCTTCAGAGGGTCGATGTGGACTTGTTGGGTCGAAGGGCCTGTTTCCACACTGTTGGGTTCTACAATTCCATAAGTAGTTTCCTGCATTACAGTGCACAAATGCAATTTGACGCAAATGAAGTATAGTTTCAGCTGTGGTCTGAAGCATTATGATCATGTGAAAGAAATAGCAACTTTTCAGGTAAGACAAGAACTCAAAAACATCAAACAAATTCAAGATTTTACTTCTGTCCCCACTTTTAGCATTGAGATCATAATTTTATGAGTTTTGTTGAATCCATGTAGGTTTAGACCAACACCACATTAGGGCTGTAAACAGGTTTCAATTTTGTTGTACTTACACATTTTTTCCAGTTCAAAATGCATTAGCATTCAGATGCAGATATAATCTGAACACAGCCAAACATCTGAGTTTTAAATTAAAACAATGCAAAAGAAATTGAAGAGAAATTCTGTGCTTAAGGTAAATTGTGATTTATGAAACATTTCTCCATTTTTATACTAAACTTGAGCAATGGCAGACAAGGTACAGCAAAGGATATTTTTCCATGGGTTGCAATTTGCAGCCTACTGAGTTGGTAGTTCACTCACCTGATGGATTCACGTCTGTCTTTGGGATTTGAGCACAAAAATCTAAATTGACACTGTTGAAGTTATCTTCTTTCAGATAATAAATCAAGCGTGCACTCCCTCCCTAGACAGCCTATTCAAGAGTTATCTGTCAAAATTAACATTACACCTGATATGTGGTCATTATCAGATTGCTAGCATGGATGCTTGCTGTGCACAAGTTGACTGCCATGTTTCATACATTACAACAGTGAGATACACTCCAAAATATATAATCAACTGGCTATAAAACATTGTGCAACGCCAGAGAAGTACCAAAGCATTTAAAACAAACTTGTTTTAAGATTCACTCTGCAAAGAGAACTTTAATGCACCAAACTGTAGTATTTCATTTCTCACATCAGTCTGAGCAAACTTTCTAATTTGACTCAACTAGACAATTATGCATTTTGGACCCATGGTTATTAGTAAATGACCTTGAACTATGCTTACATGTATGAACATCATTGCAACAGTGGAGGGAGCAGACCTCAGATTAAACCCAGGATTTAAAATGAGTGACAACACTAACATATAGACCTCAACCTGTTGTGATATCTGAAACAATTGGGCTTCAGTTTTAGTACTCAACAGAAGTTGAGAAACTTGATAAACAAGATAAGCGAAGTATAACTTTATGAAAATATAGCTTTTTGCATTTGACAGATTCTACATTTACAACACTGTGCAATAACAGACTTAAGAATCTCATTTGAACAAAGCATTAAGGAAATGTCATTTGATGTGCTCAGGGCCCTTTGTTTTTAAGCCCAAAGTTCGGTAATAGAATTATGGTTTAGTATTTTCTAATCTCAAGATCTTCAAAGGGAATTTGGCAGTTTCTCTCAATTATTCCTTCCTTTTTTGAAGTTACTGACTTGTACAAATGATCAATTCCCAAATGTTTACTACTATACCTAACTGATAAATGTGTCAAGTGGGAAGCAAAAATTTGGAAAACTGCTGATTATTCCATGATATGGAGCATCACAAACAATCACGATACTGTTCTCGTCTACATTTTTCAGAAGCAGTCAATGAAGAACTATTAAAGACAAAATGTCCTGGCTGATTTTCTCTCTACTTCTGTCAACTTTTACTGAAGTTGTTGTCCAATTGATATTAACTAACACAGCAGACTCAAGATCAGTCTGGGAGTCTAGTTACACACAAGTTGGAGCCCACATTATTGCCATACAGGGAATGGAATGAAGGCTCCCAAGATGACAAGACTGATTTAAGATGATGGATTGGAGATTTGGAGTTAGGATTTTCTACAGTTTCAAAGAACAAGGGGTGATTTCACTAAATCTTATAGAATTCATAAAGGTCAATACAGGGTAGATACAAATAAAGATGATTCCCTAGATTGAGAAGTCTAGAATCGTGGGAGACAATTTAAAAATAACCAACCTTTCTGTTGTGAAGAATGATCACTAGACCGAAAACATTAACTCTGCTTTCTGTCCACAGATGCTGTCTGACCTGAGTTTTTCAAGCAATTTATGATTTTATCGCAAGATAAATTATATTCAACACGAGTAAATTAGCTTATTGTTCTGTCGCCTAGCCAACAGGTAATTTAAACAGGCTTAAAAATCATAAATGCAGCAGATATAACCAACCTCGCGTTTTGCTTAACATTTTACAGAAATTGACAACCTTTAATTTTTACTCTGTGAATTAGGCCATCAAGAATTTTTCAAATTCCATCAATATATAACATAAATGAACTCAGTTCTGAACCACCTTATGGTTTTCTGCATTGAATAAAATGCCTAATACACATTGCATACAGATATTAATTATTAACAAAACCAAGAGTTATCAATGAAAGATCATACGGAGTTAATCATAAAACAGTGAAATACTTCTGAATCAAAATCACGTAAATTAAGAATAACACCATGCACATTACAGAAGTCAAATGTGGGATCCCACTTGGTTTCAACAGTTGAAATCAGTAATTCAATCCATATCACATCAAAACACGAGTTTGGTTAATTCAAAACAAGTCATCACAAAATACATGTATCAACTACCTTGTGTAAGCAGGTGTCCACCACCCAGTTGCAGACTTTCTCAAGGTCATCCGTTATCTCTAGTCTAGATCTAGCGAACTCACAGAGCTCCTCATTGGACATCACATCCCAAATGCCATCGCATGCCAGTATAATAAACTCATCTTCTTCTGCTCTAAGAATCTCATATACTTCAGGTTCTGGAGATACCAGCTGCTCTGTAGGCCCCTTCCCATCGACACACTTGTAATCATAGTCCCCTAGTGCTCGTGACACAGCTAGTGACCCATTAACTCGCTGTATCATTACACTGCCCCCTGCATTCTGGATCCGCTCTTTCTCCCTTGGGTTGCAAGGCTTATGATCCTGTGTTGAAAAGCAAAGTTGTGCGTTTCTGTACAGAACAGCTCTTGAATCACCACAGTTGATAAAGTATGTGTGCTCTGGGGAGATCAGCACTGCTACAGCTGTCGACCCACTCCTGTCCATGCCATTTCTCAGCTCTGAAAAATTTCGCATATATTCATCAATTTTCAAAAATCCAGTTCTGATACCACTCTTGACATGTTCTATGGTAGGTTCAATGGGGTACCCAGACACATTTGTGCCTCTGAAGTCTTCATTACTTGTTATGTGTTCAAGTAAGTGCTTTGAGCAGTAGTTTGCCACACGAGAGCCTGCATGACCATCATACACCGCGAAGAAGGACCATGTGTCCAAACCTTGAGGAATGCCAACAATGGCTGTGTGAGCATCTTCCATCTCCACTCTCCAACCCTGCATGCTGCTAAGGCCATAACGCAAGTCATTCCCTGCACCATGTGCATTATGTTTCTCTGTTTTTGGTTTATCCAAAAATGCACCCATTTTTCACTTTTCTGAAAGAAAACAAGAGACACACAAATAACAAGTTACTTGGAACACAAAATCACGAACAAGATTCTTCATTTGGGAAAATACAGCACATGTCTAAAGGTGAAAAGATGTGTGTTTAACCTTATTTTATTGGCTGCATAAGCAAATATTAAGCACAATAATAATAAAAAATGTTTATATATAAAAGATTGAATGAAATTTCCCAATTTCCAAACTTCTCCAACAAATGAAGCAAAGATCAATTTGTAAAACGGAAGTCACTGTAGAATAAAATTACTAAATAATTGCTACACTCCCAAGTTTTCAAATAAATTCCTATAACAAAAACTAAATATGTGTAAGATCAAAGAATCTCAAACACATGAACAACAAACTGGAATAAACGAACAAGGACTCAATTATGAGAGAGAAAAAACAATCAGCATACTTTGCTAATTTAATATTGGAGGCTTGAGGAAACCCTAACTGCACAGTTAGCAGGGAAGCTAAAAAAAAAAGGTAATAAGTATATTTGCACATACAGACCAATGATCTTATAAAAAGCATTTACTTTAGAATTTTGGAAAGGCACGTCAGAGCAGGACTTATACACTTAACGGTTATGGTCCTGGGGGGTGTTGCTGAATCAAGAGACTTTGGAATATAGGCTCATAATTCCTTGGAACTGGAGTCGCAGGTAGGCAGGATAGTGAAAGCAGCGTTTGGTATGCTTGCCTTTATTGGTCACAGCACTGACGATAGGAGTTGGGAGGTCATGTTGCAGCTGCACAAGACAGTTGTATGGCCACTATTGGAATACTACGTTCAGTTCTGGTCTCCCTGCTATAGGAAGGATGTTGTGAAACTTGAAATGGTTCAGAAAAGATTTACAAGGATGTTGCCAGGGATGGATGGTTTGAGCTCTAGAAAGAGATTGCATAGGCTTCAGCTATTTTCCCTGGAGTATCAGAGGCTGAGGGGTGACCTTATAGAAGTTATAAAATCATAAGGGGAATGGACAGGGTAAATAGACTGGGATGGGGGAGTCCAAAACTAGACGGCATAGGTTTAGGGTGAGAGGAGAAAGATTTAAAAGGGATCTAAGGGACACCTTTTTCATACAGAGGATGGTGCGTGTATGGAATGAGCTGCCAGAGGAAGTGGTGGAGGCTGGTACAATTACATTATTTAAAAGGCATCCAGATGGGTTTATGAATAAGAAGGGTTTAGAGGGATATGGGCCAAGTGCTGACAAATGGGACTAAATTTATTTTGCATATCTGGTCGGCATGGACAAGTTAGACTGAAGGGCCTGTTTCCATTCTGTACATTTCTAAAACTCTAATTTTTAAATATGTTTTTATCCAATTCTGGATCACTGTGAAAAACAAGGTACTTTTGCCATGCAACTCCCGAAAAACTCAAGTCACTCAGGCATAGTATTAATTTAATTGAACTTTAAATTGATTAAATATTAATTTCTTTAAATTACTTCATTTGGCTGAACTCTACAACCCTAGTTCCTGTTATGGGGCCAATAAAAGTATTCTAATCAGAAATACAATAAATAACATTCCTCATCTCCTCTGATATGATTTATCATATCCACATGTAAGGTCCCACTTTTCTGTCCAATAAAATGGAGCATATTACCATACGGTACACAATACTCTAATTTGATGTTTGTGAAGTTTCCACTAAATTCGAGACCATATTCCTGTAAATCTTCTAGTAAACTAATACAAGAGCCATAACCTCATCACTAATTCCTTGTGAACATCAACCCAGTTAGTATAAAATAAAACAAAGTACTGCGGATGCTGGAGATGTGAAATAAATAACAACAGAAATTGCTGAAGAAATTCAAGTCTGGTAGCATCTGTAGAAAAGGGTCACTGAACTCTAGGTTAATTCTTTTCACTCCTCTGATGCTGCCAGACCTACTGGAGTTTCTACCAGAGTAGCATAATGTGATATCCTGGAAGGAAGATGACTGCTTATCATGGAGTGATCTAAACTAATTGCGTGTGACAAAACCACAGTCAATAGGATGATATAGAAGTTATAATGCTAACACATCAAAATGTATCTGAAAATGTCAGCTTTCAAGTGCTAGAAACGGATTCAAAAATGTGCCTTGCATTAATAATTTTGCTGAATCTAAAACATGGATTGATAAGTTGATTATATGAGCTCTGGGCACTCTGTGTGAAAGGAGCAAATCTATTATATAGGTGGCCTCCTCCTAAGGTCCCCAGTATCACAAATGCATATTCTCAAGTCAAATTGACTCACTCCATAATGGATCAAGAAACAATTGAATAACACTGCGACTATACTAAAGAACTGTGCCCAAAACCAATGATATTGGAGTCAATCTATTCCAATAGTGATAACAGTAGCACTGGCCCGAAAGTGCAGACAGTTTCCCAGCTTTACCCTGATGACAAAATTCGGACAAAACTAACAAGCTTATGACCAATCTATCAGTATGCTTGTAATCAAAATGACATAAGAAATCATCAACACTGGTATCAAGCAGCACTACCTCTAATTAATCAACACACTGATGCTCAGTTTGGGTTTTGAGGCCACTCAGCTCTTATATTATCACAGCCTTGGTCCAAATATGGACAAAAGTGCTCAACCCCAAAGGCAAAATGAACATGACTGCCCTTAACATCAAGGCACAATTAGTGGTATCAAGGAGCCCTAGGAAAATAGCAATGAGAATCGAAGTAAACATTCCACTCACTGGAATCCTATCTAGTACAAAGGAAAATGGTTGCTGTTGATGGAGGTCATTTCAGCTCCAGATCTCTCTGGAGGTGTTCTTCAAGGTAGTGTCCTTGTTAAAACCATCTTCAACTGCTCTATCAATAACATTCTCGTGCCAAAACTGGGGTCGCCTATTGTTGATTGCACAATGGTCAGCATTATTTACACCCCTTGGATACTGAAGTAGTCCATGCCCAATGTAGCATGGCCTGGACAAATTTCTAGCTTCAGTTTGTAAGTGACTAGTGCCATTTGAGCAACACAAGTGCCAGACAATAGCCACTGCCATTAAGACAAACATTACCCTCTCCTCTTAACATTCAATGGAATTTCCTTTGTTGAATCTCTCCATCATCATCTTGGGGTTTACCTGTAACCAGAAACTGAACTGGATCAGACAAATACTGTGGTTCCTAGAGCAGGCCAGAAGTTGAGGACTCTGCAGCCAAGTAACTCATCTCCTGACTTCCCAAAGCCAGTCCCTTGGCTAAAATGGCAGAATTTGCCTAAATAAGTGCAGCTGTAACAACATTCAAAGCTTGCCAGCATTTTGGAAAATGTAGGAGAAAGTGAGGACTGCAGATGCTGGAGATCAGAGCTGAAAATGTGTTGCTGGGAAAGCACAGCAGGTCAGGCAGCATCCAAGGAGCAGAAGAATCGATGTTTCGGGCATGAGCACTTCTTCAGGAAAATGTAACCGCTTCAGCAGCACCTCAACCACCACCTTCTATATTCAGTCCCCACATCAATTATAGTAACAGCATTATGCACCAACTACAAGATTCACTGTAGCAGCTCAAAGTTCCTTCCAAGCCTGTCATCGACCAGTGTAACATCTGGAAAAACAACAGAAGTAGATACATGGGACACTACAATCTGCAAGTTCCTCCAAGCCACACACCACCCCAAGTTGGAATTATATCTCCAAGCATTTGTACTGTGTCAAATTCCTAGAATTCCTTTCTAAACAACACAGGGAGTGTACCTACACTACGACAATGACAGCAGATCACTGATTGCTGATCTAGCTTATAACTCCCATAAACTGTGCACAAATGATGATTTGTTGTCAAGTTCAACAATTTGAATTAATAATGCACAGCTCATTTTATTTCCTGCATTAATGCAGATATAATGTGAACTACTGTTCCATCAGAATTAAACCGCACAAAGTAGCATCTCAAACAGCTTCATTTTAAAATGGTTTGGAAGGTTTTGGTGAAGCTGAAGTTTCAAGTTAACTTCATCATTGTGTATTGTGTTTTGTAAAAAAGATTGACTAATTTAGGAGAACAAACAGTATAGCTGCTCAGTGAAGGCCTCTGGACTTAAATCACTCTTTCTCAAACAATAATTTACAAATGTACAGAAACTGTACATATGGCTGATGTGAGTGTTTGAACAGAATGATTTTAACCATTTTGCTTAGCTTAGTCTATGCAACTGAGTTCTCATACCAATCTTTCAGGAAATTTCCAGTTCTATCCCTAAACCACTGAAACAGCAGTCAGGCAAATCTGGAAAGGCGCTTCTTAACAATGTCACCTCACAGGATGATCCGAATGGTCCTTTGCCATCCATAAGTCAGCACTGTACTGTCAGCTACAAAGCTATTTCCATCATTTTAACATTATAATCCAGCCCCAGATATTAACAAATTTGAAGTATTTTAAGATTTATTTATACTGACAAATCTAATTTGTAAAGATATAGTTCTATCCTTCCTTCTAATGCCCCACTTGAGAACTTGAACAAGTAGTTTAGGCTGAAACTACAGTGCAGCACTAATGAGACTGACTCAGATGTTAATTCAAAGAACCATCTGCTTGTTCAAGCATAAATAAAAAAAAATCCCAGGGTACTTCTTCTCAATGCAAGGTTTAGGAAGTTGTCCTCGTGAGACATAAATGGTATCCAAGACAATTAACACCACCAAAAAGAAAAACAACTCTATTGATTTCACATGCTGTTATGGATTTTGCCATGTACAAAACTTCAAAAGCAGCATTTAGGCTCCAAAGTGCCTTGGGGCACCACATGGATGTAACAACTGCGATAAAAATTCAAATAGACAAGGTCTTTTCCCAGAAGGAGGGGAGTCCAGATCTAGAGAGCATACTTTTTTTTGGGGGGAGAGAGGAGGTGAGATTTTCTAAGTCTCTATGACTAAGTATTTCATCCAACACGTCCTTCTTCCAAGTACAATAAGAACAGCAAAGCATTGATGAATTGCAACACTTAGAGTCATAGAGATGTACAGCATAGAAACAAACCCTTTGGTCCAAGTGTCAATGCTGACCAGATATCCTAACCTAACCTAGTCCCATTTGCCAGCACTTGGCCCATATCCCCCTCAACCCTTCCTATTCATAGACCCATCCAGATGTCTGTTAAATGTTGCAAATTGTACCAGCCTCCATCACTTCCCTAGCAGCTAACTCCACACACGCACCATCCTCTGTGTGAAAAAGTTGCCTCTTGGGTTCCTTTTATATCTTTCTCCTCTCACCCTAAACCTATGACCTCTAGATCTGAACTCTCCCACCCCAGGAAAAGATATCCTATACATTCTCATGATTATGTAAACCTCTATGAGGTCACCCCTCAGCCTCCACATTCAAGGGACAACAGCCCCAGCCTATTCAGCCTCTCCCTATAGCACAAATCCTCCAACCCTGGCAGCAACTTTGTAAAGCTTTTCTGAACCGTTTCAAATTTCACAATATCCTTCCGATATGAAGGAGATTGGACGCAACATGGCCGCCCAACTCCTGTACTCAATATTCTGACCAATAAAGGAAAGCATAGCAAACACTGCCTTCACTATCCTATCTATCTGCAACTCTACTTTCATGGAATTATGAACCTACACTCCAAGGTATCTTGGTTCAGCAACACTCCCCAGGACCTTACCATTAAGTGTACAAGTCCTCCTCTACTTGCTTTTCCAAAATGCAGAACCTCATATTTATCGGAACTAAGTCCATCTGCCACTCCTCAGCCCACTGGCCGAGCTGATCAAGATCCCATGGTACTCTGAGGTAGCCTTCTTAGCTGTCCACTACACATCCAAATTTTTTGTGTCATCTGCAACCTTACTAACTATACGTTCAATGTTCACATCTAAATCACAAATATAAATGACAAAGTAGCGGACCCAACACTGATCCTTGTGGCACATCACTGGTCAGAGGCCTCCAGTCTGAAAAGCAACCTTCCACCACCACCCTCTGTCTTCTACCGTCAAGCCAGTTCTACATCCAAATGGCTACCACTCTGCCCTCATCAGCCCCCTCTGTTACTTGTTTAAAAAAAATCAATCAATCAATCAATCATGTTGACAATCCTTAATCAGTCCTTGCCTTTCCAAACACGTGTAAATCCTGTCCCTCAGGATTTCCTCTAACAACCTGCCCACCACTGATGTCAACCTGACCGGTCGATAGTTCCCTGGCTTTTCCTTACCACCTTAAGTATAGTCATAGGGATATACAGCACGGAAACATAGCTGAACCACATTAGCCAACCTCCAGTGTCTGATACCTCATCCCTGACTATCTCAGCAACAGGCCCAGCAGTCACTTCCCTAGCCAGAGTTCTAGGGTACACCTGATCAAGTTCTGGGCATTTACGCACTTTGATACATTTCAAGACATCCAGCACTACCACCTCTGTAATATGGACATTTTTCAAGATGTCAGCATCTATTTCCGCACATTCTATATTTTCTATATCCTTCTCCACTGTAAACACTGATGCAAAGTATTTGTTTAATATCTCCCCCATCTCCTGCAGCTCCAAGCAGGCTGCCTTGCTGATCTAGGAGGGGCCCTATTCTCTCCCTAGTTACCCTTTTGTCCTTAATGTATTTATAAAAACCATTTGAATTCACCTTCATCCTATTTGCCAAAGCTAACTCATGTCCTCTTTTTGCACTCCTGATTTCCCTCTTAAGTATACTCTCAGGATTCACTCGATCTATCCTGTCTCTACCTGACATGTGCTTCCTTCTTTTTCTTAACTGAAACCTCAATTTCTCTAGTCTTCCAGCTTTCCCTATACCTATCAGCCTTTCCTTTCACCCTAACAGGAATATACGGTCTTTGAGCTCGTTATCTCATTTCTGAAAACGTCCCATTTTCCAGCTGTCCCTTTACCTGCAAACATCTGCCCCCAATCAGCTTTTGAAAGTTATTGCCTCATAACATTAAAATTAGCTTTCCTCCAATTTAGAACAGCCACTTTTAGATCTGATCTATCCTTTTTCATCACTATTTAAAAACTAATAGAATTATAGTCGCTGGCCCCAAAGTGCTCCCCCAATGACACCTCAATAACCTGCCCTGCCTTATTTCCCAAGAGTGGACCAAGTTTTGCACCTTCTCTAGTAGGTACATCCACATACTGAAATAGAAAATTTTCATGTAGACACGAAACAAATTCCTCTCCATCTAAACCCTTCACACTATGGCAATCCCAGTCTATGTTTGGAAAGTTAAAATCTCCTACCATAACCACCCTATTGTTCTTTCAGATAACTGAAATCTCCTTACAAATTTGTTTCTCAATTTCTCACTAACTATTAGGGGGCATATAAACAATCCCAATAAGGTGATCATCCCTCTCATTTCTCACTTCCACCCAAAAAACTTCTTTGAGGGAATATCCTCCCTCAGTCCAGCAGTAATGCTATCCCTTATCAAAAACAGCACTTCCCCTCCTCTTTTTATCCTTCCAATAGAATTTGTATCCTGGAACATTAAGCTGCCAGTCCTGTCTATCCCTGAGCCATGTTTCTGTAATTGCTATGATATCCCAGTCACATGTTCCTAACCATGCCCTGAGTTCATCTGCCTTCCCAGTTCAGCCTCTTGCATTGAAGTAAATGCAATTTAATTGATCAGTCCTGCCTGGTTCTCTGCATTGTTCCTACCTGCCCTGACTGTTTGATTTACTCCCATTCCCAATGTATCAGTCTCCGATTGATCTCTTTCCTCACTATTTCCCTGGGTCCCACGCCCCCAACCTTATTAGATTAAATCCTCCCTAACAGCTCTAGCAAATCTCCCTGCCAGTATCTTAGACCCCTTTGAATTCAGGTGCAATCCATCCTTCTTGCTCAGGTCACTTCTACCCCAGAGGATATTCCAATGATCCAAAAATGTGAAACCCTTCTCCCCCACACCAGCTCCTCAGCTACGTACATATTCATCAACTCTATCCTCTTATTCCTACCAATTCACCAAAATATGTGGAGAAACAAGAGAGGCTAAACAAGGTGCCCATTGTACCTGAGATAACAGATTAAAGATGCAGTGACTACTTGAAGATGCATTCACGAAGAACACAGAAGTTGAGAACAATACATCTGAATTTCCATCCAACTGTTACATCTACATACATTATCTTACTTCAAATTAGAGGTATCCTTTCAAATCCATACTTTTGCAGCAACAGATTGACACTTACTAAATAAAGACAAGGAACGTTATGGTGTAGATTGAAATGTTGAATAATCAGATCAGTCATAAAATTTGTGAGGAGCAGAGTCGCCTACTTTTGCTCCTAATTCAGATATTCTCATGTTCGACCGCAAGTTCGATTTTTATGAAGAGCTTCTTCCTGATTAAATTTTTGTTGGGAAGCAAAACTGTTATTAGCTTACAAATACAATTTTATTATCCATTCAAACTGAAATAATGAGAACCAATTTAAAAACTGCAAATGAAAACAATCTGCTTGACAGAATTACAATCAGTATCCACTATTTGTTCAGATGTCTTATTATTTGCAGGATTCTCCCCGGTGAATTATTAGGCTACTGTAAGTAACTATCGAGGGCACAAATATTTGCTTGGAGAAATCCTGACACAAACATGTTAACATTCTGCTTATTTGAAATTGAAAATAAAACAAATGAAGCACTTCACTTCCATCACCTTCAACCCCCACCCCATGATTATGTTTTCTGCATGTTCAATTTCTCATCTACCCTGCCACTTCACCCCCACTTCCTTTGGTTGCTCCCAGATTCATATTTTTGATATTTATTTCATGTTTAATCTCTCTTTTCTTACCCCTCCCTATAAAGACCAACTAATCAACCATTTCGGGGTTTTTTCAATATATAATTCAGGCTCCTAACCCGATTTATGTTGAACTCCCAAAATTAGAAAACCAAACAATTAAGACAACACTGCGCAAACGAACCGTGTGAAAAATCAGCGAATCTACCGTCCACTGTTCCTTCAGGGTTGAAGTAACGCGCTCGAACCTTAACGACTGGTTCTGGCGCAGGAAAGGCCCAGGCTTTAAGCAGGGCCTAGGTCGTCATTTCCCGCTCGGTCGCTGGCATTTCACCGCGGTCCTAGCGCCCGGCAAGTCACAGCCGAACATGTTTTTTTCAAGATGCCACTTCAGAAGTAGTTGCAAAATCAGCCAGTTACTCTGTCATAAGATATGTAAACTAAGTATCCTCAGCCAAAGACTTGCCCTTCACCTTCCCATCCCTAACAGTCCCTTCCCCATCGTAGATCAAGAACACATCTGACCTCCGTCGGGAGCTTTGGGATAACAATGTCACGCCTCAAGTATATAATGTATG
Source organism: Hemiscyllium ocellatum (assembly GCF_020745735.1). NCBI lineage: Eukaryota > Metazoa > Chordata > Chondrichthyes > Orectolobiformes > Hemiscylliidae > Hemiscyllium > Hemiscyllium ocellatum. The sequence goes on along the minus strand of NC_083410.1, from coordinate 31,364,111 downwards.
TTAGTTCAATTCAAAAGGAAAAGTCACTAAACACCAAAACGTCGTCAAAGCTAGTTCCATGAACGAGAAGACGCTCTGGAGGCTTCTATCAACCGAAAAATCTCGTGCACGATACTGTCATTGTCAATTTCCCGAATTCCATTTCGCAGAATACCTAATTTGATTTTCCTCTACACTCGATGTATCATGTAACATAATGAGCTGACTGCCGCGAATGCGGCCTGTAAAAGAATTGCATTATACACCTCAACTACACAAGGAGTGTCATCCGCGTCAATGCCATCGTGAGACAAAAAACATACAACACAAACTATTCAGCATCACTGTCGCACCAAATGTCCACTAAAACTTTCGAAGTCCTTGTGCTTTTTGTACTCAAGTCAGATCCCCATGTTTTTGGCAAAGGTTGGAGGACATACTTAAAGGTACCTTAGAATATAATTTGAAGTTCTTTGCCATTTTCCTATAAAATGTCCTAGATACCCGTTTTCGCTTCAAACCAACTGTAGTTCAAACATATGAATTGAGTGCGTTTTTCCAAGCGATTTTCTTTCTGAATTACAAAACTTGTTACAAAAGTTGTAATACTTCTTTATGTCTATCCCATGCCAAAGATGGCAGCCGCAGTTAGCTCATCCACTCCGTCCTTTTTTTAAAAATTCCTTTGTTATTATTTTTTAGTTTGTTTTTTTTTCCCTACTTAACTTCTGGAGAGAGCCGAGTCATCGAAGCAGCAAAGGTGATAGCATTGCGGCTTCGTCGGGTCCTGAGTGGGGTAGCCGGGGATTTGGAGCGGTACTTGGACATTTGGAGATCGAGCCCAATGATGAAAGAGCGAGCCGAACGCGGCGATGAGGGAGATTCCTCCAGGCATCTCCAGCATCAGCAAGTGCAGGCAGTCCAAGGTGTTCCATAGAGCAGGCCAAAGCAAAGGAGATTGAGCCCTTGTAAGGAGTTTGAGCCCAGTATGACTAAGCACCTAAAAACTTAATTTCTTTATTTTTCTACTTTATACTAAGGAGGACTGTAATATTTAACTTTTAACTTAGTTTCCTTATTTTTCTACTTTGTACCTAGGTGCCAAAAAGGACGACACTGTCCACTTTTCACTGCACTCGTACTTCTGTGCGCATGCCAGCGACATCTAATTCAAACACTATTTCTCGTAACCTCAAGGAAGCAAACCTTGCATATGTACACCTTTGTTTAAAAGAACCAAATATTTCAGAAGTCATAACTCACTTAAAAAAACCCAGACAATTCTTTCTCATTATGACTTTAATTGCAAGATAGATTCACTTACCTCTCTCATCTTAGATTTACAACATTTACAGACAAAATATTGGATTACAAACTAGTTATGAAATACAGATTCATCCTAACTCAATTCGATAATTTAAATATGCACCAACTTTAACAGGTAAATGAAAAATGAAAACATAGTCACGTTCTCCCCGTGTCTGCGTGGGTTTCCTCCGGGTGCTCCGGTTTCCTCCCACAGTCACAAAGATGTGCGGGTCAGGTGAATTGGCCATGCTAAATTGCCCCTAGTGTTAGGTAAGGGGTATATGTAGGGGTATGGGTGGGTTGCGCTTCGGCGGGTCGGTGTGGACTTGTTGGGCCGAAGGGCCTGTTTCCACACTGTAAGTAATCTAAAAAAAAATAGAAATTTAAAGAACACCAGCAAACTAAATAGGGAAACTGAATGCAGTAATTAAAAACGGAGGACAACAAGCTGGATCGCACTGGCAAATACTGAAAAGGGGGAGTTCCTTTGTTCCTTTAACCAACCAACTTTTCAAAAATAAAGTCATGACAATTGCCATTCAACCTGTGGGAATTCCATACTATCGCGGCTGATCAAACAATGTCTTTTATCCAGCCTGTCTCTTTAATCCTGTATGCCACTGGTAATCAGAAATCCATCTACCTCTATGTTCAGGTTTAAAAAAAAACAGCTTCTGCAATCTTCTGTGGTACAGAATTCCATGATTTAAAACCCTCGAGTAAAATAATTTCTCAATCTGGAATTAAACAGCATCCCCCTTTCAATTAATTGTGCCACCCAATTCTTGAGTCTACAAGCACGGGAAACATTTTACCAGCAGCTATCCTGTCTAGCCCTTTAAGTAACTGTAGGTTTTGAGGAGACCACCTTTCCTTCTTTGAAACTCATGAGAACACAAACCTAGGGTTTAGATCAGAGTGGTGCTGGAAAAGCACAGGTCAGGCAGCAGCAGAGGAACAGGAAAATCGACTTTTCGGGCAAAAGCCCTTCATCAAGAATAGAGGCAGGGAGCCTCCAAGGTGGAGAGATAAATGGGGGAGTGGGGCTGGGGAGAAGGTAGCAAAGAGTACATAGGTGAATGGGGGTGATAGGTCAGAGGGGAGGGTGGAGCAGATAGGTGGGAACAGGTCATGAGGACAGTGCTGAGCTGGGAGGTTGGAAGTGGGGTAAGGTGGAGGTGGGGGGGAGGGGAGGGGGGGGGGGGGGGAGGGGAAGGGGAAATGAGGAAACTGGTGAAGTCCACACTGATGCCCTGAGGTTGAAGTGTTCAGAGACGGAAGATGAGGCGTTCTTCCTCCAGGTGGTGAGGGAGCGGCAGTGGTGGAGGCCCAGGATCTGCATGTCCTTGGCAGAGTGAGAGGGGGAATTGAAATGTTGGGCCACAGGACGGTGGGGTTGATTGTTGCAGGTGTCCTGGAGATGTTCCCTGAAGCGATGTGCTAGGAGGCGTCCAGACTCCCCAATGAAGAGAAGACCACATCAGGAGCAACGGACACAATAAATGACATTAGTGGATGTGCAGGTGAAATTTTGCTGGATGTGGAAGGCTCCTTTGGGGCCTTGGATGGAGGTGAGGGAGAAGTGTGGGTGCAGATTTTGTGATTCCTGCGGTGGCAAGGGATGGTGCCAGGATGGGATGATGAGTTGCTGGGGGGGGGCGTGGACCTGACCAGCTAGTCACGGAGGGAACAGTCTTTGCGGAAAGCAGAAAGGGGTGGGGAGGGAAATATATCTGTGGTGGTGGGGTCAGTTTGGAGGTGACGGAAATGTCGGAGGATGATGCAGTTAATGCGAAGGTTGGTAGGGTGGAAGGTGAGGACCGGGGAGGGTGGGGGTTCTGTCCTTGTTATGGTTGGAGGGGTGGGGTCTGAGGGCAGAGGTGCTGGATGTGGATGAGATGCATTGGAGGGCATCTTCAATCACATGGGAAGGGAAATTGCGATCTCTAAAGGAGGCGGCCATCTGATGTGTTCTATGGTCGAACTGGTCCTCCTGGGAGTAGATACGGCAGAGGCGGAGGAATTGGGAATACGGGATGGCATTTTTGCAGGAGGTAGAGTGGGATGAGGTGCAATCCAGGTAGTTGTGAGAGTTGGTGGGTTTGTAAAAAAAACGTCAATGTCAAGTCGGTCATTATTCATGGGACCGACATGGGATGGAGAGTTCCAGGATGGGTACGGAGGTGTCAAAGATGGTCCAGATGAATTTGAGGTTGGGGTGGAATGTATTGGTGAAGTTGATGAATTGCTCAACCTCCTTGCGGGAGCACGAGGTGGCACCAATGCAGTCATCAGTGTAGTGGAGGTGGGGAGTGGTGCCAGTGTAACTATGGAAGATGGACTATTCGACATAGCCAAACGAATGAGTGTGTCGGTGGAAGGCTACTGGTGGGGACATCGGGAGAAGAAAAAACAGAGGGCTTGGAGACTCTGGTCATGGCGGATGGAGGTGTAGAGGGACTGGATGAGCATGGTGAAGATGAGGCGTTGGGGGCCAGGGAAACGGAAGTCTTGGAGGAAGTGGATGGCATGGGTGGTGTCTCGAATGTATGTGGGGAGTTCCTGGACTATGGGGGACAGGACAGTATCGGTGGAGATGAGTTCGGTGGGGCAGGAGCAGGCTGAGACAATGGGTCGGCCGGGGTAAATCAGGCTTGTGAATCTTGGGGAGGAGGTAGAATCGGGCGGCACGGTGGCACAGTGGTTAGCACTGCTGCCTCACAGCGCCTGTAGACCCAGGTTCAATTCCCGACTCAGGCGACTGACTGTGTGGAGTTTGCACGTTCTCCCCGTGTCTGCGTGGGTTTCCTCCGGGTGCTCCGGTTTTCTCCCACAGTCACAAAGATGTGCGGGTCAGGTGAATTGGCCATGCTAAATTGCCCATAGTGTTAGGTAAGGAGTAAATGTAGGGGTATGGGTGGGTTGCGCTTCGGCGGGTCGGTGTGGACTTGTTGGGCCGAAGGGCCTGTTTCCACACTGTAAGTCTAATCTAATCTAATGTGACCTCCTAGTCCTTGTATTTAATTTTTCCAGCCAGCCTCCTGTGGGGGATTTCATCAAAAGACTTCTGAAAATCTACATCCATTGTTTCTACTTCAAATTTGAATGTAACATCTTCAAAAAACATTTCATGGATTTTGTCAAACATGATTTCCCATCCACATATTCCTGGTGACTATGCCAATCCAATTATCAACCAGGTGTCTATCCCATCCTTTACAATAGGTTCTAGAACTTTCAGACTACAGTTAAAAAAAATCAAGAGGTCTGTTGTTCCCGGTGTTATCTCTCATTCCCTTCTTAAATAGTGGAGAGACATTTGCTACCTTCCAAAGCACAGGAATCTTTCCAGTATCTGCAGAAGTTAGAAGATAATCACCAATGCAGTGAATACCCCAATGGGTACCTCCTTCAAAGTTCTGGAATGAAGAACATCAGGTCCTGAGGATTCATCAGCTTTTAGCCCCATTACAATCTCCAGTACATTCTTAATTATATTAATTTCTTTCAACTCATCTCCCGAGCCACTTGGACCTCGAGTTGTGCGAGATTTCTGGTATCTTCCTCAATGGAAACAAACACAAGATAATCACTTGGCTTCTCAGTTCCCAATTATTTTGGTAGCTTGCATTCATATTCCATTGTTCTTTTCCTGATCCTCCTTTGCAGTATTCTACAAACCTCCCAATCCTCAGAATTACTTATATTTCTGGCAACTTTGTCATCCTTCTTTTTGCCTCTTATGTAATCCCAAACTCTGTCACAGTTGATTAATCATTTTTGAGTTTTTGTACCCTTGAAGGAATGTATGGTTGCTTTAATCCTCCACCGCTTTAATTCACCCAATTCATATACAGGTTGAAGTCACCCATGATAATTGTGTTGTTGAATTGAATTTATTGTCACGTGTACCAAGGCAGAGTGTAAAGCTTTGTCTTGCAAGCAATACAAGCAGATCACAGTTAAGTAGCATAGATAGTAAATAATTGGTAAACAGCAGCAAAAACAAGAACACAGGTACAGGCGAATACAAAGAGTTTGAGAGTCCATTCAGTATTCTAACAGTAGGGTAGAAACAATTACGAAACCAGCTGGTGCATGTATTTAGGCTTCTGTTCCTTCTCCCCAAAGGTAGACGTTGTAGAAAATCACTGCCATGGTGGGATGGATCTTTGAGAATGCTGGCAGCCTTTCCGTGACAGTGGGCCTGGTAGATGGATTCTATAGATGAGAAGTTGACCTTTGTGATTGTCCAGGCCAAGTTCACCACTCTCTATAACCGTCTTCAATCTTGAATGGTACAGTTGCCATACCAGATAGTGATATATCCAGGCAGAATGCTCTTGATAGTGCACCTTTAAAAGCTGGCAAAGGTATTCGTCGTTATGCCAAATTTTCTCAGCTGCTTGAGGAAGAGGAGACATTAGAACTTAGGACATTACAGCACAGTACAGGCCCTTCGGTCCTCGATGTTGCACCGACCTGTCATACCAATCTGAAGCCCATCTAACCTACACTATTCCATGTATGTCCATACAATGGGCCTTTGTAACCAGTGTGTCCACATGAAAAGTCCAAGAAAGCTTGTTGTGGATGACCACTCCCAGGAGTTTGATACTCTCCACTCATTCAACTCTGCTGTTAACGTGCAGGGGGGCATGAGTAACATCCTGCAGAAAGTCAATAATGAGTTCCTTGGTTTTGCCGGCATTGAGAGCTAGGTTGTTCTCGGTGCACCATTTTTCCAGTTCTTCCACCTCCCGTTTGTAGTCTGTTTCGTCGCCATCTGAGATTCAACCAACTATGGTGGTGTCATCAGCAAACTTGTAAATGGCATTAGTCTGGTATTTGGCAATGCAATCATGGGTATACAGTGAATACAGTAAGGAGCTGAGTATGCACCCCTTGTGGGGACTCCAGTGTTGAGTGTGAGTGATGGTAAAATGTTGTCCCCAATCTTCATTGATTGTGGCCTGTGGGTCAGAAAACTGAGGATCTAGTGCAGAGAGTGGGGCTTAGTCCGAGATCACTTAGTTCAGTAATCAGTCTCAAGGGGATATTAGTGCTGAAAATTGAACTGTAGTCAATGAGTAGGCTGTTCTTGGTGTCAAGGTGTTCTCAGGAAGAGTGAAGGGCAAGTGATATGGCATCTGATGCGGATTTGTTGGTCCGATAGGCAAATTTGAGTGGATCAAGAGTAGTGGGGAGGCTGGAGTTGATTAATGCCATGACTACCGACATTCGGGCCACTGGGCAGTAGTCATTCAGACATGCTGCATGAGCCTTCTTCGGCACAGGGATGATGTCCAGCCTCTTGAAATAGGCAGGGACAGTGATCTGCTGCAAGAAGAGGTTGAAGGTGTCCAAGAAGACCTCTGCCAGATGATCTGTGCATGCTGAGCGCATGGCGTGGTATTCCGGCTGGTCCCATCGCTTTCCTTCAATTCACACAAAGGAAAACTGATCTGACCTCTGATGCAGTGACTTTTGGGATAGGTTGGTCAGGACTAGTCAGAATAGGTGTTATCTCCATGCCAAAATTCTGCTCAAAGCAAGCATAGATGTTGAGACAATCTGGGAGGGATGTGTCATCGTTAGCTAGCATGCTACAGGTTTATCTCATCTCCTGATTAATACCATGTCCCATACTATATTACAATTTGGTGGCCTAGAAATAATTTGAACACGTACCTGCTGTCTCTTACCATTTCTTAGTTTCACAGATTCCACACATTAGTAAGGGACAATGTACTGATCCAATCTATTTTTATCAGTACAATGCCACCTCCTTTTCTTTCTTGTTTGGTCTTCTTAAACATCAAATATTCTTTAAAATTCACTTCCCAGGGTGTTTCCATAATGGCAATGAGGGCATACCCATCTATCTCTTTGTTCCTACAGATCATCTCGCCTGTTGCAAAAGATGCATGCATTCAGATAGAGAGTGTCCTTAACTTGGTCTTTCCTGATGAAGGGCTTATGCTCGAAACGTCGAATTCCCTGTTCCTGAGATGCTGCCTGGCCTGCTGTGCTTTGACCAGCAACACATTTTCAGCTGTGATCTCCAGCATCTGCAGACCTCATTTTTTACTTTTTAATAGCTTTCCACTTTCAAAACATATTCCATGTTCTGCTTTATTTCTCCAGTCTCTTAGTCTCTCTAACATGTTTTTGTCAAGCAAGGCCATTATTTAAAAAAAAAGAGACCACAATAGATTACATGAAGATCTACAAATGTAAATGATGGAATCAAAGATAAAACTGTTAAGGATACAGTACAGACCAAATAGTAAGAATGATTTTGTTGGCAAATCTGTGGAATGATCAAATAAAAATCCCCAAGATAATCTGCCAAGAGTAAGTCTGAAAGGTGAGAAAGGGCTAGAATTTTCATATGATATAATCAAGTGGTTTCTGGCCTAACATACAATAAACCCAAAAAGGATGAAGTGAGGGTCAGTTTTGGTCAACTCGGGAATGAGAAATAGACCAGAGCTAATAATGAAAACAGCACAGTAGAGGGAGTAATGATCACAAAATCATAAAGGCTTACAGTAATAATTAAAAAGATACAAGTAAACCCAAGAAATACATTATAGAAAAGGTACTATGAAGAAATGAGAATGTAAATATACTAAAGAAAAATAAATTGAAACAAGGTAGATGAATAGCAAACAATATTTAAAAGGGATAGAGATGAAGAGAGATGGATTCCAGTCCAAGGTGAAATGTAATCTAAAGAAAAAGGCTTCAAACAAAAAAAAGCATAAACAATAAATAAGATAGATAAATATGAGATGAACACGAAACATCAAATTACTGAAAGTCATCTGGTTTTTAAACGCTTGTAACAAAAATGAGAAAATAGATAGGGATGGGGCCAGTAAAGGATGAGTAAGATAAACACAAAGGATACTACTGAACTGGCAAAGATAAAGAGTAGATATTTTGCCTCAATTTTCACTGACTAGGTGGATTTATAACAGTTGAGATAGAAGGGAAAAAAAATACTGAACAGATTTAAAATCCACAAACCCAGATGACTGACTTCCTGATGCTCAAAGAAACTCAGAAGGAGACCGTAGCAGCACAAATATCCATACATTTACAATCAACACGTAGTGACGACAATAGGCAGATCGCAAATATGGTGCACATTTGGAGATCTCTAAATAGATCTAATTCAGGGAACACATTTTAAAAATCCATTAATACATCAAAGAAGCATTTAGAAGAAATTTCTTTGTACAAAAGACTGAGAACGTGAAACTCTCAGCTACTTAAGTGGTTAAAGACAAAAAAAACCTGCAAATGCTGGAATCCAAAGTAGACAAGCAGGAGGCTGGAAGAACACAGCAAGCCAGACAATATTGGAAGATGGACGAGTCATTGTTTCGGGTGTAACTCTCCTTCGGGGCTGTGGGTGGCATTAAGGAGAGCTGCAGAAAAAGGGTGGTGAGGAGAGGGACGGAGCAGTGAGGTGGTGATAGGTGAACACAAGCAGAGGGTACACCTGGTTGGTCAATGGGAGGAATGAATCTGTTTGGTAGCTGGAAGGAAGAATCAGGCAGAGGAATGGAAGGGAGGAGGAGCTGGAAAAGGAGTCGGAGATGAGTGGGAAGGTTATTTGAAATTGGAGACTTCAACGTGGAGACCTCCGGGCTGTCAGAAGATAGGTTTTGTTTCTCCAATTTGCAGTCTGATTTGCTGTGGCAATGGAAGAGGCAGAGGATGGTCATGTCGGAAAGGAAATTGAATTGGACGGTGACCAGGAGGTCAGGTCAGCCCTCGCAAGCCCGGTTAAGATGCTCAGCAAAACATGCCCTTAGTTTATGTTTAGTCTCACTGACCGTCCTTGCAAAAGGAAAAGAGGAATGGGGAGGAAAAGATGTGCTTGGTGGTGGGGTCTAGCTGGAGTTGGCAGACATGTTTAACAATGATCCGTTGGGTTCAAATAAACTTCTCACAAATACTCCAGCCTACTCTGCCACAACCCCACTTTAGCTGCAGCTCCCCTTACCCCCACCCCCAAACCTGAAGAAGAGTTATACCCAAAACACCTCCTGATGATGCCTGGCTTGCTGTGTTCTCCCAGCCAACTGTCTTCTACTGAAGTGGTTAAGACAGTGCTGACACAAAAGGAGGCTTGAGAGAAGGACAAGGAATATGCAAAATGTGAGAGGAGGTAATCAGATTATAACGCTTGTGGGCTATCTAAACAACACCACTGATTAGTTGGGTCAAATTACTTTTTATATGTAAAATCTAAAGAACAATCAGATAACTAAACATTGGATGCAACATTTCCAATTGAGTTATTTACATTGATTTATTCAAATTACATGAAGTATTTGAATTACCAGCAATATACATTCACTTGTCGTTGCAGACAAAATATTACCAATAATGACAAAATATTCTGATATTACTTCAAAATTCTGGCATCTGAAGTATTTTATTTCATTTAACTTCTGTCTTTTCAATTCCTGTTTCTTGAAGTTACCTTTTGGAAGCAAAGTTTGCTTTGATTTTGCAAAGATAACATCATGAAATGTAATTTGCTTCTCTAATATGATAAAAAGTCTATGAAATAAATTATGACAACAAACCATTTGGTCAAATGCTTGGTAAAATAATAGATTTGATTTTAAGTAAATTGTAAAAAGAAGGAAAGCAAGGGTGGGTGAAGGCATGCTGGATGGGAGTTCCAGGGCTTCGGGGCTAGGCAGCTGAATGCAAGGCCACCATTGGTCAAATAATAAAACTGGGAATGCTCAAAACAGAGCCCATAATTATACAAGCTGGATATCCTCGAGAGTTGAGGCTAAATTAGTTACCAAAATGGGGAGTAGTAAAGCCAGGGAGGGATTTGAAATTAAGAATAAGAACTTTAAAATCAAGTTCTTGTCTGAACAGGAGCCAAAACAGTCATAACTAAATGAATAACCCCAAGTAATTATTGTTTAGGTGAGATCTTTATGAATTAGTTTCACAAAGACACAGCATCCTCTGAATAAATATTCTGGATAGATTCAATTTCAGAATTCAAACTTTTATTGACCTGATATTGTTTAACTAGCAGAACATGTAAGCAAGTTATGAAAACTTGGACTTGTTACAATCCCATGCTTCCTGGTTTCTTCACAATTCAATGTCATGCTGGTCGAGCAGTTAAAATTTTCTCGAACTTCAGTCGAGATAATATTTAGGTATACATTTATTAACATAATTTTGTTAAAACATAGAGTCTAAGATTTCCATGACCCTTCACATATTTGCATTACATGCCCACCTAGCAGAAAAAAAACATGGGTTGGAACTTAAACTATAAGAATTCAATTTTTCCAAGAAATACCCTTCACAAAAATAAGGCAGTAAATTACAAAATAATAAAAGGATGCATGTCCAGCATGAGGGAGATTCTGCCTTAGTGAGACTGAAGACTAGCGAGTATATTTGGAAATTTGGTTTAAAGTCAGTGCATGGGAGAAGTGAAGAGCATTAAGTAATGATGTTTTCAAGTAGTAATATATGCTGACTGGTGAGTTCAGTGAAAGGCCAGATTGAGGTCCTTATCTTTTTTCTCAACCTCCAACATATGATTTACAATTTTGGATAGAAGGAGCAGTAGGTTGGATCGTTCAAAACTACAAACTTTAAATCAGTACTCAAAGTACTGCATTGTTTTATCCCCATTCTAACATTTACTCCAAGTTCCAAAACCTTTTGGGGATGGTTCGTTATATCAATTATTAATAAGGAATGATTAAAAATTAGAGGGGTGGCAGGGCAAGCAATGTGCTGCAACTGCAGAACATGGGAGCCTCTGGATGCTGGTATGAACCACAGCAAACTAATCCACACCAAGTGTTTACAGGTGCTGGAAAGACAGCTCAGAGCTATTGAGATGGAGGCTGTTAGCGAGTTTCGAGAAGATTTGGAGGCTGTACTGGAGTTTCTGCAGCTCCATCAGGAGGGGGAAAGTTAACTGGATACTTCATTCCAGGAGGTGGTCATACCCCTTAGGACAGCGGCATTTTGATTTGGTCAATGATCAGAGACATGAGAGTGTGAGGATGAACAAAGCGGGTAAGGGGTCCATAGGGATGCAGCACAGAACATTCAACCTTTGCAACTGTCCAATTGGTTTGAGTTTTCTCAAATAATTTCAGAGTTGATGTGTTTAGTCACCAAAGCACTGCAGTACAAGAAGCCATCTGGGGAAGTGATCTTGCAAGAAGTGGGCAGCGATAATAAAGGACAATATCGTTAGGGGGATTGACATTATTATGTGCAGCAAAGTATATGATTTCAGATGTCATATTGTTTACCCAGGGCCAACATCTAACTGAGCTAGAGAAGAACTTGCAGTGGGAAGGGAGTGATCCAGTGGTCATGGTCCATATCAGTGCCAATGACAGTGATCCAATCTAGAACAGAAATTCTGCTGATGGAGTTAAAAAGCAGAACTTCAGAAAGGTAATAATCTCCAGACTCCGTCCTGAAATGCATGCAGATCAACAGAGGATAAATAGTATTAGAATGTATGGTTTAAAGACTGGAATGGGAGAAGTGGGTTCTGGCTCTTGGGCTGTTAGTACTGATGAAATCTGAACTGTTGGGATAGGCAGAACGAAATGGAAAACTTCTGGAACAACCAGTCTCAAACTGTCCTGAAGGTACGCTATGAATGCATGCGCCATGCTGCTTCTACCAATTTGATTTTTCCAACTCATTACAAGATTAACATCACCCCAACATGTTGCAGTACCCTTCTTAGAAGCCACCATTTCTTGATTTGGACTCTGTCCTATAGCACAAATGTGTGTTAATAAGTTTACAAACCATTCCTACCAATAATATCATTCTTTACTAGGTCTTATTACCACCCAAATGAATTCTACATTTTGACCTTCAGAACCAAAGGTACTTTCTCACTTTTGTACTGATACACCCATTTCATTTTCTTTCTGCCCTTCCAAAATATCAAATGTCTTTTAATATTCAGGTCGTGGCTGTGCTCAATTTGTAACCATGTCTCTATTATGATCTCATATTAAACACATTTTATTTGAGTTGTTAATTCATTAAATGTTACAATTGGTGCCTATTCAGATATGCAGCATTTAATTCTGTCCTTTTTACCAGTTTCCCTATTCTGACTTCATTTGATGGTACACTCTTATATTGTTTTCCTACCTTTTGCACCTTGGTGATCAACAACAATGCAACTACCATGCAGTTTTGCTTTATCCTCTAACTTTCCCAATCAATCCTCATATGGAATTTCCCCCACCTCGACCCCTACCACAGAGGAACCTCGATTATCCAAATATTAACTATACGAAGATGATTTCAAGATCCCAATAGAAACATTACATCAAAGAATTGTTTCCAACACTGATGTCTTTTGTTTACAAGGATTAAAAACGAACCCAGTTTACTGAAATGCTGCCGAGAGCAGTGCTGGCCATCAATGGGAGCCCAGGCACTGTCTCCAAATGACTGATCGCTTGCACTCTCTCTCCCCACACTTTCCTTGGAGTTCCACACAAGAGTGTGCCCTAACCTCCCCCCGCTGCTTCTCCAGATAATCTCTCCAACATTGTCCTGTACTAGGCAAAGGTGGAACCTGTCAAAAAGTTGCAGTAAAAGGTTGTGTGCGTGCTATTTGGAGACTCACCCCACAAAGCCAATAGCAGTCTTACTGTTGGTGTCCAGTATGGCTGCCTGGAGAGGGGGTGCAGTTGGGGGGGGGGGGGGGGGGCACGCAGGGGTGCATGGGGGGGCAGGGGGCTAGGTCAGATGTGGGGCGGGGTGGACAGGGTTGTGGGAGGGGGAGCTCGCACACTGTGTTGCTGCCTCGTCTCCAGAATGGGGAGTGGACTTAACAGAAAACTCCAAGCCCCAAAGGAGAGGCATTGAATCAATTAACCGAATGATCAATTATCCAAACAAAATAGTGTCCCTTGATCTCGTTTGGATAATTGAGGTTCCTCTGTATTTGGTTTAAAAATTTCCTGCAATTAAAGGATTTGCCAGAATATTGCTCCCAGCATGGTTCAGATACAACTCCCTCTGTCCCTTGTACTGGTGCTAGTTGGTGCCCCTGGTCTAAAACCATTTCTCCAATCACATCCCAACCATGACCTACTCAGTGAACTAATCTTATGATTAACTGATTTTATATGTTAATTTGTTTAAGGCTCAGGTTGTATTTTTCTCGCTAATTGATCACACTCCAATCACCAGAGCCTCTTTCTTCTTCCTACCTTTATCACTGTACCAATGAGAAGCATGGCAAATGGCTCATTATCCTCCCAGTCAAAGTTCCTCTCTGACCTCAAGGAGACTTTTTTCAATCTTGATGCAGGCACATAACCACCTTCAGACCAAATTTAGGAACACAGAAAAAGTAATAGGCCATTTAGCCACTTGAGCCTATTCCACCAATCATGGTTGATCTATGGTAGAGTTCCATATATCTGCCTTTGACCCATATTCCTTAATACTTTTGTTTCCGAGGGGAAGCAATGACTTGGTGGTATTAGCGCAACACTATTAAATTTAGAGACCCCAGCAATGATCTGGGAACCCAGATTCAAATCCCGCCATGGCAGATGGAATTTGGATTCAATTAAAAATCTGGAACTAACAGTCTAATGGTGACTGTGTTGAATGTCAATAAAACTCATCTCATTTACTAACGTCCTTCAGAGAAGGATCCCTGCTATCCAGGTCTGGCCCATGTGTGATTCCAGACATATAGTAACATGGTTGACGCTTGAATGCCGGTCTAGCCAGCAATGCCCATACCCCTTAAATAAATTTAAAAATTAAAATATTATCACAGCTTTAAAATTAACCAATGATCCCAGTGTTGGCTGAAGAGCGTTCCACCTCCTACCTTTTGTTATTTAGGGATGCTTTCAAAAATCCCTCCTGAACATCTAGACCTAATTCTCATACTCATTGAACTTGCTCCAATAAGAATTAGAAGACTACTTTCAGTACCAGTCTCAAAAAACTTGTTCCATCAAGTATCAGCATAACATCTACGCAAAGACCATTTGTAATCAAAACCAAATCAGCATTCTAAATAAAACAAATTGTCTCAGAATATCTTTTACGAAATTACAATCAAATTTGCATGAATAGATTTGCATGAAATAGATACTAGAGTAGCCAACATTCAAAGTTTTTCATGTCATCCCTAAATAACTTCAGACTTGAAGGCTATTTTGAAATTTTTCATCAGCATTACGTTTAAAATATTACAATGTTTAAAGAAAAAAGTGAGCAAAACCATGAAACATAACAGAAATCTTGGAGCAATTACTAGACAGACATCAATAGGAATTTGAAACAAATAGTTGAAGCAGCTCAATATATCTGGCAGCATCTATGGAGAGAAAGCAGAAATCAACACGTTGGGTTCAGTGACCCTACTTCAGAACTGATTGTAGTTAGGAAACAGACTGTATATATGTTGAAGACTGTAGGGGCAGGATGATGGTGATGGGTGAGGCAAGCGTGTCTGTGTGCGCCTGCAGTGATAAGTGATGTGGGAGATGAACGTCAAGATAGCAGAACAGCAGTTGGACAAAAGAATGGACAATGGTGAGCTGGGAAGAAAGAAAAGCTACTAAATGGGGTCAAGTTGGTGAAAATGGGTTGACTGTGCTGAAAGCAGCCATATGATGACAAAATCTGGTGTGTGGCTGGGCAAGGGAATGAGAGGTGATGTTAAGTTCCTGAAATCATTGAACCCAACATTGAATCCTGAAGGCTGCAGGGTCTTCAAGCAGAAAATGAGAGGACATGGCATAAATGGATCACGTGAATCATAAGACACCATTTCCAAGAACTCCATCAAGATGCTACCACCAAACACATATTCCCTTTGTCTCCCTTGTCAGCCTTCAGCAGGGCTGTTCCCTCAGAATGCTCTGGTGACCTCCTCCACTCCACTGCAAACACCTCCCCACACCCCCTATTATCTTCTCATGTAATAGCAGCAAGTGCAACATCTGCCCGTTTACTTCCTCATTCCTCACCTAAGGCGGCAAATACATGTTTTAAGTGAGGAAGCGATTTACCTGCACCTCACTTAATCTACTCTACTGTATATGCTGCTTACAATGGGGAGATGAAACACAGACTGAACGATCACTTTTTGAAACACCAATGCTCTGTTCATAAGAAGTACCCCAAGCTTCCAGCTGCCTGCTATTTCAACACTCCAACATGTCCTTTGGACAAAAGATCTCTTTCAATTTTGCTGCAGTGCTCCAGCAAATCTCAGCACAAGCTGGGAGAACAGCATGTCATGGGAAGCTACTTCTGTCATAGATGAAGTGACTAAGGATTTGAACAACTACGAACTATTCGGAGTTGGTGTGGCTCAGGGAGAAATGTCTAACTCTTACACTTAAATCTTTCTAAAAAGTGACCTTTATGTATTAGAAGAGATATCTATCCATTAAACTATCACAATTTCCAAATCACTCCCTGTCAATGTTTATACTTCCCTTAAGCCTCCTCACATCCCTCATTCAATAATCACACAACTGTCTATTTTCCCTCATTGGCCAGTTCCTAGCCATCAAGGACATATATATTGTGCCACCTCAACAACCAATTCTGACTGTGATTTCCACATTGTCACCATTTTGCACAAAGAAATTTATTCTGAATGTTCTACTTGGATCTCTTGGCGATTGTCATATTGACAGCCTTTCAAACTGCTCTTCTCTATAAATGAACACACTGGAGGTACATATGAAAGGAACATCTTAAAAAAGGCAGCCACCATCACCTCATGGAGTCAGTACATGAGGAATTCAAACAGGTGAGAAAAGAGCTACACAGCACACAGTCAAAGATGAAGCTAGATTTTTTTGGACCCAACTGGAGTCCGTTCTTGATCAACTACAGAGAAAGAAGCGGGCTGTTTATTAAGTCTCTGGTTAGATTTTTAAGAATACAAAGAAATCTTAAGATGCTACACAAAGTGATAAAGTCATTAAAATGCGTAAAAGACAATATACATGTGATAAATACATAAATTGATAACTAAAATACATTAAGGAAGTTGAATTTTCCCCAAGTAGTGACTAAGTATGCATAGGAAGTTAGTACAGTTGATGCCGTTTTGTCATATCCATAAACTTCAGTAAGGCTTTTGACAAAATCCCACATGGCAAACAGTTCAGAAAGCTAAGACCCTCTCTCACTAGTATCCTCACATACAGAGGAGGAAGGACACCACTTCGACTGGGACAACATATCCATCCTAGGACGAGCCAAAGACACACACGAGAATTCTTAGAGGCATGGCATTCCAACCGGAACTTGATCAACAAACATATCAAGTTAGAACCCATCTATCACCCCCTGAGAAAACGAACAGGAACTGACTTCACCACAGAAAATAACATCACCAACCCAAAGGAACCCAAACATATAAACAGAAAGCAGGAATTTTCAGCATTGCTTCGCCTGAGGCCCACTGAAGATGTTACCTAGTAAGGTAATGAAACGTCTGGAAATGAACCTTCCAGCTCAGTGAGCAAACCTACATCCAAAACTCCATGGGGTCCATTACACTTTAGTAAACTGGATCCAAAATTAACTTAGTGACAGCAAAGAGGATGATAGTCAAATAGTGTATATGTCACTCAAAGTTTGCATTCAGTGGCATGCCACAGGCTTATACTATTAATGACAGGGCCTTGGGTAGTATTGTAGAACAGAGAGAACTATAGGTTCAGGTACATAATTCTTTGACGTTTGTATCACAGATAGGGTGGTCAAAAAGGCATTTAGCACACTTGCCTCTATTGTTCAGTGTTTGGAGTATATGAGTTGTGAAGACATGTTGGGGTGTTCAGGACAGGCATATGTCAGGAAAGGCTAGGAACAGGCAAATGGGATTAGTTTAATTTGGGATTACACTCAGCATGGACTGGTTGAACTGAAGTGTCTGTTTCCATACTGTATGACTCTGAAAGACCATAAAACATAGGAACAGTAAGTCATAAGCCATTCAAAGCATAGTCTGCTCCAACATTCAGTGAGATCATGGCTGATGTGATCATCGTCAACTCCACCTTCTTGCCTTTTCTGACCAAACCTCGATTCCTTGGTGATTAAAAATCTGTTCATCTCAGCCTTGAATATACTCAATGACACAGGCTCAACAGCCCCCGAAGCAAAGAATTCCGCAGATTTACAACCTTCTCAGGAGAATAAACTCTGGAAGTTAAACTACAGTCATTGCAGCGCATCATAGGAAGGGGTGGTTAGGAATTCCTTCCAAAGGGCAATCAGAGAAGGGTCTTCTAATTTGGTCAGTGGTGAACAACAGGACGGTGCGACTGTGAATGAGGCAATTTCAGGGGTCCAGAGGGCAGGAGTGTTAACATCTGCAATTGTCTAATAGGTGTAAGGTTCTCTCTGCCTGTTTGGATATGCAAATTGACCATGGCACTGCAGTGCAGAAAGTTATTGAAGTGGGCAGGGGGGCATCAAGGAACATAGGAGTAGGTAACAACATAGATTGATACCATTCTCTGCAGTGAAGAGACATAATTCAGATGCCTTCCTAGTGCCACAGTTTCAGACAATTCAGATCTGGATAGGGACTTGCAATGCAATTCTTTGGGGGTTGGCGGGGGATGGAAGAGAGATCGGGTGATCTCTCTGGCGTGCATCAGGAGAGCGGGAATAACTGAGTTAGACCATGTAAGGACTTCAGAATAAAGAGGAGAATTGTCAAGGTTGCCTCTTGACCAAGTGCTAGGTCAACAAGCATAAGGGCAAATCGGGTTTGATCAGACAGAAGGAACAGGCAAAGTTTCAGGTGGTTTTACCTCACATCGGACAGAACGTGGGAGACCAGCCAGATGGTGATAAAGGCATGAATGACAGCTTCTGCAATAGATCAGCTGCAACATGGGAAAAAGTCAGACAACGTGAAAAAGCTGGAAACAGAAGCTTACTGATGTAAACATATTTCCGAAGCTCAAATGTGACACCGGAGATGGCAAAGAAGCTGGCTTAATATCAATATGCTACCAGGGAAATGGGGATGAATCAGTTGAGAAAATGGGTGTTTTGAGTGGTACCAATAAAAAAAAGGCTTAATCTTCTCCATATATGAACTGAAAGGATCCAGCATGGATTTTGGATAAACAATCTGATAATTTATCAATTGTGGAGGAGTCAAGAGAGGTTGTCATGAGGGAGCACTGGGTGTCATCAGCTTAAAAGTGGAAATCAACACTCCTTTCAGATTAAGTCATGGACTGTTCTGTGCAAATGAGCAATAGGAGAGAGCAAGATAGATCCTTGGAGGAAACCATGGGTAACACTGCAGAAGCAGGAAAATGGGTCTCTGGCTAGGATTGGATAGTTAATAAAGGAACAAGATAAGAGCAGTCACACACAGTTGGTTGATAGTGGAGAGAGACACAGGAGTCTTGTCGTACAGTAAAAATGACCCTACCTCTATGTCAGGTCAGCACAGTTTAAAGCTACCGACTTCAGAATTGTGCAATAACATCTGGCAAAGTCAACTACAAAATAACTGTCAGTGGAGAGGTGTTGGGGATGGATGGAGTGGCCAATAATGGCAGAGGCCGCAGACAAGTCAAGAAGAAATGCTTACTTTTATGATGGTGATAAAGGGTGCCATTTGTGATTTAGCACCAAAAAAAAAGCACTTAGCTTCGGCTGGGATTTTGAAGGAGAACAAGATTAGGTTCTGATAAAAGATTCTGGAAACAATTACTTAAGGAATTCAGAGAGAAGAGGAGAAAAAGTACTATTCCTATTAACTGATGGAACAGATACTAATGTTTTGGGGCAAGGGTGATGGAGAAAATAACTTTTTTTTGTATATTTTATATTTGCAACATGCTCCCAAAGAAGTTGGTAGAAGCCAAGATCATACATTATTTAAAAAACAAATTTGATTAGAAGAAAATATTGCATGGCTACAGAGTAACAGCTGAATAGACTACATCACTTCAAGTCCTCTGTACAACAATGTTTAAATGGCCTCTCAGTGCCATTACAAATCCTAGTGAATGTTCGAGCTGATGTGCACACACTGGCTGCTGTGTTACCTACATGAAATTTCAAAAGTAATTAATTGACTGTAAAATGCTTTGGGATGTCCTGAGGTCATGAAATGTGCTACCTAAATTCAAGTCCTTCTTTCTTACTGGTATAGCCTTGCAGTTCTAGCATCAGACAGTGCACTAAGTTTTACATCCTCTCTGTATGATTGTACTCAAGTGTAGACAAACCAAGGATCAATACAATTTTGGCTTAACTCCTCTACTTTTAATTCTGAGAAATTAGCCTTTATGACTGGTTTGTTATAGCTTTATTGATCCCGGTCATGCTTTTTCGTGAATTAGTATTGCCCAATTCCTTTAGTCCTCTACCAATGAAACTATTTGCTTTTTGATTTTTTTTAAAGAAAATTTCTGGAGCATAAACACCAACGTGGACCAGTTTGACAGAAGAGCCTGTTTCTCTGCTTTAAATATTGTGTAATGCAAGGTGGGAGCTCCTTACTTTCCTTATGAACAAATACATTTACTAATATTGACATTCATTTGTCAATTATACATGCCTATTTTTCAAGATCATTAATAATTTTTTTTTTAAAAAGTCTCTTCAATGTTGACAATCCCTCCCAATGTTCTCACCTGCAAATATAGAAATTATGTTTTTGATTTCAAAAATCAAAATCATAAACAGCAGATCTTCCATATTTTTTTTACATAGAAAACAGGAACAGGATTAAGTCATGGTGACACGGTAGCTCAGTAGTTCTGAGCCTCATAGAACCAGGAACCCAAGTTCAATCCTAGCCTCAGGCAATTGTCTGTGAGTGTGCACGTTCTCCCTGTCTCTGCATGGATTTCCTCTGGGTGCTCCAGTTTCCTCCCATAATCCAAAGATGTGTAGGTCAGGTGGATTAGCCATACTAAATTGCCCATAGAGCCCAGGGATGTGTGGGTTGGGTGTATTACTGGGTAAATATAGGGTTGAGGGAAGGGAGTCTGGATGGGTTTCACTTTGGAGGGTCGGTGTGGACTTGTTGGGCCGAAGGGCCTGTTTCCACACTGTAGGAATTCTAAATTCAGTCCTTCAAGACTGCTCAACAATTCACGTTGGCTATAGCTGGTCATCCAACTCAATAGCCTATTCCCATCCCACCACCCACCCCAATATCCTTTGATCCCTTTAGCCCAGAGTACCATATCCAGCTCCTTGAAATTCTACAATGCTTTGGTATTGACGACTTTAGTGGTAAACTCCACAGGCTTACCACTCAGTGAAGAAATTTCTCATCTCAATCCTAAAATGTCTACCACATTCTATGAGCCACCTGTTATCCTCACACTTTGCTTTGTCTTTCAACCTGCGAGTTACACATTCTTAGTATACCCCTTCATTCTGGCTGCTTTGATCATCTTCATTAGTGGCTTAAATGGCCATGATCAAATACTTTTTTGGGACACTGGTTGCATGCAGGAGATTCATACACTTGTCGGCTTGATTATCTCTTCAAAAACGATTCAAAGCAATTGATCAATCTAGATTTAACCTCTTGAATTCTATCTTGACTGCTGTTAGTAAGGCACTTCCATTATTCATACTTCTAAAGTCTGAAAATTGGTTCATTTGAAGTACTGAGATATTTCAGACTTGTTTTTAAAAGTAAGCACACAAAGGATAGTATGAAATACTTAGCAAAACTGCTTAAACGAATACGCATGTCTCAGTTTACAGCCTTCGGCTATATTTATATTTGGTTTTGGGAGTCAACTGTGGGTGTCACTTGGGATGTGACAAGAGCCCCAAACTCAACTTCTTCCACCTTACTGAAAAAAAACTTTATTGAGGAGTGCCAACAAGCTGAATAGCTGTTTCCCTGACAGGTTTTTGGAAGAACATACAACATCTAAACATGTGGAGATGCGAGAGTCAGACTAGGGTGGCAAGGTCAACGATCAAACGTCATCAGGTTATTGTCCAACAGGTTTATTTGAAATTGCAAGACAGTTAACTGCCTCACTGATTAAAAGGATTCAGCAATGACAACTAGTTTTAAAATTGATAACTTATTGCTTATAAATACTGTGACTTATACCTGTCTATCATACCATGCCTGAGGAAGGAACTGAGCTCTGAAAGTTTGCAATTTCAAATAAGCCTGTTGGACTATAACATGGTGACGTTTCATTCTTGACCTGATTCTGAACATAAGTTTTCACCAGGATCTCTTCAGTTGGTCTGTGAGTGCACGGTGATCGATCCGCATGTGTCAGTTTACAAGACTCAAGGTCATTAGAAACTTTAGAAACAAAATTAGAAACATTTTGTATCTTATCCTTTTATCTTCTGAAAGTTAACAAGTATTTGATCAAATTTTTTTTGCCAAAGTTATTATCTAAGGAGAAAATTATTTTTTTTCCTTTAACTATTCTGCACGCACATATTTGGTTATTTAGAAATGTAAATACGTAGACTTTGATATTTCGATCTGCGTTAATCAGCTTTGCGATTTTACCAAATAAGTCTTTCCATAGGAACTCAAATTTTCTTTACTGAAGAAACTGAGTTGACAGATCTTTGTATTCTCAACACAACATACAAAATTGGCATCTGGGGGTGGGGGGGGGGGGGGGGGGGGGGGGGGGCGGGGGGAAGAAGAGAGAGGAAAAAAAACAGGCAGAGGGTTGTTTGGGGAGTGGGGGCGGCACGGTGGCAGAAGGGAGAGGGAACAATCCTATCACCTCAGTTGTAACACTGTTCACTATTTCAGTCCGGTGTTGGAGCTCCCATCTTTCTGTTTGAGTGAAAGTAGAAGTCACTAATAAAATGTTGAGTGTAAAATGGTCTGTCAATATTCAACTTCCAACAATTGACATGAAAAATCCAAGACGTTCAAGGGAGTATACGTTAGAGGGCAATCAGGAGGGGAAAAAAAAGGGGACATAAGATTGCTTTGGTATATACACAATTGAGGAGAATCTAAAGAGTTTTTATAAATACATTAAGGACAAAAGGTAACTAGGGAGAGAATAGGGCCCCTCAAAGATCAGCAAGGCGGAGCCACAGGAGATGTGGAGATACTAAAACGAGTATTTTGCATCAGCGTTTACTGTGGAAAAGGACATAGAAAATATAGAATGTAGGGAAATAGATGATGACATCTTGAAACATGTCCATATTACGCAGGAGGAAGTGCTGGATGTCTTGAAATGCATAAAAGTGGATAAATCCCCAGGATCTGATCAGGTGTACCCTAGAACTCTAAGAAGCTAGAGAAGTGATTGATGGGCCTCTTGCTGAGATATTTGTATCATCAATACTCACAGGTGAGGTGCCAGAAGACTAGAGGTTGGCTCACATGGTGCTAATATTTAAGAAGGGTGATAAGGACAAGCCAGGGAACTATAGACCAGTGAGACTGACGTCGTTAGAGGGAATCCTGAGGGATAAGATGTACATGTATTTGGAAAGGCAAGGACTGATTAGGGATAGTATGTCTCACAAACTTGATTGAGTTTTTTGAGGAAGTAACAAAGATGATTGATGAGGGCAGAGCAGTAGATTTGACCTATATGGACTTCAGTAAGGTGTTCATCTAGATTCCCCCATGGGAGACTGTTCAGAAGGTTAGATCTCGTGGAATACAGGGAGAACATGCCACTGGATACAGAATCGGCTCATAAGGTAGAAGACAGGGTGGTGGCGGAGGGCTGTTTTTCAAACTTGAGGCCACAGGATCGGTGATGGGTCCGCTACTTTTCTTCAGTTATATCAATGATTTGAATGTAAGCATAAGAGGTATAGTTAGTAAGTTTGTACGTGACACCAAAATTGGAGGTGTAGTGGACGGTGAAGAAGGTTATCTCAGATTACAACAGGATCTTGATCAGATGGGCCCATGGCTGGGAAGTGACAGACGGAATTCAATTTAGATAAATGCGAGGTGCTGCATCTTGGGAAAGCAACTCCTAGCACGTCTTATACACTTAATGATAACGTCCTGGGGAGTGTTGCTGAACAAAGAGACCTTGGAGTGCAGGTTCACAGCTCCTTGAAGGTAGAGTCACAGATAGATAGGATAGTGAAGGTGGTGTTTGGTATACTTTCCTTTACTGGTATTGAGTATAGGGGTTGGGAGGTCATGTTGCTGCTGTATAGGACATTGGTTAGGCCACTTTTGAAATATTGCATGCTAGTCTGCTCTCCCTATTGGAAATTTTGTGAAACTTAAAAAGGTTCCAAAATGATTTACAAGGATGTTGCTTAGGTTGGAGCATTTGAGCTACAGGGAGAGGTTGAATAAGCTGGGGCTGTCTTCCCTGGAGCAGAGGCTAAGGGATGACCTTATCGGAGGCTTATAAGGTCATGAGGGGCAGAGACAAGATAAATAGACAAAGTCTCTTCGCTGGTGTCCAGAACTTGAGATCATGAGTTTACAGTGAGAGGGGAAAGATATAATAAGAGACCGAAGGGACAACATGCAGAGGTGGTACGTGTATGGAATGGGCTGCCAGAAGAAGTGGTGGAGGCTGGTACAATTGCAACATTTAAAAGGCATTTGGATGGGTATATGAATAGGAAGGGTTTGAAGGGATATTGGCCGGGTGCTGGCAGGTGGGACTAGATTGTGTTGGGATCTCTGATCGGCATGGATGAGTTGGACCGGAGCGTTTGTTTCCATGCTGTACATCTCTATGACTCTATGACTTCAAAACAAAATAAAGTTTTTTAAAAAGGACGTTGCCATTTTAAAATGGCTGTCAGGATCACCTGATGAGCCCAGACAACTTGGATGGAGTGTACAAATCAACTTTATCAGAATTAGCATTTCTGTTTAAGAGTCATTGAAACTTAATGAGGCATTACGATATTTGTACCACTTGTTTTTGTCATATTTTGAATTTGCTAAGTTACCTGCAGATGGTTCAGTTTTACATGGGCAATGCAGTGATGAATATATCAACGAACTATATTTCAGTAGTTTACACTGATCAAAAAGATGGAAAATGCAACATGAACCAACAAAGATACTGGAAACTCTTCTATTACCCCTAAACTCAGAAACAAGCGAATGAAAAACAACTTAGAGCAACAACGATTCACCAAGAACACCAGATCTTTTGCCATTTCAAAGGAAACAAGATGATATACTCGTAGTTGAGTCTTCAAACTTGCAACTGAGCCTCAAGAAGAACTGCACTGGCTTTACATGTCCAGTTTCATTCCTTTTAAAATGCTTCAGTAATTTCATACAACTGTGAGTGGTTTGCTTGGATATTTCAGATAGCAGTGAAATGTCAGCCAAATTGCTCTGGGTTCTGGACTCTGTAGACTGGACAAGGTAAAGACAACAGATTTCATTCTCAGATTAGGAGCAATCTCTTGAGCTAGAGCGTGATGAATCTGTGGAACTCATTGCTGCAGAAGGTTACAGAGGCCAAATCAGTGAGTGTATTTAAGACTTAGATAAACAGGCTCTTTGTTAAGGGGATCAAACGGTACAGGGAGTAAAGAGAATGAGGTTGAAAACCCATATCGGGGGATTCAAGATGGCAGCGACCCAATAGGTCTGCACCAGAACCCAGGCAAAGTAGAGCACTCACCCTCCCTTCACTGTTTAATTTGCTGGAAATAAGTATTTCCCGACTCTTCGAATTATTTAGCACTAGTTCTGAACAGTTCGGTGCAGTTTAGAAGATGACGAAGGGGAAAGGAGCATGGGGATCAAATCAGACAGGGACTCCCGCAACAATGGACACACTCGTGGCCACAGTGTTGGCCTCCGTGACCACCCCAGGGGACTCACCTGCAGATCTCTGAGCAGAGCCTGAAATGGGGCAACGGGTCGCAGCTTCCAACACAGAGGCCGATCCTCAGTGGGTCGGGTTCAGGCCCTGGAGCACCGAGTGCAGGCCTTGGAGGAGCAGGCTGACAATCTCAAAAATCAAGGTAATCAGAAAAACATCGGTTGCTGGGGCTTCCTGAATGGGAGAAAGGTGGCCAGCTTGTCAGCTCTCTGGAGCAATGGCTCTCAGTTTGAGGCTGGAGTCGGAGGTAGGCTGGGTGTAGGTTGAGCGGGCCCACTGGGTTGCACTGCACAGGCCCGAATCAGACCGGCGCCCCTGCCTGGTCCGATTGTGACTGCATCATTATAGAGACAAACA
Source organism: Hemiscyllium ocellatum (assembly GCF_020745735.1). Lineage (NCBI taxonomy): Eukaryota > Metazoa > Chordata > Chondrichthyes > Orectolobiformes > Hemiscylliidae > Hemiscyllium > Hemiscyllium ocellatum. The sequence continues at coordinate 31,338,582 of NC_083410.1, read as the reverse complement.
AATGATGCTGGACGCCTGTAGAGCACTGTGGAAGGATCCTCAGGCTACGGTAACATAAAGGATCACAAATTATGCTTTTTCAGGATATTTCTTCGGTCGTGATTCGCAAGAGGAAGGCCTTTGATGAGGTAAAAAAAGCGGCTGAGGGACCTGAATATCCAGTATCCCATTAGATATCTAGCAATACTGCATTTTAGCCATGGAGGGTCAGTGTTCAACTCTGATTCACTAGAAAAGACAAAGGACTTCTTGGATGCTTTAAAATAGACTGGCTGGCTTGAACTATATGGACAAATATTTTATTATTTTTCTCTGTAATTTGCCAGGTTTACCAGGGAAGGTGGTCTTGGTCTTGTTTTTAACATATGTCAGGATCATAATTATCTCTCTTTTTTTTCCTGTCCCTTCTCTTCCCCTTCCTGTAACCCTTTGCTTTGGATGGGTTGGTGGGGGGGGGAAGCAGGAAGAGTTTTTTTTTGTTGTTCTACCAGGAGTGCCTAGGATTACAGTATGGAGGAGGCAAGTTAGGTGCCCACTTTTAACTTGCTTGTCATTAGATATTGTATTTTTTCCTTACTTTGTGTTGCCTGGGGCGGGGGGACGGCTTCAGCTAGAAGGAGTCATGGTGGGATTAATGAGTGGTATGAACTCCCTCTGTGGACAAGTGGGAAGTCTCCTTTCAGTTATATTATATGTTGGTATAATGTTGTATAAGCAGTTGTTAGAAGTTTTGATTCAGTAGTTTTGGAAGTTGCATTTTTAAACTTATACGAACTGTTTATGGTTTTCACTCTGCGCACTACAAATGGGGTTCTTCCTCCTGGGGGTCACAGACTGTTTCGGACAATCATGGCTAGCCATTCATTTAAATGGTGCACCTGGAATGTTCAGGGGAGTCATTCACCACTTAAGAGAAAATAGATATGGTCAAGTCTTAGAAAAGAGAGGGTCAATATAGCCTTGTAACAAGAAACGCACTTAACGATAAGGAGCATTTGAAGTTGCAAAAGGGAGGATTCGGCCAGGTGTTTTTCTCATTTTTTAACTCAAGTAGTAGAGGAGTTGCTATTCTAATCAGGAATAACCTCCCGTTTCAAATGCTCGGTCAAACTAAGGATGAGTGCGGGCGATTCATAATACTTAAAACTTTAATACATGGAGAGGAATATAGGATTCTTAATGTATGTTGCTCCCCGGCACATTCCTTTAAATTTGTAACAGATGCACTCTCTAGGTTGATGGCCCTTGGGGTGCATCATACAATTATAAAGGGAGGTTTTAATTGTATTATTGACCCAGAGGTGGACAGAATGCCTAGGGGTCTTGCAAGTATGCCTATGCAATCCAGGCAGTTAGTGGACTTGAACAGGGAGTTGGTGAACGTATGGAGATGTCTTTGCTCCAAAGGTGGGGATTTTACTTTTATCCCCAACCCAATAAGTGCTATACTAGAATTGACATGTTTTTTGTCCCATCAACCTTTCTGAACTTAGTACCATCTTGCAGAATAGGGAATATAGCAGTTTCTGATCACGTGGCAGTATACATGGAGGTCAAGACCAGTGGTGGGACAGGTTCCCAGCACTGGCGCATGTACTCTTTCCTCCTGAAAGATAGCATGTTTAGACAGTATTTTTTGCAGAAATGTAAAATTTTTTGGGATATTAATTTTGGCACGGCCAGCAACCCATCGGTGATGTGGGAGACTGCCAAGGCTATACACAGGGTTTGATTGCTTCTTACTCTGTGAATCAAAAGAAATGACAGAGGGGAGAACAGCAATGTTTGCTCGAGGCTCGCCTGAAGGCAGCTGAGCTAGTATACTTTGCTAAGCTGAAAATGTGTTGCTGAAAAAGCGCAGCAGGTCAGGCAGCATCTAAGGAGCAGGAGAATCGATGTTTCGGGCATGAGCCCTTCTTCAGGAATGAAGGGTTCCTGAAGAAGGGCTCATGCCCGGAACGTCGATTCTCCTGCTCCTTGGACGCTGCCTGACCTGCTGCGCTTCTCCAGCAACATATTTTCAGCTCTGATCTCTAGCATCTGCAGTCCTCACTTTCTCCCAGCATACTTTGCTAGGCCGTCTATAACTAAACTGCAGCGGATTACACCCCTTAGGGCTACCTTGAATGCAGCACTTACCCAAACAGCAAAGAGGGAAATCTCTTTTGCAAAGCAGATTATTTGAGTATGGTGATAACCTAGGTAGATATCTAGCATACTTGGCTAGAAAGAAGAATCCCACCCAAACTACTACATCCAAAGAGAATGCTAGTACTCTTACTTGCAACGCTAAAAAGATTAATGCAGCATTTAGAAAGTTTTATTTTCCACTGTATCAGTCGGAGGACTGTGAGGACAAAATGATAAAGATGGAGCCCTTTTTTTAAGGCCTTGAATCTTTTGGATGTAACCTCCGAGCAAGTGTCCTTTCTGAGTGCCCCCTTGACAATTCAGGAAGTACAGGAGGTGGTAAGGCTGTTCCAGAATGTAAAGCATCCAGACCAGATGGATTTCAAAGTGCATTTTATAAGGAGTTTATAGACAGGCGAGCCGGGCCACTCTTGAATATGTACAATTACTAAGTCAGGGCTGCCTCCCATCTCCTTTGAGAGAAGCAAATATTTCTCTAAAGTAAGGAAAGTCTCAGAAGATTGCACTTCGTACAGACCCATATTGTTACTGAACGTGAATTTTAAATTCCTGCCAAAAATGCTGGCATTAAGGCTGGAGAGGGTATTGCCTTTTATTGTAAAGGAGGACCAATCAAGTTTTATTAAGGGTTGTAGGTCTACCAACAAAATTAGAAGAGTATTAAATATGGTCCAACTATGTCAGCAACGAGTGATCCCACTTTTGGTAGTCTTCCTGGATGCAGATAAACCATTTGACCAAGTACCTCTTATGTCATGGACGGTTTGGTCTTGGAGAGGTTTTACCAAATGGGTGGCACTGATGTGTAATGATCCGAAAGCAGCAGTTCTCATTAATGGTATACGGTCAGATAGTTTTAGTGTTGGCAGAGGCTGCCGTCAAGGATGCACTCTCTTGCCACTATTATTGACAACAGTGATCGAGCCGCTGGCGGAAGCCATCCAGAGGGATCCCAATATAACTGCCCCGGAGGTAGGGTCAGGCAGGCATAAAATTGCTCTCTATATGTATGACGTTCTTCTCTTTTTAACTGATCCAATGACACCTGTACCCCACTTAATACAAGTAATTAATCTATTTGGTTTATTTTCACGAAATAAAATTTATTTCATGAAATCAGAGGCCATGCCTGTGGGGGGTCTTACTAGTATATCCAACTTTGGGGATGGAACCTGTTTCCCCTTCCAATGGTCACAGGGAGGTTGTCTGTATTTAGACATTTTTATTACCCCAGATTTCAATCAATTATATAAAGCCAATTACAGGCAGTTGCTAGAGAAGATAAGGCAGGACCTTCGGCGCTGGGAAGATCTTCCGATGTCTCAGTTGGGCAGAATAGCTCTGGTTAAGATGAATGTTCTTCCTCGCTTATTATATCCCATAAGAATGCTCCATTTAATGCTGCCAAGGCAAGCACTGCACAGGTTTTACAGCTGGCTTGGATCTTTTATTTGGCATCATAGGCAGGCAGTCGCTTATTAAGCTAGATAAATTGCAACTTCTAGCAGGGGGAAGGGGGGGGTGGGGGGGGGGTGTCGGCTAGGAGTCCAAACTTTAGGAAATACCAATTCAGTACCTTACTATCCTATGTGGATGAACGATCAATCTAGCTAGACACTGAGGCCTCCCAGACAAAATGCTCTCTTATTAATTTGTTGTTTATGGCCAAGATGAGAACTGGTGGACCATTGTAAAAAACAGATTGCCCTAAACACAGTTAAAGCATGGAGAATGATGCGGCAGGGCGAGAGCAGTTTACAAAAAACTTCCCCTTTCACTCCCATAGTAAGAATGTTGGGATTCCAGCCGGGTCCGATGGACTCTGGCTTTAAGCTCTAGGAGTCCAGAGGAATCTCCTGTTTGGGAGAGCTATTTGACTGGGAGGTCAGGATGTCCTTCGAACAGCTGAGTCGGAAATTCAAGCTACCTAGGAAAGATCTCTTTCATTACTTCCCAGTTAGAGACATTGATGGTTAACCCCTACAAGTTGGGCAGAGAGAGGAGAGTGCTTCAGTCTACAGGCACCTTTTGGTTAGCACTCTCAATCAATTGTTAGGTAGTAAAGTCTCGCAGGTCATTGAATGGCTATATAAAACCTGGACTCAAGAATTAGGGGTGGAAATCTCCTCAGATGTGGGAGGATATTTGGGAAAATGTTCAGAAGATCTCAATTTGTAATAGGACCCTGGCTGTTCAATTGAAGGTAAGTCATAGAGCGCACTTGGCACTGGAACAGCTTGCGCCCCAAGTGTAAAATGGTAGTTGGTTCTCTTACTCATCGCTTGTGGTCACATCACAAGCTCCACAGGTATTGGTATGACATAACATAATATGAGTGTTTTGGCAAAGGTTTTGGGAATTGAGGTTAAGTCGGATCCGGTGTCCCTAGATGCGCATGGGAACAAAATTGTTTAATATTCTTTCTACATGAGGAAGAACATTCTAATGAGCTGGGTATCAGAGAATTCCCCCAGGACACTCTAATTGGTGTAGGATAGTCATGGAACATATGCCCCTGGACTTCCTTATAAGCATGGTACACCAGAAAATTGAATTGATTTACAGATTGTGGCTGCTCTTTTGTATTATATTGATGCAGATATATCGGCTCCAATATTCAGGGTCTTTGTGTAGCCGTGAGGTTTGTGTCTGTCAGTCTGGGGACCCCTTGGTGGTGGTGGTGGTGTTGGAAGAGAAATCCTGAACAAATATAGGTTTACTTACTCAAGCTCCCCACCACTGGGAGCAAGAATGAGATTGTGCTGAGTGCAGTAATTTAATTGAATATAATTAGAGTTACCTTGTTATAACTTGGTTTAATTTTTTTTTCTTCTTTCTCCATGGTTATTTGTTGAATTGTAACTTTTGTAGGCTTTTTTTGTTTTTTTCTTGTTTTGATAGTCTCTGGAGTAATACTTTACATTATAACAGAAATAATAGAAAACCAAGATGTCATACTATTTTGTACTGGTTTTGTAATTTTGTAAAAAACCTAAAAAATTTTTCAACATATTTTACAAAAAAAAACATATCAGCCAGGATTGTAATGATAGACTAGACTCTGGTCAGAATGGCAAATGCACTGACATTGATCCTTGTAGCACTTCACTATTAACATTATTCCAACCTGAAAAAGACCCATAAATCCAGAGTCTACCTTCTGTGTGTCAACCAATCCTCAATCCATGTTAATACATTATGCTCAATACCGCAAGTTCCATAATTTCCTTTTCAGCCAAGTTGACCTTTGTTTGTATTATTCTTCTCCAAAAGTCCTGCTATTTCTTCCTTAACAAAGACTCTAGCGTGTTCCCAACTACACATGTTCAGCCATCTCATGCTGGTCTTCCTTATTGAGCAGGGATGTCACATCACCAGACTGCAGGAACTCTCCCAGAAACCAAGTTCTAGAATGATTTAATCAATGGCTCTACTACCGCTACAGCCACTTCCTTGAAAAGAATACCACTGAGACATGGGAAGACTACATGAATTGAAAGGCAAATACAGTATGGCTAATTTTTCTATATTGTGTGCCAAACTGCTGTCCATGCATGACATACATACTCTAGTATAAAATATATTTACCATACCCCTATCATAACCTACCCACCCAGAGTTTTATGAGAGAGAGAAAAAAATTATTCTCGCACATCTCTTAGCTGTTCATTTTAATTATTGAATGCGGTTGACCCTGAACAAAGCCAGCTTGCACAACTGCTAACCATGCAAGAAAGCCAAATTACCAGTACCTACTTATAAATCATTGGTGACCAACTGTGTCTCCTCCAGCCCCGTCTCCTCCAACACAGAAGCAAATGTCATCCAAAAAATAATGATGTGACTGGGAGGAAAGAGTGAATAGACTAAAAATTCAGAGCAGTTTGTTATATGGAGTGGCGATGGGTACAACATTTGCTTATTACAACACTACGGAATTGAACAATTTGAATCAAATAGAATAGTTCATTGCAGAAAGCTGGCTGAAATTAGCAGAGGTTAAAACAAGTCAGGTCAGCAAGCAGGACAGGCTTGTGGTTAATCTTAATCTTTGTGGTTAAGTCAACAGTAGGTTACTTGGGAATATGTGAACAATCCAACAGCTGATCACAGCAATCTAACAAAACAATGCATTTGAAAAATGACAATGCTTGAGCCCTTTCAAAGCAAAAGGTATTCCACATTTAAATGCCTATAAAAGTCCCACATAGGATCACTTTGAATGTGGGAATTGAAGTTACACATGAACTGCTCAAAGTCCTGGTGAATCAAGGAAGAACTGTCAAAGATCATGCCTACATAACACTGTCATCTCATGGGCCACCTGGAATTAACAAATAGTTTAATTGAAACAGTTCTTAGTTAAAATTCTGGATGCAATCCCATTAAATTCAAGTTGTAATTCGAAGTTCCCAAATCAGAGTTAAAATGTTCTAAAATACTCAAAACCAAAAGTTAAAAACTTTTTGCAAAAAGTAAATGAAATTGCGCTTTAAGTTGCCAAAAATATATTGAAATTGCTGCATACCACTTTCAAATAGAACACAAATGGATTGTTTAGAATTGTGCTCAATACATTCTTTGCAGGGAGGAATAACTAAAGCTACAGCAATTTGGCAGATTTTGATAGCTTGCCAATACAAGTATTTGTCAAATATAAACCTACATGGTCAATATTAACACCAATAGCCCCAGCAAACTGAGTCATGGGCTGAGTGTTATTTGTAGTGGGCATCAATGTCCCAACTATCCTCAGCATAACGAAAGAGCAGAATTGAACTTGGAAGATTCCTGATCTATACAGCCATGTTTCACATTTTAATGGCACAATGATATGGACGTTTCAGCAAATAACAAGGCCTTTTTGACGATTACACCCATGCTGGTCAACAGTCGGACAACACAATTTTCCAGGGATTTGCCCATAGACCCGGAGGCTATGGCAAGGCAAGTGAATAGTTAAATACTACATAAATTAAAGAGTTTCTGACTCATTCACCTTTTCAGGCAGTAAGTACCAAATTCTCATCTTCCGAGTGAAAAGAAATCTTCCTAAACTCTACTCATAGGCTTCTACTTTTAACCTTACATCCATGCCCTCTAGTTTAATGGCCTCTTGACCAAATTGAAAAAGTGCCTCCCTATCCAGGGCTCAAAACTTTATATTATATTCCCCATTCAACCTTTACAGCACAAGCAAACAGCCCCTGCCTATCCAGTCTTTCCTCATAGACCCTTCAGCTCAGGCAAAATCCTTTTTAGTCTTCTTTGCACACTCGAGTGAAATCAAATCCTTTGTGTAATGTGGTGAGCAGAATGCTAATCTTCCAATTGTGGCCAAACGAGCATTTCACTCTTTTCCAGTATAACCTCCTTGCTCTTAGATCATATGTCTAGCAAATAAAGTATCTCACACGCTTCATTAACCACCCTATCTGCCCAGCTACATTCAGTAATTCACAGGCACCAGTGTCCTTCTGATATGGAGTACTTTCGAGGGTCATACCTTTTGTACTGTAGTCACTTGCCTTGTTGGATCTCAAGTGCATTACCTCATTACCAGGTCATTTCCTGTGCACTACTATTTTTGTGCAGTACAGGATTCAATTTTCTCCCTGACCAAACTGGATTTGGTACCTGATGAATATTTGATTACACCAGCATTAAACAGTGCTGACCTGTGAGTGCTGACATCAATGTTGCGTCGAAGTCTGAAGGGTCAGGCTGTGCACTGCTGCGAAGTCTGAAGGGTCAGGCTGTGTAAATGTTTTCTGAAACCATGTACTGAATTACACAAAATGTATTGCTCTTCCACAAACTTACTTGTTGAAATACATGAACAGAGTGTAAATTCAGCTTGCTAGCTCTATATTAACACTTTGTTCCCATATATCCAGACAGCATGGGTTGATTAGCTTTAGGGAATATTAGTGGGTGGGTTTTATTTGGTGGGCAGTGCCTGGTATGCACAAACAAACATGGCCAGATGGAGATGTGTGTTTGGTTTTTCTGTTTGACTAAAATGTAACAACTATACAAAAGGGGAATGGTGAAACAACGATGTCAAGTCTTTATGTGAAGATAAGACATCATAAAAAAAATGTTAACAAGCAAACTAAATATAGGTGTGTAATCACAAAATGATATTTGCAGATTAACTATAAATCAGACTAATATATCAAGTCGTGTTAAGATGGCTAGTGACTGCAACTAAGGTACGTAGTTTTCAAGTTACGTAAACAACGTAAACGAATGGAGAATGCGACATGGGGCTATCAATGGTTAATGGCAGCAGCAAAGGGGTGCTGGGGAGAATGTACACAGAAGAGAAGCCCAAACTTCTGCTATCTCTACAGGATGTTTCCAATAAAATGGGATGGGGTTAATGGTAAAGATGGGGTTAATGGTAAAGATTGCAGCGTGAGGATGGCTTGTAAGAGGTGGTTGAGAATGTAATTGATCAAATATAGCACAATAAGGGACGGTTATTATTTCAAATTATTTGGACAGCTCTTTGGGGGAAAAGGATGAAGATTCACTGGATTCAAATGAAAACATTGAGGAAACTCAGAAGAAGAATATTATTGATGTTTTAGTTCAAAGAAAGAATTAACAGTCTGCACTCTTCAACGTTTCTCTGTGCTATCTTCAAATAGCTGGTCATCAGTAAACTTACACTCAAGGAAGCAGCATTTATAATATTGCTATGAAACTTGAATCCTAACTAAGGACTTTGTCATGGAACAAGACTGATAGTAAGGAAACTGTTTTCCTGAATGATAGATGCTAAAATTATAACAAGCAGATTTCAATGCAATAGACTGCTTATTCTTCAGCTAATTATAAATCCATCAGATATAAGTTAGCTCTCTCAACACAAGTGAACACAGTTCAGTTCAACCTGCATGTTCTATGATTACGAACTTACACAGCCAAAACTCCAACATGGACAGTATTCTGCTTGCTACACCCCCCAACAGTAAGTTTTGACTATGTTAAACTTTGTTGAAAAAGTAACGAGAAATCCAAGATGTAAATAAAATAAAGACACAGAATTCAGAATCCCTACAAAGTGGAAGCAGGCAACTTAGCCACACTGGCCATCCAAAAGAGTAACCCACCCAGACCCAGACCCTCTTCCCACTTATCCATCAATCCAATGGGCAAGATGGGCAATTTAGCAAGGCCAATTCGTCTAACCTGCACATTTTTGGATTATGGGAGGAAACCAGCAGATACAGGGAGAATGTGCAACCTCCACACAGAGTTGCCAGAGGCTGGAATTGAACCTGGGTCCCTGGCACTGAGAGGTAGCAGTGCTAACCACTGAGCCACCATGCCATCTGTACTATCGCAATCAAGATACAAACTTGGCTAGCAGTGTTTTGCAAGATTCTGCTAGTTACCAAGTGATCTACAATTTTTAAACATCAGCTATACTCTTGTTATAATCCTCAACAGCAGTCATTCACATCTAGCATAATCATTACTGACAATAAAGGCAGAAGATCGTGTGAAACAAAGTGGGAACTCGATTGTGAACCAACTAACAACTCAAACACCAATAGTACAAAGTGAAATAAATACAAACAAAATGTCAGCAACAAAGATGGACGCTGAATAGTTACATTTTATGCTGTCCTAAAATTTATGCTGCTGCATTAATTTATGAATAAATTGATGGACAACAACTTTCACAGGCAACAGGTCAAAGACATGAAACTATTCAAAAACAAATAAAAGTTACCGACTGCTTTCCTGTAGCTGTGTAGCACACCATTAATGGGAGCTTAGTTTTGCATACACTTACATGGTTTCAAAATATTTTTAAAATTGTGTACAATAAAAGATAAATAAAAGATATTTTTATCTTAAGATATCAATGTACAACTCTACCATTTTGACTTTCACTGTAATACTCATTTAAACATATGTTTGGGTGGTCCAGCTGTTGGAAATCCTATTTTTAACTGAGTTATTCCAGGATGAAATTGGAGTTTTCCTCACTCAACTGACCACATACATCCCCAACCCAGGAGGCCTGAAGCTTGTCTGAAATTAAGTCACAGGTTTTAATGCATGAATAGAGGGCTGATTGTCGTATCTCAATGCAACCTGGCAGCAATCCTTTGCAATTGTATTCCTGCATCCCCATTGTCACAAAACATTTCTTTTGAAATAATCTATTCACTTCTGGCTGTTCGTTAGGTCACACTGATGGCAAGAAACTTGATGGTAGTGAGTACCCATCATTTGCACATGCAAATTGCTTAAACAGTGCCCAAAATAAAAGTTGCCTAATTCAAAAAAAGAGATCAAGAATGTTTCTAGTGCTTGAAAAAGTCATTCAAAGCTTCTTTATTGTCCCTATTTTCCTCCCATAGGCCGGTGTTTCATGCACAATTTCTGCCCCAATAAGTCAACCTACTGTCTCGGTGTAGTAGTCAAAGAGCAAAGCTTAGAGATACATTTTAATGCCAAACTCAGTTAATAGCACTGTTTAGAAGGTGGAGCTTTCAATCCAATTATATCACTGGAAGTAAGACGGCAATGAAAAATGGAGACACTGTCCCACCAACAGTGGCACAGCTCTAGACCAAGGGCCTGGGTACCTGACAGTAGAGGTAATGGCATTCCAGCTGCAACAGGGTGCAAAGAATCATGGCAACAGTGTTGGACTTTGTGGTTTGTTTTTTCTGAGAGAAGGGACTCATGGTGAGGGAGTGATTTGAATGTGTCTTTTTCTTTTAGCCGTTTCTTCTTTCTCCTGGTTTTCAATCCTGTAAAAAGATGGTGCCAGAAAATGGCAATTTTGTACACTTTTCGCTGTACTCCTGTACACAACAACAAAATCTAAAATCCTAAAAAATAAAAATCTAAGTACAAAACAACCAACGTGGCACTGATGTCATATATCAGATTATGTTAAACCATTAATCATTCTTCCCAGGTGCTTTTAAAAAAGATTCCAAAATCCTCTGGCACTATTTTGGAAAATAAATATAATCAAGTTATCCCTGGTGTGCACTCTTACATTCATCCCAGAATCACAATAAAAAAAGATTACCAGGTCATGATCACGTTAGTGTTAGGAGGGGCTTGCTATGCAGAAATTGATTTCCTACACTTCAGAAATGATTACCCATCAAAAGTATTTCCAAAGTACTCCAAAAATTTTGAAATGCTGTGGAACATCCTGAGTGCATGAAATACATGATATAAACGCAAATATTCTTGCTACCATACCACAATATGCTTGGAAAGTATGAAATATGTTGCAGACATTCAGAGTTCCCAATTTCAATTACAACACCGTCTTGATGTGAAGTACAGAGGAAGAACACTTGCACACCATAATGTTCAACATCCCAAACAAGACAAAATTCAAGCATAACCAAATAGTCCCATCCTCAGATAATACACAACCTAAAAAAGGGAGCATGCCATTCACATCTTTAAAAAAGTGTATTTATTTGTTAATAGTTCGTGTGGACATTACAGTAACTGTCATGTCTTAATGGAAGAAAACTGAGTTTCAGCTTGCCTTTTCAGGATATTGAAGGAGGAAAGATACACAAGATAAACATCTTTATAAAGCAAAACAAAAAGCCAAAGGGAAACTAAATACATCCAATTTTAGACCCAGGGAAACTGAAACAACTAGTCATCAGTGATTAAGCAAGCAAATTTCTAACATGATGTTCCATTCAGAGTCATACAGTATGGAACCAGACCATTTGGTCCAACTCACCATGCCACCAGGGTTTCCCATTTGCCCAGACTTCTTTTTATACCTTGGCTATTCATGAGCCTGTCCAAATGTCTTTTAAAGTGTTCTGACTATATCTACACCTACTACTTACTTGGGCAGTTCATTTCACATACAAAATCATCCTCTGAGAAAAAGTTGCCTGTCAGATCTATTCTAAATCTTCCTCCTTTCATCTTAAAATTATGCCTGCCTGTTTTGATCTCCCCTGACCCAAGGGAAAAGACTTTGGCTCTTCACCATGACTTTATATACTTCTATAAGGTCACCCCTCAACATTCTATGCTCCAGAGAAAGTAGTCCAAGCCTATCCAGTCTCTGAGCTGAAACCCTCCAGTCCTAGGAACATGCTTTTCAAAATTTTTCTGCAACTTTCCCAATTTGATAAAATGCTTCCTAAAGCAGGATGACCAGAACTGTGCACAATACAAATTCGTCAAAATGTTTTTCTGCATGATAAAATCCAAGGAAAAGCTAGTACAGTTCTACAACTACAACAATGAACAATCTTACTTTCGAACTGTTTTATGACCTCAGACCAAAGTCATCGTAACTAATTAAGTACTTATAAGGCCGACTAGAAGTCAGTGTCATGTAGGGAAACATAATGGTCCATTTGAACAGAGTAAAGCCCTACAAACTCCAATCAAACTTGAAAGATATGATGCTAGCTCAGGGATAAATGTTGGCCTCAACTTAAATCTTTGTTTCATTGGTAGATTGAACGTCAACTTAATTCTCAACCATAATACAGGTCTGACAGTGCTGCACTTTCACAATATAACTGTGATGAGCAGGTGCCAGTGTTGGACTGGACAAGACAAAAGTTAAAAATCACAACACCAGGTTATAGTCCAACAGGTTTATTCAAAAAAACTAGCTTTCAGAGCACTGCTCCTTTGTCAGGTAGCTCGTCGGGCAGGATCATAAGAAACAGAATTTATTGCGCAAGATCATAGTGTCACACAACCAATGCAATATATTAAACAAATCTGGATTCATCTTTCATCTTTATAGAATGGATTGCAGCTTTTGATTCATTAATATGTCAATCCCAGAACTACTTACAAGTTAAATTTTCGATAATTTAAAGGTTTTTATAAAAAAGTTTGACTGAAGATTGGAATACAGACAGACTCTGGCGTCACATCTTTAATGCATTGTCTGTGTTGAGAAATCAGTTTTTTTTGTATATAGATAGTTATGATATAGAAATCAACTATTTAGAGTCAGATGTACAGCAGCCTTCAGTCCAACTTGTCCATACCGACCAGATATTGCAACCCAAACTAATCCCACCTGCCAGCACCCAGACCACATCACTTCAAAGTCTTCCTATTCATTAACCAATCTGGATGCCTTCTAAATGCTGAGTGTGTGTTGCTGGGCAAGCACAGCAGGTCAAGCAGCATCCCAGGAGCCGGAGAATTGACATTTCAGGCATGAGCCCTTCATCAGGAATGAGATTTATGGACCAGGAGGGGAAGTGCAGTTTGGGGTGGGGGGGGGGGGGGGGGGGGGGGGGGGGGGGGGGGGGGGGGGGGGGGGGGAATGATGGATGGGTGGAGAGGGGAAGTGGTGGAAGGCTTAGAAAGCAATAGATGGATGAAGGTGATAAGTCAGAGGGATGAAGTGTTGGGTGCAGGGTTGGAGGCTTGGCACTGGGATAATGTGGGGGTGGAGGGTGGGGAAAGAAATAAGGAAGCTGTGAGAATTCACATTAATCCCGTGTGGTTGCAGGGTCCCAAGGCTGAATATGAAGCGTTCTTCCTGTAGGCGTCAGGGGGTAACGGTTTGGCAGTGGAGGTAGCCCAGGACCTGCATGTCCTTGGGAGGAATGGGGGATGGGGGTTGAAGTGTTCAGCCATGGGCGGTGGGGTTGGTGGCAGCAGGTGTCCCAGAGAAGTGCTCTGAAACAATCCAAAAGGCAGCCTGTCTCCCCGATATAGAGGGGACCACACCGGGTGCAATGGATGTAGTAGCGACAGTGGGAGAGGTAGAGGTGAATTTCTGACAGATGTTGAAGGATCGCTGGGACCTTGGACAGAGGTGAGGGGAGTGCTGTGGGTGCAGATTTTGCACTTCCTGCAGTGGCAGGGAAAGGCACCAGGTGTGGGGTGTGGGCTGGTGAGGGGCATGGACTTGGCGAGGGAGTCGCAGAGGGAATAGTCTCTTTAGTATGCTGATTGGGGTAGGGAGGGAAATATATCTTTGGTGGCGAAGACCATTTGGTGGTGGCAGAAGTGGTGGAGGATGATGCGATGTTGGTGGATGTTGGAGGAGGTTGGTGTAGTGGAAGGGGAGAACCGCGGGCTCGGTCCTTGTTGCGTTGGGAGGGCTGGGGTTCAAGGGTGGTAGTGCGTGAAGTGGAGGAGATGCACTGGAGAGCATCATCAACCATATGGGAAAGGAAGTTGTGATCATGAAAGGAGGCCATCTGGGACTTTGAGGTGGAATTGGTCATCCTGGGAACAGATGCAGTGGAGGGAGAGGAATTGAGAATAAGGGTGGCATTCTTACAGGAGGTAGGGTGGGAGGATGTGAAATCTAGGCAGATGCTACAAGCCCACCGACTCCCACAGCTACAGAAAGTCCCAGATGGCCTTTTCCTTCCATGATACATCCCATCATACTCCACCACTTCTGTCCTTCCAAACAGACCCTACCAAAGATATATTTCCTTCCCTATGCCTATCAATGTGCTGGAAAAACCAATCCCTCTGCAACTCCCTCGTCAGCTCCACACCCCCTAGCCAACCCACATCCCACTCCTGGCACCTTCCCCTGCCACTGCAGGAAGTGCAAACCCGGTGCCCATATCACTCCCCTCACCTCCGTCCAAGTCCCCAAGGGATCCTTCCATATCCGTCTGTAATTTACCTGTACCTCTACCAATTTTGTTTCACCAATCCCATTTCCCCGTGGCTGAACACCAACACCCCCTCCCTCTCTACCAAGGATATGCAGGTGCTTGGCCTCCTACACCAAACTGTTGTTTTTTTTATTTCAAAAATATACTTTATTTGTAAAATAATCAAAATAATTTGATGGTCTGTACATTTGGTCATGCCATACATATGTCAACATTTAAATACACAGATCAGAAATTATCATTGTTATATACAGGTTTGTGCCTTTCTCACTTATACGCCCATATATTTAGCTGAGGTGTCAGCAGAGCCCAAACGACTGCATGGGCCCCCTGATCTTCTTTAGGCAGGCAGATGTTAAACGGTGGTCTTTCCCCACCGTGCCTTGGCGGCAGCTGCCCCAAGCTTCAGCCCGCCCCTCAACACGTAGTCCTGGACCTTGGAATGTGCCAGTCTGCAACACTCAGTCGGGGTCAACTTCTTCAGCTGGAAGATAACAGGTTTCGGACCACCCAGACAGCATCCTTCACCGAGTTGATGATCCTCCAGGCACAGTTGATGTTTGTCTCAGTGTGCGTCTCGGGGAACAGGCCGTAGAGCACGGAGTCCCGCGTCACGGCGCTGCTCGGGACGAACCTTGACAAACACATTGCATTCTTCCCCAGACTTCCTCTGCATAGGCACATTCCAGAAGGTGTGTGATAGTCTCTTCCCCCCGCAGCCGCTTCAAGGGCAGCGTGTGGTGCGGCTGAGAGTCCGGGCGCGCATAAAGGATCTCACAGGCAGAGCCCTTCTCACCACCAGCCAAGCCATGTCTGGGTGCTTGTTGGACAGTTCTGGCGATGAGGCATTCTGCCAAATGGCTTTGAGAGTCTTGTCAGGAAACCGCTCGATAGGATCCGCCCTCTCCTTTTCCCGAAGAGTCTTGAGGACTCTACGTGCTGACCACTTCCTGATGGACATGTGGTCAAAAGGTGTTTTTCTTCATAAACTTCTCCATGAAGGACAGGTGATACAGAATGGTCCAACTACTCGGAACGTTCCGCGGCAGCGAGGCCAGGCCTATCCTTCGCAACACCGGGGACAGGTAGAACCTCAGTACGTAGTGACACTTGGTGTTTGCGCACCGGGGATCCATGCACAGCTTGATGCAGCCATACACAAAGGTGGCCATCAGGGTGAGGGTGGCATTGGGTGTATTTTTTCCCCCGTTGCCCAAATCTTAGTATAGCAAGTCCCTTTGGACCCGGTCCATCTTTGAACTCCATATAAACTGGAAGATGGCCCGGGTGTCTGCAGCGGCGCAGGTTCTGGGAATAGGCCAGACCTGTGCCACGTACAACAGCAATGACAGTGCCTCACACCTGATGACCAGGTTTTTGCCCGTGATGGAGAGCGACCGTAGCTTCCATCTGCCCAGTTTCTGTCTCACTTTACTGATACGCTCTCCCAAGACTTGGCGCACGCCCCAGCCCCCCGAACCAAATACCCAGCACCTTCAGGTAGTCGGTCCTGACGGTGAAGGGGATCGAGGATTGGTCCACCAAACTGTTACCATCTGACGCCTCGAGGAAGATCACCTTATATTCTACCTTGGGACCCTGTAACCACACAAGATTAACGCGGATTTCAACAGCTTCCTCATTTCTCTTCCCAACACATTATTTCAGTGCCAAGCCTCCAACTCGGCACCGCCCTCCAGACCTGTCCATCACTCTCCCCTCTGACCTATCATCTTCTCCTCACCTTCATCCACCTATCACTTTTTCAGTTACCTTCCCCCTCCCATTTATCTCTCAGCCCCAGCCCACAAGCCTCATTCCTGATGAAGGGCTTATATGCCCAAAACATCAATTCTCTTGCTCCTCAGATGCTGCTTGACCTTCTGTGCTTTCCCAGCAACATTAGAGTAGAGTCAATCTCCAGCATTTGCAGTCCACACTTTCTTCTAGACTTTTAAATGTTGCAATTGTACTAGACTCTACTGCTTCTGGCAGCTCATTCCATAAACTTAGCACCCTCTGCATGAAAAGGTTGCCCCTTAGGTCTTCTTTATATCTTTCCCCTCTCACCCTAAACCTATGCTTTCTAGTTCTGGACTCCCCCACCCCAAGGATAAGACCTTGTCTATTTGTCCTATCCATGCCCCTCTTGATTTTATAAACATCTATTAGGTCACCCTTCAGTCTCTGATGCTCCAGGAAAAAACAGCCCAGCATATTCAGCCACTCCCAAAAGCTCAAATTCTCCAACCCTGGCAACATCCTTGTAAATTTTGTCTGAACCCTTTCAAGTTTCACAACATCTTTCCAATAGGAAAGAGACCAGAATTGCACACAATATGCCAAAAGTGGCCCAACAAATGTCCTGTACAGCTGCAACATGTCCTCCCAACCCCTGAACTCAATACTCTGACCATTAAAAGGCAAGCATACCAAACGCTGCCTTCAGTATCCTATCTACCTGCGACCCAATTTCAAGGAGCTATGAACCTGCACTCCCAAGGTCACTTTGTTCAGCAACACTCCCTTGGACCTTAACATTAAGTCTATTAGTCCTAAGATTTGCTTTCCCAAAATGCAGCACCTCACATTTATCAGAATTAAACTCCATCTGCCACTTCTCAGCCCATTGGCCTATTTGATCAACATCCTATTTTAATCTGAGGTAACCTTCTTTGCTGTCCACTACATCTCCAATTTTGGTGTCATCTGCAAACTTACTAACTAAACCTCTTATGCTCACATCCAAATCATGATTATAAATAATGAAAAATAGTGGGCCCAGCACCGATCCTTGTGGCACTCCACTGGTCACAGGCCTCCAAATCTGAAAAACAACCCTCCACCACCACCCTCTGTCTTCTACCTTTGAGTCAGTTCTGTATCCAAATGGCTCGTTCTCCCTGTATTCCGAGATCTAACATGGCCAGTTTCCCATGGGAACCCTGTTGAATACCTTACTGAAGTCCATATAGATCACGTCTACCACTCTGCCCTCATCAATCCTCTTTGTTACTTCTTCAAAACTCTCAAATCAAGTTTGAGAGACATGACTGCCCATGCACAAAGCCATGTTGACTATCCCTGATCAGTCCAGGCCTTTCCAAATGCATCTAAATCCTGTCCCTCAGGATTCCCTCCAACAACTTGCCCACCACCAACATCAGGCTCACCAGTCTATAGTTCCCTGGCTTGTCTTTACCACCTTTAAGTAGTGGCACCACATTAGCCAACCTCCAGTGCTTCTGGTACCTCACCTGTGACTATCGATGATACAAGTATCTCAGCATTTGACAAGCCTCCGCTCAATAGACAACATCAGATGATGCAATTCTATCACTTGAATTGTAATTTATATATTTTCCAAAACATGTTTAATATTAAAGATTATTTCACACATCCACTTTAAATGAAATTCTGACAGTATCAGTGAAAATTACTTGCACTTTAGTGCCTTGTAAAGATCAATATGACTACTACATACTTTAAGGTAAATAAAAACATAAAAGCAAAGATAATACAGAGTTAATGACCCAACTCTAATCACAACCAGCTATAGTGAAGATTTCATACATTTGTGAACCTGGATATTTGATTAATGGCACATGGGACTTTAGCTTTCAGCACTGTGAAGGTATTTTTTGTTTGAAGAAAGGATTATAATATCATTTACAACTGTGAGCAAACGGCAGCCTTTCCCATAAGTCTGTGACTTCAGCTAAATGATTTAAAAAGCTACCTGGCAAGATAATTGTTGTTTATTGTCAACTTGAACTTTTATAGTTGCAGGAGGAGGAGAGAACACAGCAGAAACAGGTGGCTGTTCATTAGAAAAGTTCCATAAACAGCTACTTAAAATGCAAAGTTTTGACTTTATTTCTTCATAAGTCAGATAGTTAGCCAGAAACTCAAACTCTGACTTTCTGGCTAACTATCTGACTTTTCTCACTGAACTTTAAGAAATAAAGTTAAAGCTTTGACTGCCTAAGGATTTTTTTGGAGTTTCAGTTGGGCAGTCCTGCAGAGTACTTGACCGAAGCTGGATGTGGGAAGCTGTTTTTCCCTCAGAAAGGAAGAGCATTTTGAAATTGTTTTTAGAAAAGGTGACCTCATTATAATGGGTTTAGTTTTTAGAAAGGTGCAGACCAGAAGTGTTTGGCCAAAACTCTAAAATGGTTTATTTGAAGTTGATAAAGTTTATGTTCAGTTCTACAATTAATCAAGGAAGAGGTATCAGATTCTCAGTCTGGGAATTGGCACTAAAGTTAAGTCAAGTCATATGTGGGATACATAAGGACAATATCTTCAAACATTTGAGCACTAATTGGATTCTGTTGGGATTAATGGAAATGTATGTTTGTTTTGCAAAGTCTTGAAAATGAATAAGTAAATATTTTTCAAATTTATCTTCATAAATTTTGTACAAAAGACTGTTACTGTTCAACCTGAAATAGAATATTTCAGTGAAAGACCACCTTGTTAAATCCAAAACTGCATGTGTCATCTATCAAGCCAGATTTCAATCTCTGATCAGATTTCTCTAGTCATAACTTTATAATGATGTATCAATAACCTCAAGAGAATATGTTTAATAGCTAACCACCATGTTAACCAACTGGCAATAAAACCAGGTTTCATTCTGGAATCTGACTTTGAAACAGGCAGCATGATAGCTCAGTGGTTAGCACTGCTGCCTTACAGCACCAGGGACCTGGGTTCGATTCCAGCCTCAGGCAACCGTGTGTGGAATTTGCACATTCTCCCAGTGTCAGCGTGGGTTTCTCTAGGTGTTCCAGTTCCCTCCCACAAGCAAAAGATGCACAATTCAGGTGAATTGGTCATGCTGAATTGCCCAGAGTGTAGGAGAATGGTTCTGGTGGGTTTCTCTTTGGAGGGTCAGTGTGGACTTGCTGGGCCGAAGGGCCTGTTTCTGTACTGTAGGAAATCTAATTTAATCCACATTACAAATCAGTTGAAATCATAAATTCCTTTCATTAGGAGATGCTGTGTTAAGAAACACTCAATATTGTAAGCAGATTAACAATACACAACAGCTTCTCTAATCCTAAAATCAGGCCTTCTCACACTAAAGCATATCAAGCAAAGCATTTTTTCCCCCTATATTTAGGTTTCGACTATTGAGCCTTCTGATGCTGATGCAGTCAAAATGACCTTTGCGATCTCTGATGAGTCATCCACAAAGATTCATAACATGCAGTTAGTTTATTGTTTGCTACCCTTCAAACTTAAACTCTGTTCTAGTCAATACCACAGAATGTTCAAATGCATGCCACATTCAACCTGATCTGTAGGAATGCTGTGATCTTTTAAACATTTTCGTAAATCAAAAATGTATGTTTTCCATCAAGTTTATAAAGTTCATTTTATCTGATCTTTGAAGGACAAGATATACAAACTTGGTACCAGGCCTTACCACGTTTGTTCTTGGTGTTGCAAAATATTTTGGGGAGTGACATGAGATGGATAGGGCAAAGGTAGGCGCAGTTGATTGAATTAAGTAACAGCCATTTTGAATTTTGGCATACATACATGATGAATCCTGGACATTGAAGATAGTTTTGGATACTGAAAGGTTTAAAGTCCCTGGCAGCATCTGGCCACAGTTACAAAAGAATTACATAACTGAATAAGGATTTACTCTAAGCAGTCAAAGTGTCCAACTGTCTTGCAGCGATGGTATACTGGCAGATGCCATTGGTCTTGATAGTCTGAGGAACAAATTAAGAGTGAAAGTCAGGATAAAGACCAAAACTTGAGGGTGCTAGTATCTACTATTACTGGAAAATGATAGAATGTGAAAAAGATTTCAGAGTACAAAGGGACCTTGATCAGATTGGTCAATGAGTGACGGATGAAGTTTTATTTAGGTAAGTGAGTTATTGCATTTTGGTAAGGCAAATCAGGGTAGGATTTACTTACTTAATGCGAAGGTCCTGGGGACTGTTGCTCAACAAAAGATCTCTGTTTAGAGGGACATCATTCCTTGGAAATGGTAGGAATGGTAGATTCCTTCATTGGTCAGTGCATTGAGTATAGGAGTTAGGATGTTACGTTGTGGCTGTACAGGACATTAGGCCACTTTTTCAACCCTGTGTACAATTCTGGTTGCCCTCCTATAAGCAGGATGGTGTTAAACTTGAGGGTGCAGAAAAGATTTAAAAGCACATTGCCAGGTCTGGAGAGTTTGACGCTGATCAGGATGGGGCATTTTTCCCCTGGATCAGAGGCTGAGGGATGACCTTCTAGAGATGTATAAAATCATGAGGGGCATGGATTGGGTGAATAACCAAGATCTTTTTCTTAGGGTGGGAGAGGTCCAAAACTAGAGTGCATAGGTTTAAGGTGAGGGGGGAGGATTTAAAGAGGACCAGAGGGATAACTTGTTCAAGCAGATGGTGCATGTATGGAACAACTTGCCAGACAAAATAGTGGAGGCAAGTATAATTTCAACATTTAAAAGACAACTGGATGGAATAGGAAAGGCTCATGGAGAAATGGGCCAAATGTGACAAGGTCAGGTGGGATGTCTGGTCAGAGCAGACAAGTTGGACTGAAGGGTTTGTCTCTGTGCTGTATGACGATGACTGACTGTACAATGGGTCACGTAACAGGTTAAAAGTGAAGCAGCAAATCAGTGTCCTCCATAAACTCTACCCTCCAAGTAGCACTTTGCAAACATCACTAACTACAGGCTTCAATCTATCACCATTCTACTCCTTCAACCAACACCAAGATCATACTGGATCATTCACAAGCATGAAGGAGTGAGGTATTTGGGGGCAGAAATTGGGAGAACTGGACATTTGGCAACTTTCACCTACATGCTGGTTTTGTTCCCTCAAAGTCCCAAACTCCTCCTGTTTCTGGACCTTAAGCTTCTCTCTTAAGATACATTTAATCTCTGGTCAATGGGGATGGTGGGAGGAGAGGCACAAAACAGCAAACTGCAAATCAGTAATTCCGTAAATCTGTTACAAGGAAATTTTTGCATGAAGGAGGCTATAACAAGACATTTACAACATCTTATCCAAATTAGCAGAGTCAACACAGTTTGACAAATTTATTGGAGTTATTTATTTGAAGAAAAAAAATGCAACACAGATAAAGCGAACCTGTACATGTAGTACCAAGAGTTTTGCACAGGCATTTAACAAGGGGTCATACCAGAAAGTTACTGCACAAAATGAAAGCTTAATGCAGAGATCAACAGAGCACGAATAGAGAATCAATTGGTTAACAGGAAGTGGAGAATCAACATAAACAGGCCATTTGCAGGTTGACAAGATGCAATAAGTGAATGGCCACAGAGAATGCTGGGGCCTCAACCGCTGAGTTTCTCAGAAAAAGTGAGGATTGCAGATGCTGGAGATCAGAGTTGAGCGCATGGTGCTGGAAAAGCACAGCCAGTCAGGTAGCATCCGAAGAGCAGGAGGATTGACGTTTCAAGCATATGCTCATCAGGAATGAGGCTTCTTGGGGGGGGGGGGGGGGGGGGGGGCGCCATTGAGGGAGGTGACAATGCAATAGGTAGATGGAAGTGAGGGTGAAGGTGATAGGTCAAAAAGGAGGGTGGAGCAGATAGGTGGGAAGGAAAATGGACAGGTAGGACTGTTCAAGAGGGTGGGGCCAAGTTGGAAGCTTGGATCTAGGATAAAAAAGGATGGGGAGGGGGAAAAATGAGGACACGCGAAATCCACATGGGACCCTCCAACCACAAGGGATCAAAGGTGAAAGATAAGGCGTTCTTCCAGGCATCAATGGTAAGGGTTTGACAATGGAAGCAGTCCAGAACCTGCATGTTCACGGAGAAGTGGGAGGGGAAGTTAAACTGTTTAGTCATGGAGTGGTGGGGTTTTCTCGTACATGTCCTAGAGATGTTCTCTGAAGTGTTCCCCAAGTAACCTTCCTGTATCTCCAATGTAGAGAAGACCACATTGGGAGCAGACACAGTAAATGACCTAAGTGGGAGTGCAGTAAACCTCTGATGGTCTGACAGATGTGGAGGGCTCCTATGAAGCCTTGGATGGAGATGGGGGCAGGGAGGTAGAGATATGTGTGGGTGCAGGTTTTGAAATTCTTGTGGCAGAGTGCCAAGAGGGGAGGGTGGATTGGTGAGGAGGGCACAGACCTAACAGGGGAGTCAGAGGGAATGGTCTTTGCAGAATGTGGATTGAGTGGTGGTGGTGGTGGGGGGGGGGGGGGGGGGGGGGGGGGGGGGGGGGGGGGGGGGGGGGGGAGAGAATATCCTGAGTGGTGGGGTCTGTTTGTAGCTGACGGAAATGGTAGAGGATGATGTGATGTATCTGGAGGTTGTTGGGGTAGGAGGTGAGGACCGGGAGGAGTTTTGTCCTTGTTGTATTTGAATGAATGGGGTTCGAGGTCAGAGGTGCAGCAAGTGGAGGAGATGCACTGGAGGGCATCATCGACCATGTGAGGGGGGAAATTGTGGTCTTAAAAGAAGGTCGCCATCTGCTACGTTCTGTGGTGCAACTGGTCCTCCTTGGAGCAGGTGTGGTGGAGTCGGAAAAATTGGAATCGAGGGATAGCATTTTTACATGAGGCAGGGTGGGAAGTGGTGTAATCCAGGTAACTGTGGGAGTAGGTGGTCTTGTAGTAGATGCCAGTGTTCAGTTGGTCGCCATTAACAGAGATGGAGGGGTTCAGGAAGGGGAGAGAGGTGTAAGATGGTCCAGGTGAACTTAAGGTTGGGCTGGAACATATTAATGAAGTTGATGAACTGTTCAACCTCTTCATGGGAGCACGAGGTAGCATCAGTACAGTTTTCAATGTTGCGGAGGAAAAACGTGGGGAATGGTGGTGGTGTAGCTGCAGAAGATGGTCTTTTTCCATGTACCCACAACTTGAAGGAGGACCTGAATGTATTGTTGCAAAATTTGTGTCATTAGATAGGAAAGGAAGTTGTGGACAGGATGGAAGTCTGCTCAAAGACTTGGATAGTTTAAGTGGGCACAAATTTGACAGATGGCATATAATATTGTTAAATTTGAACTTGTCACTTTGGTAAAAAGCATAGAAAAGCAGCACGTTATTTAAATGAGGAAGACTGCAGGACTCTCTTGTACAGAGAGATCTAGGTATCCTGATGCATAAATCACAGTCAGGTGATGAGCAGAGAGACAGGCGGGATGAGCAGAGAGAGGATAATAGTGAGGGTGCACTGAGAGGGAGACAGCAGTGGGAAAAGAGATTGGCCACCTTTTCCAACAATGAACTAGAAACCTTTGAAATTAAGAGGCGGCTTGTTACACTTTAAGCATGGGTGATGGCCTGCCTAACTGTTGGTAAACAGCGATGGTTGTTTTTGTAAAAGCATTACAGTTAGGGATTACCATGGGTGGAATGGTCTGTCAAACAATATTAGTTCCTGCCTAATCAAACACTTTCTGGTCGTGTTGCAATTACAATACAACTTACAAGCATTTTCTCCCCCTCATTCAGTCATGCAATGTAGGCAAAGCTGCATAAGCCAGTATTTACTGCCCATACCCAAATGACCAGTGGGCAGTTAAAGTTCAACTGTGGGTCTGGAGTCACACATAGGCCAGACCAGGTAAGGATGGCAGATTTTCTTCACCAAAAAAAAAGGACATTAGTAAACAAGACTTTCTTCACAACAAATGGTTACATGGTCACCATTAGGTTTGCTTTTGTTCCTGTGTAAGGTTTTTAATTGTCATAACTTACAAATTTCAGAAGATTTCCATGAATTAGACAGAAATATTGTCCATCATCTTCAAGCAGAATTGTGTTTTGATTTATTGCCACTGGCATCTTTCTGGAGACCACGTCTACAGAGCAGCAACACCAGAGATAATCTCAATAAGTTCCTTGGTAAAAGCAGTTGTCTAGAACAGTTCGTTGTCAATGCCACACTTATCAATAAATTTCAGAACCATTCTTGCTGGAACTATCCATAACAGTCATCCTACCTCACTTGTGGAGGATTCTTTTAAGCTCAATTAAATGATATTTGCTAGAGAGAACTCGTTAGTTTTGTATAACATCTGCAATTTCATTACAGCTACCAATGTCCTCAGAATTTCTAAGAGTCTCAGAAGAGAATCCTGGCTTCGCATCAGTCATAAGGAATCACAGACCTAAACTTGTTGAATATCACAGAATGCTGATCAAACTCAAAGCCAATATACAAGATCTCAGATGCAAAAATTGAAGCGTCAGAACATGTTGATTGCTTCTAGTCCACTTCCTTGAAACCTTTTTCTACTCAACAAATTCCAAGGAAAAGGTAATACAATTCTGCAACTTGAACAGTGAATGAACTTACCACTTGCGTGAACATCACCAGCACTTTATTTCCATGCAGCAGTGTTCTCACTTTCTCACTAATAGGAGCTATCTTAACGTCTTTTCCGGCAGCAGGCAACTCCTGTATTTGATTTATGATCTTTCAACACTTCAGAAGAAATCACCACAATGAGAAGACACTCCAATTATCAAGTATCTGGCTTAGCTTTCAAGTGTTTGAATTCCTGCTTTCTACTGTTCTATAAACTTTTGCTGGTTTCAGTTGTCTGTACTCTTGCAGATTTTGCCACAGCCACAACTTTCAGGGATTGGGTAACATTTTGGATATTTTCAAAAGGACTTGAAGTGCCTGATGTCCATCAGAGTTACCATGTTTCTAACATGGCCCCATTGAGGCTTAAATCGCCAAGCACTGTACCTTGCGAACATGGTGAATCCTACCCCAGTGGATGCAGCTGAAGGGTAGCTTTTTACTCAAGGTTTCCTAGTCAAATTATAAAACACAATCTGTCATGTTGACATTTGAACCCATGCATCAGAACATTAGACTGGGGTTCTATATTTCTAATCAGTGACATTGCCACCAACCCTCTGCCTCTTCACACACCTTTGGAAATATGACCGAACCATTTGTCACATAACAGATATACAGTCCTTATTTGCAGTAGTCAATAGTTTTATGCCATTGCCTACAAGAAATAATAGCCAAGAGAAATCTTTTGATGAAGTGAGGCGAAGGGTTACAAAAACAAGTTCCAGGAAAAAATTCAGCAGGTCTGGTAATATCTGTGGAGAGAAAGCAGAGTTAATGTTTTGGGTCCGGAGATCCTTCTTCAGAGCTGGCTGTAGCCAGACAATGGTTGGTATCGACTTTTATTTGGGGGGGGGGGGGGGGGGGGGGGGAGAGAAGGAAGGGGGGTTGGAGATTGCTTTTCCCAATAGGTGGCAACAGTCCAAAAGGCGATAAAAATGTTGGGAAGACAAAGAACCAGAGATAGGTCAGGCTGGGAGAATGAATGGCAGCTAAATGGAGACAATTAATAGTTGAGAAAAGGGCTACAGCAACTCATGTGATGCACTCCCCACCCCATACCCACACACACTCGAGTGGCAGTCTCTGCCCCCACCCCAGCTCCTAGCTCCTATCCCTGCCGTGTTCACACCATTCCCCCAGACTTTTCCCTCACTGAGGATGAACATTCAGTCCTCAGCAAAGTCCTCACCTTCATCTCTCTACGCTCCCAGATTGAGTTTGACATGCGTTGAGATGTTGAACATTTCTTGTGCTGCCTTCACCTCTGGTGCCACTTTTTCAATAAAGACTCACACCCACCCGCTGAGGCCCTCTTCTCTTGCCTCCAACTCGCCCCATCCACCTGACGTCCCATGCTGGTCTGTTGCCTGGCCTTGATCTTTTCAATTCTAAGTGCCACCATGACATACTGCCTCAACCTGCCACCCCCCTCACCCATTCCAACCTCCCGCCCTCGCAAAGGGCAGCCCTCCACTCCCTCTGCTCCAACCCCAATATCACCAAACCAGTAGACAAGGTTGGTGTTGTGGTAGTTTGGCGCATTAACGTCTGCACTGCTGAAGCCAGGCATTAACTCATTGACACCTTCTCAGATTGCCCCCTCAACCACGACCTCACCTCCCATCACCAAACTATCCACCACCAAATCACCTCAGGGGATCTCCCATCCGCAGCCTCCAGCCTCATCGTCCGCAAACCCCGCACTAACTGATTCTACCACTCACCGAAGATTCACAAATCTGACTTCCCAGGTCGACTCATTGTCCCAGCATGTTCCTATCCCACTGAACTCATCTCTGCATACTTTGACACGGTCCTATCCCCCTTGTTGAGTTCTTTTTCGGAGGTTCTTACACACTTGATGCAACTCCAAACGCCAACTTCTGTGAACAAAAAATTTTATTAAGCACAGTACAATACAAGCTTTGGAGAAACTCTGAACACTCGTGGCCATGATTGCAAAGCTTGTCAAGGAAAGCAATTCCTGAACAAAGGAATCAGTCCTTCATTTAAACAAAATCTTGACATCACAGTTGGTTATGCCCACATGACAACCCCCAGTCACTCCCTGACAGTCACATGCCACTCAAGATCAATGCAGTGACCACCTCACCTCCAGAAACAATGTAATGCAAATCATCCCTTAATGGCCAGATCTGGTGTGAATTATGCTTTTTTTAAAAAACAAACTAGAGGGAGTAGTCAGAATTCCAACTATAGTGTTCTTATTAATTTCTGAATGGGGCATGAAAATGTAAATATTAGGAAATGACAATGTAAATGGATTTTGAATAACTGGGAAATAGCTATGCAAATGGCTTTGAATGCGAAGAGATGGAAATGTGATTTCCTTAATTTACCTGCAAGTCAGAGGGCTCCGGACATCCAATTGTCTGCAGGTCAGCAGAGCAAGTTAACTCTTTAATATCACACCCTTAGTCCAAAAGCTCCCCACCTTCTTTTGGGACACCATCCACACCCTTCACCTCCTCCAAGTCTTTCATTTTACAAGCCTCCTCCGCATGATCTTCACCATGAACATCCAGTCCCTGTACACATCTATCCGCCATGACAAAGACGTCCAAGCCCTCCATTTCGTCCTCTCATGCCATCCCAACCTGAACCCTTTTACTGACACCCTCATCCACCTGGCTGAACTGGTCCTCATCCTTAACAACTTCTCCTTCCAATCCACCAAACCAAAGGGGTAGCCATGCGCAGCCACATGGGACCCAGCTATGCTTGTTTGGTTCGTGGAACAGTCCATCTTCCACAGCTACACCTGCATCATTGCCCACCTTTTCCTCCACTACACTGATGACTGTATTGGTACTACCTCATGATTCCACGAGGAGGTTGAACAGTTAATCAACTTCACTACCACCTTTCACCCCAATCTCAAATCCACCTGGACCACCTTGGACATGGACCTCTTCCTGGTCCTCTCCATCTCCTACGACACACTAACCACGGACATCTACTACAAACTCACTGACTCCCACAGTTACCTGGACTACACCTCCTCCCATTTTGCCTCCTGTAAAAACACCATCCCTTATTACCAATTCCCATGATGACCAATTCCAATACAAAAACACCAGATGGCCTCCTTCAAAGACTACAATTTCCTCTCTGACATAGTCAATGATACCCTCCAGCACATTTCCACTGCTTCTTGCACCTCCACCCTTGAACCCCATCCCTCCCAACTCAACAAGGACAGAACACCCAGTCCTCATCTTACACTCCACCAACCTCCACATACATTGCATCGTCCTCCGCCACCTACAGACTCCACCACTTGGGATCTATTTCCCTCCCCACCCCTGCCAGCATTTTGGAGAGACCATTCCCTCAGAAACTCTTGGTCAGATCCACACACCCCACCAACCCTCACCCCACTCCTAACACCTTCCCCTGCCACAACAGGAAGCGCAAAACTGTACCCATACCTTTGCCCTCCAAAAGCCCCACACAATCCCTGCCATCTGACAGATTTACCTGTGCCAACAATTATGTCATCTACTGCATTCGTTGCACCCAAAGTGGTCTCCTCTACATCGGGGAGACAGGATGCCAACTTGGGGATTTTTTCAGAGAACATTCCTGGGACACCTGCACCAACCAAGCCCTCCACCCAGTGACTGAGCATTTCAACTCCCCCTCCCACTCCATCAAGGACATACCTTGGATGCGGCCTGACCTGCTGTGCTTTATTAGCACCGTAGTCTCGACATCTATGTGATCACAAGGGCTGGTGCGAGGGTGTAAGGGGTAAAGACATGAGAGAAGGTGCTCAAGCCCTTAAATTCTTGAAATTGATAAGAGTCCAGAAAGCTGTAGGGTTCCCAAGCAAAAGATAACGCACTGGACTCCCAGCAAACTTGAGACAGAGATGTTGGCTAGGGTATATGGTGTGAAGAAGTGGCGGGCGACTGGAAGCATTCTGCCAACTGGTCGTTCAAATGTAGAGGAGCTCAATTGTTGGCAGCTAAATACAAGTGGACTCGATTGAGTGAGGTACAGGTAAAGCAGCACTTTACCTAGTGTTTAGAGCCTTAGATGGTGAAGAACGAGAAAATAAACAGGCAGGAGTTATATCTAGTGCGATTGCAGGAGAATTGTTGTGCGGATGTGCAAAGATGTTTGGAGTGGAGAAGTGGATCAGAGTGTCCCAGTGGGAATGGTCCCTGCAGAAGCTGTCAAAGGACAGGATGGGAATATATGTCTGGTGATGGCATCTGACTGATGGTTGCAGAAATAGTGGCTAATGATCCTCTGGATGTAGATGCTAGTGGGAAGATAGATTAGGACAATAGACACCATCATTGTGGGAGAGGAGAGAGGGGGGTAAAGGCCGAAGTACAGGAGAAGGATTGGACCCAGCTGAGAGCCCTGTCAATCACAGTGCTAGGGAATCCTCAGTGGAGGAAGAAGGTGGGCACTTCGGAATCACCTTGTCAAAACTGGCACCATCAAAACAGGTGCAACATTGTCTCTGTGACACTGCCTGAGTCATAGAGGTGTCAAGCATTGAAACAGACCCTTCCATCCAACTTGTCCATGCTGACCAGTTATCCTCAGTTAAACTAGCCCCATTTGTCAATATTTGGAAAATATCACTCTAATCTCCTCCAATTCACATACCCATCCAGATGCCTTTTACGTGTTGTAATTATACCAGCCTCCACCACTTCTTCTGGGCAGCCCATTCCATACACGCACCACCCGGTGCAAAAAGTTGCCCAGAAGATCCCTTTTAAATCTTTCCCCTCACCTTAAACCTATGCTCCTAGTTTTAGACTCCCACACCTCAGGGTAGAGACCTTGTCTACTTGTCCGATCCATTCCCCTAATGGTTTTATAAACCTCGTAAGATCATCCCTCAGACTCCAACTCTACAGAAAATAATCTTCAGCCTTTCCCTGTAGCTCAAGTCTTTCAACTTTTTAAGATCCTTGTAAATCTTTCCCGAACCCTTTCAAGCTTCACAACATTCTTCTTGGAGATAGTCTTCAATGCAAGTCAGAATCAATGGTCTGACCAATGAAGGCAAGCAATCCAAATGCCTTCTTCACTATCCTATCTACCTGAGATTCCAATTTCAATGAACTATGAACCTGCACTCAGAGGTCTCTTTGTTCAGCAATATTCCCCAGGACCTTACTATTGTGTGCAAGTCCGGCCTGATTTGCCTTGCCAGAGTGCAGCAGCTCATTTTTTCTAAATTAAACTCCATCTGAGACCCCTTGGCCCATTTGATCAAGATCCCGTTGTAATCCGAGGTAACCTCCTTCGCTGTCCATGACTCCTCATTTTGCAGTCATCAGCAAGCTTACTAACAATACATCCTATCTTTACATATAAATCATTTATATAAGTGACAATCTTAGTGGTACACTGCTGGTCACAGGCCTCCAGTCTGAAAAGCAACTCTCCACCATCACCCTTCTACCTTCAAAGCAGTTCTGTATCCAAATGGTTCCCATGAAGATCCTTGTCAAATGCCTTACTGAAGTTCATATAGATCACACCCATTGCTCTGCCCTCCATCATCTTACTACTTCAAAAAACTCAATCAAAATACTGGACGTCTTGTAACGCATGAC
Source organism: Hemiscyllium ocellatum (assembly GCF_020745735.1). Lineage (NCBI taxonomy): Eukaryota > Metazoa > Chordata > Chondrichthyes > Orectolobiformes > Hemiscylliidae > Hemiscyllium > Hemiscyllium ocellatum. The sequence goes on along the minus strand of NC_083410.1, from coordinate 31,307,839 downwards.
AATGTGGATAAATCCCCAGGACCTGATCAGGTGTACCCGGGAACTCTGTGGGAAGCTAGAAAAGTGATTGCTAGGCCTCTTGCTGAGATATTTGTATTATCGATAGTCACACTGGTGGTTGGCTAACATGGTGCCACTGTTTAAGAAGGGTGGTAAGGACAAGCCAGGGAACTATAGACCGGTTGGTCTGACATCAGTGGTAGGCAAGTTGTTGGAGGGAATCCTGAGGGACAGGATGAACATGGATTTGGAAAGGCAAGGACTGATTAGGGATCGTCAACATGGCTTTGCGCATGGGAAATAATGTCTCTCAAACTTGATTGAGTTTTTTGAGGAAGTAACAAAGAAGATTGATGAGGGCAGAGCAGTAGGTGTTATCTACATGGACTTCAGTAAGGCATTCAACAAGGATTCCCCCATGGGAGACTGATTAGCAAGGTTAGATCTCACGAAATACAAGGAGAACTAGCCATTTGGATACAGAACTGGTTCAAAGGAGGAAGACAGAGGATGGTGGCAGACAGTTGTTTTTCAGACTGGAGGCCCGTGACCAGTGACGTGCCACAAGGATCAGTGCTGGGTCCTCTACTTTTTGTCATTTACATAAGTGATTTGAACGTAAGCGTAAGAGGTACAGTTAGTAAGTTTGCGATTGACCACAAAATTGGAGGTGTAGTGGTCAGCAAACGAGGTTACCTCAGATTTCAACAGGATCTTGACCGGATGGGCCAATGGGCTGAGAAGTGGTAGATGGAGATTAATTCAGATACATGTGAGGTGCTGCACTTTGGGTAAGCAAATCTTAGCTGGACTTATACACTTAATGGTAAGGTCAGAGGGAGTGTTGCTGAACAAAGAGACCTTGGAGTGCAGGTTCATAGGTCCTTCAAAGTGGAGTCGCAGATAGATAGGATAGTGAAGGCGGTGTTTGGTATGCTTTCCTTTATTGGTCAGAGTATGGAATACAGGAGTTGGGAGGTCATCTTGCAGCTGTACAGGACATTGGTTAGGCCACTGTTAGAATATTGCGTGCAATTCTGGTCTCTTCCAATCGGAAATATGTCGTGAAACTTGAAAGGGTTTAGAAAAGATTTACAAGGATGTTGCCAGGGTTGGAGGATCTGAGCTACAGGGAGAGGCTGAACAGGCTGGGGTTGTTTTCCCTGGAGCGTCGGAGGCTGAGGGGTGACCTTATAGAGGTTTACAAAATTATGAGGGCCATGGATAGGATAAATAGACAAAGTCTTTTCCCTGGGGTTGGGGAGTCCAGAACTAGAGGGCATAGGTTTAGGGTGAGAGGGGAAAGATAGAAAAGGGACCTAAGGGGCACCTTTTTCACGCAGAGCATGGTATGTGTATGGAATGATCTGCCAGAGGAAGATGGTGGAAGCTAGTATCATTGCAACATTTAAAGGCATTTGGATTGGTATATGAATAGGAAAGTTTTGGAAGGATATGGACCGGATGCTGGCAGGTGGGACTAAATTGGGTTGAGATATCTGGTCGGCATGGACAGGTTAGACTGAAGGGTCTACTTCCATGCTGTATATCTCTATGACTCAGTTTGTGAGATACTATTTCCCATGCACAAAGCCATGCTGACTATCCCTAAATCAGTCCCTGCCTTTCCAAATACATGTAAATTCTGTCCTTCAGGATTCCCTCCAACAACTTGCCTACCACTGATTTCAGACTCACCAGTCCATCGTTCCCTGGCTTTTTCTTATTACCTTTCTGAAAGTGGCACCAAGTTAGCAAACACCCAGGTCTTCCAACACCTCGCATGTGACCATGATGCAAACATATCAGCAAAGAGTCCAGCAATCACTTCCCTAGCTTCTTAGCAATGTTCTGCAGTACACCTGATCATTTTGGAACTGGGTGAATGAAACAGAGGTTATGGGGTGGTTGATAATTGGTCAGGGCACTCAGATGCAAGAGAGATCTCATTTTTACATACGTTTGAGATAGCAGATTCAAACTGAGCACAAAACAATTTAAATTATGTATCACACATGCTGCTCTAATTCCTAAATCCAGTCACGATGTAATTTCCACTGTAAATAGCCAGAAACAAAAAATAAGAGCAGGATTATGCCATTTGACCTTTTGAGCCTTCTGTGTCATTTGATATAATCGTGATTGATCATCCAACTGAGTACACTATTCCTGCTTTCTCACTGCACTCTTCCATCAGTTTAGACCTAACAACAATATTTAGCTCCTTGATGAAAGCAGTCTATGTTTTGGCCTCAACCACTGGTTGGAAAAAGATTCTCATCTAAGTGGTCAACCCCATACCCTTCAACTGCTCCTGCCTCATCGTTTACATGGTTTTCAACTACTCCATCCTCTACCTTTGCACTTCTCCCATGGCATATACACATGAACTACCTTAAAAGCAACACAGCCAGAAAGCTTGGATATGTGCTTCTTCTAGGCTTCATCCAGAGAACGACAATCATCCATATGTACAAACCCAGTCATCTCATCAGATGAAACTCTTGAAAATCAATAGTGACTATTTATTTTCCCAACAGAAACTAAAGATTAACAGTTCGTTTATCAAAAAAAAAGGTTAGAGCCAAGGAGGCCATTCAGCTCACCCTGTCTTGGCACTTTCAAAGACCTTATAACTTAATACCAAATTCCTACCTTTTTCCAATACCCTGGCACACTGTTTCTATTCAAACAAAACAAAAAACAAACTAATGGCTTCTTGAATACATTGATTGAACACACCCACAATTCCAGGTAGTGTATTCCAGACTCAAACCACACTCCGTGTGAAAATTGTACAGGGTGACCTTCGTGAGCTTTATAAAATCATGAGGGGCATAGGTAACGCCAATAATCAAAGTTTTCTCCCCCAGGATTGGGGAATCCAAAGCTAATGGGCATATGTCTGAGGTAAGATGGGAAAGGTTTAAAAAGGGGCATGTTTTGCCACATAGAGGGTGCTTCATATATGGAACAAACTGCCAGAGGAAGTGGTAGAGGCCAGTACATTTACAACATCTAAAAGACATTTGGGAAAGCTACACGGAAAGGAACCGTTTTGAGGGATATGGGTGAAATGCAGACAAATGGGACTAGTTTACTTTAGGAAATCTGGTTGTATGAATGAGTTGGACCAAAGGGCCTATTTCCATACCATATGATTGTACTGCTTTAGCAAAACGACTAACTCTGCGGCCTCTGTCTTGATCAGTTTTTCCTATCTACTCTATCCACAACACCCTCATGATTTTGAAAAGGTCTCAAATTTCTTATCTTCTCTCCTTGGATGACTGTCCCAACTTAAGCAACCTATCTTCATTGAAGAAATTTCACATCCCTGGAACAATTCTTGTAAACCTCTTCTGCACTCTCTCCAATATGTTCACATCCTTCCCATAATAAGCCATCCAAAACTGAACACAATACTTCAGATGAGATCTAGTGATTTATAAGTCTATAACTCATAGCTCTCGTATTATATATCACCATGCAAAGGCAGCCTTGGACACTGCATGCTTTATTAACTACCTTCCATCTGCAATGCCAACTTCAATGACTTACATATATATACACCCTGATGTCTCTGCTTCTGTAGTCCCTTGAGAGCTATGCCACTCGTTTTGTCTTGTTTGTCCATGTTCTTCTTGCCAAAGTGAATCATCTCGTATTTCTCCACATTGAATTGCATTTGCTACCCATGACCATTCCTCCCCGTAGTTTATATTGCTTACAAGTTTTCTATCATGAACAAATTTTGAAAAAGGACTTCCACACAAGATCTGGATTACTATCATCGAGAAAAGCAAAGGTGCAAATACCAAATCTACTAAAAACCATCTATCACGTCCTTTTTAAAAATCCATGTATACCACATCAACACCATTACCCTCACCAAGTCTATTACCACTTGCATTTCGTTGGAAATATCAGCCAGAGCGATATGGTGCCTCAGAGGTTAGCATAAATGCCTTGCAGTAGAGACGCTGATTCAACTCCAGCCTCGGGTGACCTTCTCTGTAGAGTTGGCAGACACTCCGTGTCTGCGCAAGTTTCTACTGGATACTTTGATTTCCTCTCAGTCCAAAGATGTGTAGGTTAGATGGATTGGCCATGGGAAACTCAAGGTCAAGGGGGTCTGTGCAGGATGCTCTTCAGAGGGTTGGTGTGGACTCCACGGACAGAATGGCCTGCTTCCATGTGTCGGGATTCAATATTTGTCGACAGTTCAATTATTTTCTCTATCAATTTTGATTATTTCTAGTGACTGACCTTCCTCCTTCAGTCACTATGGCCAAGGTAGCAACTGCCACCTTGGTAAAGTTGGATGCCATGTATTCCTTGAACCCCTCAGCTATGCCCTGCAAAATTTATACACAAAATTTCTTCTTGGTCCTGATCACCCCATTCCTCTTTTCACCACCTTTGTATTCATTACCAATCAAAAATGTTGGTTAGTCTGTAAGCCAAGATATAATCTTTACTTAATCCAGTTTTCCTTCTTTTACATTTCCATTATAAGCTGTTTGTACACAGCTTGATTTTCTATTCTACGTGTGCATTGGTATTAAGCACACTATATTCTTCACCTTAATTTCTACCTCTTGACTTATCCAGGAGCGCTGGATTTGTTGGCCTACTTCACTTTCTATAAGAATATACCTATGATGTGCTCAAAGCATTCCCTTGGTTCAAGGTAACCCACTGTTCAGCTAGTTTCACCCACCAGGTTTTGGTTCCAACCTATTCAGTCCTGCTCAGTTCTTGCTCCATTGAGGTCAGCTCTACCCCCAGTTAATTATTCTGACTCCGGATCCCCCACTGTCCAGCTTCACTTTCATCATAAATAATCAGTCTCCTAAGTGTTCCCTGCTGATACCAAGTTTAACAGAGTTCTCTTTCTTGCAAGATTAACAAAATCAAAGTCAAAGCTGTTCACAAAACCTATATTACTGCACCTGGAAATGTTTTACAAAAATCTTGTAAAAAATCCTACCTGTGTTAAAGAAAGACTTGCCCTCCCACCACAGGAGAATGATACAGCATTGAAGATCACCATTTAGTTCATTACACCCACGTCAGCTCTTTGATGGAGTTATCCACTTTGTCCATTACTTCACTCTAACCATGAAAACCTTTTCCCTTCAAGATGGATGGGCAATAAATGTTGGCTGATAAAGTAAAGTATTTATCCAATTCTCTTTATGAAGGTTTTCATGGCATCTGCTGTAGTCCCTCAGTACTGGCCAAGTATCTATATAAACTTGAGACTGAAGTCTGTGGAATGAGACTTGAACATAAGATTTCAATCATAACATTAGGAGCCACCAAAGTCTAACTTTGGCTGAGTAAATGAGTTAATTCAAGAATGCACATCAGTGAGAAGTGTGTGAGGATGCTGCTTTCTAAAACACTTAATGCCAACTTCCAAACTTGTATGATAATGATTTGCAGAGAAAGTGAGGTCTGCAAATGCTGGAGATCAGAGCTGAAAATGGTGTTGCTGGAAAAGCGCAGAAGGTCAGGCAGCATCCAAGGAACAGGAAATTCGACGTTTCGGGCAGAAGCCCTTCATCAGGAATTCCTGAAGAAGGACTTGTGCCCAAAACGTCGAATTTCCTGTTCCTTGGATGCTGCCTGACCTGATAATGATTTGCATCATGATGTTAGACTGTAATACGCAGCACCTGATGTCATTCAGGTACTCCACTGTGGCATGACAATCTCTAATGCATTTGCTGCAAAGGAAGGCAGTGGGCTGAGAAGGTGCACAATTGCAGATCTCTTCTCTGGGTCCTTTTCTCAGCCAACTAAGCTTTGCACTTTTAGGCATCCTTGTACGGGAGGATCCAGAATCCTGCAACTGCTTCATGATAGTGCAAATTTAACTGTGCTGAGTAGAGATTGGAAACAAAACTAAGAAATAGTGCCAACTAATATTGTATGATAGCCCCACACTATTTACAATTCGCATGCGGTTATTCACTTCAAACATCAACTGTCCTCTGGGTGCAAGCATTAATTACTACCAAAATTGGAAAAAAAAGTGCTGGCCACACTTGATTCATGCCACCCTAGATATGCACGATCCATGGAATACAGATGATTACCACGTCTTTGCCCACTCTGGACTAGATCAATTTTGTATACAAGAGATTCAATCTGTCTTTGAATGTTGCCAAAATGGAACTCAAAGAACCCAGGCCAGGTTATTTAAATATTCCAGCTACCATAAACGCTGAAGGATAGACTCTGGACTAAGTTGAACACTTCCCATACCTTGGCAGCCATCTCCATCAAAAGGTTACCATTCATGAGGTAACCCAATAACTGATCAACCACACTTTGACAGCAAGTGTTTGACAATTTAAAAAAGCCACAAGTCAGATCTAAAGAGCTATGGTCATCATTACGGCCCCATATTGCAGCAAGACTCCCATTGCATCAGAGACACAACAGACAAAATCCACTGGCAATGTCACTACTATATTCACCATTATTGGGAGAACTTTCATACTATTACGAAGCATCCTTCTTGAAGCCAGTCCTACAAGCACGTGTCAAAACTCCTATAAAATCAGTTACAATTAACTGGCCATCATTTCCAGGTAGCAAAAAGTGCTGCCCTACTAGGTCCTGTTTTCTTAGCAGGAAAGCTGCAAAGACACTCTGAATGCACAACCGCATCAATATTCATGACAAAGAAACTTGCTACCAATCATGGTGACAAATTTTCCAAGGGGCATCGTATTCTGGGTCCAAACACTTGAATGATGGGGCAGAGTTGCAACAAAAGAGAAAAGAGAAGCCCTTCACCAAAGCTCCTAACCCAAGTGTTCAACAGTTGCAGGTCAAGAATCTGCCTGTTTAGTCACATGAATACCATGACAGAATTTCAGAGTTCTCAGTTGGTGCTATCCTTGACTCAATGGAGCCGAATTATACCCAGAGGATTTTTACCAAACTTCCAGTGGTCTACAGTCATTCAATAAACCAAGCAAGCACCATGTCACTAGCTGGTCAACAGCCCTTCTGATGCAATTAGCATCCTCCTGACCTTCAATTGCTGTCCTTGTCCTAACAAGATATGCCAAAGCTACATCTGAGACAGTGAAAGTGAAAACTCCTCTGCCTTTGAATGTCAACATTAAACAAGGACAGAATAAAGGCAAGGAAGTTGTCAATAGCTTCCTGGTCAAATAGCGAAGCTGAAATACACCAAAGCCCATCCCAATAGATGGCCAATCACTTTGGAGGCTTGACTAGACCAACCAAAGGTGAGATGAAGGGAGGCAATGTTGCAAAGTCAACAACCAGTATGGGTCAGATAATAGCAAGATAATGTTGAGTACATAATGTTTTCAGTCTCTTCCAGGAATCAGCTCATCTATCAATCGGTCAAAAGCTGATCAAACTTCCCTGCCACAGGCAGTTTCAGCTTACAATTTTGAAAGCCACTTAAGCAGCCATGGTGATTGGGGCCATGAGAGGTAGCCAAAAGCATGCTCAGTGTAAGTCCACTAGTGCAACTACCACAAGTATCTGCTTTTAACCCAAATCTAAGCAAAGACCCAATTTCTATACACCCATAGCTAATCCTGCCAAGAATAAATTTAGTTATTTATTTTTGAAATCTTACTTGAAGCTATGATGGCTCTACGAGGATCCTGGCAATCAGACTGATTCATCTTGTCACCAGCAGGACAAAAAAAATCTTGTATTTTATAGGCTTTCCAAAACAGCTAAGATATCATAATTTCTGAAATCGGGTGCACAACAATTTTTTTAAATAGATATTTTTATTGAAAATTTAACATGTTTTTACAAGCTTACAAATAAAAAAACACAAGTACAAACACTAATATACAATTAAATCTGAAATAATAGCCAAAATCTGTCAAACAAAGAAGTGGAATCGCAGGTAGATAGGATAGTGAAGGCGGTGTTTGGTATGCTTTCCTTTATTGTTTAGGGTATGGAATACAGGAGTTGGGAGGTCATGTTGCGGCTGTACAGGACATTGGTTAGGCCACTGTTGGAATATTGCGTGCAATTCTGGTCTCCTTCCTATCGGAAAGATAGGGTTCAGAAAAGATTTACAAGGGTGTTGCCGGGGTTGGAGGATTTGAGCTACAGGGAGAGGCCGAACAGGCTGGGGCTGATTTCCCTGGAGCGTCGGAGGCTGAGAGGTGACCTTATAGAGGTATACAAAATTATGAGGGGCATGGATAGGATAAATAGACAAAGTCTTTTCCCTGGGGTCGGGGAGTCCAGAACTAGAGGGCATAGGTTTAGGGTGAGAGGGGAAACATATAAAAGAGACCCAAGGGGCAACTTTTTTCACGCAGAGGGTGGTACGTGTATGGAGTGAGCTGCCAGAGGATGTGGAGGAGGCTGGTACAATTGCAACATTTAAGAGGCATTTGGATGGGTATATGAACAAGGAAGGGTTTGGAGGGATATGGGCCAGGTACTGGCAGGTGGGACTAGATTGGGTTGGGATATCTGGTCGGCATGGACGGGTTGGACCAAAGGGTCTGTTTCCATGCTGTACATCTCTATGATTCTAAGAGATAGAGAGAAAAAAAAGAAAACTCAACTAACTACTAATGTAACCTATAACTACCCAGAGTGTATGATCAAATATCTTACATTACTCAAGAAAAAAAAGGATAACATAGTAATTAAATAATGACTTACATGCTCAGAATGAATTAACATCAAGTCGTAATAAAACCCGTATTCATGTGGGATTCCTCCCCCAAGAAGCCCCGGACCAGCCAGAACCGTTACCTCAACTAGATGAATGTGGAGTCAGAGACACAGATGAAAACCCCATGCCCCCACTAGAGGAGTATAGGGGGATGTTTTACGTGAATAACCCTCATTTTGCCGCATTATATTCCAGGCTTTTGTTGTGTTTAATACTATGGGGTTTTTACAGTGGTCCACAATGATTTTCATCTTATCTAAAAGATAAGAGGTTAATAAGAGGGCACTTTACTTGAGAAGCCTCAATATCCAACCAGATTGTGATTGCAGGTCAGACGAGAACCCAATCGGCTCAGTAGCTTAATAGGGAACTCAGCTGATACTTCCTAAAGTCTGGAAAATCCAGCCCTCCCTTGCTGTGGAAGCTGTAGCTTCCTTAACTTAGTGAGGGGCCATCTATGATGCCAGATGAAAGAACCAAGCCAACCATACAATTTGCGCAGTGCCGGCTTCAGCAGCATCACTGGGAGCATTCTCAGAGTATAAGACACGGAGCAAGACATTCATTTTAATTAGAGCTATTCTATCTAGCCATGAAATTGGAAGATCCCCCAAATGTTGAAGGTCCTGCCTTATTCTTTCCAGTAGATGCACAAAATTGACCTTGTATAGCTGGCCAAATACTGGGGTGATAAAAATGCCAAAATATAAGAAACCGTCTAGAGACCACCGAAAGGGAAAGTGAAATCCGTCCAATAAGTGGGACATACTAGCGAGGCCACCCATCAGCAAGGCCTCAGATCTTGAGAAATTAATTTTCTAGCCTGAGAATGCACTAAATATATTAATAACTTGGATTAAGTGAGGCACGGACATCAGAGGATTACTAAGAAGAAAAAAAGAGAACATCTGCATAAAGGGTAATTTTATGCTTCCTTGTACCAACCCTCGGGGCCGTTATATTAGAATCAGCCCATATTGCTTCTGCTAGTGGCTTAATTATTAGCTTGAATAGTAATAGCGAGAGAGGACATCCCTGACCACAGCCCCACACTGAAGCTATCTGAGCCTAATCCATTGATGATCACAACTGCTTTGGGATCATTATACAATGTTGAGACCCATTTAGCAAATACCTTTCCAATGCATAGAAGAGGTATGACCATTCAACTCTGTCGAATGCCTTCTCTGCGTCCAATGAGACTACTATTCCCAGTATTTTTTTCTGATGACAGACTTGAATCACATTCAAAACCCTTCTAATATTATTAGATTATCTACGGCTGTTGATAAGAGGATCAGACTGGGTTTACGATATATGGCAATACCCTCTCTCGCCTCAATACTAATGTTTTAGAAAGAATTTTAAAATCTACATTTAGCAAGAATAGTGGTCCTAAAAGGTCCTTTCCTCTTTTGAGAATAAGGGAGATATTTGTCTCTTTTAGCAAAGGTTGGTGGCAGCCCTGACTATACAAGTAACTGTACATGCCCATAAGCGGACCAGCTAATACTGCTGTAAACTCTTTGTAGAATTCAACCCGAAATCCATCTGGGACAGGTGCCTTACTGTTCTGAAACTGCCTGATTGTGTTGAGTATTTCCTGGTTGTTAGGGGAGCATTCAGGATTGATATCTGTTCCGGGGTTAAGTCCGGAAAGGCCAGGCATCCTCCTGGCTCTATCTTCACAATCCTGCGATTTATACAAATCAGAATAAAATTTTCTGAAGATTGTGTTGATCCTTTTATGATCATGAGTCAGAGTTACAGCACTTTTCCTGATGGACGTGATAGCTTGAGGGGCCTTTTTTTCCTTGCAAGGAAAAAGTAGTATCTACCAGGTTTATCGCCAAATTCACATAATCTTTGCTTTGCAAATAATATTTCCCTCTTTGCCGTTTGGGTAAGCGCAGTATTCAGGGCTGTCCGAAGGGCCGCAATCCTTTGGAATTTTGCAATCGAAGGTCTATCAACTTAGACTGTTTCAGCAGTTTTTAAGCGAGCCTCAAGTAGATGCTGTTGTTCTCCCTTTAGTTTTTTTTTTCAGGGTTGCCAAGTATGAAATTATCAGATCTCGCGCATCAACCTTAATGGTCTCCCACATCATTGACGGGTTACTAGTCGTACCAGAATTAATTTCCAAAAATGTTTTAAATTCTTGAGAAAACTATTTTCCAAATTTACTATCCTTCACTAAGAAGGAATCCATACGCCAATGGCAAGGGGTGGGGAGAGAAATCTTCATTGTTCCTAGCCTCGATTTCCATATACACAGCAGCATGATCAGAAATTATTACCTATTTTGCAGGATGATATGGAATTCAAAAAGGTCGAGGAGGCAAAAAAAAATGTCAATTCTAGTGTGCCATTTATGTGGAATTAGAGTAAAAAGAGAAATCTCTGCCTGGGAAGTGAAGGCACCTCCACATATCAACTAATCCTAACTCTTTATTCAAATCCGCCAATTGTCTGGATCTGGGGGATACACCCGCAGTACTCTTGGGTATCCTGTCTATCTCTGGGTCCATAATGCAATTAAAGTCTCCCCTTATAATTGTATGATGAGCCCAGAGAGCCTTCAGTTTGGAGAAGGCTTCCATTATAAATTTGAAAGGATGTGCTCGGGGACAATACAGATTTAAAATCCCATGTTCCTCTCCATTTGAGGGCTTTAATCGGTGTATATCATCCAGATTCATCTTTTATCTGACTTATGATTTTGAAAGGGAGATTCTTCCAAATAAGAATGACTACTCTCCTACTTTTTGAGCTGAAAGAAAAGGAGGCCTGATCAAATCCACCCTGGTGTAGTTTCAAGAGTTCTTTATCCAGTAAACGTGTCTCCTGTAGGAGAGCGATTTCAACCCTTTCTTTTTTGAGGTTGGATAGTATTTTCTTCCTTTTGACTGGTGAACTATGCCCCTTGACATTCCAGGTGCACCATTTAATCGAACGACTAACCATAATCAACCAAGCAAGCCTGAGACCACCCCCCACCTCCCCCAGCAGAGGAGAAACCCCATCCAGAACACCCCGAACATTGACCACAGAAAATGACAAAAATAGAGATTCTTTAATATACTCGCACCAATATAATAAAAAAACTATTTCAAAATAGAAAAAAATATAAAATATATTTAAACAGATTTTCCCCTTTGTTTCCAGGGGGCATCACTCCCTTTCCGAAAACCCATCATATCCTCTCCCAGCCGGTACCCCATCCTCGACCCAGGCATCCATAATAAAAGAAAATTCAAGTGTACTATAAAGCTAAAGGTAACAATGGGCTTTTGCAGCGCAACCGACAACAATTCCCACCTGCTCTTGGACTCTTCTATAAAGTCATTGATCTTCTCTTCAAGCTTGGAAATCACTGCAACAAGGCTTGCCACCATAGGTAAGTCCTCCAGGGTGGCTACAGATGCCTCTACTACAGCTGGGGAGGGGTTCCTGCGAGCTGCAGGCATTCTTTCTCAGTCATTTTAACAGAGCAGCAAACTACACAAGTTTGGTGCAAAATGACAAGCTGTATTAAATAAAAAAGTTATTTTAAATGATTTTGGAGGTGTGGTGGAAGCAGGCAGCCCACTTTGCCCGAGTCTTGGGCAGAGCACTACAGAGCTGAAAGTGTGTTGCTGGTTAAAGCACAGCAGGTCAGGCAGCATTCAAGGAACAGGAAATTCGACGTTTCGGGCCAGAGCCCTTCATCAGGAAGCCTGATTCCTGATGAAGGGCTCTGGCCCGAAATGTCGAATTTCCTGTTCCTTGAATGCTGCCTGACCTGCTGTGCTTTAACCAGCAACACACTTTCAGCTCTGATCTCCAGCATCTGCAGACCTCACATTTTAGCCAGAGCACTACAGACTCAGACTTGCTAGGTTGCCACCATCTTGGATCTCCGCAGAACAATTTTACTCGGCAACCTCCTCTCGGAATAAATCTGAGCGATTCCGCATGTCTGAGATGACATTAACAACATGAAGCTGTATCCCTCCACCACCACTCAACTTACCTCAGTGTTGTTAGATCATTCAATGGGAAACCAAGCAAAACTCATTCTCATTGTTACCAAGTCTATGTCCTTTCCAGCTTCTCAGTCAGGTTGAACACGATCATACAAACCTTCAGATCCTATGAAATCAAAGCCAAATTTCAAAGCCCAAATTCTATCCAGAAGACTTTGTCTAATCAAACAATTTGGTCAGCACCATTTCAAATGAATTTTTCTGCTCTTTTGACTTGGCCAGACAAATCATTCTCATCTTGCAAAGGACGTGTTCACCAAAGAGGGAGAGCAACTAAGGATCATCAGAATGGCAGAACTGTCCTGCAAATAGCCATTGAGAAGTCTTGGCCTGTGGAGTAAAGTGACCTCATTGAAACAGATAATGTCGCTCCACAACTCAAGAAGCGATATGTTGGAAGGATATTTCTCCTGGATCGGTGTCTAGATCTAAGAGACACAGGTTCAGGGTAAAGTCATTTAACAGAGAGATGAGGTGTTTCTTCACCCAGAGGGTGGAGAATCTTCAGAATTCTTGACCACACAGTGCTGTAGAGTACATTCCAGATAAATTAAACCTTTAGACATTAAAGACTAGGTTTATGGGGATAGCACAGAAAAATGGTTTTGAAGTTAAAAATCACCAACGAACCAGTTGAAAAATTGAGCAGACTTTTTCCTGTATTGCTACGTAAGCAGACGCAGCAGCAATACTGTAAAAGGTCAAAAAGATGACAAAGTATTCCTCAGGTACGCTCAGAAAGAAACTCAGCTTACATTTCCAGTTCAATGAGAGAAACAGCACTGTTGGCCACTGTCCTTGGGAATGAGGTGGGCCAAATAAACAAGTCTCACTGGAAAAATACTGGAGACAGTGATCATCACATCAACAAAGGTTTCTATTGGCTACCGAAAAGAACAAAGAACTCTAAAAAACAAACTGGCAGAAAGCCACTTCAAATGTGTTACCAATGATGTTAATTTATAAAAGTGAAAAAATATGCTGCCTTTAATAGAACCACAAGCTTAAGCATTTAAGGTTTAATCCTTTGAAGATGAAATTGAGAAAACACTTAATGGAAGGATCAACGAGAGTGATGCCTAAGACATGGGGGCGGGAGGGTTGTCAGTGGAGTTGGAGGTGAATAGTGTCATTAAGAGGCATTTGGCACGCTTACCTTCATTGGTCAGTGCATTGAGTATAGCAATTGGGATGGCATGCTGTGGCTGTACAGGTCATGGGTGAGGCCACTTTTAGAATATTGCATATAATTCTAGTGACCCTTATGGAAGCAGGATGTTGTTAAATTTGAGAATTTGCAAAAAACATTTATACCCCCCACCCCTCCAGTGGAAAAGTTGTCCCTTGGATCCTTTTGAAATCTTTCATCTCTCTCCTTAAACCTGTTATGTGAGAAACCTCAGGAAAAGAACCTAAGATGCAATTTGCACACACCAACTTCTGCCAACAGTTAAAGGTTTAATGGAGTAGATTCACCAACTTTAAGGGCACTTAAATGGTCACTGGATAGACATATGGATGGCAATGAAATAGTATAAGATAGATAGGCTGTAGATTGGAGAGCCTGAAGGCCTGTAACACACTGTAACATTCTATGTTAATGTTATTCATTTTTAGTAGAAGAATGGGAAGAGACTGCACGAAATAAAGAGAAAACAACAAGGCAAAATTTGAAAAGGAAGAATCGCAAGGCTATGATAAGTAGCAGTAAGCGAACAGACACAATGGGTCAAATGGCCTTCTCCTCTGAACTGTAAAATCTTTACAAGAACGCTATTGATAGATTAGTAAGAGGACAGTCATGATGGCTTCAAATGGAATCAAGTCTAACTACATAACAGAAATTGCAGTCCAAAAATAATTCCCTGCCAAATGAGAAAAGAACTGGAATCAACTGGAGGACACAATCGCTGACTGACAGACCAGCTAAGCAGATGGAGGTTTAAACCTATTCTGTTCAATGTTTCAACTTAAGTTTTCAAATTATCAAGAAAACTCGGCATTTTCAATAACCTCCTGTTCTATTCATCAAACAATTCTCTATGGATGCAGATGGAGAGGCCAGAGTAAATATGAGCAATATCAAAACTAGATTTGCTAAGTAGAGCAGCAAGGAGTCTTAGCAAAGCTAAAGATAATGCTAATCAGTGGGAAGGCCGAAAGAGACTGCAGTTATACCTGATACAAAAGGAAAATGTTGACTGCTGTAAAAAGGCCAATCCCTCACCACTCAAAGGCATCTCGTACTGAGGGCAGTGTCAGAGAACTTTAACAGTACAGAAGGAGGCCACTTAGTCCATTGGGTCTGTACCAGCTCTCGAAAGAGCAACCCACCTAGTTCCATTCTCTCGCCCAGTCAGTCTAGCCCTCTAAATATATCTGCAGCTCCCTTTGGAAATTGCTATGGAAGCTGCATCCACCGCTGTCCCAGACATAGCATTCCAAATCCTAACAACTGAGTGAAGAAGTTTCTTCTCATGTCAGCTGAAAATGTGTCGCTGGAAAAGCACAGCAGGTCAGGCAGCATCCAAAGAGCAGGGGATGCGACGTTTCGGGCATGAGCCCTTCTTCAGGAATGAGAAAAGTGTGTCCAGCACGCTAAGATAAAAGGTAGGGAGGAGGGACTTGGGGGAGGGTCGTAGGAAATGCGATACGTGGAAGGAGGTCAAGGTGAGGGCGATAGGCTGGAGTGGGGGTGGGGGCGGAGAGGTTAGGAAGAAGATTGCAGGTTAGGAAGGCGGTGCCGAGTTCGAGGGGTTTGACTGAGACAAGGTGGGGGGGGAAATGTGGAAACTGAAGAAATCTAGGTTCATCCCTTGTGATTGGAGGGTTCCTAGGCAGAAGATGAGGCGCTGTTCCTCCAGCTGTTGTGTTGCTATTGTCTGGCAATGGAAGAGTCCAAGGACCTGCATGTCTTTGGTGGAGTGGGAGGGGGAGTTGAAGTATTCAGCCACGGGGCGGTTGGGTTGGTTGGTCCGGGTGTCCCAGAGGTGTTCCCTGAAACGTTCTGCAAGTAGGCGGCCTGTCTCCCCAATACAGAGGCCACATGATGTGTGTCGAGGTGCAGGTGAATTTGTGGCAGATATGGAAGGATCCCTTGGGGCCTTGAGGGCAGTAAGGGGGGAGGTGTGGGCGCAAGTTTTGCATTTCTTGTGGTTTCAGGGGAAGGTGACAGGAGTGGAGGTTGGGTTGGTGGGGGGGTGTGGACCTGGCGAGGGAGTCACGGAGGGAGTGGTCTTTTCGGAATACTGATAGGGGAGGGGAGGGAAAGGAAATATATCTCTAGTGGTGGGGTCCGTTTGGAGGTGGCGGAAATTACGACGGATGATACGATGTATGGGGAGGTTGGTGGGGTGGTAGGTGAGGACCAGTGGGGTTCTGTCCTGGTGGCGATTGGAGAGGCGGGGCTCAAGGGCGAAGGAGCAGGAAGTGGAGGAGATGCGGTGGAGGGCATCATCGATCACGTCTGGGGGGAAATTGCAGTCTTTGAAGGAGGCCATTTGAGTTGTAGGGTATTGAAACTGGTCCTCCTGGGAGCAGATGCGGCGGAGACGAAGGAATTGGGAGTATGGGAAGGCGTTTTTACAGGGGGCAGGGTGGGAGGTAGTGTAGTCTAGGTAGCTGTGGGAGTCAGTCAGTTTGTAGCAAATGTCCGTGTTCATTTGGTCACCAGAGATAGAAATGAAAAGGTCTAGGAAGGGGAGGGAGGAGTCTGAGACAGTCCAGGTAAATTTGAGGTCAGGGTGGAAAGCTTTGGTAAAGTGGACGAACTGTTCAACCTCCTCGTGGGAGCACGAGGCAGCGCTGATACAGTCATCAATGTAGCGGAGAAAAAAAGGTGGGGGGTGGTGCCAGTGTAGCTGCGGAAGATGGACTGTTCCACATATCCGAAGAGGCAGGCATAGCTGGGGCCCATGTGGGTGCCCATGGCTATTCCTTTGGTTTGGAAGAAGTGGGAGGATTGGAAAGAGAAGTTGTTCAGGGTGAGGACCAGTTCAGTCAGTCAAAGGAGGGTGCCAGTGGAAGGGTACTGGTTGGTACGGCGGGAAAGGAAGAAGCAGAGGGCTTTGAGTCTTTCGTGATGGGGGATGGAAGTGTACAGGGACTGGATGTCCATGGTGAAGATAAGGCGTTGGGGACCAGGGAAGAGAAAATCATGGAGGAGGTGGAGGGCATGGGTAGTGTCCCGAACGTAGGTGGGGAGTTCTTGGACTAAGGGGGATGGCACCATGTCGAGGTATGCAGAGATGAGTTCTGTGGGACAGGAGCAGGCTGAGACAATGGGTCGGCCGGGGCAGTCAGGTTTGTGGATTTTGGGAGGTAGAAACGGGTGATGCGGGGTTGTGGGACTATGAGGTTGGAGGCAGTGGATGGGAGATCCTCTGCGGTGATGAGGTTATGGATGATCTGGGAGATGATGGTTTGGTGGTGGGAAGTGGGGTCATGGTCAAGGAGGCAGTAGGAGGAGGTGTCCGCAAGCTGGCATTTAGCCTGAGCGGTGTAAAGGTCGGTGCGCCAAACTACTACCGCGCCTCCCTTGTCTGCAGGTTTGATAGTGAGGTTGGGGTTGGAACAGAGGGAGTGGAGGGCTGCACGTTCCAAGGGTGAGAGGTTGGAGTGAGTGAGAGGGGTGGAAAGATTGAGGCAGTTAATGTCGCGGCGGCAGTTGGCTATGAAGAGATCGAGGGCAGGTAAGAGGCCAGCACGGGGTGTCCAGGTGGATGGGGTGTGTTGGAGGCGGGAGAAAGGGTCGTCAGAGGGTGGGCGAGAATCCTGGTTGAAGTAGTAGGCGCGGAGGCGAAGATGGCGGAAGAATTGTTCGATGTCTCGCCGTGTGTTGAAATTGTGACCAATTACTGACATACTAACTTTTTACCCTGTCAAATGTATTTATTATTTTGAACATCTCAATAAAAGTCATCTCTTAACCTTCTCTCCAAGGAGAATAAGCCCAGAGCTTGTACCCTTTCCTTGTACCTAAAATCCCTCACTCCTGATATCATTATAGAATATCTCCAGTGAACTTTTTCCAGAGCTTGAACATCTTTCTTTAAATACAGGTGTCAAGAACTGAACACAATGCTCCCAATGTGATCTGGCCAATCATTTGGAGAGATGTAGTATCAGTTCTTCGCTTTTGTACTCTCTGCCTCTATTTATAAGTCAAAAAAAAACCTATAGTACATTCGGGAGGGAGAAGACTTACCTGGACGCTTTGTTTCAGGAGGCAATCACACCTGGTAGATTAAGTCATTCAAATTCAGTTAATGATCAGGAACAACAGGATGTGACTAAGTGAGGCAGGGAGGGGAATTCTGAGTTCAGCAGTGGAGGAGCCTCAGCCCTTGATCTTGTCCAATGGGGGTGGGATTTTTTGCTCCATGTACAGATGAGGAAAAGGGATATGGACAGGATGAGCCAGCTGACCATGGCACCATGGTGCAGAAGGCCATTCAAGAGCAGAAAGCAAAGAGACAAATAGTTGTTATAGGATATTGTATATTTAGGGAGACAGACAGTATCCTTAGAACTAGATCAGAAGCCACGCATGGTGTGTTGGCGACCTGTGCCAGAGTCCAGGACACCTCCGACAGGTTTGCAAGGATATTAAAGCACGAGGGAGAAGATCCAGTTCTTATGGTCTACGATGGCACAAACAACATAAGCAAGGTTAGGAAGGAGGACCTTTTTGGTTAGAATCAAGCACTAGGAAGTAAACAGGTCCTCGAGGGTCATAATCCCAAGGGATTACTGCTCGAGCCACATGCTAATTGGCATAGGGATAAGAAAATTAGGGAAATAAACGTGGCTAAGAGACTGGTGCAGGAATTCCATTTCATGGGACATTGTCCCATTGGTACAGATTCCAAGACTGATGCCAATCTCTACTTAAACAGATCTGGAACCAGCGTTCTGGCAAAAAAGGATAAGTAGGGTGGTCAGTAGGATCTTAAAACATGTGAGTCAGGGGTGGTGGGGAGAAGGGAAAGAAGACAGTGAATATGGCGTCAAGTAGAAAGAGAAGTAGGTTAGCATGTGTGCAGAGTTTAAGTTCAAGGCAAACTATGAACAAAGCAAAAAAAAAAGGATGGATAACTGAGGACATATTATGAGAGATGATGGAAATCACGAGGATAAGAAAATTAGCATTGAGGTGCGTTACCTTAGTATTCCTAAGGAAATAGATGAATTAACAGCACAAATCATGGTGAATGATTATAATGCGGTAGGCATCACAGAGACGTGGTTGCAAGGGGTTCAGGACTGGCAATTAACATCCAAGGATTTACAACTTAACAAAAAGACAGGGAGATGGGCAAAGGGGCAGGGTTGCCTTGTTAGTTAAGAATGGAATTAAACCTATGGCACTGAATGACATAAGGTTAGATGATGGAGTCTGTGTGGGTGGAGTTGAGGAAGCACAAAGGCAAAAAGCCATAATGGTAGTTATGTACAGACCTCCCAGCTGTGGTCAGGACCAAGGGCGCAAGACGTACCAGGAAATAGGGTATGTCAGAAAGGCAAGGTCACTGTGATCATGGGGGACTTCAATATGCAGGTGTTGTGGGAGGATCCAAAGAAAGGGAATTCATGGAATGCTTACAGGATGGCTTTTTGAAACAGCTTGTGATGGAGCCCACAAGAGAGCAGGCTATTCTGGATTTAGTGTTGTATAATGAGCCAGACTTCATAAAAGATCTTAAAGCAAGGGAACACGTAGGAGGCAGCAATCATAATATGGTAGAGTTCAGTCTGCAGTTTGAGAGAAGGCAAAACCGGATGTAATGGTGTTCAGTTAAATAAAGGTAATTACAGAGGCATGAGGGAAAACAGACGAAAATCAACTGGAAAGAGAGCCTAGTGGGGAAAACAGTAGAGCAATAATGGCAGGAGTTTCTAGGTGTAATTGAGAACACAATACTGAGGTTCATCCCAAAGAAAAGAAAGATTATCTGGAAGTTGGTTTGGGGGCACGGGGGAAGAATTAGACAGCCATGGCTGACAAAGGAAGTTAGGAAATGTAGCAACGAAAACTCGAGTGCCCATACAGTGGCCCAGAGCACTGGGAAATCAGAAGATTGGTGAGTCTACCAACACAAACAAACAGACGATAACAGAGAAATAAGAGGATCAAATATGATAGTAGGCTAGCCAGTAATATTAGAAGTGACAGTAAAAGTTTCTTTGAATACATAAGAAACAAACAAGAGGCAAAAGTAAACATTAGGCCACTCCAAATTGATACAGGAATGAGTGATGGGAGATAAGGAAATAGCTGAGCACGGGGTTGGGGGTGTGGTGGGGGGGGCGCACCTCTGGTTGCGGCAGGGTCTTGTTAGGGTGGGCTGGAAGGTGGTGGGTAGTGTTGATTCGGATGGATGCAGGGTGCCACGTTTTGGGTAAGCGAATCTTAGCAGGACTTATACACTTAATGGTAAGGACCTAGGAAGTGTTGCTGAACAAAGAGACCTTGGAGTGCAAATTCATAGCTCCTTGAAAGTGGAGTCACAGATAGATAGGATAGTGAAGGCGGTGTTTGATATGCTTTCCTTCATTGGTCAGAGTACGGAGTACAGGAGTTGGGAGGTCATGTTGTGGCTGTACAGGACATTGGTTAGGCCACTATTGGAATATTGCGTGCAATTCTGGTCTCCTTCCTATCGGAAAGATGTTGTGAAACTTGAAAGGGTTCAGAAAAGATTTACAAGGATGTTGCCAGGGTTGGAGGATTTGAGCTATGGAGAGGCTGAACAGACTGGGACTGTTTTCCCTGGAGCAGAGGCTGAAGGGTGACGTCATAGAGGTTCACAAAATTATGAGGGACATGGATAGGATAAATAGACAAAGTCTTTTCCCTGGGGTTGGGGAGTCCAGAACTAGAGGGCATAGGTTTAGGGTGGGGGGGGAAAGATACAAAAGAAACCTAAGGGGCAACCTTTTCAAGCAGAGGGTGGTACATGTATGGAATGAGCTGCCACAGCAAGTGGTGGTGGCTGGTACAATTGCAACATTTCAGAGGCATCTGGCAATTCATATAGGTATATGAATTGGAAGGGTTTGGAGGGATATGGGCCAGGTGCTGGCAGGTGAGACTAGATTGCGTTGGGATAGCTGGTTGGCATGGACGGGTTGGACCAAAGGGTCTATTTCCATGCTGTCCACCTCTATGACTCGTGTCAGTCTTCACAGTGGAAGACATGAGTAATATCCCAACAATTAAGGAGAGTCAGGGGCAGAGTGGAGTACTGTAGCCATTACAAAAAGAGAAGTTCTAGAAAAGCTAAAAGGTCGAGAAATTGATTAATTTCCTGGCCCAGATATGCTACATCTGAGAGGTCTGAGGCTGAAGAAATAGCAGAGGCGTTGGTTGTGATGTTTCAAAAAAAAAGTCACTGGAATCAGGAAAAGTCTCAGATGATTTGGAAAATCGCTGTTCTAACCCCCATGTTCAAGAAAGGGGTTACAACAGCGATTTCATCATGTTACCTCCAGTTCTCGGGATGGTAATTAATCAGAGACTAAACTGAATAACCTCATTATTTTACCAGGACAAAAGCAAAATACTGTACACTATGGAAATTTGAAATGTTTAAAAAAATGAAATACTTGGAATATTCATCTGATTTGACAAATGTGTAGTAGAACATATGATTCTCATGAAAGATCATATACTTTATTTACAGCAATTCCTGATGAACATATCCACCATTTCTGCTTTTATTTGTGGTGTCCGAGATTAAAACTACAGACAAATGTTCACTTCTGAGGACAAAATTTCTTTATTTAAAAAGGCTCAAATCAAAGTGTGACTGAATACACAATGCTGGATGATTGCAGCTGCATATTCAAGAGCAAGTTTAATTTATCAGTTTCCCCCACAAGTAAACTCAACACCCATTCTTTGCACCATGAGGCATTACAGTGATATTGCACATTAGCTACAAAAGTGCACAAGAATTCACCTGGACCATTGCTCTGTGCCTCCAACTTCCAACTGAAAGAATAAGAGCTAGAACATCATTGGATTACCATGTTTAAATTGAGCTGCAAGAACTATTGCGAATTTTCCCATTCTTCGATAAAATGCAAGTAGACCGACTTGACTAGCATTTGCAGTTGATTCCCAAATTGCCTGAGAAAATAGTTAAAAGCTGTCTTATTCACCATCAACAGTCAGTCTTGTGTAGACACACCCTCAATGCTGTTAGTGAGGGAGTTCCAGATTTTTGACTCAAATAGTAATGCATGCAATTATACTGTTCAAGTCAAGACAATGTGGAGTCTTGAGGGAATTTTCAGCTACTGTTGTGCCTTGTACTTATGGATAACACATTTGGAGTGTACTATCAAAGGAATATCATTGACAGGCTTCAACACATCATCTTTTGTGGAACGTGGGCGCCACCGGTTCGACAGAACATTGTTTCTATTGCCTGTCCCTAGTTGCCCTTTAAAAACAGATGGTGAGCTGCCTTTTGAAATAGGAATTCCAGGATTTTGACCCAGCAACAGTAAAGGAACAGCAATAATATTTCCAAGGTTAAAACAATGACTACAGATGCTGGAAACCAGATTCTGGATTAGAGTAGTGCTGGAAAAGCACAGTTCAGGCAGCATCCGAGGAGCAGGAAAATCCGATGTTTCAGGCAAAAGCCCTTCATCAGGAATACAAGCAGAATGCCTAAAGGGTGGAGAGATAAGCTAGAGGAGGATGGGGAGAAAGTAGCATAGAGGATAACAGGTGAGTGGGGGAGGGGATGAAGGCGATAGGTCAGAGAGGAGGGTGGAGTGGATAGGTGAAAGAGAAGATAAACAGGTAGGACAGGTCATGGGGACGGTGCTGAGCTGAAAGTTTGGAACTGGGGTGAGGTGGGGGAAGGGGAAACGAGGAAAATGGTGAAATCCACATTGATGCCCCGGGGTTGAAGTGTTCCAATGCGGAAGATGAGGCGTTCTTCCTCCAGGCATCGGGAAGTGAGGGAGTGGCGGTGAAAGGGGCTCAGGACCTTCATGTCCTTGGCAGAGTGGGAGTGGGAGTTGAAATGTTGGGCCACAGGGCAGTGTGGTCGACTTGTGCGGGTGTCCCGAAGATGTTCCCTAAAGCGCTCTGCTTGGAGGTGTCCAGTCTCCCCAATGTAGAGGAGACCGCATCGGGAGCGACGGATACAATAAGTGATCGTGGTGGATGTGCAGGTAAAACTTTGATGGATGTGAGGGAGGTGGTGTGGGCCCAGGTTTTGCAATTACTGTGGTGGCAGGGAAAGGTGGGTTGTAGGGGGGGGCGTGGATCTGACCAGGTAGTCAGAGGGAACGGTCTTTGCTGAAGGCAGAAAGGGTTGGGTAGGGAAATATATCCCTGAGGGTGGGTCCGTTCGGAGGTGGCGGAAATGTCGGTGGATGATTTGGTTTATGAGAAGGTTGGTAGGGTGGAAGGTGAGTACCAAGGGGGTTCTGTCCTTGTTACAGTTGGAGGGGTGGGGTCTGAGGGCATAGGTGCGGGATGTGGATGAGATACATTGGAGGGCATCTTTAATCACTAGCGAAGGGTAACTGCGGTCTCTAAATGAGGCCATCTGGTGTGTTCTGTGGTGGAACTGGTCCTCCTGGGGGCAGAAACGGTGGAGGCAGAGGAATTGTAAATGTAGGATGGCATTAATGCAGGTGGTAGGGTGGGAAGAGGTGTATTCCAGGTAGCTGTGGGAGTCGGTGAGTTTGTAAAAAATGTTAGTGTCAAGTCGGTTGTCAATTATGGAGATGGAGAGGTCCAGGAAGGGGAGGGAGGTGTTAGAGATGGTCCCGGTAAATTTAAGGTCCGGATGGAATGTGTTGGTGAAGTTGATTAATTGCTCAACCTCCTCGTGGAGGAAGAGGTGGGAAGTGATGCCGGTGTAACTTCGGAAGATGGACTGTTCTACACAGCCAAAAAAACAAGAGACAGGCATAGCTGGGGCCCATATGGGTGCCCACGGCTATCCAGTTGGTCATGAGGGTGGGAGGATTCGAAGGAGAAATTGTTAAGGGTGAGGACCAGTTCGGCCAAACGAATGGGAACGTCGGTGGGAGGGTACTGTTGGGGACGTTGAGAGGGGAAGAAACAGAGGGCTCGGAGGCCCTGGTCATGGTAGATGGAGGTGTAGAGGGATTGGATATGCATAGTGATGAGGCATTGGGGGCCAGGGAAAGAGAAGTCTTGGAGGAGGTGGAAACATGGTGGTGTCTTGAACGTATGTGGGGAGTTCCTGGACTGGGGGGGGATAGGACAGTGTCGAGGTAGGTAGAGATGAGTTCGGTGGGGCAGGAGCATGCTGAGACAATGGTGAGTAGCTTGGAGGAGAACTTGAAGGGAGTGGCGTTCCAATCTATCTGCTGCCATGTTTCTCAAGATGAAGTGGTCATGGGTTTGGAAGGTGCTGTGTGAGGATCTTTGGTGAATTCCTGCAGTGTATCTTGTAGACATCATACATTGCTGCTACGCAGCACTGATGTTGCAGGGAGCTGATGTTGTGCTAATCAAGTGGGTGGCTTTGTCCTGGATACTGTCAAATTTTTGCTGTTGGCGCTGCACATGTGGCAAGTGACTTGCTGCACCATTCCTAGCTTCTGACTTGCTTTTGTAGCAGTAAGTACACAATTTGCTGACGACACAAAAATAGGCAGGTCAGTAAATTGCAAGTAACTAAATAAGATTCTTACAAATGGACATAAATTGGTTCGGAGTGTGGGCCAAAATGTGACAGATGAAGTTTAACGTGGGTAAATGCAAGGTCATGCATTTGGGTCAAAAAACAGGAAGTTGACCTATTATCTTAATGGGGAGACACTGGGGTGCTCTGGTGCAGAGGGACCTAGCTGTATTCGTTTATGCGTCACAAAACTAGCATGCAGGTACAGCAGATAATAAAGAAAGCAAATGCAATGTTGGCTTTAAAAGCTCAAGGATTGAAATATGAATATAAGGAAATAGAACTGAAAAATGTGTTGCTGGAAAAGCGCAGGTGGTCAGGCAGCATCCAAGGAGATCAAAACGTTGATTCTCCTGCTCCTTGGATGCTGCTTGACCTGCTGCATTTTTTCAGCAACACATTTTTCAGCTCTAACCTCCAGCATCTGCAGTCCTCACTTTCTCCTATAAGGAAATATTGACACAACTATGCAAGGTGTTGGTGAGACTACACTTGCAGTATTGTGCACAGTTTCAGTCTTACTTGAGAAAGGACGCAGGGGCATTGGAGGCAGTTTAGAGGAGGTTAACTTGATAAAAGATTTTCCTGCTCCTCAGATGCTGCCTGACCTGTGTGCTTTTCCAGCACCACTCCAATCTTGTGTCTGGGTCATAGTTATTGTCGGAGAAATTTGCCCAATAGGTTAGAGATCACAAAACACAGCTTGAAGTGAAATTGACAAACAGATTATTGGAAGCCATATCACTGGAGAAGAAATTGACCTAGGCTGACAGAGAACTGACAGTCTGCACAGATAGATCAGATTTCTGCTCCCAGAGCTGAGGATGAGACCAGTTTTATAGTAATGCTGCACAATGACACTGATTAAGAAATGGGAAACTACAATGTTTCTGGAAATGGAGTCATTTTGTTGCAAGGATGCTGATTGGAAACCAGTTTATCAGATGAATATCCTGTTTCTTCACAGGATGCAATATCCTGACAGTATCATTGTTCCATTCATCTTCACAGGTCGGTGTTAAAGTCTTTTCTGAAGTGATGAGGTACTTCCAATGTCCTGTGGTGCCTCTCTGTCTGACCTGATCTTTGTGTGGCTTTGGTATTGCTGGGTTGTGAAACTGCCCTTAGAGCTTTGAGCCTCATGTCTGTGGGAGCTTAAAGCGCATTCCATTGTCTGCGTGCTGTCTGACCCAGCTTGTGAGCTGCTTGGGAATTCGGGTGTCCTGGTACAAATTGGTCAATTTGCTTTTGTGGGTTAGCAAATCTTTTCCACGCAGTTATTCTTATGGAATCATACCTCAGACAATGTCAGGCTGCTGCTTGATTAGTCTGACAGGCAGCTCTCCCAAATTTGGCACTAGCCCACATGTTAATAAGGAGGACTTGGTTGAGTCGACAGAGTTGTTTCTGCCATTGCCCTTTCTGGTATCGAGGCCAATGCTCAGTGATCCATCTGGTTTCTTTGAGACTTTGTAGCGATTTGTACAACTGAATGGCTTGCGAGGCCAATTCAGAAAGCAACTGAGAGTCAGCCAAATTGATGTAGGTCTGGAGTCACATGTAGGCCAGACATGCAGATTTTGTTCCCTGTTATGACATTAATGAAACAGATGGGTTTTCCAATAATTGACAGTGATTTCATGGTCATCAGCAGATTCTTAATTCCACTTTCTTTTATATTGAATTCAAATTCCTCAGTCTCTCAATCCTCGCACCCAGCCACCACCTTCCCGTATTACCACTTCCTGCTGATGGTGCACAGGTGAGACGAGTATGATGCAATGTAGGTGCTTTATCCTAGATGTTGTGAAGAATCTTGAATATCTTGAAGCTGCAATGATCCAGGCCAGTCATAGCAACGGAGGAGTAAGCATTTCAGCCCTTCGAGCCCATTCCATGATTTAACATGGTCATGGCTGAACTTACCCTGGTTTCAACTCCACTCTTGCCAGCTCCCCATTGCCTTGGATCCCACCTTATAATCAGAAACACATCTAGGATCCTTAACAGCAGGGAGGCAAGCACAAGGTTCGAAGATGATGCAGTAACCAGAAATAGTAAATTGAAGAGACCGGTCAGGCTGGAACATGACAGGGAGCCAGGAATGCTGGTTAGATTAAATTGCATTTATTTCATTGAAAGAGGGCTGACAGATGAGGCCGATGAACTCAGGGTATGGATAATTATGAGGGTCTAGGATATTGTAGCCATTACACAAACTTGGGAGGGTCAGAACTGGTAGGTTCATGTGCCAGGGTAAGGTGATTTTGATAGGACAAAGATGGGAGGGAGTTGCATTTTTGATTAAGGCGATTATCACAACTTCGCCAGAGATGACATAACTGGATCATCCAGCAAGGCTTTTGGGGGTGAATTAAGAAAAAAAAAGGAGGGGACGGTGATGTTACTGGTTGTACGATAGGGCCCTGAATTGTCAACAAGGGGTAGAGGAACAAATCTGCAAGGAGACTGGGGAGATTGCAGAAACAATATGGTTGTCATTGTAGGGGATTTTAATTTTCCTAACACAGACAGGGACAGCCAGAGCGTTAAGGGCTTCAATAGAGTGGAACTTGTTAAGTGTGTTCAGGAAAGTTCTCAAATAGTAGATAAAAGGTCCTACTTGGTAAGGGGCAAAACCCGACTTGGGGCAGGACAGGTGGAGGTGAAGTGGGGGAGCACTTCAGGCCAGCGACCATAGTTCTAATAATTTTAAAAGAGTTATGGAGAGGAACAAAACTGGCCCACATGTTCAAGTCAAGGCAAGGTGAATTCTGATGGAATTAGACAGGAGCTTGCAGGGGTTGATTGGGGTAGTTTATTTGCATGGAAAGGGACTCTGGCAAGTGGGAGACCATTAGAAGTGAGATACCTAGCATTCAAGGTCAATACATTCCTGTGAGGGTGAAGGGCAAGATTGGCAGGAGTAAAACTTGGATGGCCAGAGATATTTAGGTTTTGACCAGAAAAAAGGAGGTTTGCCTCAGGCACAAAAAAGGTGTGGCACTGGGAAAGCACAGCCACTCTACATCCAAGGTTCAGGGGAGTCAAAACTTTGAGTATAAGCTCTTCATCAGCAATGCCACTTCTATTCTCGGCCTTTTGGCTAAGATCAAGTGTCTGTTCTTATCAGGACAGGTGTCGAGTTGCGAGTCATCAGAGCTAGTAGAGAGATCATTGCTGGATCGTGATAGTGATTGGACGTTGGAGGATCATTTGGTTGTGCTGACCTGCTATTGGTGGATCTTCATGCTGACTTTGGCCTAACGCTAATTCAGGGACCAGCCAATCTTGGAGCCATGGCCTCAGCAGCCATTCGCAGCCCTGGCCAGGGCATTCGCAACACTGTCAGGGTGACTGTGAAGAAGGTGGAGGAGCACACACCGGTCGATCGGACGGTGTTTGTGAAGAAAGTCTTGCTGGAATGCTGTGGATTTGCAGATGTGTACTGCCTGCAGGATTTCCCTGGGGCAGGCTACTTCAACATGACCTTCAGGAGCGTGAAGCATTGTGAGCAGCTCCTGAAGGTCTTCAAGGAGAAGGAAGGGGAACCTTTGTTCTCCATCTTGTCAGCGGTCCCGTCGTGTGCGCTTCCTGCGCAGAGAAGTTGGGTTGTTACAATCCAAATGTACAACCCTTACGTCCCAGCGGCAGATGTTCTCACCTTCTTGAAGAGGTATGTCCAGGTTGAAGGAGAAAGCACCGATGTGGTCAATCCTTTCGGGATCTGAACCAGTAAAAGGCAGGTCAAGGTAACCCTGAGGGTCGATGACAGCGGGAACATCCTCCATCCACCCTCCAGCTTCGCCATCGGAGGAAGCAGAGGTTACCTGACGTACGCAGGGCAGCCGAAGGTGTGCCGAACCTGCGGAAGGTCAGGCCACATGGCGGCCGACTGTAAGGTGACCGTATGCCGAAACTGCAAGCAGGAAGGCCACCCGACCAAGGATTGTAAGGAGGCCAAGAACTGTAACCTGTGTGGAGGCGGGCCACATGTACAAGGCCTGCCCAAGACGAGGAGCTGCCACCTACGCACAGATGGCCGGAGGTGGCAACACTAATACGAGTCGTGGACCAACAAAGACGAGCAAGGCACCAGAAAATAGCATGGAAACGGTGCCTGGAGGCACCCAGAAGGAAGAGCAGGCGGTAGCGGAGCAGACGGCAGACAGCGGGGAGGTGCAGCAGCCGATCCAAGCTCCTTCAAGGCAGTCGGAGGAAATGGAAGAGGAGGAATCAAAGGAGACAGAGGACTGGATCACATTAAAAAACAGCAAGAGGAAACCTCTCGGGGCCCCAAAGCCACCCAGCGAAGGGGGAAACGACACCTTCAAGTCGAAGACGCATGCAGCTCTTCCGATGGTGAGGACGGACGCAAGAAGGGTTGTCATCAGAGGAAGAGACAGAGCGCCGTGAGGACAAAGGAGGGCAGCACTGCCCAGGAAGGAAAGGTCAATCCCTCCGAGGGGACGGGTAAAAGCCTCCCCCTACCCGGTGAGAACCAGGAGGTACCCACCGGCCCACAGCTCCAGGTATCTGGGAGCAGCGGTCCTATGACAACCCTGCTGTCAGACAGAGAACTGGTCAGTGCGGACCATGGGCCCGACACGAAGACACCAGAGTGGGGTAATGGCCCCAGCGCAGTTACCTCAGCCCTAAGAAGGTCCAACAGTTTGCCGCTACCACGGGGATGCATGCAGCTACCCCAGAGGGGCAAGACCAGCAGCAAATGGACACCAGTAAACCTGTAAACTGTTAAAATGTGGTTCAAAATTGCTAGCATCAACGTGCGTAGCATCAAATCGGCTACGTGATGTGTCTCAAAGCTGGCCTTCTTGGCCAGCGTCAAAGCCAACGTTATATTTCTGCAGGAGTGTGGGATACCGCACCTCAGCAGTTACAGGAGGTGGTTGAGCTTGTGGGCCCATGGGCCGTCAGTGTGGTCGGGGGGCAACGATAACCGGTCCTCAGGCCTAGGGATCCTGTTGCGGGGAGGCAACTTCACCAACTCCGAGGTTAAGGTGGTGGTGGGTGGGCGCCTCCTCATCGCGGATGTTAAATACAGAAACGCTCCCATAAGACTAATCAATGTGTTCGCCCCAGCGGATAAGAGTGAACGGTTGGCCGTCCTGCAACAGCTTCCCCTGTTGCTGGCTACGTCCAGGCCGGTCATTCTGGCCGGAGACTTCAACTGTATCATTGATGCAGATGGACGATCCGGCAGGGGGGGGGACAGTAAACTGACGCTACGTCCAGAGCCCTGATGGAAACGGTCAAAGATGCCAAGCTGCACGACGTCTTCAGCACCCCTGCAGATGGAGCTCAGCGTAGATACACATGGTCACGGGCAGACTGGTCTATCCGCTCAAGGATAGATTACCTGTTTGTCCCCCGAACGTTCTCAGTCAGAACCACCAACGTCAAGCCGGTGTTCTTCTCTGACCACTGCCTCCTACTGGCCGACTGTCACCTACAGGACGAGCAGCGGGCGGGCAAGGGCACGTGGAAACTGAACACTAAGCTGTTGACCCCGGGAAACATCGAGGAGCTCAAGAGGGATTACGCAGGTTGGAGAACCGCGAAGCCCCTCTTTGAGTATCCAGCAGACTGGTGGGAAACAGTAAAAGGGAACATCAAGAGGTTCTTCATCCTCAAAAGGTGTTCAGGAGGCGAGAGAGAGGCGGGGAAAACTGTCCCAACTCCAGAAAAGTATGCAGAACCTGCTCCTGCTGCAGACGTTGGGGGTCGATGTCACAGAGGACCTCAAGGAGGTGAAGGGCCAGCAAGCCTCGCTCTTTGCCTCGGAGGCCTCCAAGATAATCTTCCAGTCCAGGGTCCGCTCAGTGGAGCAGGACGAAACGTGCTCACGTTTCTTCTTCCAGAAGGTGCACAAAGAGAGCTCCGTGCTCAGCAGCCTGAGGGAAGAAGACGGCTCGGTAACGTCATCTCAGGCTGACGTCATGAGGATAAGCAAACCCTTCTATGCCAGCCTGTATGACACGAAGCCAACCGACAGCACGGCCTCCCAGTCGTTCCTGTCCTCTATCACGGAGGTCCTAGAGGACGGAACACGAGAGAGGCTGGACCAGCCGCTATCTCTGGATGAGCTGACCAGGGCCCTAGAGTCCTTTGAAAAGAATAAAACTCGCGGAAGCGACGGCTTACCGGTCGAGATCTATTCCGCTGTTTGGGACTTGATTGGCTGGGACCTGCTGGAGGTGTATGTCAGTATGCTTCGGGCAGGTACCATGAGTGAATCCATGAGGAAAGGCATCATCACAAGCAGAAGGGGGAGAGGAACGAAATTAGAAATTGGAGACCGATCTCACTGTTAAACACAGACAACAAAATCTTGTCAAAGGTCATCGCCAACCGGGTCAGGTCTGCTCTGGGAGCGGTGATCCAGCCCAACCAAACCTGTGCTGTACCGGGCAGGAAGATCTCAGAGTCTCGCACTCCTCAGGGACACAATCGCCTACATGCAGGACAGGGGGGTGGACACCTGTCTCATCAGCCTGGACCAGGAGAAAGCCTTTGACAGGATATCGCATACATATATGAGGGATGTCCTCTCCAAAATGGGCTTTGGGGAGGGAATCTGCAATTGGATCAGACTACTCTACACCAACATTGATTGAGACTGCACTGACAATGGGTGGGAATCAGATAGCTTCCCTGTAAGATCTGGAGTCAGGCAGGGCTGCCCACTCTCTCCTGCCTTGTTTGTGTGTTGCATAGAGCCATTTGCCGAATCCGAGCCTGAGAGGGGCGACTATTCCTGGCAGCGGGGGCCTACAGGTTAAGGCCTCCCTGTACATGGATGACGTCGCCGTTTTCTGCTCGGATCCGCTGTCCGTGCACAGACTCCTGTGCATCTGTGACCAGTTCGAACGGGCCTCGGGGGCCAAGGTAAACCGAGGCAAGAGCGAGGCCATGCTCTTCGGGAACTGGGCCGACCAATCCTATATCCCCTTCACCATCAGGACTGACCACCTGAAGGTGCTGGGTATTTGGTTCGGGGGTGCTGGGGCATGCGCCAAGACCTGGGAGGAGCGGATCAGGAAGATGAGACAGAAACTAGGCAGATGGGAGCAATGGTCGCTCTCCATCGCGGGAAAAAAACCTGGTCATCAGATGTGAGGTACTCTCAGTATTGTTATATGTGGCACAGGTCTGGCCTACCCCCAGAACCTGTGCTGCTGCAGTCACCCGGGCCATCTTCCACTTCATGTGGAGATCAAAGATGGACCAGGTCCGAGGGGACACCATATACAAAGACCAGTGCAATGGGGGAAAAAACACTCCCAATGACACCCTCACCCTGATGGCCACCTTTGTGTGTGGCTGCATCAAGCTGTGCGTGGATCCCGGTACGTAAACACCAAGTGTCACTACATACTGAGGTTCTACTTGTCCCCGGTGTTGCGAAGGATGGGCCTGGCCTCGCTGCCGCGGAACGCTCCGAGTAGTTGGACCATTCCGTACCACCTGTCCTTCGTGAGAAATTTCTGAAGAAAAACACCTTTGACCACAAGTCCATCAGGAAGTGGTCAGCACGTAGCGTCCTTGAGACCCTTCAGGCAAAGGAGAGGGCGGATCCTGTTGAGTGGTTCCCTGAGCAGACTGTCAAAGCCATTTGGCAGAATGCCTCATTGCCAGAACTTTCCAACAAGCACCAAGACATGGCTTGGCTGGTGGTGAGAAGGGCTCTACCTGTGAGATCATTTATGCACGCCCGGACTCTGCCGCACCGCACGCTGCCCTCGAAGCGGCTGCAGGGGGGAACGAGACTGTCACACATCTCCTTCTGGAATGTGCGTATGCAGAGGAAGTCTGGAGAGGAATGCAGTGGTATTTGTCAAGGTTCGTCCTGAGCAGCGCCGTGACGCGGGACTCCGTGCTCTACAGCCTGTTCCCTGGGACGCACACTGAGACAAATATCAACTGCGCCTGGAGGATCATCAACTCGGTGAAGGACCCTCTCTGGGTGGTCCGAAACCTGTTGATCTTCCAGTTGAAGGAGTTGACCCTGAGTGTTGCAGACTGGCACATTCCAAGGTCCAGGACTATGTGTTGAGGGACGCGCTGAAGCTTGGGGCAGCTGCCGCCAAGGCGCGGTGGGGAAAGACCACCGTTTAACATCTGCCTGTCTAAAGAAGATCAGGGGGCCCATGCAGTCATTTGGGCTCTGCTGATGCCTCAGCTCAATATATGGGCGTATAAGTGAGAAATGCACAGACCTGTATGTAATAATAATAATAATAATAATAATAATAATAATAATAATAATAATAATTCTGAGCTGTGTATGTTAATGTGGACATATGTATGGCATTACCTAATGTACAGTGTATCAAATTAATTTATGAATATTTTATGAATAAAGTATTTTTTGAAATTAAAAAAGCCACTTCTAATGAAGAGCTTATATCAAAACATTGAGTCTCCTGCTCTTTGGATGCTGCCTGACTGGCTGTGCTTTTCCAGCTCCACTTTTTGACTCTGATCTCCAGCATCTGCAATCCTCCCTCAGCCACTAGAAGAAAGTGAAAGGCAGCTGAGAGCAAAGGGAAAACAGGAGTTCACTGAAGGAGGAGGAAATCAGGACAGCAAAAAGGAGGCACAGACAGCCTTTGCTGAGAAGATTAGGGAGAATCCAGAGGGGTACTTTAAATATATTAGTGGAAAATGATAAATACAGAAAGAATGGGGACCCTCAAGGATCAAAGCGGACATGTACGTGCAGAACTGCAAGAGATGGGTGGGGCTCTCAGAATATTTTGCCTGTGTTTACCATGGAGAAAGACTTGAAGACTGGGAAACTTGGAGGTTCATGGTGATATCTTGGGGACAGTCCATATCACTGTAAAGGCAGTGTTGGATGTATTAAAATGCATGAGGTGGATAAATCTCCTAATCCAAGTAGAAATCATCCAAGAACACCCCAAGACATGAGAGAAGAAATTGCAGGGGTCCTGGCTGGTATTTTTGCATCATTGTTAGGGTGAGGTCCCACAAAACTTGAGAGGAGTTAATGCTGTGCCCTTATTCAAGAAGGGCTGGAAAGAAAAGCCTGGGAACGATCAACCAGTAAGTCTAATATCGTAGTGGGTAAGTTACTTGAAGATTCTGAGTAGTAAGATAAACACACATTTGGAAAGACAGGGTTTAATTAGGAGTAGTCAGCATGGCTTTGAGTGGAAGATCATGCCTCAAATTTGTTAAGAGTTCTTTGATGAAGTGACCAGGAAGGTTGACGAGGACAGGGTAATAGATGTACTGTATGTGGATTTCCATAAGGCCTTTAATAAGGTTCCACATGGTAGGCTGCCCTGGAAGGTTAGATTGCATGGAATTCAGGGTGAGCTGACAAATTGGATACAAAATTGGCTTGATGGTCAGAAGCAACAGCTAGCAGTGGAAGATTGTCAGAATGGAGGCTGACAGGATCAAAGCTGAGCCCATTACTATTTGTTATCTATATCAATGATTAGAATGAGAATGTACAGCACAATTACTAAGTTTGCTGATGGCACTAAAATAGGCAGTATCTTGGACAGCGAGGAAGATTATCACAAATTGCAGCAGGACCTTTATCAGTTGGGAAAGTGGACCAAGAGACGGCAAATGGAATTTAATATAGTTAAGTTTGAGGTCTTAGATTTCACAAAAATCAAATCAAGGTAGGAGCTGCATGTTGAATAGCAAGGCCTTAAGGTGTTTAGTGGAACAGAGGGACCTTGGAGTTCAGGTTCATGGTTCTCTGAAAGTGAAGTCACAGGTCGACAGAGCAGTGAATGCAGCTTTTGGCACACTGTCCTTCATCAGTCAGGGGACAGTATGAAAGTTGGGAAGTTTAGATTTAGATTACTTATAGTGTGGAAACAGGCCCTTCGGCCCAACAAATCCACACCAACCCGCCGAAGCGCAACCCACCCATACCCCTACATGTACCCCTTACCTAACACTACGGGCAATTTAGCATAGCCAATTCACCTGACCTGCACATCTTTGGACTGTGGGAGGAAACCCACACAGACATGGGGAGAACGTGCAAACTCCACACAGTCAGTCGCCTGAGTCGGGAATTGAACCCGGGTCTAAGGCACTGTGAGACAGCAGTGCTAACCACTGTGCCACCGTGCCGCCCACCAGTGCCACCGTGCCACCCACGGTGCAGTTAAGTTGCAGTTATACAGGACATTGGCAAGGCCACACTTGGAAAATAGTGTTCAGTTTTGGTCACATTGTTATAGGAAGGATGTTATTAAACTGGAACAATGCAGAAGAAATTTACAAGGATGTTGTCTGGACTCAATGGTCTGTATCATAGGGAGAGGTTGTACAAGCTCAGACATTTTTCTTTTCAGCATATGAGACATGTAAGATCATGAGACATGGATAGATAGAGTGAATGCTCTCTGTCTTTTTCCCCCAGAGTTGGGGAATCAAGGACTAGAGGGCATCAGTTTAAAGTTAGAGGGGAAAGAATAAAAGGGAACCTGAGGGGCAACATTTTCACAGAGGATGGTAAGCATATGGCATGAGCTGCCAGCGGAAGTTGAGGAGAGTACATTAACATTTAAAAGACATTTGGACAAATGCATGGAAAGGAAAGGGTGAGACGGATATGAGCCAAATGCAGGGAAATGGGGTTGGTGTGGATGGACATTTTGGTCAGCATGGACCAGTTTGGACCAAAGGGTCTGTCTATGTGCTATATGACTATTTCTTGCTTGAAAACTGCTTGACAGCACCCCAGAGTGCAGTGGAGACAAAGTTCCACAGATTCACAACCATCTGACAAGGATTTTTCCTCATCTCAGGTTTAAACCTATCTCCTCTCACTTTACATCTATGATCTCTTGTTTGAAACTGTCCGATAATAGCAACCATCTGTCTATTATCTACCTTATCTATCCCAGTGAGCATCTTACAGGCCTTAATCAGATTCCCCCTGCCTCCTCCAACATTCTTCTGAACTCCAGTGAGGACAAGCCCGAGCTATTCAACCCTCCTCAGACAACAGCCTTTTGCGTTCCTGGAATCAAAAGTATTCCATCACAACACTAACCTGTACCTTGCAGGCAATAAACCGACTTTGGGCAATCAAAAGACCAGTTACTGGTCATAGAATTTCCAGCCTCTGTCCTGTTCATTTAAAACAGAATTTAAATGGCTGGTACACCAGAATATTTATGTAGTTGACCACAAGGTTTCTAGGGACAAACAGCCTCAGGTGTTGAAGGTGGGTGTTTCAGTGACTAAAACGCTTCTGAATATCAAGGGAGATTGTTTGGTGCTCACTCTTGCTAGAGGTGATCATGTTTGGTGTAAATATTAGTTAATACATAGCAGTCCAAACCTGAGAGAGTAGTCCAGGCATTTCTGCAAGGATATGGGCTACTTCAGTTTCATGTCATCACAAATTGCACTGTTCAGCAGGCAAACATCAGTAAATCTTGAGACTACATATTTTGAGAAGGCAGCAATTATTAAATCAGCTGAAGATGTCTGGGCTTAGGACACCACGCCAAGGTACCTCTAACGTCTAGGGCCCACTGTCCAGCCATCTTACTTTGTATAAGGTCCAACTCCAACCAATAAGTAGTTGCTGTCTATTCCCACTGACTTCAGTTTTTCTAGGGTCATTTGATATTATATTCTGCCCTTGATATCAAAGCAGCATTTAACAGTGATTACAAACTCTTCGATGCAACACCGTGGTACAAAATAATGGGGTTATTTCCAACACAGTCAAAATCTTGAAATGTCATGTCTGACATTGCCACAATAGCAATTGGAATTCAAATAGAACATGCACCACTGAGTAACTATGGTCACATGATATTTGTGCCCTTCACTAAGTTCGACATCTTCAAAGCAAAACCTTGGTACTCAAATAGTCTACTTGGATCGAATGGAATGTCACAAGGTTCTACACAGAGCATTATCAAACCAAACTTTGACATCAATCCACAGATGACAATAGGGTAGATGACCAACAGCTTAACCAATAAGATAGATTTTAAGTCATGTCCTGAAATACTGAAAAGGAGAATGTATCATTTGTTGCACAAAAATGACAACACATTTTGATTCAAATAAAAAGACATATATATACACTTTCTGGGAAAATTCTAAAAAGGAAGAAGAGATATACAAACCCTCAGGTACATCAAATCCAAAAACTCATAATTTTTTCCAACATAGCAACAGCAATTACAAATTAAAAATGGTACTTTATTGGCTGCAAAATCCATTCGGACACCATGTCAATAAAGCTGATTTTAAAAAAAGGATAAACTTGCAACTGAAAAAAAAATCCGCAAATGGCAAAATTGCGGAATTATCATTGAGAATCAGTAAATTGGGTCTGCTTCCACACTTTACAGATTCTATCAGCCCATGGAGTCCACACCGCCCCTACAGAACACATCCCACCCAAACCAACATCCCTCCCTATCCCCATAACCTTGCAGTTCCCATGACTAATCCACTTAGCTTGCACATCCCTGGATACTGGGCAATTTAGCATGGCCAATCAACCCAGCCTGCACATCCTTGGACTATGGGAGGAAATCACAGCACCCAGTGGAAATCCACACTGACATGGAGAGAATGTGCTAATTCCACAATCGAACCTGAGTCACTAAGATAGTAAAGCGGCAATGCTAAGCCACTGAGCCACCAGGCCATGTTAGGATTCACTGTACACAAAGGATCATATATTTGACATTCTAGGGAAACTAATAATGAAGAGGGACTGATAAAGATGCAGTTAATGCAAGCAATGACAATTTTAAAAAAAATTAACCTTAATAAACACTGAAAAGTCCTTAAGAACGATGAATTGTTGCAATCTTAAATAGGAATGTGATGAAATGCATGCACTTTGGTCATATGCTTCCAGTCCTTTGTCAATTAAGGAAATGCCTTTTAGATTTGAAAACTGCAAATATGTCAATTGTTGAAATTGAATCCAGAAAATTTTAGACATGTCAGTATACATTGTGGGAAATTAAAATCCATTAAGGGCTGAGAAAGAGAAATTTCAGCTGATTAGAAACAAACAGTAAGCATGAATCTGTAATTAGATAACTTCTCACGCACATACTGGAGTTTTGTTAGAAAAAAATAAACTTGTAGATTTGGCATATATTTTAGATTTAGATTAGATTCCCTACAATGTGGAAACAGGCCCTTCGGCCCAACCAGTCCACACTGACCCATCCAGACCCATTTCCCTGACTAATGCACCTAGTACTCAGGGCAATTTAGCATGGCCAATTCACCTAACCTGCACATCTTTGGACTGTGGAAGAAAACCAGAGCACTCAGGAAACCCACGCAGACATGGGGAGAATGCGCAAACTCCACACAGACAGTCACCTGAGGCTGGAGTTGAACCCAGGTCCCAGACGCTTGAGGCAGTAGTGCTAACCACTGAGCCACCGTGCCACCCCTAGAAATGAGGGCTCGTCCGGGATATCTCGAAGTACTTGCGTGGACTTCCAAACAACTGAGTAAGGTTTCATATACATAGCTAGCCAACATTAGAAGCCATGGAATTGAAGGCAAGTTAATCATTTTTTTTTAAACAAAAAAGGTCAGTATGTCATAGAGAATAAGGATGACTACAATCTACTTAAAATGGGATAAAATGACTAATGGCCATCCTTGCTGGAAACCTAATCATTCACTGTATTTACTGAACGATTAAAAAATGGGTGATATCTAAAGTCTTCTGATGACACAATTATTCATGTTAGAGAGTGAGCTGTGAGAAAACAAAAATAATCTACAGAGACACAAATTGTATGCAGGAAAAGCAGAGACATGCAGATAAACGAGGATCATCATTTTGTACAAAACACACGGGATAATAGAAATTACTTTAAGTTATTGTCTTCTCATTCTGAAAGAGTGGATTTTATTGCAGCTACATGAAGCTCTGGTTAGATTACATGGGGAGTTCTCCATAAAGTTTCACCATAGCATCTTAGGTGGCATATGGAAGAAGTGCAATGCAGAATTACTAAAATGATACCAAGGCTCCAGGGTTTAGCTTTTAGGAGTAATTACATAAATTAGACTTGCAGTTCCTCAAAAATACAAGTTTACTAGTGACTTGATTTGCAGCTTAAAGATTTTCAAAGATATTGGTATGGTTGATTCAGAGGGAAAAAAACACTTTTCAGCTTCTAAGTAGTCAAAAACAAGGGGTTACAACCTTAAAAGCTAATAGCCACACACAAAAAAGGAACTAATTCATTAAATATAAAATTTGAGGTCAATAGTTTTTCTATTGGTAGCTGGGGTATTAAGAAATTGCATCCAACACAGGTGAAAAGTTAACTCACTGAATGACAGAACAGACTCACAGCTCTAAAATGCTACTAAGTTAAGCCATATGGGATGGTGAATTTAAAACTAGGTCATTAAATAAGGCAAAAAGATAACATTCTAAAAAAAATCGAAGGCTACAATAAGAATCATGTGCCCTGTTCTGGGCATAGTCCTGAACAACACAATGAAGGTTGTGAAGAGAAGTTACAGGAAATTCACCAAGGTGATATTTGAAACAAGAGGTTTTAACCCAAAGTGCAACAAGAAAATCTTTGCTTTTCATGTTTAGAGATCTGATTGAACAGCATTCCAACAGCACTGACCATAAGGGGAAAAAAAAGGATGGGAAATAAATAATCTCAAGAGGAAGACTTCGGAGCAGAGAGAGGTGGGAGCTGGGAGGAGGTGACGTTGGTGCGAAGTGATTGTTGGGAAGGTCGGTAAGAATATTTAAACTTCTTACCTTCAGGCCAGCGAGGGAGGAGCAAGCAAAGGACTTCTGGGAAGGCTAAGTACAACAGTTTATATTTGTGTGGTTGCATTAACCGAGGCACTACTTGGGTACTGTCTCCCATCCATCCTCCTCCTCCTCCTCCTCCTCCTCCTACCTAAAAAAAAGTTGTGGGAGCCAGACTGACAAGGTAAGGTAACTACTTTATTTCCTAATCTTTTTTTAAGTAGTCACTTCGGGAGTTAGAATAGTGGGAATGGAGTTTAGGGCAGTGGAATGTTCCTCCAGCAGAATGTGGGAACTAAGGGTCACCACCAGTGTCCCTGCTGACTTCATCTGTGGTAAGGGCAACCAACACCAGCTCCTCAAAACTGCGTTAGGGAACTGGAGCTGGAGTTGGAGTTGAATGAACTTCGGAACATTTGGGAGGCAGAGGGGGTTATTGACAGGACTTAGAGAGGTAGTCACTCCTCAGATTAAAAAAAACAGATGGGTGACAGTAAGGGTACCGGCAGGCAGTGCAGGGATCCCCTGTGGCCATTCCCCTCAACAATAAGTATATGGTTTTGGATATGTTGGGGGGGGGGGGGAAAGGGGGGAAAAAGGGGGATGACTTACCAGGGGAAAGCAGTGGGACACCTGCTGCTCAGAAGGGAAGGGGGAAGAGGAGAGAGGAGCAGTGCAGTAGTCATTGGGGACTCTATAGTTAGGGGGACAGATAGGAGGTTCTGTGGGGACGAGAGCGCTCACAGTTGGTGTGTTGCCTCCCGGATGCCAGGGTCCGTGATGTCTGAGCGTGTTTTTGGGATCCTTTGTTGGTGGGGGGGGGGGGGGGGAAGCACCCAATCGTGGTCCACATTGGCATCAATGACATAGGTCAGAAGAGAGATGGGGACTGGAGGCAGAAATTCAGGGAGCTAGGATGGAAGCTTAGAGCTAGGACCAACGGTGGTTTTCTCTGGTTTGCTGCCCATGCCATGTGCTAGTGAGGTGAGGAATAGGGAGAGAAAGGAGTTGAACACATGGCTACAGGGATGGTGCAGGAGGAAGGGTTTCAGGGTTTTGGATAGTTGGAGCTCTTTCTGGGGTAGGTGGGACCTCTACAAGCGAGATGGTCTTCATCTAAACCAGAGGGGTACCAATTTCCTGGGTGGGAAATTCACTAAAGCTATTAAGGTGGATTTAATACAGCAGGGGGATGGGAACCAAAATTGTAGGACAGGTACAGAAGAGGATGAGAGTAGGGAGTTCAAAAATCAAGTATCTGACACTGGCAAGAGAGAACCTGGATTGAAGTGTGTGTATTTCAACGCGAGGAGCATCAAAAATAAAGTGGACAAACTGGCAGCGTGGGTTGGTGCCTGGGACTTCGATATTGTGGCCATTACAGACACCTGATTAGAGCAGGGGCAGGAATGGCTGTTGCAGGTTCCGGGATTCAGATGTTTCAGTAAGAACAGAGAAGATGGTAAAAGAGGGGAAGGTGTGGCATTGTTGATCAGGGACAATATTACAGTTGTAGAAAGGATGTTTGGGGACTCATTAACTGAGGTAGTAAGGGCTGAGGTTAGAAACAGGAAAGGAGAAGTCACCATACTGGGAGTTTTCTATAGGCCTCTGAATAGTCCCAGAGATGTAGAGGAAAGGATAGCAAAGATGATTCTCGATAGGAGTGAGAGGCAGGGTAGTTGTCATGGGGGACTTCAACTATCCAAATATTGACTGGGAACACTACAGTACGAGTACTATAGATGGGTCAAGTTTTGTCCAGTGTATACAGGAGGGCTTCCTGACACAGTATGTAGACAGGCCCATAAGGGGCGAAGCCACTTTAGATTTAGTACTGGATAACGAGCCTGGCCAGGTGTTAGATTTGGCAGTAGGTGAGCACTTTGGAGACAGCAATCACAAGTCTGTCAAGTTTACTTTAGTGATGGAAAGGGATAGGTGTACTCCACCGAGCAAGAGTTACAGCTGGAGGAAGGGAAATTACGATACAATTAGTAAAGACTTAGGAAGCATAGAATGGGGAAGGAAACTGCAGGGGAGCTTACTCAAGGAAAAGCTCCTGTGTCCCCTTGATAAGTATGTACCTGTCAGGCAGACAGGAAGATATAGAACGTGCAAGCCGTGGTTTACTAAGGAAGTGGAATCCCTGGTCAAGAAGCAGCTGCATGTTAGGACAAAATGTGAAAACTCAGTTAGGGCGCTTGAGGGTTACAAGGAAGTCAGGAAAGATCTAAAAAGAGAGCTCAGGAGAGCCAGGAGGAGACACGAGAAGTCGTTGGCAGATAGGATCTGGGTTAACCCTAAGGCTTTCCATAGGAATGCCAGGAATAAAAGAATGACCAGAGTTAAATTAGGGCCAATCAAGGATAATAGTGGCAAGGTGTGTGTGGAGTCAGGAGACAGGGGAAGCACAAAATAAATATTTTAAGAGTGTTCACTATAGAAAGTGAAAATTTTGGCGAGCAAGATACAGAGACAATTGCATCGAGACTAGAAGAGATCAAGGTTCACAAGGAAGAGGTATTAGAAATAGTGTGATGGATGAGCTGGATGGGATCTATCCTAGGTTCCTCTTGGAAGCAAGGGAAGAGATTGCCGAGCCTTAGGCATTGATCTTCAAATCATCATTGTCTGTAGGAATAGTGCCTGAGGGCTGGAGGATAGCAAATGTGGTTCCCTTGTTCAAAAAAAGGGTAGTAGAGACAACCTTAGTAATTACAGACCAGTGAGTCTCACTTCAGTTGTTGGTAAAGTATTGGAAAAGGTTATAAAAGATAGGATTTATAAACATATAGAAAAGAATAATCTGATCAGGGACAGTCAACACAGTTTTGTGAAGGGTAGGCCGTGCCTAATGAATCTTATTGACGTTTTTGACAAAGTGACCAAACAGGTGTATACCAGTTGATGTGGTGTATATGGATTTCAGCAAGGCATTCGATAAGGTTCCCCACAGTAGGCTATTATACAAATGCAGAGGAATGGGATTGTGGGAGACATAGCAGTTTGGATCAGTAATTGGCTTGCTGAAAGAAAAGAGGGTTGTATTTGATGGAACATGTTCATCTTGGTGAACAGTTACTAACAGCATACTGCAAGGGTCGGTTGTTGGGTCCACTGTGTTCGTCATTTTTATAAGTGACCTGGATGAGGGTTTAGAAGGGTGGGTTAGTAAATTTGCGGGCGACACTAAGGTCGGTGGAGTTGTGGATAGTGATAAAGGATGTAGTAGGTTGCAAAGAAACAGATAGGATGCAGAGCTGGGCTGAGGGGTGGCAAATGGAGTTTAATGTGGACAAGTGTGAGGTGATACTTTGGACGGAGTAATCAGAATGCAAAGTACTGGGCTAATAGTACGATTCTTGGGAGTGCAGATGAGCAGAGAGATCTTGGTGTCCATGTACACAGATCCCTGAAAGTTGCCACCCAGATTGACAGGGTTGTTAAGAAGGCATAGAGTGTTTTGGCCTTTACTAATAGAGGGATTGAGTTCCGGAACCAGGAGGTTATGCTGCAGCTGTACAAAACTCTGGTATGGTCACACTTGGAGTATTGTGTACAGTTCTGGTCACCGCATTATAAGAAGGATGTGGAAGCTTTGGAAAGGGTGCAGAGGAGATTTACTAGAATGTTGCCTGGTATGGAAGGAATGTCTTATGGAGGAAAGGCTGAGGGCCTTGAGGCTGTTCTCGTTAGAACGATGAACGTTGAGACGTGATTTAATAGAGACATACAAGATAAACAGAGGGTTAGATAGGGTGGACAGGGAGAGCCTTTTTCCACATAGGGGAACAGCAAACATGAGGGGACACAACTTTAAAGTGAGGGGAGGTAAGTATAAGACAGATGTCAGAGATAGTTTCTTTACTCAGAGTAGGAAGGGTATGGAATGCTTTGCCTGCAGCTGTAGTAGATTCGCCAAGTTTAAGTGCATTTAAGTCGTCATTGGACAGGCATATGGACGTACATGAAATAGCGTAGGTTGGATGGGCTTCAGATTAGTATGACAGGGCAACGCAACATTGAGGGCCGAAGGGCCTGTACTGCACTGTAATGCTCTACGTTCTATGAAGTATGCAAGGGAAACTAATGGGGTCAGTCATCCAGACCTGATGGATCATCCTAGCATACTCAAGTAAGGTTAGCTTCATAATCTGTCATTGGGGAAATGCAAGCATCTATAAAGGGATAAATAACACAGCATTTAGACATACAGATGTACAGCATGGAAAGAGACCCTTCTGTCCAACTCATCCATGTCGACCAGATATCTGAAGTTGATCAAGTCCCATTTGCTAGCATTTGGCCCATACCCCTCAAAAACCTTCCTATTAATATACCCATTCAGATGCCTCTTAAATGTTACAATTGTACCAGCCTCCACCACTTCCTCTGGCAGCTGAATCCATACACATACCACCCTCTGCGTGGAAAAATTGCCCTTAGGTCTCTTATATTTTTCCCCTCTCACCCTAAACTTATGCCCTCTAGATTTAGACTCCCTCATACTTATCCTATTCATGTCCCTCATGATTTTATAAACCTCTTCAAAAATGTCACCCCTTATCTTGCGATGCTCCAAGGAAAATAGCCCCAGCCTATTCAAACTCTCCCTACAGCTCAAACCTTCCAACCTTGGCAACACCCTGTACATTTTTCTGAACCCTTTCAAGTTCCAAAACATCAAAGACAGGGTGATCAGAATTGAACACAGTATTCCATAATGGCCTAACCAACATTCTTGAAAGCCACAACATGCCCTCCCAACTCCTATATGCAATGCACTGACAAATAAGGCAAAGCATACCAAAATTCTGTACTTCCTGAATTCTTGCCACTCTGCTTTCAAGGAACCATAAACCTACATCCCAAGGTCTTTTGTTCAGAAAAACTCCTCATTAACACGCACACGAAATCCTCAGTCCATTGGCCCATCTGATCAAGATCCCATTGTACTCTGAGGTAACCTTCTTCGCTGTCCACACCACCTCCAATTTTGGTGTCATCAGCAAACTTACTAACTATACCTCCTTAAATCATATCCAAATCATTTATATACATGACGCAAAAGCAGTGGACCCAGCACCAATCCTTGTGGCACATCAGTGGTCACAGGCCTCCAGTCCAAGAAACAACCCTCTCCCACCACCCTGTCTCCTACCTTCAAGCCAAGTTTGTATCTAAATGGCTGATTTTCCCACTATTCCATATGGTCTAACTTTACTAACCAGAATACCTTAAGGAATCTTGTCAAACGCCTCACTGAAGTCCACATGGACAATGTCTACTGCTCTGCTTCAATCTTCTTGATCACTTCTTCAGAAAACTCAAATCAAGTTAGTGGGCCAT
The DNA here is from genome assembly GCF_020745735.1 of Hemiscyllium ocellatum. Classification (NCBI taxonomy): domain Eukaryota; kingdom Metazoa; phylum Chordata; class Chondrichthyes; order Orectolobiformes; family Hemiscylliidae; genus Hemiscyllium; species Hemiscyllium ocellatum. Next base: position 31,263,262 of record NC_083410.1, on the reverse strand, counting down.
GATTTCCCATACCCATTTTCATGTTGATTATCACTAATCAGTCCTTGTTTTTCCAAATATATGTAAAGACTGGCCCTCAGGATTCCCTCCAACAACTGACCCACCACTGATGTCAGGCTCACCAGTCTTTAGTACCCTGGCTTTTCCTGATCACCTTTCTTAAATAATGCTATGTTGGCCAACCTCCAGTCTTGCAGCTCATCGGTGGCTATGATACAAATACCTCACCAAGTGGCCCAACAATCACTTCTCTGGCTTTCATCAAAGTTAAACAGTACACCTGAATAGGTCCCAGGGATTTATCCACCTTTGCACGTTTTAAGACCTCCAAAACTGGCTCTTGTGTAATATGGACAGTTTTCAAGATATCACTCTTTCCCCAAGGTCTTGAGCTTCCACATCCTTCGAGTCATCAAAGTCATACAGCACTTAAACAAACCCTCAATCCAATCGGTCCATGCCGAACAATCCCAAACCCAACGAATCCCACCTGCCTGCTCTTGGCCCATATCCCTCCAAACTTTTCCTATTCATGTATCTACTCAACATGACTTCCCAACTCCTATACTCAAAGGACTGAACACCACTGATCACAGGCCTGTAGTCCAAAAAGCAACCTTCCACCACAAAATGTCTCCTGGCATTCAGCCAATTATGTACCTCAACAGTAAACACTGATTAGCAATGATCGTTCAGTATATCACCTACCTCCTGCGGTTCCACACATAGACGGTCTTGCTGATCTTTAAGCGGCCCTATTCTCTTCCTCTTTACCCTTTTGTCTTGAATGTATTTGTAGAATCCCTTCAGATTCTCCTTCACCCCATCTGCCAAAGCTCTCATGTCCCTTTTTGCCCTCCTGATTTCCCTCCAGTATACTCCTCCTGCCCTTACACTCTTCCAGACATTCACTCTACCCCTGCTGTCTACAACTGACATATGCTTCTTTCTTTTTCCTTGAAGGAAACCTCAAATTCCTTACACTTAGCCTTCACCCTAACAAGAACATACTGTCCCTGGACTCTTGAAATTCTTCCACTTTCCAACCACCCCTTTAATTGCAAATATCCGCCCCAAGCAACTTCTGAAAGTTTTGCCTCATACCATCAAAACTGACCTTCCACTAATTTAAAGTTTTAACTTACAGATCAGGTCTATCCTTTTCCATAAGGATTTTAAAATTAATAGACTTATGATCACTGGGTCCAAAGTGCTCTCCCCGAACCCACTGATATCTCAGTCACTTGATGCGTCTTATTTTTAAAAAGGTCAAGTTTGGCTCCTCCTTCCCTAGTAGGTGCATCCACATACTGAATGAAAGAATTTTTCCTTGGTCAGACTTAAATTCCATTCTATCCAAACCAGTAACAAGTATGGCAGTATCAGTCTATGTTTGGAAAGTTAAAGTCCCCCACCATAACAACAGAGTTATTCCTAGAGATAACAGATTTCCTTATTTAGGTGATATTAGAGGAAACCATACCAGACCAATGTTATTGGAATTTTATGAGATGGTAACAAAAAGTAACAACATAAGTCATGCATTTGGACTTTTAGAAGGGAATGGATAGAAACATGGAACTGAGATATCATAGCAATTACAGAAATGCAGCTCAGGGATGGAGGACTCACAGCTTAATGTTCCAGGATACAAATGTTATTGGAAGGGGTAGGGGTGGGGTGGCAGGGGGAGCAAGAGAGGAGGGAGTGGCTTTTTTTTATATAAGGGATAGCATGACTGCTATATTTCAGCAATATATTCCTGGAATACGTCAGGGGGGTTATTTGGGTGGAACTGAGAAATAAGAAAGGGATGATCACCTCATTAGGATTGTATTATAGATCCCCTAATAGTCAGAGGGAAATTGAGAAACAAATTTGTAAGGAGATTTCAATTATCTGGAAGCATAATACAGTGGTTATGACAGAGGATCTTGACTTTCCAAACATAGACTGGGACTGCCATAGTGTTAAGGATTTAGATGGACAGGAATTTGTTAAGAGTGTACAAGAAAATTTTCTGATTCAGTACATGGATGTACCTACTAAAGAAGGTGTAAAACTTGACTGACTCTTGGGAAATAAGGCTGAGCAGGTGACTGAGGTGTCAGTGGGGGAGCACTTTATGGCCAGCGACCATAATTCTATTAGATTTAAAATAGAGATGGAAAAGGATAGACTAGATCTAAAAGTGGAAGCTCTAAATCGGAAGGGGGCCAATTTTGATGGTACTAGGCAAGAACTTTCAAAAGCTGAATGGGGCAGATGTTTGCAGGTAGAGGGATGGCTAGAAAATGGGAAACCTTCAGAAATGAGATAACGAGAGTCCAGAGAAAATATATTCCTCATATGGTGAAAGGAAAGACTGGTAGGTGCAGGGAAAGCTGGATGACGAGAAAAGTTGAGGTTTTGGTAAAGAAAAAGACAGAATTATGTCAGGTATAGGAAGGATAGATCGAGTGACTCCTTAAAACAGTATAAAGGCAGTAGGAGTATACTTACAAGGGAAATCAGGAGAGAAAAAAAAGGGGATATGAGGTAGTTTTGACAAATAGAATTAAGGAGAATCCAAATGGATTTTACAAATACATTAAGGACAAAAGGGTAACTAAGGAGAGTATAGGGCTCCTCAAAGATCAAGCAAGGCAGCCTACTTGTGGCGCCTCAGGAGATGGGGGAGATACTAAATGAGTATTTTGCATCAGCATTTACTGTGGAAAAGGATATGGAAGATCTAGAATGTGTGGAAATAGATGGCAACATCTTGAAAAATGTCCATATTACAGAGCTGGTGGTGCAGGATATCTTGAAACGTATAAGGGGATAAATGCCCAGGATCTGATCAGGCGCACCCTAGAACTCTGTGGAAAGTTAGGAAGTGATTGCTGGGTCCCTTGCTGAGATATTTGTATCATCAATAGTCACACTAAAGTGCCAAAAGATTGGAAGTTGGCTAATGGTGTTCAACTGTTTAAGAAAAGGTGGTAAGGAAAAGCCAGCGAAGTATTTGGACTGGTGAGCCTGACCTCAGTGGTGGGCAATTTGTTGGAAGGTATCCTAAGGGACAGGATGTACATGTATTTGGAAAGGCAAAGATAGTTAGGGAGAGTCAACATGGCTTTGTGCATGGGAAATCATGTCTCACAAACTTGATTGAGTTTTTTTGGAGAAGTAACAGAGGATTGATGATGAAGGCAGAGCAGTAGACGTGATCTACATGGACTTCAGTTTGGCATTCGACAAGGTTCTTCATGGGGACCATTCGGATACAGAACTGACCCAAAGGTAGAAGACAGATGGTGGTAGAGGAGGAGATTGCTTTTCAGACTGGAGGCCTGTGACCAGTGGAGTGCCACACGGATCAGTGCTGGGTCCACTACTTTCCATCATTTCTATAAATGATTGGGATGTGAGCATAAGAGGTATAGTTAGTAAGTTTGAAGATGACACCAAAATTGGAGGTGTAGTGGACAGCAATGAAGCTACCTCAGAGCACATTGGGATCTTGATCAGATGGGCTGAAGAGTGGCAGATGGAGTTCAATTCAGATAAACGTGAGGTGCTGCATTTTGGAAAAGCAAATTACAACTGGACTTACACACTTGATGTTAAGATCCTGGATGGCTTTGCTGAACAAAGAGACCTTGGAGTGCAGGTTCATAGTTCCTTGAAAGTAGAGTCGCAGGTAGATAGAATGGTGAAGGTGATGTTTGATAGAATGGATGCCGTAAATCTTTTCCGAACCCTTTCAAGTTTTACAAGGGTGCTGCCAGGGCTGGAGGATTTGAGCTATAGGGAGAGAGACAATGAATAGGCTGGAGCAACGGAGGCTGAGGGCTGACCTTATAGAGGTTTATAAAATCATGAGGGGCACGGATAGATAAATAGACAAGGCAGTTTTCCGCCTGGGATGGTGAGTCCAGAACTAGAGGACATAGGTTTAGGGCAAGAGGGAAAGATATAAAAGGGACCTAAGGGGCAAATTTTTTATGGAGGGTGGTAAGTGTATGGAATGGGCTGCCAGAAGAAGTGGTGGAGGCTGGTACAATTAGAGCATTTAAAAGACATCTGAATGGGAATATGAATAGGAAGAGTTTAGAGGGATACGGGCCAACTGCTGGCAAACGGAACTAGATTAGGTTAGGATTTCTGAACAGCATGGACAAGTTGGACTGAAGGGTCTGTTTCTGTACTGTCCATTTCTTTTACTCCATGACTATTTGATAAGGAAATGCATTAAGCTATGTAATAAAATAAGAGCACAGTGTTGAAGAAAGTACTTGGTAGGGATACAGAATTGGCTAACGAAGAGAACAGTTGACAAAATGGGGTCTTTCCACATAGGAACTTTTAAGTGGCTGTTTGCTACATGGAGCACTTGGTCCCACAATTATTTACAGTAGATACAAATTGTTTGGATGACTGAAAGTCAATTACTATTGCCATGTTTGCAGATGATGAAAATCGGTGGGAAGTTACATCGAGAGGATGACAGTCAGCAAGAGTGTCACTCCTTTCCAACAGAAAGGAGAAATTTTTCTCAGATGTAAGTCCGTTGAATGCTTTAGCAGAGCATGTTGTGGGTTTACGAGTATATTCTATGCTGTGACAGACAGATTTTTAGTCACTGAAGGAAATCAAAGTCATGGGGAAAAGGCAGGAACGCAGACCTGAAAAATGAACAAATCAGCTATGAACCCTTTGAATGGCAAAACATATTCAATGGGCTGAATAGCCTACTTTTGCTCCTATGTCTTAAGATCCAGTTACAGTGAGGAAAAAAGTTATTTACACTGGTTAAAAAGTCAGCAATTACAGTATAAAGTTAAAGGTAAAAACAATGACTGCAGATGCTGGAAACCAGATCCTGGAGTAGAGTAGTGCTGGAAAAGCACAGCAGTTCAGGCAGCATCTGAGGAGCAGGAAAATCTGATGTTTCGGGCAAAAGTCCTTCATCAGGAATACAGGCAGAGTGCCTAAAGGGTGGAGAGATAAATAAGAGGAGGGTGGGGGTGGGGAGAAAGTAGCATAGAGTAGAAAATGACCTGGGAGTTGCAGTGGGAGAGGGACTCCCTGAGATTCTTGAAGAGAGAGGAGGAAAACTTCTTCAAGACAGGCATCCTTGCAAAGGATTTGCAGTAGGGCTAAAATCAATCAGGTAAAAACAATTACTGCAGTTTCTGGAAACCAGATCCTGGATTAGAGTAGTGCTGGAAAAGCACAGCAGTTCAGGCAGCATCCGAGGAGAAGGAAAATCGATGTTTCGGGCAAAAGCCCTACTCTATGCTACTTTCTCCCCACCCCCACCCCCACCCTCCTCTCAATTCTCTCTCCACCCTTCAGGCACTCTGCCTCTATTCCTGAAGGGCTTTTGCCCAAAATGTCAATTTTCCTGTTCCTCAGATGCTGCCTGAACTGCTGTGCTTTTCCAGCACTACTCTAATCCAGTATAAAGTTAAAGACCATGCTAAAGTAACTAATAATATTCCAGATACTTTTCTAAATGCTTTTAAACATAATTTGCCTCTTCAGAAAGAATGACAAAGTTCATTCCAGTTGTTGAAAGAAGTGGCTAAATATTTAAAATATTAAAATTTAAATAATGAACCAAATGTTTCCTTCTTTCATAGAATCAATACAAACATAAGCCAAATTGCTGTGTTGTAAAATCCAATGATTCAAAGTGCTTTAAGCCAGTTCAATTGAGAAAGAGAAAGGGTTTCACTTTTATGTGAAACAATCTTTCTTCAATTTAATGTGCAAAATGGCTATTACTTGATTTTTCAAAGAACTGTCTTGTACTGCATGAATATTTCCACATCCCACATCAACTCCATTCTGGAAAACTCTCCCCACCTCAAGCAAATTCACGACATGCTCTGGCTTAATTTAACTTTCCCTATTGAGAACACACCTAAAACTGCCTGATAGAAGACTGCAGCTCTTACCTAGGTAAGAAATCTTTTCTTTTACCTATTAGAAAGCAACGACCTATACATCCAGTATTAGTAAGCTTCCAAAAACGTCAGGTAGACAATGCAGAGACAGCCGTTCCTGCTGTATGCAGAAGTCTACACAGTGTTAAGCACTACCATATGCACGCTTTTGACTTTGGTCTCCATCAATACCACCTCATACTATCTCAAAGCTATCCAGCTCCCATCTCTTATTTGCCTCATTCGACACTTCAATGAGAAACATTTTCTCTTCCTTTCAGAAGTTGAGTACTGAAGAAAACTCATACTGCACTAGATATATGAACTCCATTTCTCTCTCCACAGACGCCAGACAGGTGTTTCTCTGGCACTTTGTTTAAAATTCCTAAAATGTGTTTGTTTTGTGTCTTATTTTATAATACTTCTTTACAGAAGGTCCTGAAACTCTTACTCACAAAAAGGTAAAAAACATCATTTATATTCCCAGCATTCTGTCCATCACAATTCCAATTTCCATCACGTCATTCATTGCCAGCCATACTCAATGCATTTAAAAGAGTTCCTCTAACACCACATGGTTTATTTTTTTCATCTGAAATCTTCAGTTTAGCATGCATTTAATCTTCTGAAACTCCATGAATACCACCATGCTAACTTTAGTCAGACATTTCCTTGGTAAAACGAATTCAGTTCAGCATGATTTACACTTTACAGATCTTTGCTGACTGTTATCAATTCACCCATACTTTCTTTTCGAAGTTCTCTCTAAATTGCTTACCCACAGCAGAGATGACATTAACTGCTTTAGTCCCTGGTGTAGGTTTTCATTTTTCCAAAACTGTGCACAGCATATGCTACATTCCACTTGGCAAACTTGCTGAAAACAAAATATGCTCTTCAATGTTTTTCATTTTGAACTCATCAGGCAATAAGATCATACATTCTTGATAGATCCTCATAAGCGCAAGATGAAATGTTTTGACATCACGTCCTTTTTCTTAGCTATTCCTAAAGTTCTAAGTACCAAGAGTCAAAGTTTTGTCTTCAAAACACTTAAGAATACTTCAATAGACTTGAATTGATTCCACTTATGCCTGATGACTTTTCTTTGATTTCCATCAAAATTTAACAGTGTTCTTTTAAATATTTAAAAGTTCCATACCTTCATCCATATGTCCATTTGCAATTTTGCTTTCATTTGCGTGAAAGTTTATGCAAAATACTGATTAACCCTCCAATCAAATACAAAATGCAAATTGAGAGCAAATCTAGATTTAATTAGAAAAATAGAGTTTAAAGCAAACATTGGTTTTCAGAAACAGAAACCTGCTATTCTCCAATTCTGTGGAGAAGTGTGAGCTTACAATACTGATTTGATGTCAGAATAAAGATGATATCTCCCAGCTTCTTAAATTAGCCAGTAAAATACAGGTCTGAAATTAGTGAACTCAGCTTGGACTTGGATAAGTTGGTATAATTAAAAGATTACTTAATTGAGCTCCAAAATAAGTGTCTCCAGTCTCTGATAATAGCATAACGGTAATATGATATAGAATGAGTCTTTCATACAATATGTGTCATAACACTAGAAATAGTTTGCCAAAAAACATCATTCTTCAAAAAATAAGTCTAACAAAGAACAAGGCTAAAACAAAGGCATAACAGCACACCTCCAACTTGTCAAATTCTATTGATCTGAAACTACAAATAAAATCCAAAAATAGTAAATAAATAATGTGTAATTAAAATGAAGCCTTCAGAAAACTAGATGTTTGAACTCCTGGAGGAAAATTTGCTCCAGCAAGTACATAAAGTACCATACGTACTATACCCACAGAAGAGAATAGATTATTGATATAAAGTTTTGTAGAAAGTATCAGAACTGTATAACAACATTTAAGCTGATTTGCAATCTATTATTAGAAATTTCAAGAACTAAAAATCGACAGTTATAAAGGAAATATAATTAATCTTAATGACAAACCAAAACATGGATCGTAACACCATTTGTAAGTTTCATTTTTTAAAAAGGAGTACGTAATTAGGTTGCATTTTAATCCAAATGCATCTGAAATCTAATACATGCAGTTCCGAATCACAAATGTGAAAAAAAACATATTGCACGTATGATACCGACAATTCACCGTTATTTCGTTTTCACTGTTTCTTTTAAAATTCTACTTGTTTAAAAATAAATACACTAACAATTATCAACGCACAAGCCTTACAGGTAATACACACAAGAGGCCTACAATGACCTTTCTCCAAGCTCCTTGTTTAGATTACTTTTCAGTTAAGGGCACTGATGTCATTTTCAACAGTACGAAAAGAACAGCGTATCTATAATCAAACTCATTAAAATAAAAATATACATGGAAAAAAATGTTTAACAGGATTCCTTAAGTGCAAATTCAGTCTCAAGTAAATTCAATGTAGAATCTGGGTTTAGGTATGAAAACATTGACAGTACGTAAATGTATTAAGAACACAAATGTAGCTCGGGCCTAAGCCTCTTTACAAGCCCCGGTTTGTGGTGGAATGGAGGCGGTGAAGGGAGGAAAGGGTGGAGGAGTGGGGAGATGGAGGAGGGCCAGAAGCGGATGGGGGACAAGTACATTTATGGTGACCCTCCCAGATATTTAAACCTGGCTACTTACTCCTCTTTTTTTTTCCTGCCTCGTCTCGTAAGTTCCCGATTTCAGAATTATACGTGAGGGCAATTTTTAATTTTTTTTTAAAAAGTAGTTTTTTTCTCAGAATACGATTTTACACTATCTTGCTCCTCATCAGTGCCTGCAGCTGACAGCGGCGGACAATTTCAGACATTTTTGTGACGTCTCAGGCGGACATCAAGAATTATCCTTTTCAAAAAAAACAAGAAATAAGTGCGAGCCGAAAAAAAGAAACAGACGCCACGACCGCTCACTTCACCAAGATGAGCGGGCGGGCGCAGCCACCAAACTTGTGATAGGGTTTTGCGTGTGTGTTTTTTCACTCCGCCCGCTTCAAATCCGGAAACTTCGGTCCGAAAATTTTCACCGGCCTAACTTTGTCCTCAAACATATAATTTATTTTAATACAAAGCCCGCCTTCTTTTCGCATCATTCATTTATCATTGGTCAGAACGCAGCAATCTCCCTTATCGATTGGATGAGACGGTACGTCAATCGTTTGTGTCGTCACGGAGTTTGTCCCCTCCTCCTCCCAACCCCCATCCTGTCCGTGGAGCAGCTTGTGCCCAGATGTTGCGGGGATGAAATCACCAGCAGCCAATGGGAGGCGAAGATTCAAGTTGACCGCCACCATCCCTCTTGTATGGGCGCTGCTCCTCGTCTGCTCAAAAATCAATGTTTCTGCACGTTTACAGAATACGCGTCATTTACTCTTGAAGGCAAGGCACATCTCAGACATTTGATCGCGTTTACGTATTTCCCCCTTCTTCCTGACTCTCGTTTTGTGTCAGAAGATTTCTGGTGACCACATGCGTGACGTACTGAGATTCTATTTTAGGCTTTGCTGAACCAACCAAAGGCTGTAGCAGAGATGAGCAGTGTGAATCTGAGAGTGTGTTCAACAAAATTGGCTCTGCTAACCACTTCCCAAATAGCAATGTATTGCTCGAATTGTTTTTATCGGTGGCGAGTGATACTACCCGTTGAGTTAATTTGATTTATGAACACCAGAACAACTACATTAAAATCATTGCTTACTAACGATCGCGACACATAATGTAGAAGCAGATCATGTAATTCAACGCCATTTTCTGTAGTCCCATGTGCCTTGGTGATATTTTGTATCTATAAATTATAAATACCTAACTTCAACAAACTCAGTGACAATAAACAAAATTCTCCAGATGCTGGAAACCTGAAACAAATGCAGAAAATGCTGAAGAATATCTGTTATGACTCATTCAAAAGAAGTCTTTCCTACCCTTTGTTTTCTTTCGTTTCAACAATCCCCAATACATGCCAATATATTATTGTTCATCCGATGTACTAAAATTTTGTTCATTCATCTGCTGCGTGGAACTTTATTAAAAGCTTTTAGAAATTTACCACAATGACTGGTTCCCCTTACCATTACTGAGGATAATGGGGATGACCATAAGACATAGGTGCAGAATTAGGCCATTCAATTACCCATTGAGTTGCACTGTGACACAGTTGTTAGTACTGTTGGCTGACAGCACCAGGGACCTGGGATCACGTACCAGAGTTTGAACATTCTCCACATGTCTGCATGGGTTTCCACTGAGTGCTCTAATTTCCTCCTACAGTGCAAAGTTAGTTGGATTGGCCATGCCAAATTGTGCCATAGTGTCCAAGGATGTGCACGTAAGGTGGATGCCATGATAAATGTGGGGTTATGGGGATGGGGTGGATCACGATGGAATGCTTTTTGGAGGATCAGTGCAGACTTGATGGACTAAATGGCTTCTTTCTGCACTGTACAGATTCTCTGAGTCTGATCTGCCTTTCACTTCAATCATGACTGATCTGATAACCCTCAGTTCCACTTTCTTGTTGAGACTCCATGACCCTTGATTCCATACACATTAAGAAATTGTCAGTCTCAGCCTTGAATATTCTAAACAACACAGCCTCAATGGCACTCCTGAGTAGATGTATTGATAAGGTGCCACATAAAGGGCTTATTACACAAGCCAGGAACTCACAGTATGAGAATTAATGCAGACTACTATTTTAATGGTGAAACTCCAAAAACAGAAAGGAATTTAGCTATTTTTGTACATAAAACACAAAATTAGGTTGTGGTGCAGCAAGTAATCAAAAACGCAGATGATATTTTTGCCTAAGTTGGTGGGGATTTGGAGTTTAAAAGTAGGAAAGTCTTGTTACAACTATACCAAGTGTTGGTGATACAGCAACAGGAATACAATGTACATTTTTGGTCTTGTATTCAAGAAAGAATGTACTGGCATTGGGGGCAGTTCAAATGAGATTCACCAGACTGATTTCTGGAATGAAGAGTTGACTTGTCAAAAAGGACTAAACTGGTCAGGCTTTTATTCATTGAAGCTTTAAAGAATGAGAAGTGATCTTATTGAAACATACCAGATTCTAAGAAGGCTTGACAAGGAAAATGTTGAGAAGGCATTTCTATGACTGGGGGAGTCTCAAAATAAGGAGACTCTCAATTAAAACCGGGAGGTGAAGGAACTCAAAGTATTTAAAGAGGAGGTCAATAGATTTTTAAAATTCATTTGTAGGATGTGGATGTCCTTGATTGGCCAGCATTTATTGCCCATCCTTAGTTGCCCTTGAGAAGGTGGTGGTGAGCTGCTTTCTTGAACTGCTGCAGTCTATCTGCTGTGGGTTGACCTATAATTCTCTTAGGGAGGGAATTCCAAGGTTTTGACCCAGCAACAGTAAAGGAAGTGATATATATCCAAGTCAGGATATTGAGTGGCTTGGAGGGGAACTTGAAGGTGGTGGTGTTGCCATTTTTCTTGTGCATCGAGATGGAAGTGGTTGTGGGTTTGGATTTATACTTTTGAAATATAGGGTTGTTGAGAGCTATGGTGAGTTGGCATGAAAGAGGAGTTGAAGCCTGGGGCATATCAGTTATTATTTTGTTGAATGTCAAAATGGTCAATGAAAATGGTTGGACCAAAGGGTCTGTTCCATATTGTATGACTCTATGACAGGGCAGGTTTGAGGGACCAAATGACCTACTCCTGCTCCCATTATGTTCTTAGAAACAAGATCTAGATAATACCTGTCTGATAACACAGAGGATGTCTTTTTATCCAAAAATACATTTTATTTATTACAGTTATAAAGCTACCTTACAATTTAATTTGAAATGTAGTCATTCACGTGGTGCACACAGATCAATATGGTTAAATTCAGCATGTAACAACTTTCAGTGCCTAACCCACTTAAGACACAGATTGTATTAAAATGTAAATACATATTTCATGATATATCCAGTCCAAGATATTTTACAGCAGTTCCAGTCTCTTGACGTATAATGGCAAGAACCTAAGCCTTGACTGTTCACCTTTTGTTTGATTCAAAGCTTCATTAAGCTTCAGTGCAACACATACCTGGATGAACGTAGCTCCAACTACAGTCAAGAAGCTTTCACAGAGAAGCAGCCTGCTTGATTGGAGAAGGCAGTTCACTACCATTTTCTCCAGAATAATTATTGATAGGCAATAAATACTGGCATAGCCAGCAATTTCTTCATCCCACGAACAAAGAAAACAGATCCCTCAGTTCTGGTGCTGGACCCTAAGCTAGAGTTGGGAGACAAGTGTAGCCCAAACCCTTGGTCTAGTCGAGCTTCACTAACTCAAGACAACCAAGAGTCAAACACGAAAGCTTCTGGTCCACCTGGGTTAGTACAAGACACAATATACTTATCATTTTGTTCAAGTTGCTGAAGATTACAATTCTGCAGTTACTAATGAAGGATAGAAAATAGCAGCCAATCAGAATACACATACAACAGCAAAGTAATTACTGTTCAGTGGTAAAAAGTCAAGCGTTTTCTTTTGCTTCATTGTTTCAGAGGAAACAAAACTATCAGTTAAAATGTGTCTGGGTATCTTATTGAGAATGCACAATTCCACTTCTGACTGAGCATCTATCTATGATTCATCATCCCTGCCTCAACCCATCAGATATATTCGTACATACTTCAGTCACTCCCAGATTCACTGCTCTTCTAGCTGGTCTTATGTGACATGAGCTGCACATCTCATGCAGATGCATAACACTTGAGTAACCATTATGGATAAATTGTATCCAATGATTCACATATACTTGTTCTCTGTGATCCAATAAACAGCACATCACTCGCAATTCCTGAACCTATATGAAAGTATATAAATGAAATGTCACTTGATAACAACTCAGAGTTATGCCTTCCAATTAAAGTAAGTCCGGCACATGGCAGCAAGTATTTTTTAAAATGACTTTCATTGTTTTGTTGTATCTCAAAGACACATGGTGTTTTTTGTTTAATTATGCAAAAAAACTAAACTGCTTACACAGGAGGTGCTCATTGATCCAGGTTCTCAAAATTTGTGATGTATATGCTCTCTGAAAGTGAAGGTAGCATTGAAACACTGTTCCTTTACAATGAAGCTTGATCAAAAGTTATATTAAGTATAGGTGTTGATATGTCTCACAGCAAAAAAAAGTGAAGTTGATTCCATGTAATCAGACTGGGCAGTGAGTGATGACAGATAAAATAGAGCAGATAATGATAAGATTTTCTCAATACTGCTGCCCTGCTCACAAATATTTACTTTTCCAGAATCCAGAATTCCAGAAAGTGTAATACTGCCTCAATTACTTCTCCTCGTTTGCACTCGCTAACTGAGTCAAATTTATCTAAGTTGTCCCATGCCCGAGATCAAAACTCACCTCTTTCTCAATGTACTCTCCTATTTTCCCTTAGGTCCTGAACAAGATTATGTAGAACACCCACTTCCTGGTCTGTTGACTCGATTCCCACTAAAATGTAAACACTCAAATTGTCTTCTTCAAATTCTGTCCGACTCTAGTTTAATTCTGCTGTTACAATTTCTTCCAAAATAAAATCAATCCTTAAGACCATTGTCCTTACAAATTGCTACTTCTTCTCAAATCTCCCTTTCCTTTCCAAAATCCTTGAAAATGTTTTCCCCTCCCAAATCTGCACATCTATTCTAGAACTCCATTTTTGAATCCCTCTCAATAGGCTTTTTCCCTTGTCACAGAACTAAAATAGCTCTTCTCAAAGTCACAAATTACATCACATGTGATTGTGACAAATGTAAAGTATCCTTTATTGTCCCTCTTGACCTGTCTATAAATTCTAATTTGGTTTACCATAGCAACTTTTATGCTCCTTTATTTCCAGTTGAATGGGCCTACACTCACCTGATTTCATTCCTGTCTATCAAATTAGAGTCAGAATATAAACTTCATTTTTGTTCTCTTCTTGCTCCCATCCCATTACATCTGATGTCTTTGGTCCCTCATATTTCTCATGTATGTTCTGCCCATCAGCAATACCATCTGAAATATGTTTTCACATGTGTGCTCATAACACCCAGCTCCATCTCACCACCCATGTCTCTCCTCCACCATTGTGAAATTATCAGATGCTTGTCTCATGTCCAGTATAAAATGAGTCGGCAGGCGTTCCTAAAATTAAATATTTTTTAAAACTGTAGGTATTATGTTCATTCCCTGGTTAAAATACTGTTCCTTAGTTACCAACTCTACCCCTCTCCCTGGTAATTGTCTGAGGCTGCAGCTGACTGTTCAAAATGTTGGGGTCATATTTATTTCTGAGATGAGTCACGAACTAAAATCACCAACTTTCACCTTGCTAATGTTTTTCAACCATGCCCTTGCTTCACACCATCTGAAGCTGAATGTTCAACTATGTCTTTGTTACCTCTGGATTTGACCATTCCAATACATACTAAGTCAACCTTCACTTCCTACCCTGAGTAAACTTGAAGTTATCAAAATTCTGCTGCTCATATCCTTACTTCTGCGAATCCTTTTCATAAGTCATCCTTGTGTTCATTGACCTACATTGGCTCCCATTTAAGCAGCACCTCAGCTTTGGAATTGTATTCCCTGTTTTCAAATCCCTCAATAGCATTCCTATTTCCTGTCTCTGTGACTTCCTTCCATCCTACAATTCACTATGATATCTGCCTTCATGTAATTCTGGATTCTTGAGCATCCCATTTTAATTGTTTCACCATTGCTGGATGTGCCTGATATTCTAAGATCCATTATTTGTCCCTAAACTGCTCAGTTTCTTCTTTTATTTCAGACATTTTTCAAGATGTATCTGTTTAACCACCTACCTAATGTTGCTTTATATGTCCTGATGACAATGTTTCAGAACAATCCTTTGAAGCACATTGCAGCATTTTATTATGGTATAATTTCAAAACTCTCACCATTGCTTTAAAATTCGTCCTTGACCTCACTGCTCCAGATACCAGAAATACATGTTTCTAGCCCCACAACCATCCAAGATATGTGCACTCATCTAATTTTGGTCATTTGAGCTATCACAATTTGAATCCCCTCCACCATGGGTGCCTGTCCCTTCAGGCGCTGATATCCTAAGCCCTGGAATTCCCTCAATAAATGTCTTTGTTTTACGACGTTGCTTTCCACCTTGAAGATTCTGCATTAATGAGTTTTGAGAAGATTTGTAGCTCCCTGAGAAAAGGAACAGGAAGTGACTTCACTGGAAATAACATCACCACAGGAAATGATATCACCAACCCAAAGACACCCAAACATGTAAATAGAAAGCAGGTATTTTCAGTATTGTTTCGCATGAGGCCCACTGAAAATGTTACTAGTAAGGTAACAAAACGTCTGGAAATGAACCTCCAAGCTCAGCGAGCAAACCTACATCCAAATTCTGCATTAAATCTACCTCTTTGAACAAGATCTTTGGCCATCACATTTTCTATATGGCTCAATGTCATATGTTGTTCTGTCCTATTCCTGTCGCATGCCATGGAATGTTTTATTATGTGAAATGTGCTGCATAAAAATGCATTGTTATTGCTAGTATTTCTATATCAGTGTTTTTCAGCCAAGGTTTCCACAAACCCAATGGTCCCCAAGGATCCCAAAAGAGTTCGGCAAAGTATTCAACTCATTTGAAAATAGTGCCAGATTTTTCAACATATATGATCAAATGAAAACTAACTATTTATTCCATCATTCAATAGTGTTTTATTTTATTTTCATTTTTGGTTTGTAATTTATATGTAGCTGGGAAGGGAAAAGAAAGTGGATAAGTTATTGTCCTAGCAATCACACCAAGAACGTTGTTTTTTTGAGTTAATTAAGTTCAATACGAGGATATAGAAGATTGGGGAAATGAAAAGACAGTAATGGACAGCACTGGCTGAAGGCCATATGTTCACCTCTACCCCAACAGAAGAGATACCCAGAGTCTGAGTTAGGTTTGGAATTGTGACTTTGAGGAAACAAGAGAAATGACATTGGGAACCTATTCAAATGGTGTTGATGACAGATAATACTTATCACTTGACTGAAAGGATGTGGAACAACTCAAACTCTGATTGAAGGGACAGAATGTGAGTGTAAAACACAAAGTCAAGAAAACCCCAAGGTATGGAAGGCAAATTTTGTATCAACACTGGAGGAAATCTGTAAGAGTGTAAGAAAGTCGGAAGAAACACAAACTCACTTCCAGTTTCTTAAGGAAATTCGAAATATGCAACACAGTGCTGGCCTAGCAGCGATGCACACAATCTGCAAAACAGTAAATTTTGAAAAAGTTCTGGCTTTTAGAAAAATGTGCAATGAGTGTCGAAAAACAAAACAATCACTTTGCAGCAAAATGATGTGGAAATCAATACTTGAACACAGACAGATCAACAGATGAAAAACCCAGAACAAAAGAAGTCTTGACCATCGGTGAGGTAAGATCTATTGGCTGGATGTAGCAATTGCATGGACTCATCAATATCTGAGTAAGTTTCTCTGCTTTCTGGTAGATGCAACCCTTTGGCTCAAATCCTCCAACCCAGCTGCTCTGATATTTAACATTGATTGTTACAAACATAGAATCATACAAAATAAAGGTAGAAGTAGACGTAGGCCATTCTGCCGAATGAATTTGCTCCATCATTCAAACAGATCATGATGATAATCTACCTACATGCTGTTTTTCCCCACCATCATTAGTATCCTGAAATGTATTGATTTCTGACTCAATTTATGAGTGTCAGTGAGCAAAGAGACTTTAGGCTGCAAGTTCTTAGTTTCTTGAAATTGGAGTTACAGGTAGATAGGATAGTGAAGAAGGCATTTGATATGCTAGCCTTTATTGATCAGTGCATTGAGTACAGGAGTTGGGAGGTCATATTGCAGCTGGACATTCACTGGGCCATTTTTGGAATACTGTGTCCAGAATTGTTATAGGAAGGATGTTGTGAAACTTGAAATGGTTCAGAAAAGATTTACAAGGATGTTGCCAGGGTTGGAATGTTACAGCTGTAGGGAGAGGCTGAATAGGCTGTTTTCCCTGGAGAGTTGGAGGCTAAGCGATGACCTTATAGCGGTTTATAACTTCTTGGCGGGGGGAGGGGGGCATGGATAGGGTAAATAGAGAAAGTCTTTTCCCTGGGGTGGGGAAGTCCAAAACTAGAGGGCATAGGTTTAGGGTGAGAGGGGAAAGATTTAAAAGGGACGTGAGGGGCAACTTTTTCATGCAGAGGGTGGAGGATGTATGGAATGTGCTGCCAAAGGAGGTGGTGGAGGCTGTACAATTACAACATTTAAAAGGCATTTGGATGGTATATGAATAGGAAGGGTTGATAGGGATATGGGCCAAATGCTGGCATATGTTCCAGATTATTTTAGGGTATCTGGACAGCATGCACGAGTTGGACTGAAGTTTCCATGCTGTACAACTCTATGACTCTATAACTCTATGTGTTCATGGAATCTGGGTGTCACTGGCCAGTCCAATTTTTATTGTTCAACTGCTCTGTGGTTAAATGCTTTCCAGAACCTCTGGACTCCATGTGGTGTAGGTATATACAGTTAGGAAGGAAATTCCAGGATTTTAATCCAATGATGATGAAGGAAAAATAATACTGTTCCAGTTCTAGATTGTGTAAAGCTTAGAAAGAGAGACTTACAGGTGGTGATATTCTCATTGCTCTGTTGCCTTTGTCCTTCTAGGTCCTGGATTTGGAAAGTCCTGTCAAAAGAATCTCTGAGTTGTTGCAATGCATTTTGGAGACACTGCTACAATCTTTCCTTGGTGGGAGAGCATGTGAATGCTAAAGGCATCAGATGGGCTCAATCAATGTACGATCAATAGAGTCAAACTTTGTCCTGGATGATATCTAGAGTGTTTTTGGAATTGCATTCATCCAGGCAAGTGAAAAATATTCCATCACACCCCTGAGCTGTGTTTTGTAAATTGTGGACAGTCTTTGAGAAGCCAGGAACTGAATTATTTGCCATAATATTCCCAGCCTCTTACTAATTCTTGTAGCAAAAGTATTTATGGTTGTCCTAGCTCAGTTTCTGGTCAGTGGTCATCTGCAGGATGTTGGAAGTAGGAGACATCAGTGATGGTAATGCCAAGGAGACAGCCAATCAAATCAATGGTGGTACTAATGAGCCACTCTTAAACTCATAGACTCATAGAGATGTACAGCACGGAAACAGACCCTTTGGTCCAACCCATCCATGCCGACTAGATATCCCATCCCAATCTAGTCCCACTGTCAGCAACTGGCTCATATCTTTGAAAACCCTTCCTATTCATATACCAATCCAGATGCATTTTAAATGTTGCAATTGTACCAGCCTCCACCATTTCTTCAGTCAGCTCATTCCATACATGTACCACCCTGTGCATGAAAACGTTGCCCCTTAGGTCTCTTTTGTATCTTGCCCCTCTCACCCTAAACCTATGCCCTCTAGTTCTGGACTCACCCCACCCCAGGGAAAAGACTTTGTCTATTTATCCTATCCATGCCCCTCATGATTTTATAAACCTCTATAAGGTCACCCCTCAGACTCCGATGCGCCAGGGAAAGCAGCCCTAACCTATTCAACCTCTCCCTTTGGCTGAAATCCTCCAACCCTGGCACCATCCTTGTAAATCTTTTCTGAGGCTGGCCCTGGTGAATGAGCTATTCTGGAAGCTTCCACGATTCTCTCCTTATCTTGGTAGTGATGGAACTGCACCAGGAGAGGACGAGGACGTTGACCCAGACCTGATCTCCACACCATGACCCGATGAGCCCTCTCGATCTTCAAGCCTCTCATGCCAACCTCGAAGTTAAGGAATTTCAGCAATCTGGTGGGGAATAATTAAATACCTGACCCTTGAGACTCTCAGAATATCTTCCCAGCAATGTTTAACATTGAGAGTAAATTATCTAGCGTTCTTCGAAGATGGAACAAGTAAGGTGAATAATGGGGATCCTGGAGATGTTATAAGTCTGGATGTCCAGAAGACACTTGATAAAGTACCCTACAAAAGGTTAATACACAAAGTAGGATCACATGGGTTTGGATAAAGAATTGGCGAATCAACAGAAAGCAGAGAGCTGGGAATAATTTTTTTCTCTCTGGTTGGCGAGGTGTAACTAGTTGGATTCCACAGGGCTTTGTCCTCAGGCTCCAACTATTTGCATTCTATATTCATGACTTGAATGCAGGGATCACGGGTTAGAGGGGCTTAATTGTCTACTCCTGCTCCTAGAATTTATTTTCTTAACATAGAAGAAAAGATTTAACACCTCAAGTGGTGCATGGAGAAATAATCATCAGAAGGTTTCTTTGCTCATGTTTAAACTGATAGCATAAGACTTGGGGAGGTGGTATTGTGGCATATTGCGATATTTGAATTCTTATGTATCAGCAATGAAAAACCAGCCTAATGACATAAATATAACCATGTTGATTGTTGTAAATAAAGCCCATCTAATTCATTTATGTCCTTTATGAAAGGAAATCATTCATACTTACCTGGTCTTACTTTACCTGGCTACCAACTGACTTCAGATCCACAATAATGTGGTTGAGCCTTAACTCATAAAAACACTCAAGCAATAGAAACTAATAAATGCTGGCCCAGTCAGTGATACTCTCCTCCTTAATATGAATTTTTAAAAAACACCCTTCCAGCTCTATGCCACTGTGCTGCTATTTCTGATAGGTCTGACCAGTTGGTGGAACAGGATTTACTCAAAAATGTTGCTGGTGGTGTCTGGGACATAGTCATACTAATAGAGTCATATCTTGTAGACAATGGCAGGATGCTTTTTTACTAGTCAATGGAATAGTTCTCCCAGTTTTGGCACAAGCCCCCCTATGTTAGGAAGGCTGACTGAGCTTTGGATTCCATTGGAGTTTCTGGTACCCTTGGTTGTTGTGAGTCGTCTACCTTGTTTCATTCCTTCAGTTAGATTTTGTAGTGATTGAACACAACTAAGTGATTGTTAGGCCATTTCAGATAATGTTTAAGAATTAGCCACATTGCTGTGGGTTTGAAGTATTATACGGCCATACCAGGTGAGGATGGCATATTTTCCTACTAAGGACATGAATGAACCAGTTCGGTTTGTATGCTAGTTGACAATCTTTAGCTGGTCCCACCTGAGACTAGCTTTTATTTTCATATGTTTATTCACCAAATTCAGACTACACTGGTTGATGTGGTGGAACTTGAATTCATAAAGAGTCTGGGTCTCGTGATTACTAGTCCACTGATAATACTACTACCTCATTCCCTCCCTGCCTCCCACACTCAATAATTCTGCACCAACTGAGGTAGAGAATTCCAAATTCAACATTCCCTGAATGAGAAAATTCTTTATCATCTTAGTCTTAAGGCCTGCAGCTTATTCTGAGACTATGAGCCCTGGTTCTAGATTCACCAGCCAAGGGGAATATCCGATCTGCATCTACACTGTAATGCCCTGTAATAATTTTGTAAAGTTTCAGTAAAATCACCTCTCATTCTGCAAAATGTTGGAGAATACTGACCCAGTTTCCTCAATCTCTCATGAGGAAATCCTGCAAGCCCAGGTATCCATCTGGTGAACCTTCAGTCTTCACATTTTGTGGCAGAATGTACTCCTTTTCCACCAGTCAAAGAGTCAGTCAGCAGCTCACCAACTTTAAATCTGGCTGCTCCTCAGCAATACTACACTGAGATTGGCTTTGAGTGGGAGTGAGACTTCCATTTCTCAACATAGTTACTCCCTCCCTCAAGACCTGCCAAACAATCAGATTGGTGAGTAGCTCTTTTAGTTGCAACAGGACCAAAAATAAATTGTGGCCACTGCTGAGGCTATACACAGTCATGAAGAAGGCTTAAATCTCCTAGACTATAAGGGTAGTTAAGTTTATTTATTGTGTTCTGGGAAGAGATCAAAGACCCTAGTTTGGTGAGAAGGGGTTGGGAATCTCAGAGACCAGCTGAGCTCAAAGCAGGTATTAAACATTTTGTCTAGCCACCCTGAAAGGGCACAGGCAATCCTCCAAAGTGTCACCCTTCTTTCCTTCCCATCTTTTAACCCAAATTGTTAAATTTGCATGTTAATTACCTTCCTTCCAGCTTCTCCAGCCAAACATATTATTACAGCTAAGGCAAACAGAGGTCTATTAGTGACCATCACTTGGAAACTTGAGGTGTAGAGAACAACATATTAGCATGGATATAGGATTGGTTAGCAACCAGAAAAAAGAAAGGGGTAGAGATGGATTACTTTTTTGTCGGCAAGTGAAGAGCCATAGGGATCAGTCCCAGAGCCTCAGTTCCTTACATATCGATGACTTGGAATAAAGGACTGATTGTATCATTGCTAAGTTTGAAGATGATACAAAGGTAGATAGGTTTGGACGAAGGGACAAGGAGTCTACAAAGACCTTAATAAATAAATAGATACAGGAAATGGACAAAAATTTGACAGACAGATTATAAAGTGTGGAAATGTGAATTTGTCTATTTTGGTAGGAATAATTAAAAACTAAGGTATGTTGTTTAGAGAGATTGCAGAACGTTACAGTATAGATTAATTTTGGTGTCATGGTACGTGTAACAATGAAAAGTTAGTATGTAGATACAGCAAATGATTAGGAAGACAAATGAAAAGTTCATTGTAAGGGGATAGGAATATAAAAGGAAGAAAACCTTACTCATGTTTTGTGGGATATTGGTGAAATCACATCGAGAGTTCTGTGCAGTTTTGGTCTCCTTGTTTGCATTGTTTTGGAACTTTGGAAAAAAGTCAAGACAACGGCAATTTTAAAAGGGAGAAGAACAGACAAAGGAAGCACACAGTGAGGTCAGTGAAGGAGAGAGAAAAAGAAAGAAACTGACACTGCCTTTGCTGTTTGAATTTATGGATCGCATGGAGTGCATTCGGGAAAATTAACAAACAGTGAAATTCACAACTGATCTTGGAGGAACTGTTGGGTGAAGTTCACAGCACAGAAGCAGATAAGTGTATTGTTGTTTTAAGTGTGACCTACAGAAAGTCTGCAGTAGTGAGTAGAGTGGGTTCTTCCTTGATTATATGTTTTTGGAGCTATGTCTCTTGATTAAACTTAAAATATACGCCATAACTATTAACTTAACCTGGGGCAGTGTTTGTGGAGGAATAAGATGGTGTTAATTTCTGGGTCTAGATTGTGAAGAAGCAAAAATGGCCTTTAGTAGAGTGAAACGTGCTTCTTGTCAGATGTGGAAGTTTAAAGAGAGTTTAAGGATTACAGCGGATTACATCTGCCATAAATGTTATTGGTTGCGAATGTTAACAGATCGAATGGATCGGTTGGAGAGACAGTAAGAAGCAATGAGGAATTTGCAACAACAACAGTATGTGATGGATGGCAAGGGGGGAAGTCTCAGATGCAGTCAAATAGATGGGTTACCTCCAGGAAAGGTAAGAGAGGTAGGCAGCTCGTGCAGGAGTCTTTTGTGGCTATATCCATTTCAAACAAGTATGCTGTTTTGGAAAATGTGTGTGTGTGTGCGGGGGTGGGGCACGGGGGGGAATGGATTCTCCAGAGAACCTAGCACGAACAGCCAGGTTTCTTATATTGAGATTGGCTCTAATGCAACAAGGGGTACATTGCATTCCAAGACATCAATTGTGTTAGGGGACTCTCTAGTCTGAGGTATAGACAGACATTTCTGTGGCCAGCAGTGATAAAGCAGAATGGTGTGTTGCTTCCCTGATGCCAGGATCAAGGATGTCTCAGAGAGGGTGCAGAATGTTCTCACGGGGGAGACAGGCCAGCAGGAGGTCATTGTCCACATTGGAACCAACAACATAGGAATGGAAAAGGTTGAGATTCTGAAGGGAGATTACAGAGAGTTAGGCAGGAATTGAAAAAAGGAGGCCCTCGAGAGTAGTAATATCTGGATTACTCCTGGGTGCTATGAGCTAGTGAGGGCAGGAATAGGAGGATAGAGCAGATGAATGCATGGCTGAGGAGCTGGTGTATGGAAGAAGGATTCCCACTTTTGGCTCATTGGAATCTCTTTCAGGGTAAAAGTGACCTGTACAAGAAGGACAGATTGCACCTAAATTGGAAAGGGACTAATATACTGGCTGGGAAATTTGCTGGAGCTGCTTGGGAGGATGGGGGGAGGCAATGAGATAGTGAGGAAAAAGATCAATCTGAGATGGGTACACTTGAGAACAGAAGTGAGTCAAACAGTCAGGGCAGGCAGGGACAAGGTAGGACTAATAAATTAAACTGCATTTATTTCAATGTAAGGGGCCTAACATGGAAGGCAGATGATCTCAGGGCATGGTTAAGACATGGGACTGGGATATCATAGCAATTACAGAAACATGGCTCAGGGATGGGCAGGACTAGAAGCTTAATGTTCCAGGAAACAAATGCTACAGGGAGGATAGAAAGGGAGGCAAGAGAGGAGGCGGAGTGGCATTTTTGATAAGGGACAGCATTAGAGCTGTGCTGAGGGAGGATATTCCCGGAAATACATCCAGGGAAGTTATTTGGGTGGAACTGAGAAATAAGAAAGGGATAATCACCTTATTGGGATTGTTTTATAGACCTCCTAATAGTCAGAGGAAAATTGAGAAACAATTTGTAAGGAGATCTCAGCTATCTGAAAGAATAATAGGCTGATATAGGTCGGGAGTTTTAACTTTCCAAACATAGACTGGGACTGCCATAGTGTTAAGGGTTTAGATAGAGAGGAATTTGTTAAGTGTGTACAAGACAATTTTCTGATTCAGTATGTGGATGTACCTACTAGAGAAGTTGCACAAACTTGGCCTACTCTTGGGAAATAAGGCAGGGCAGGTGACTGAGGTGTCAGTGGGGAGCACTTTGGGGCAAGCAACCATTAACCTAAATTCTAGGTTTAAAATAGTGATGGAAAAGGATAGACCAGATCTGAAAGTTCAAGTTCTAAATTGGAGAAAGGCCAATTTTGATGGTATTAGGCAAGAACTTTTGAAAGTTGATTGGGGCAGATGTTCGCAGGTAAAGGGACGGCTGGAAAATGGGAAGGCTTCAGAAATGAGATAACAAGAATCCAGAGAAAGTATATTCCTGTTAGGGTGAAAGGAAAGGCTGGTAGTATAGGGAATGCTGGATGACTAAAGAAATGAGGGTTTGGTTAAGAAAAAGAAGGAAGCATATGTAAGGTATAGACAGGATAGTCGAGTGAATCATTAGAAGAGTATAAAGGCATAGTGTACTTAAGAGGGAAATCAGGAGGGCAAAAAGAGGATATGAGATAGCTTTGGCAAATAGAATTAAGGAGAATCCAAAGGGGTTTTACAAATACATTAAGGACAAAAGGGTAACTAGGGAGAAAGTAGGGCCCCTCAAAGATCAGGGAAAAAATTGAGGTCTGCAGATGCTGGAGATCACAGTTGAAAATGTGTTGCTGGTTAAAGCATAAGCCCTTCATCAGGAATGAAACGTCGAATTTCCTATTCCTTGGATGCTGCCTAACCTGCTGTGCTTTAACCAGCAACACATTTTCAACCCCTCAAAGATCAGCAAGGCAGCCTTTGTGTGGAGCCACAGAAAATGTGTGAGATACTGAAAGAGTATTTTGCATCATTATTTACTGTAGAAAAGGATATGGAAGCTATGCACTGTAAGGAAATAGATGGTGACACCTTGCAAAATGTCCATATTACAGAGGAGGAAGTGCTGGATGTCGTGAAATGCATAAAAGTGGTAAGTCCCCAGGACCTGACCAGGTGTACCCTAGAACTCTGTGGGAAGCGAGGGAAGTGATCTCTGGGCCTCTTGCTGAGATATTTGTATCATTGATAGTTACAGGTGAGGTGCCGGAAGATTGGAGGTTGGCTAACATTGTGCCACTGTTTAAGAAGGGTGGTAAGGACAAACCAGGGAACTATAGACCAGTGAGCCTGACCTCGGTGGTGGGCAAGTTGTTGGAGGGAATCCTGAGGGACAGGATGTACATGTATTTGGAAAGGCAAAGACTGATTAGGGATAGTCAACATGGTTTTGTGCATGGGAAATCATGTCTCACAAACTTGATTGAGTTTTTTGAGGAAATAACAAAGAGGATTGATGAGGGCAGAGCGGTAGATGTGATGTATATGGATTTCAGTAAGGCGTTCGACAAGGTTTCCCATGGGAGTCTGATTAGCAAGTTTAGATTTCACGGAATACAGGGAGAACTAGCCATTTGGATACAGAACTGGCTCAAAGGTAGAAGACAGAGGGTGGTGGTGGAGTGTAGTTTTTCAGACTGCAGGCCTGTGACCAGTGAAGTGCCAAAAGGATCGATGCTGGGTCCTCTACTTTTTGTCATTTACATAAATGATTTGGATGCGAGTATAAGAGGTACAGTTAGTAAGTTTGCGGATGATACCAAAACTGGAGGTGTCAGTGGACAGTGAAGAGGGTTACGTCAGATTACAACAGGATCTTGACCAGATGGGCCAATGGGCTGAGAAGTGGCAGATGGAGTTTAATTTAGATAAATGCAAGGTGCTGCATTTTAGGAAAGCAAATCTTAGCAGGATGTATACACTTAATGGTAAGGTCCTAGGGAGTGTTGCTGAACAAAGAGACCTTGGAGTGCAGGTTCACAGGTCCTTGAAAGTGGAGTCGCAGGTAGATAGGCTAGTGAAGAAGGTGTTTGGTATGCTTCCCTTTATTGGTCAGAGTATTGTGTACAGGAGTTGGGAGGTCATGTTGCGGCTGTACAGGATATTGGTCAGGCCACTGTTGGAATTTTACGTGCAATTCTAGTCTCCTTTCTACTGGAAAGATGTTGTGAAACTTGAAAGGGTTCAGAAAAGATTTACAAGGATGTTGGTAGGGTTGGAGGATTTGAGCTATAGGGAGAGGCTGAACAGGCTGGGGCTGTTTTCCCTGAAGCGTCAGTGGCTGAGGGGTGACCTTATAGAGGTTTATAAAATTATGAGGGGCATGGACAGGGTAAATAAACAAAGTCTTTTCCCTGAGGCCAGGGAGTCCAGAACTAGAGGGCATAAGTTTAGGGTGAGAGGGAAAAGATATAAAAGAGACCTAAAGGGCAATGTATGTGTACAGATGGTATACACAGAGGGTGGTATGTGTATGGTATGAGCTGCCAGAGGAAGTGGTAGAGGCTGGTACAATTGCAACATTTAAGAGGCATTTGGATGGGTATATTAATAGGAAGGATTTGGAGGGATATGGGCCAGGTGCTGGCAGGTGGGACTAGATTGGGTTGGGATATCTGGTCAGCATGGATGGGTTGGACCGAAGGGTCTGATTCCATGCTGTACATCTCTATGACTCTATGACTCTAAGGAAACATACAATCACAAGAAATTGGAACAGGAGGAGGCAGTTCTTCCCCTTGAGCCACCTTTGCCATTCAATAGGATCATGGCTGATCCAGAACTCCTCATGTCTACTTTCTTGCTCTTTCTCCATTGGACGTAAGAACAGAAGAATTAGGAGCAGGTGTAAGTAATTCATCTCTTCAAGCTTGCTCCACCATTTGACATGATTGTGTCTGATCTCATTTCAGCTTCAACTCCACTTTCCTGCTGCTCTCCATTACTCTTCAATCCATTATGAATTAAATGTGTGTCTATCTCCTCCTTAAAATTTACTCAATGCCTCAGCATCCACTGCTCTCTGGGATAGTGAGTTCCACAGATTCATGATCATTTGAGGAGTAATTTCTCCTCACTATTCTAAATCTGCTAGCCCTTATCCTGAAACTGAGCTCTCATTTTAGATTGCCCAAAATGATGAAATTTCTTTTCTATATTTACTTTGTCAATTTCCTTTAGCGTCTTATATACCTTAATTATGTCTTTTCTTATTCTTCCGAACACCAGACAGTATAAACCCAAATTCATCAATCTCTCATTAGACAAATGCCTCTTCTCTGGAATCAATCTAATGAACCTTATCAGAACTGCCTCCAATGCAATTACTTCTCTCCTCAAGTGAGGGAAACAAATTGTACACAGTACTCCAGGTCCAGTGTCACTAATGCCATGCACAGTTGCAGCAATGTGTTATGCATATCACTGTAGTCTTACCTGACCATAGGAACTGCTTTCTTATTGGAGAGAAGTGACTGGTGGTAATTTAATCTCAGGGCGAGGGAAGAGGTTGAGAAAGAGAGTCCTTCATCGTAACCTCAAACTAGTGATGAGAATTGAACCCATGCTGTTGACATCACACTATTTTGTAAGCCAACAATAGAGCCAACTGAGCTGAACCAACTCCCCACAGTTACAGCAATACTTCTGTATTTTGATACCCTATTCCTTTAGCAATGAATGCCAAACTTCTATTTATCATCTGCTGTGCCTGCACAATTGTTTTCTGCAATTCATGGACTGGGACTCCCAGGTCTCTCTGCACCGAAGCACTCTGTAGTTTCTCTCCATTTAGGTAATAAGTTGCTTTTCTATTTCTCTGCCCAAAATGGATGACCACACAGTTATGCAGGTTGAACTTCATCTGCAAAA
Source organism: Hemiscyllium ocellatum (assembly GCF_020745735.1). Taxonomy (NCBI): domain Eukaryota; kingdom Metazoa; phylum Chordata; class Chondrichthyes; order Orectolobiformes; family Hemiscylliidae; genus Hemiscyllium; species Hemiscyllium ocellatum. The sequence goes on along the minus strand of NC_083410.1, from coordinate 31,235,812 downwards.
TTTTAGCCTATTCACTGAACCAGTCTGTATCCATTTATGTGTGTTATTGCTTCAAATGCAACTTGTTTTCCTGTATGCTTTTGTATCATCTGCAAAATTGGCTGTAGTATTTTCGATTCTTGCATAGAGGTTATTAAAATAGATTGCACATAGTTGCTGCACAAAGACAAAACCCTGTGGCACCCCTCTAGTTACCATTTGCCATCCAGAAGATATATTTATCCCAATTCTCTACTTTCTGTTGGTTAGCCAATCCCCTATCCAAGCTAATATAATAACAAAGATGCTGAAGATCTGAATCAAAACCATAAATTGCTGGAGAAAATCAGCTGGTCTGGCAGTATCCATGGTAGTAAAGCAAAGGAAACATTTTCAATCCAATGACTCTTCGTCAGAAGTATTAGTAGCTGTTACGTTCACCAAAAAAGGGGAAGGAACCTTTAGCCCCTATTATCCTTGATTTTCTTGATTTTCTTCAATCCTTACCTTGTTTACCTATCCTTGTCATACTTCTCTCTGTCCAGGTTCCATCTTCACCTATTTGCTGACCTCTTCGTGACTGGGTACACCCTAAACTTTGAGCCTAAATATCAGTTTTTGCCAGCTCCCAACAGTTCTGATGAAGAGTCACCAAACTCAAAACATTAACTCTGCTCTCTTCCCATAAGTGCCGCCAGACCTGCTGAATTTCATCAGCAATTTCTGTTTTTATCTGTATGCAAGGTAATACATTACCCCAACACTATGTGAGCTTACCATGTGTATTAACCTTGTGTGTTTTTTCCAAAATGCCTTCTGGAAGTCCAGATATACAACTACATCTACAGGATGAAAGTGAGGACTGCAGATGCTGGACAATAAGGTCGCGAGTATGGTGCTGGAAAAGCACAACAGGTGAGGCAGCATCCAAAGAGCAGGAGAAGTGACGTTTCAGGCAACAGCCCTTACATCTACAGGATCCCCATTATCCATGTTGCTCATATTATACTTGGAACATAATTGCACTCAAAGCAGTTCAGATCAGGTTAACTTGACTGATTCCTGTGATGAGCTGAAGTGAGGTATACAAATTAAGACAGAGCTTTTAGTGACTGTTCACCGATGATAAATTAGATCAGAGGCATTGGAGAACAGTGAAATGCATTACTGTCTGTTAGAATCAATAGTTTGCAAGCTATAAAAGTATACCTCGGAGATTTCAACTTAAGACTTTAACACTAAAAATAATCATAAGAATGTCCTGGCAGATATATTGAATAAAGCATGCTGACCACATGTTTACACTTGGGATTTTACACCAGAGCTGATCATCATGAATCACTTCTCATTGGAAACTCAGACAGGCACTATTTAATCATGATGCACTGTACGACCTAGTTCAGAAGTAAATGTGGGCTATTATTTGAGGAGAAAGTGAGGACTGCAGATGCTAGAGATCAGAGCTGATAATGTGTTGCTGGAAAAGTGCAGCAGGTCAGGCAGCATCCAAAGGGCAGGAGAATTGACGTTCCGGGCATGAGCCCTTCTTCAGGAATTTTTTTATTATTTTGTGGGTTAAATAATGTCGGTTATTATTTGGCAAGGCTGGCTTCAAATCAAGTCAGAGAATCCTAGTCATAGTAAATCCATTTTTTACTATGACTTTCAACTCTTGAATTAACTGTACAAATATTTGATATTCAAAGAACATTAACTCCTTTGATGAGTTGTAATGTAAAAGAATTAATGGTCAGAATTTTACATGGGTCTGAGAAACTGAGCTACAGTGAGATTTATAGCAGAAGCAGGCACAAAGTCCAATGAGGCTGATCTCAATGATGGGAGCAGCTCACTCCATATTTTATGCTTTATGGGAATTCATGTAGCCTTAAGTTGCCAATTATGGGGGATTTTTGCTTGTTCGATGCCTTGTTGGTGACCTAACTTGCCACATTAAATTTGACTTCCTATCTTACCAAGGCTACCAAACACACTAGATGTTGAGAAACTATGATATGGAAACCATAGGAGGCAGCTGGTAGATTCAGCTCATTGCTTGCTTCAATCAACCTCCTTGTTGGGTACGAGGAGACAACACCTCAGGGCATACCTCATGAACACCAGCCACTCAAAGCACACACACATGGACATTGGAATCCAAAATGTATCAGCTTCTAAGATCTCTCATGATGTGGAACAGCTGGTACTGGTGTCCAACATTTAACCTGACACAAGAGCATTGCTCTGAAAGCTTGTGATTTCAACAAAAGTTGTTGGACCAAAAGCTGGTGTCATGTGATTTTTAAACTAAGATCCTCATGGTGCAGCTCCGATCCACACACTGGACACTTCTACATTTTAATGTTGCACCTGAGGGTACACTGATAACTATTGTGATGCTGCAGAATGGACAATGTGGGCTCAGGAACCCAGCTCATTGGACATGGTTGATCAATGACTTGGGGTGGTCAGGGTCAGGATGTTGTCCACATAATGGATGAGGAGGAGAATATCAGGTGGCCCATCAACTGTCTTGACTCTTTATACCCCATATGGTGTTGTTTTCCTCCTGGACTGAGAGAGTGACAGGTGTAAGGGAAACTGATTGGTGCAGTTATTACATTCACTGCGGATGGGAGGGTGTCCTGAGTGATTGAGTAGACAACTCAGAGGGCACACAAGGTTAATGGTGTTGGAGATTGAGGTCTCCAATGAAGGAAGATGTTGCAGGGAATAATGAGAGAGGCAGAGCATAAGGCTTGGTGGGAGATAAGTACAGGAGCAGAGAATGAGTGAGCTTGAGGTTTCAGAGAGAAGATGGTGGCACTTACTTTGGTGAGTAGAGAATGTCATTGACTTCCTGCCTACATTGCTATGCATTCCTCCAGATGGCTGAGACTACTTGAAGCTGGGTGGCAAGCTCAAATCAGGCTGGTATGGTCTGCTTGTGCAGGGTGAAGAGGAAATGTGTCTGTATCACCCTATTCAGCAAAATCATAATGTCCCTACCTTCACGGTAGTGCTCAGATTTCCCCTGTGTGCCATGTCTGGGGTAAATGTCAGGAACTGCGTAGGGCAGCCCGGGATTGACAGTGCTTGTTTGGGTAAACAGCAAGCTTTTAAAGATGCTGCAGAACAAGGGATGTCAGTGAATTCCAAGCTATCTGCTGAGTGGTGAGTTGTTCTTTGACATGAGGAATGTCGTGGGGCAGTGTAGGTAAACTACAGGTTGACTGTAACTCAACATTTAAACCAGACTCTCATTCTTCGTTTAAAAATCACATGACACCAGGTTATAGTCCAACAGACTCTCATTCCCTTTCTAAGCTTTATAAGTTTTCTCATTGCAGCAGACTTATAGTGAGAAATGTGAACTGATACTGGGAAAATGTTTGCAGAGAATGATCTATTACTACAATGAACTTAGGGGCTAGGTAGGTGAGTTGACTGGATAACTGGTTTGCAATGTAGAGCGATGTCAACAGCACGGGCTCAATTCCTGCACTACCTGAGATTACTATGAAGGATGCTTTTTCTCAGCCTCTCACCTTGCCTGAGGCATGGCGATCCTCAGGTTAAACCAACACCAGTCATCTCTTAAGTAACCGAATAGCCCTTTGGTCCAGTAGACCAGGACAACTTAATAATAAATCTATTAGCTGGAATAATTATGCTGTTATTTTTCCCTCAGAAAAACCTCAAAGGTAATAATCTCCAGACTACTCTGAATGCTACTTATGAGTGGCAAGAATTTTGTTGATGCATGTGTATTTCAGTGATGGTGCAGGAAGGAGGGCTTTAGATTCTGGGCTGTTGGGACTGGTCTTTGGAACATTTATAACCCCTACAGAGAGCTCTGGGACTAATGTAATCCTGAAGAGTTTGCTTTGAGTTTTAAAGGAAGCCTTAAGTTGTTTTGGCAGGGAGATGTGAACCTGAATGTCAATTCAAAAGCTAACCTGGAAAGCAAGAAATTAAGTAAACATATATAGAATGTGAAAGTGTGAAGTGTTCAGTGGTTAATGGTATATAATTCAACACAAAGAATAAAGTAGATTAACTGAAGGTAAAGATACCCACTTGGAAGTCGAGAGTGTGTTGCTGCAAAGCACAGCAGATCAGGCAGCATCCAAGGAGCAGGAAAATCAACATTGTGGGCATAAGCCCTTCATTCCGGATGAATGGCTCTTTACCATCCCTAGTACAGGGTTTTCATATGAAATAGAAATGGATAAAAAAAAGGAGATTACCCTATTGATTAAAGAAGCTGTTATGATTCTGAAGAAGTATAATCAACAAATGAGTCCATATGAATTGAATTGAAGAAAGTTAAAGAAGCAACCATATTGTTATGAGTACACTGTAGTCCCCATACAGTCAGAAGATGGAGATCAAACATATTGGCAAATTTCTGAAACGTGCAGAAACAATAAATAATTGTAGGGAATTGCAACAACCCAATTATTAACTGGGGTTGCATTAGCGTAAGAAATTATAGAGGGAACAAGTTCTTAAAATAACTTCAGAAGAACTTTTTTGACTCGTCAGTCAATCATAAGTCAAAGAAATTCAATTCTAGTTTTAGCTTTCAGGATTGAAACTGGAATAGCATTTTAGTGGTGATCATAATCAAGCTCGATTTAAGACAGTCATTAAAAAGGACACAGACTGGCCAAGAGACAAAATTCTCAATTGGGCAAGTCCAGTTTTACCAAGCTGAGATGTGATTAGCAAAAACAGACTATAAGATACTAGAAGGCAAATCAGGGTCAAAGGAATGGGGTACATTTAAGGAAGAGACAATGACAGTTCAGCACAAACATTTTCCTACAAAGAGAATTTGAGACTTGCAAAACCTGAATTCCCTGGATGTCAAAGAGCACACAGTACCTCATAAGGCAAATAAAGTAAGCTTCTATCAGATACAGAGAGCTTAATGCTGCAGAAATCCAAGAGGAGTATCGAAACTTCAGGGGGTGAAATAACAAAGGTAAATTAAGAAAGCAAAGAGATAATATAAAAAAAAATTGGCAGGTGGAATCAAGCAAAACCTAAAGATATCTTATGAATATGTTGGAGCAAGAGTGTAACAAAGGAAATAACTTGCCTATTAGAGATAATACTGGTTCTTACCTGTGTAGGTAGATGGCATAGGTAAGCTCCTGAATAACTTTTTTTAACAAAAGGAGAGAAGCAATTCCTTTAGTGCACCTAACAAGGAGGAGCATCAAACATTGATTGGGATAACATCAGGAAAAGCAAAACCTAAGTGTTTTGAAATCTTTAAATGTAGGTTAATCACTAGGTGAAGATGTTACGTACCTTAGGTAGTTAAGAGAAGCAAAGGACTAAATATTAAACTTGATGACCATGATCTTCTAATCCTCTCTTGTCAGCTGCAGCTGGATGTCAAAAAGCTGGGGAACCAATGACACTGCACGATAGTTTAATGAGGAATAGAGTCAGTCATGATATTGCAGTCAAGCTTACCTTGGGGATGAGCAAATTCCTGTAAAAAGGTCTGAAGTACTGTGTTAATTGTCACTTTAGAAGTTCTGTTGAATAAATACAGTCAGCATGAATGTTAAGGAAAGATCCCATCTGACAAATCTGAATTTTTTTGAGGAATGTGCAAACAGCTGATGGATTTATACATGTAATTTTTAATTTTAGTTGCTGAAACTTGGATTTCTGGAATTGGTGAGCAACTGGTGGGTTTTGCTGTGTGTCTAAAGTTAATAATTAACTTGTAAGTATTTCTGTAACTATGGTGACTCCATTAAAAAAAACGCTTTATGAATCCTAGCTATAGAGTGGATGGGTTTTGTGCATGAATGGACTTTTGTTTACTTTGAATTATTTGTGACCCAACAAGGCAAATAATGGGGCTTCAAAAAGTTTGTTGGAGAGTTCTGGAACCTAGTTTTGTTTAAGTTTAGGACACGCAACCTTGGTTGAGTGAGATAAACTTTTAGTCTCACTTTTCATTTGAGGAAGTGTTTAGGCCTGGGAAGACCTTGGAACAAGTCAACTGTGCAGGCTAGTGCTCCTAAGCAGAGTAGGACTTAGTGGGTTTGGAATTTAATGTGAGAGTTAGTGCTTGTTGCAGATCTGACAAAAGCCTGAAGTGGTTACTTAAGCAAAGAGCTGTGAAGTTCAAGGATAACTCATTCATTTACAGTTTAAAAATATTCCAAGTGACTTAAATCTATCAAGGTGTTAGATGTTGGTCTGAATTTTACAAGAATTATGTTTTTGTACTGTCAAAGGAGTGGTATTTTGAGAACTGTACAAGGGATATTTTATGTACCATACAAAAGCTGTTTTGTTTCTTTAACTTATAAATGAATGTTTTCAGATTAATAGGATTATACTTTTACTGTATGTTTAAAGTTTTGAATTTGGATTACAAATTGAAACTTTGGATCATTCTATTTTATTTGTTCCTTTTTGTTGCTAAATCTGCAGTAATGCATGCTAATGTTTCAACAAGAGGCCATTTTGATAAAATCAAAACAAATTTAAATATGATCTATCAATCCTGTCTGGGATCTGACTTGTCTGCAAATAACATTTGTGGGTCATGGCAGGAAGTAATAATGAAGATGAGAGTCAGCACAGCTGAATTGATGCAGATGACATGCATTTGACAAGGTCACACGTGATCGACTATAAGGGCAAAAGCTCTTAAGAGCCATGGCAAAAATGGCAAATTAGTTACAAAATTAGCTCAGCAAAAAGAAGCAAAGTGTGATGATTAGCTAATGTGATTGTAAGTGAAAAAGGCATTCCTCTGCATTCAGGACTACATGTGTTGATTTTCTTGGTACTTCTCAATTGTTCAGATTTGAAGCAGGGTAACGCTATTAAAATGTTTGCAGATGACATAAAAATTGGTCAAATGTTTTACCATCTGGAACAAAGGTATAGTTTGCAGCAAGGTATCAATAGATTGGTCAGGTGGGCAGAGAAAAGCATCAGTTGAAATTCGATCTGAAAAAGTGCTTTTGGTCTGGGATTTTATGCATGATATGGAGGAGCTGGTTTTAGACTGGGGTGTACAAAGTTAAAAATCGCACAACACCAGGTTATTGTCCAACAAGTTTAATTGGAAGCACTAGCTTTCGGAGTGCTGCTTCTTCATCAGGTGGTTGTGATGAAGGACCTGATGAAGGAGCAGCACTCCGAAAGCTAGTGCTTCCAAATAAACTTGTTGGACTATAACCTGGTGTTGTGTGATTTTTAACTTTGAGATTATATCAACCATGTGCTGTTCTTGACTTCAAAACTGGACCCTGTACCACTTGCACTGAAGTCCTTTTCTCATGTGATTACAATTAAAACCTAAGTACTTGCAATGTGCATGCAAAAACATGTGCAATTCAGCAGCAGGGGGTGATTTCGATTGGTTCATTTTTCTGTTGATACAACCTTGTTTTCTGTTTAAAGGCATCTCCCTTGGTGGGGGGACTTAAAGTTATCTTGATTCAAAAATTTGTCTTGGAAATCATATATTTATGATAAAGCTTTTTAACATAACAGTGAAAACTACTTGCATTTTAATCAAATATTAATAATCAAGCAGCTATTTTATTGAGAAAATCAGAAATATTAAAAACTGGTGTGCAAAAAAAACTTAATTCTGTAAGCTTTAGTGATTGCACATAATTACCAGTGCATATAAGGAGTGGCAACAAAATCACAACACAGCCAAAACTAAATTATGAATGGGGATCCTGTCACTATAATAAACAGTGATGACTGGTTTCACCGAATGGGTGCAAAGATTCTTCTTGGCTGTTTGGATCCTCTTCCATGTATAATTAACATTCAATGCTCCAATACTATATAAAGAAATAGAGTAATGAAAGAGCTGACATTAACTCTGGCCATTAAATGAGTAAACTGTCAGGGCAGGGAGTATTCATGACATTGCGCATTTGAGTCCCAGACAATATTGACTCCAGGACTTTTATTGACAGGCAGTCCCTTTGATTGTGACAAGAAATGGGCAGTTCCATTCTGTGTGCACAATTTCCAGCAGGTTTATATTCCTAATTGGCATCATTTTGAATTAAGCAGAAACTTGTGTTAATTTATTATTTTGGTCTTTGTTCAAAACTGACAGATAAAAAGTTCCAAGCATTTGTTCAGTGGTGATACATCCACAGCAGGTCAGATCAATAACTGGGACAGAGAGCACTGCGGGGTGTGGAAAAAGAGGCCAGAGAATGGCTTTCATTAAATGTCATTTCATGACACCTCCATCTGGTGATCCATTTTATTAATGGTGTAATGGGATGCAACATTGTTTCTGAACTATGAAAATACAAGCTACAAGCAGTACAGTCTGCACTGGACAAACCATTCAGAACATTTTGTCAGTGTCTACTTAAAATTGCATCTTAAAAAATAACAGAATTGATTGAATATTTTTGGAAATATAACATGCCAAAAAAAAAGAAGCAATATGATACATATATATGACACTGAAAGACACAGAGCAAGACTGTTGAGGCTTTTGCTTTTGTCTGTGCTAATGTAGTTATTTATCGAGGAAAACAGTCACAGAACTTTAACTGATTTCAGCATCCCCAGGTTACAAAAGAGGAAATAATCAGCTGTGGATTCGGCTTCCGATCACCTTTCCAACATTCCCTTACTCATGCATGAATGTCAGGTGGAAACAGGATCAGACTGAATTCTGATTCCAACTTTCATGGTTTCAGGACCAGAAAATGAATGATTGGGTTCAGCGATGAAGGACTGTCAATGGCTCAAACTGTAACTTTTCCATATGTCATTGTCAACAAGAAAGGAGATAAGAAAAATAAGGAAAGCGGGGGTAAATTAGGAAGAAATATTTGTGGTTCATAGACTCATAGAGATGTACAGCACGGAAACAGACCTGTTAGTCCAACGTCCACGCTGACCAGATATCCTAACCTAATCTAGTCCCATTAGCCAGCATTTGGCCCATATTCCTCAAAACCTTTCCTATTCATATACCCATCCAGATGCCTTTTAAATATTGTAATTGTACCAGCCTCACCACTTCCTCTAGTTGGAGACAAGAAAGAATTGCAGATGCTAGAATCCAAAATAGACAGGCAGGAGGCTGGAAGAACACAGCAATCCAGGAAGGTTGGAGGGTGGTGGGGTTAGAGTAGTGCGGAGACTGATGGGGAGACATTCCATTCCCAAGCATTCCAGATGTCCACCTATTTCAAACAACGTGCTTTTCCTCCCTATGTCATCCAGACAGCCCTCCACTGCACCACCTTTATTCCCCGTTCCACTGCTCTAAACTCCTGCTCTTCAAACATAATAAAGAGAGACCCCTTGTCCTCATCTACCACTCCATCAGTCTCCACATCCAACACATCATCCTTAAACACTTCTGCCAACTCCAACCAGACATCATCACCGAGAACATCTTTTCCTCCCCACCCCTCTCTGCCTTCCACAAGGACCATTCCCTTTGACAGTCCTTGGTTTGTGCCACTGTCCACACCAACATCCCCCAAACTCCCAGGTACCTTCCCCTGCAACTGGAAAAGATGCAAAACCTGCTGATACATTACCCCTGTCACCTCCACCCAGGGCCCCAAACAGTCCTTCCAGGTGAGACAGAGGTTCACCTTCCTCTCTTCCAACCTAGTTTACTGTATCCAGTGCTCCCAATGTGGTCTTCTCTACATCAGGGAGACCAAGCATAAATTTAGGAATGGTTCACCAAGCATCTCAGCCAGGCCCGAAGGGGCCAACCAAACCTCCCAATCACCGCCCATTTTAATTCTCCTTCTCACTCTCTTTCCAACATGACCATCCTCAGCCTCCTCCATTGCCACAATGAACCCAACCGCAAACTGCAGAGACAACACCTTATCTTCTGCCTCGGCAACCTACAGCCCAGAGGAACATACATTGAGTTCTCCAGTTTCAAATAATCTCCCTTTCCATCCCCTTACTCTCTTCCCAGCCTCTCCCCCTCCCTTCCACTCTTCCTTGCCACCAACTGGATTTATTCCTTCCGTTGATCAACCAGGTCTTACCCTCTATCTGTTTTCACCTACCCCCACCCTACCACCCTGTCCCTGCTAACCCTTTTATCTGCAGCTCCCCCTATACCCACACCCAGTCCTAAAGAAGGGTAACACCCAAAACGCGACTTCTCCATCTCCTGATGTTCTTCCATCCTCCTGCCTATCTACTTTGGATTCCAGCATCTGTAGTTTTTTTTTGTCTCCAACACTTCCTCTGGAAGCTCATTCCATACACGCACCACCCTCTGCATGAACAAGTTGCTCCTTACGTCTGTTTTATATCTTTCCCCTCTCACTCTAAACCTATGCCCTCTAGTTCTGGACTCTCCCACCTCAAGAAAAAGACCTTGTGTATTTGTCCTATCCATGCCCCTCATGATTTTTTAAACCTCAATAAGGTTGCCCCCCTCAGCCTCCAATTCTCCAGGGAAAACAGTCCCAGCCGATTCAGCCTCTCCCTACAGTTCAAATCCTCCAACCCTGGCAATATCTTTGGAAATCTTTTCTGAACCCTTTCAAGTTTCACAACATTTTCGATAGGAAGGAGACCAGAATTGCACACAATATTCCAAAAGAAGCTAACCAATGTCCTGTACATGACCTCTCAAATCCTATACTCAATGCTTCGACCAATAAAAGAAAGCATACCAAATGCCTTCTTCTATCCTATCCACCTGTGACTCCACTTTCAAGGAACTATGAACCTGCACTCCAAGGTCTCTTTGTTCCACAACAGTCCCCACTACCTTACCATTAAGTGGTCAGCATGGACAGGTTGGACCAAAGGGTCTGTTTCCATGCTGTACATCTTTATGACTCTATAACTCTAAGTGTGTAAGTCCTGTACTGACATGCTTTTCCAAAATGCAGCACCTCACATTTACCTAAATTAAACTCCATCTGCCACTGCTCAGCCCATTGGCCCATCTGATCAAGATCCTGTTGTACTCTGAGTAACCTTCTTTGCTGTCCACTACACCTCCAATCTTGGTGTCATTTGCAAACTTACTAATTGTACCTCCTGTGTTCACATCCAAATCATTTATATAGATGACAAAAAGCAATGGGGCCAGCACTGATCCTTGTGGCACACCACTGGTACAACATGATTGTCATTAGGCAACAAAACTATAGGTTCAACACTTTACTGTATCACAGAATTGTTACAGTACAGGAGGAGAAATTCAGCCCATTGTGTCTGCACCAACTGGCTGAATCAGTGATTTACCTAGTGCCATTCTCATAGTTTTTTCTTGTGACCTTTCTTATACAGATAAAAATCAATTTCCTCTAAAAAAAAACCTCATTTGAACTCACCGTCCCTGAACTCTCAATCAAGTGCATTTTGATTAGATTAGATTAGATTAGATTACTTACAGTGTGGAAACAGGCCCTTCGGCCCAACAAGTCCACACCGACCCGCCGAAGCGCAACCCACCCATACCCCTACATATACCCCTTACCTAACACTACGGGCAATTTAGCATGGCCAATTCACCTGACCCGCACATCTTTGGACTGTGGGAGGAAACCGGAGCACCCGGAGGAAACCCACGCAGACACGGGGAGAACGTGCAAACTCCACACAGTCAGTCGCCTGAGGCGGGATTTGAACCCAGGTTCCTGGCGCTGTGAGGCAGCAGTGCTAACCACTGTGCCACCGTGCCACCCCCCAGTCCAAACTACTCACTGCCTGAAAACGTTTTCCCTTATGTCACGATTGTCTATTGTTTCTTTTGCCAATTACCTTAAAGTCATTGTTTTTGATCCTTTTACTGATGTTCTCTATCTACTCTGTCCACATATCTAATGATTTTATCTGTCTCTATTAATTAACTCTCACTTTCTCTTCTCCAAGGAAACAGACCTGATCTCTCCAATCCATCTACAACACCCAGGGGCTATTTTCATGAATCTTCACTATACTCTCTTTAACACATTCACATTCTTAAAACATGGTGCCCAGATTGGGTTGAATACTGCGGGTGAGAGTCTACTGACAGCAGCTTCTAAACTCATAGCCTCTACCACCTAGAAGCAAGGGGCAGCAGATACATAGCAACCCACCTGAAAATTCCCCTCTAAGCCATTCACCAACCTGACCTGAAGCTACATTGGTATCAATGAACAAATTAAAAAGTATGTTGGTATTTCCCATTCTAGTGCTATTTGACTCTCCCAGTATTTATGCACCTTAATATTTCTCTCTGATGTTATCTTCTGATTCCCACACAATTCCCAAATTATCTTAAAACCTAATAAAGCATTCTGCAAAGAAATCAGTACAATTCTGTTTAGATGGAACCTGCCAATAAGACCTTAAGACCATAAAATATGGGAGCAGAATTATACCATTTGGCCAATTGAGTCTGTTCAATCATTTGATTGTAGCTGATATGTTTCTCATCCCCATTCTCCTGCCTTCTCCCTACAAACCTTGATCCCCTTACTAATCGTATACTGTCTATCTCTGTCTTAAATACACTCCTTCTGCAGCAAAGAGCTCCACCAATTCACCAGCCTCTGGCTGAAGACATTCTTCCTCATCTCATATCCAAAAGATCATCCCTTCACTCTGGGCCTGTGCCCTAAGGTCCTAGTCTCTCCCACTAGTGGAAACATTTCCATTTCTACTCTTTCCAGACTTCTCAGTATTCTGTAAATTTGAATGAGACGCCCTCTCATCCTTCAAAACTCCATCGAGTATAGACCCAGGGTCCTTAACTGCTCTTCATTTGACTAGCCCTTCATCCCTGGACTCATCCTTGTAAACCTTCTCTGGACTCGTCCAAAGTCAGCACATCCTTCCTTCAATACAGAGCCCAAAAGTGCTTACAATATTCAAAACGTAGTCTGATCAGAGCCTTAAAAACCTCAATAATACATTTCTGCTTTTGTATTCTAGCCCTCTTGAAAGGAATGCTAACATTGCAGTTGCCGTCTTTTTTGCCAACTGAACCTGCATGTTAACCTTAAGGGAATGCTAACTTGACTTCTAAGTCCCTTTGTGCTCCAGATTTTCGCAGCCTTTCCCTATTTAGAAATTATTATGGTCCCTATGCTTCCATCAAAGTGCATAACCTCACACTTTACCACATTGTATTCCATCTGCCACTCCTTTGCTCACTCTCCTTGCCTAACCAAGTCCTTCTGCAGTCTCCTCACTTCCTCAATACTCCCTGCCCCATCACCTATCTTTGTGTCATCTGTGAGCTCAGCAACAATGCTCTCAGTTCCTTTGACTAGGTTGTTAATGCATAATGTGATTAATTGTGGTCTCAACACTGGCCCCTGTGGAACTCCACTGGTTAACAATACTATTCTGATATTAACCCCTTTAGCTCTACTCTGTGTCTTCTGCCAATCAGCAAATTCTCTATCTATGCCAGTACCTTGACCCGAACACCATGGGCTCTTCTCTTATTTCGAAGCCTCCTGGATGACACCTTGACAAAGGCCTTCCGGAAATCCAAATAGATCATGCCCACTGGTTCTCTTTTGGGTAACTAGCTTGTTACTGCCCCAAGAAATTCTAATTTCATCAGGCACAATCTCCCCTTGATGAAGCTGTGCTGAATAAGCCATACTTTACCGTTCAGTTCCAAGTACTCCACAATCTCATCTCAATAATGGATTTTAAAATCTTACCATTAGCTAAGGTCAGGCTAACCAGCCTTTAATTTCCAGTCTTCTGCCTCCTCACTTCTTAACCAGGGTGTTACATTAGCCATTTTCCAGTCCACTGGGACCCTCCCTGAATCCAGTGAGTCCTGAAGGAACACGACCAATGCCTCCAGAATCCCTTGAGCTATCCCCAGCTGTACAGTTGCCATCTTATAGAGAACTAGTCCCAAGATGTCAGCAATCTGAAGTCATCTTTCCTGTGCCATATTTCCAACCATATATTCATCTGCATTATCCTGTTTCTCTACTCTTGCGTGTAGAACTGGTCATGATCCAGATATTACTACTTTTGAGATCCTGCAAGCTAATTTCAGATCTGGCTCCTTAAATTCTGATGGTAGAACCACACCCTCTTTCTACTTTTGATATTGCTACCAATGTAGACTACAACCACCAGCCTTTCACCTTCCTCCCTTAGTGTATTCTGTCACTGCTCAGTAACATCCTTGACCCAGCACAGCAATATGCCATCCTGGATTCACATCTGTCATCACACCTGTGTCATGAATTTACAATTACAAAGCAATATATCATCCAAAGACTAATCTGTCTTTTTTAAAAAAAATAGTCACAGCATTAGCAAAATGGCTGCCAGAATTCACTTGATTCTTGTTGATTCACTTCAGCCAGGCCAAACAGGTTGATATTTCATTTCAATATTGACCATATATGGAACCAGTTAGAATTTGACAATCTTTTGAACAACACAATGGATTTTTAAAGGCATAAGAATTCAAAAACTTCTGAGAGAACAGGAGACTGGGACAAACCATTATGGGGAATTCCAGGATAACAGACTTTGCTTTGTGAGGCAATGATTCATCAGAAGCTAACAAAGCAGTAATTTTAAGTTTGACCATATAAGGCTATGATAAACCAGTTTAAAACAGAACTCCCATGAAGAGAGAGACAACTTTCTCAAAGAAGAGAGTTCTCACATGAAAAGAGAAGAGATTTCAAAAATCAACCACAGTTCTGCCAAAACAGTCTAAGCAAACTGCATGTGCACTAATGACAGAACTAGGAAGGAACCTTTTCTTTCTGTCTTTCTTACTGCGTCTGCCTATGCAAACAATCTCCAACAATTCAACGGCAGAAGCCACTGTAGCTGCTGAGTTCTGACTTCATGTTTTCAGCCCTCTTCACCTTGAAAAGCGAAATCTTGAAGCAAGGTTTGTGGGCATGGGCCTGCAGTGATATTGAACTGAACTGATATTCATTTATTATATCGACATTGACTTTTCACCTGTGAATCTATACTTTATCTAGTAATTGTGTCATGAATAACCTACCAATTCTTTTAGATTTCCTACAGTATGGAAACCGGCCCTTCAGCCCAACAAGTCCACACTGACCCTCCGAAGAACAACTCACCCAGACTTACTCCCTGACATTTACCCCTGACTAATGCACCCAACACTATGGGCAATTTAGCATGGCCAATTCACCAAACCTGCACATCTTTGGATTGTGGGAGGAAACCGGAGCACTCGGAGGAAACCCACGCAGTAACAGTCATATAATAAACTAACCTTTGTTCTTATTTCAAAACATTCTCGAGATCAATGAACCTTGACCATCCAGAAGTGCAAAAGCATCAAATATATGGAAACACCACCACCTGCACCAAGTTCCTCATCAGCCTGTTTTGGAAATATATCGTTGTTTCTTCAGTGTCAAAATCCTGGTGCTCCATCTTAAAATACATTGTGGGTATATCTCAATCAAATGAATTACGACAGTTCAAGAAGGCAGCTCACCACCACTGTATCTAGGGCAAGGAAGGTCAGACAATAAAGTTCTGTGGAAGAGTGACTGGACTTGAAATATTATCTTTGATTTCTATCCACAGATGCTGCCAGACCTACTGAGCTTTTCAAGCAATTTCTCTGTGTTTTGGGCAACAAATGTTGGCCCAGCCAGTGACATCCCTATCACATGAATGAGTTTTTTTAAAAAACTAAAGCTTTGCTGCTGTTTTTATTTAAAAAGTTGCAACACTTAAAAAAATGAAAAAGAGGGTAAATGACCTATTGAAATTCACAGTTCACTTAGCAATCATGACCATTACATTCTGTGCATTAATTATTGTCTTGTCATGTCAGCTCAGCAAATGTAATCAGAGCAAGGTAATTAAAAGTGGCATCAAAATTTCCATCTCATAACCATATTCATAGCTAGCACCGGAAGACAATGCTTTGCATACAAAAGATATGATGTGAAATTTTGCCTTTTCTTTCAGGGTGGGATGCTATAATGGTGGTTTACTAACAGAATTCTACTCCCTCGATGTTACCTGTACAACCTGGTTGTGCAACGTTCAGTTGGATAAGGTGACATATCTCATAGCTCCTTATCAACGTATGACAATGACCTCCTTGGAAAGTCTTCATGTCTCATTGTATGCAGACACAACATGTGGCTCCATGGTGATGGATGTATGATCTCAAGTTTTCCTTCTATAAAATGATGTTATCTTTCTGACATTTCCCACAATTATCTTCTCACTGATCTCATAAGAATATTGCCGCAACTAGAGTCCTTATGGCCTTCATGCAACAATGATGGCAATGTTGAAGGAGACAGCAATAACCAGGATGTCAGCAAGCCCAGTAAGAACAGTAAACTCTAACAGCTGCCACATAGCCTTCTGAGGAGAAAGCAATCGGAGAAGATCCAATTAGGAGGTAGAGGAGAATATTGAGATCCCACATTTACAGGCCTCAATATAATTTTCTTCCATTTTGTGAAAGTCGTCCTAGTTATTCATCTGTGTCCTCTGCTAGAGGAGGACTTGTGCTCAGAAGGACTGGATGGCACTTCCATCCCAGTGACTCTCAAGATCACAGCTGCCCTGAATATTTATGCCTGTGGCTTATTTCAAGGAGCACTTGGGACCTGAGTGATATCTTGCAGTCCTTGGTCTATAAATGTATCCAGGATGTAACTATTCTCTCCTGAGGAAAGGTCTTCATATCCTGTGATCAGGAGCACCTTTGGATGTGGAATGCCCCACCATCATTTCCTTCCCCTAGGTGCAGGTTGGTACCAACTGCTCCCATATTGCTCTGAGAGCACCCTATCACTAGCCATCCAACTAACTGAGGATATGAGTCTGGACTGATGAGTAAATTCCTGTACATTGCATTTAGCTGCAGTGTTCTGAGGATGAGCGCACACCAATTGGTATGCTGATGTCATTCCTAGCATTGATTTTGGAAGTCATTACTCAGAGGTTCACACAGAAGATAAAAAAATTAAAACGAATGTAAGCGTTGTCCACATTATAGTGCCTTTCCTGCAGTCCTCAACATTATAGTTCAAGGATCCCACTAATATCTGAGGCTACCTGCAGTCAAAGAGTTGGCTGCTTGTAAGAGATGAGCAATGCTTATTGTAACTTGTTTCACCCAGGGGATGTCTGAACAGGCTGATCATCACTCACATGGGTGAAATTTAACTGTGCACATTTGAAGACTATACAACAGTAGGTGCTTTAACAGTGCAAGAGAATATATTTTTATAAAAGTGAATACATATACATTGATAGTTGAAATTTTTCCAGCCTTTGAACAACATGTGATATTTGGAAAAATTCAGTGCAATGTCCAGTGAGAATCTTCCCAACGTCAAGATCAAAAGTGCCAAATCTAACCAAGTGTTTGATGGCTGGTGAGGAACGAGAGATCTACTGACAAGGTTTGTCATTCAATATTGCACTCATTATTACCTAATTTCACCACATTAATGTGCAGGACCCCATTCTTCCATCCACAGCTACATATACTGAGAACCCCCGACATTAAAGTCAGAGCAGATACCTGGTGACTCCAGCTTGCCATTTGCTCATCTAAATTTCCATTGTCGATACCCAGATTTCAGGACACACTTTATGGGCAATAACCACATGAACGCTGTGTCCAAGAACATTGGATTACCACATGTACCAACCTCACTGCATCATAGCACATAGAACATAGAACAATACAGCACAGAACAGGCCCTTTGGCCTTCGATGTTGTGCCGACCTGTGAACTATTTTCAGCTCGTCCCCCATACTATCCCATCATCGTCCATGTGCTTATCCAAGGATTGTTTAAATCTTCCTACTGTGGCTGAGTTGACTACATTGTTAGGTAGGGCCTTCCCACTCTTACCATTCCTTGAATAAAGAACCT
This sequence comes from Hemiscyllium ocellatum, assembly GCF_020745735.1. Taxonomy (NCBI): domain Eukaryota; kingdom Metazoa; phylum Chordata; class Chondrichthyes; order Orectolobiformes; family Hemiscylliidae; genus Hemiscyllium; species Hemiscyllium ocellatum. The sequence goes on along the minus strand of NC_083410.1, from coordinate 31,217,925 downwards.
GCCTCTGATATCTGTCTTAAATCTATCACCCCTCAATTTCTAGTTATGCCCCCTTGTACAAGCTGGCATCATCATCCTAGGAAAAAGACTTTCACTGTCTACTCTATCGAATCCTCTGATCATCTTGTATGTCTCTATCAAATCCCCTCTTAACCTTCTTCTTTCCAATGAGAACAGACCCAGGTCTCTCAGCCTTTCCTCATAAGACCTTCCCTCCAGACCAGGCAACATCCTTGTAAATCACCTCTACACCATTTCCAATGCTTCCACATCCTTTCCCCATCTGAAACTTTCGTCTAAACTGTCCATTACTCCACTGACTTCAGTGTCATCTGCAAATTTACTAATCCATCCACCTATGCCTGCATCAAAATCATTTATAAAAATGACAAACAGAAGTGGTCCCAGAACAGATCCTTGTGCCATACCACTAGTAACCGGACTCCAGGCTAAATATTTTCCATCAACTACCACTTGCTGCCTTCTTTCAGAAAGCCAGTTTCTAATCCAAACTGCTAAATCACCCTCAATTCCATGCCCTCTGCATTTTCTCCAACAGCCTACCATGTGGAACCTTATTAAAGGTTTTACTCAAGTCCATGTATACCATGTCAACTGCCCTACCTTCATCTACATGCTTGGTCACCTTCTCAAAAAATTCAATGAGTTTGTGAGACATAACCTGCCCTTGACAAAACCATGCTGACTATCTGAAATCAAATAGTTGTTTGCCAGATGATTATAAATCTTATCTCTTATAATTCTTTCCAAAACCTTCCTACAACAGAAGTAAGGCTCAATGGTCTATAATTACCTGGGGTCATCTCTGCTGACCTTCTTGAATAAGGGCACAACATTTGCAATCCTCCAGTCCTCTGGTACTAAACCTGTAGGAGGAGAAAGTGAGGACTGCAGATGCTGGAGATCAGAGCTGAAAATGTGTTGCTGGAAAAGCGCAGCAGGTCAGGCAGCATCCAAGGAGCAGGAGAATCGACGTTTCGGGCATGAGCCCTTCTTCAGAAGAAGGACTCTTGCCCAAAACGTCGATTCTTCTGCTCCTTGGATGCTGCCTGACCTGCAGCACTTTTCCAGCAACACATTTTCAGTACTAAACCTGTAGACAATAAAGACTCAAATATCAAAGCCAACAGCTCTGCTATCTCCTTCCTAGCTTCCCAGAGAATCTTTGGATAAATCCCATCTGGCCCTGGGGACTTGTCTACTTTCACTCCTTCTAGAATTGTTCACACCTGTTCGTAACTAACCTCGATCCTTTCTAGTCTAATATCTCGTACCTCATTCTTCTCCTTTCCAATATTCTCCTTTTCCTGAGTGAAAACTGATGAGAAATGTTCGTTTAGCACCTCTCCGATCTCCACAGGGTCCACACTCAACTTTCCACTTCTGTCTTTGACTGGCCCTATTCCTACCCAAGTCACCCTTTTATTCCTCACATACCTATAGAAAGCTTTAGGGCTCTCCTTAATTCTATTTGCTAAAGACTGCTCATGTCCCCTCCTTGCTTTTCTTAACTCTTTCTTTTTAGCTAATCTGTAAGTCTTCATTACTCATCTGAAGCATTTTGCCTCATCCACACATAAGCCTCCTTCTTCTGCTTGACAAGAGTTGCAATTTCTGTAGTACACCACGGTTCCCTTACCTTATCACTTCCTCCCTGCCTGACAGGGACATACCTATCAAGGACACGCAATATCTGTTCCTTAAACCAGCTCCACATTTCCATTGTCTGCATTCCTGCATTTTGCTACCCCATTCTATGCATCCTAATTCTTGCCTAATCGCATTATAATTGCCCTTGCCCCATCGATAACTCTTGATCTGTGGCATGTACCTATCCCTTCCCATCACTAAACTAAACATGATGAAGGGCTTATGCTCGAAACGTCGAATTCTCTATTCCTGAGATGCTGCCTGGCCTGCTGTGCTTTGACCAGCAACACATTTGCAGCTGTGATCTCCAGCATCTGCAGACCTCATTTTTTACATAACTGAATTATGGTCATTCTCTCCAAAGTGCTCACCTACCACTAAATGAAACACCTGGCCTGGTTCATTACCAAGCAGCAGATCCAGTGTGGCCTCCCCTCTTGTTGGCCCTTTGACATACTGTGTCAGGAAACCCTCCTGTACACATTGGACAAAAAAGGATCCATCCGATATACTTGAGTTATAGCATTTCCAGTTAATGTTGGAGAAGTTAAAGTCCCCCATAATGACCACCCTGTTCCTTTCACTCCTGTCCAGAATAATTTTGCCAATCCTCTCTTCCACCTCCCTGGAACTCTGCGGAGGTCTGTAAAAAACTCCAAGCAGTGTGACCTCCCATTTCCTGTTTCTAACCTCAGCTCACACTACCTCAGTGGACGAGTCCTCGTCAAAAGTTCTTTCAACCATCGTTATAATATCCTTGACTAGCAAGGCCACACCTCCCCCTCTTTTACTGCCTGGCCTTGCCTTTAATGAAAGAACTAAAACCTGGAACCTGCAACATCCATTCCTCACCCTGCTCTATCCATGTCTCCGAAATGGCCACAACATCAAAGTCCCGTGAACCTATCCATGCTACAAGCTCACTTACCTTATTTTGGATACCTCTGACGTTGAAGTAGACACACTTCAAACAGTTTGCTGTCTGCCAGCACATTCCTGTGAATCTGAAATCCTGTCCCTGTCCTCCATACTCTCATCCTCCTGTGCACCGCAACTACACCTCAGGTTCCCATCCCCCTGCTGAGCTAGTTTAAACCCACCCGAATAGCACCAGCAAATTTCCTACCCAGGATATTAGTACCTCTCTGGTTCAAGTGAAGACCATCCTGGTTGTTTTGGTCCCACCTTCCCCAGAATGAGCCCCAATTATCCAAGTACCTGAATCCCTCCCTCCTGCACCACCCTTGCAGCCACGTGTTGAGCTGATATCTCTCCCTATTCCTTGCCTCGCTATCATGTGGCATGGGTAACAAACCAGAGATAACAACTCTGCTTGTTCTAGCTCTCAGCTTCCACCATAGCTCCCTGAAATCCTGCCTTACATCCCTATCTCTCTTTCTACCTATGTTGTTGGTACCTGCATGGACCACGACTTGAGGTTGGTCACCCTCTCCCTGCAGGACCCCAAAGATATGATCACGGACCCTGGCACCTGGGAGGCAATACATCAACCATGAGTCTTGTTCATTCCCAACAAACCTTCTATCTGAGCCTCTAACTATTGACTCCCCAATGACTAACACTCTCCTCCTTTCCCTCCTTCTCTTCTGTGCAACAGGGACAGGCTTTGTGCCAGAGACCTGGGCCCCACTGCATACCCCTGGTAAGTTGTCCCCCTCAACAGGATCCAAAACAGTATACATGTTTTCAGGGGAACGACCACAGGGGATCCCTCCACTGACTGTTTTTACTGCCTTTAAACAGTCACCCAGCTATCTTCATGCCGAGGAATAACTACTTCCTTGTAACTCTTATCTATTATAGCCTCTGCTTCCCGAATGATCTGAAGTTTATCCAACTCCCGTTCCAGTTCCCTAACACTGTCTTGGAGGTGCGAGAGTTGGGTGCACTTCCTGCAGATGTACTTGTATGGGACACTAATGGCGTCCCTCACCTCAAACATCATGCAGAAGGAACATTGCTCTCCTGCACTGCCATCCCTGCTGGTCCCTTATCACAAAGTAAATCGCTGATCTACTTACAATGTGCTTCTGCACTTCAATTAATACTTTGACCTCACATCGGAGCTTGCAATAAATGCTGCTGCTAGAACACTTTAAACACAAGGACAATTATCCAGTTTATGATTTGGAATAGAGTTCATCTCAGAGGTCTTCATTCTCTTTCTTTTCGTGCACAATCACCTCTTGGCTACTTTGAAGCTTGCAGCATTTTTGCCTTGCCTTGTCTTGCCTTTCTCTACCTTTTGGCACTTTTCCCCGTTAGCCAGAGTTTAATAATGAATAGCATTCTATCCTGACCAGCCTTTCAATGCAGGTACATAGCCGGGCAGCTTGTCTTGTTTGTCAGCAGTCATCAGTCAAGGGAGTGGACATGTTGCTGTATTAATCCCACACCTACACCGTGCTTTAAATGAATGGGATTTTGTCAAAATATAATGGGAGTAGTCCTCAGTCAAGCTCAAAGAGACAGTCTTCAGGCAGGCATTCCAAGCACAGTAAATCAAGAGCAGCTTCCAATATCAGTCAATGGGCTTGGATATGGTCAGTTGGTTGTTTGCAGCAGTCAGAGTTGCGGCTCTCTACCTCTACGGACAGGGGAATGGGCCACAGTCAGCCTGTTGGTCTTGTGCAACCAGTGTAGGATTCCCAGAACAAGTGGAGAACTGTACAAATATCAACCAGGGGTCTGGTCACTTTCATTTGGGGCTGTCCAGCTAAGTCACTCAATGGGATGGAGTACAATCAGTTCAGCTGCTAAAGGTCAAGGGGGTGTTTATTGGGGGCCACTATTATGGAAGGAAAGCTGGTGAACTTAATCGTGGGGATTGGAAGCAGAATGCAGGCATGCAGAGCGCTCAGTGTTTGTTAAGGGTGGAGGGCAACTCAATACCTGAGAGAAAGAGACAATCGAGCATGGGAGGAAAAGAGGTGATGCAAGAAGGAAGCATTCTTGATAGTCAACAGCAACTGCATCACACAGATACTCATATATTAAAGCTGAAAAATGTCCATGAGAATGACATACTTTGTGAACCTTACACGACTGTTTTGTGTCCAAATCTTTGTCATGAGGTTTCTTGATCATATATAGCAACATTGCAAATCAATCTTACTCATGGCTGTGATGAATAAGCAATGCTTTGCCTCTCAGTCGCTAAAGTGGCAGTCACCTGCATATGATGCAAGAACTGTTTACTTCACATCTTGGACCATAAGGTCTCACATAGCACTCAGGATAACCAGGCTTGATACCTTCAGCTAGACAAACATACACACAGCTAATGAAGAAAGGTAACATGTAATTACAAACATAATAACATATTTACATTGATTTGTTACCCATACCACTTCTTCTTTCTCTCCCTCCCATTACATCGTGCTGTTGACCCAGCTTCTGCAGATGGGGGAGAGGAGGTCTGTCCTACAGATCTCTGGAGTTTTGGTTGGGTGATCCCAGTCGCATTTGTGTCTCGAGGGCCCAGACGGTGCTGAATGTCCTGCCCAGAGGCAGGTGCAGTTTTCTGAGCTTGAACTCCCACAGGTCTGATGGTTGGAGACAGAATGGAATTGGAAGGCGTGGCTACTTCTGAATCGTACTGAGAGAGCAAATTACTGCAGATGCTGGAATCTTTACTGAAAACAATAAATGCTGGAAATCACAGTGGGTCAGGCAGCATCCATAGGTCGAGAGCAAGCTAAAGTTTCAAGTCTAGATGACTCTTCAGCAGAGCAGATGTGAAGTGAGGGAAAAGTTCTGAGGGAGAGTGCCGGTTTGGGGCGGGGAAGGGGGGCTACGTCTCCAGTTGGGTGCTTACTGACCACCCTGTCTCCTAGTGAGGAAAAGACACCTGCAATAAGAGTCCCTCCCCACATCGCTTTGCCTTACACGATAGCATGCGGGTCTTTGTGCCTATCCAGCAGACACTGAGAGTGCTAGTGCCAAGGTTTCCTGGCTCTCCATGGCAACCATCACCCAATCTGTGAAAGCTGCCAGATACTCACATGCTGGAGGCAGCACAGTCCTTACGGCATTGCTTCGGGTCTGCAACCTTTGTGTCAGGTTTCCCAGTGCCCGCAACAAACTTGCCTGTTGCTCCATCGTCTGCCTATCCATGACAATTAAGTCACAAATTGCTGACAGCACAGGTTCCCTCCTGCTTGGGGCTGAGCAGGGTGCCTGGTTGCTGGAGTCCTCTGAGTCCCCATCATTTCTTCCTCGACCAGCTGTGGGATTGAATGGTAGCAAAAGAGAGAATGCACGACTGACAAGGGATAGCAATTGTACCATGTTAATAATATATTCAGTATGTGAGTAAAGAGAGAGTAATACATTAATGGACACTGCATCTTATGCAGTTGTATAACATGTTTGTTTCTATGTCTCCAAAGGACCTGACCCACTCCGCACTTGCCAAGATCCTCTATCATACGGAGTGAGAGGCCAAATGTTGGGCCCCTGTCCTGCTCTTTATTATGGGCACTTTACTCCTGGAATTGGAGAAAGGAAAGATTATGTGAGATGAAAATGGGTGACATGGCTGTTAGTTCAGGTTGTAAGTTTGCTCACTGAGCTGGAAGGCTTGTTTTCAGATGTTTCACCACCATACTAAGTAACATCATCAGTGAACCTCCAGCGAAGCACTGGTGTTATGTTCCACTTTCTATTTATGTGTCTTGATCACTTAAGGTGGGTGATATTATTACCGGTTCATTTTCTCAGAGGATGGTAGATGGGGTCCATATCAACGTATTTATTGATGGAGTTCTGGTTAGAATGCCAGATCTCAAAGACATCTCTGAAATGAATTCCAGACCACTCAGACCCCTTGGCATCACGGTAGCTCACAAACCTGCCAACACACTTAAACAGTGACTAATGAACCTAAAGGACCCTATACAAACAACTATCAAAACAAATGTCATTTACAAGATAATATGCAAGGACTGTAACAAACACGACATCAGACAAACAGGCAGAAAACTAGCCACCAGAATACATGAACACAAACTAGCTACGTTAAGACATGAAACATGATCACTAGTATCCTTAAGTACAGACAAGGAAGGACACCACTTTGACTGAGAAAACACATCCATCGTGGGACAAGCTAAACAAGGAACACGCATGGGAATTCCTAGAGACCTGGCATTCTAACCAGACCTCCATCAATAAACACATTGATTTGGAGCCCATCTACCATCCTCTGAGAAAATGAATCAGAAATGATATCACCCACCTTAAGAGATGAAGGCACATAAATAGAAAGTGGGACATAACACCAGTGCTTCACCGGAGGCTCACTGATGAGGTTACCTAGTACGGTGATGAAACATCTGATAACAAACCTTCCAACTCAGTGAGCAAACTTAAAACTTGAACCTCAACCTGAGCTACAAATCTTCTCAAAAATGGCCTGGCTATTAGTGTTGATACAGGTGGGGGAAAGTGGTGAGTGAGTGGATAGACAGCACAGAGGGCATGAAGTGTTAATAATGTGTGGGGTTAGGGTGGGAGAGTGAGCAATACAAGATGCATTAGTGTGATCAACAGAGCATAAGCCTTGGTAGGAGGTGGGTATGGAAATGGAGTGGCTGAGTTATCAGGAAAAAGAGGCTGGCACCTAACGTGACGGAGTTGAGAAGAACATTGACTTATCGTGGCACTGCTGGGCATTTCTCTGGGTGACTGATGATGCCCTGACCCGGGTGGCTATTACATCCAAGGCTAGCAGTGTCTGGTGTTGTGGCCTTCTTTGCTGCTCCTGACAGAACAGGATGGTCTTCTTCACCATCCTAACCATCAGGACCTCTGGGTCCCTATCTGTATAGTGGGCTGCCAATTTCCCTGTGTCTGCCATGTCTGAGGCATATCTCAAACCGTGTAGAGCAGCTAAGAACTGTTAGCCTTTAACTGGGTGCACAACAGCCTTTTAAATAATATGCCTGTGATCCTGGGGTATCCCAACAGCGGTGAGTACATCCATTACAGTGAATGGGAGATCAGATTAACATCAGATGAACAGTGTACCCTGGGGGCAAGGTACCTACTTAAGATGATAGTGTGAGAAAAGTGACTGAGGCTTATGGAGTAATGCTGTCTATGAAACTCAATGAAAATGACACTCAACTGATTCCTGATCATGGGTTTAGATCTGAGTGGTGCTGGAAAAGTGCAGCAGGTCAGACAGCATCCGAGGAGCAGGAAAATTTACTTTTTGGGCAAAAGCTCTTCCTGATGAAGGGTTTTTGCCCGAAACGTTGATTTTCCTGCTCCTTGGATACTGCCTGACCTGCTGTGCTTTTCCAGCACCACTCCAATCTAAACTCTCGTCTCCAGCATCTGCAGTCCTCACTTTTGCCTGATTCCTGATCATGTGCAGCCCAATGTTTCAACCTTGCCACCTCAGTATTCTCAGTATTTTTCCTCTGCCTCCCACTAGGTCTGGGGCTGTCCCCATTTTTGTAGTAGCAGTGGAGGTCACTTGATTTGTGCTTGATCCTGTGGGCATTGGATCATGGTGTCATTGGACCTGAAGTGCCTAGGCCTATTGAGAATCTTCTGTTCATTTTCAAGCTCACCCTTCTTATCTTCAGAAATTGGGATCACAGATAGGGTGGAGGTGAAATTGTTTTGAATTTCCTGAGAAAGTCCAGAGAGGCAGCCAGTCTATTGCCCCTTCTTCATTTGGGTGCCTCCTGGCACAATTCTATCATCTTATGTGGACAAGGTTTCCCTGCCCCTCCCCACCTGCAGTGCCATTGATGCTTAGCAACTATGGTTAGAGTGATGAAGAGTTGGACCAGGCATACACTTGACTTGATTCATTCCTATTATATGTACCAAGGTACAGTGAAAAATATTGTTTTTGCATGCTTTAGAGAGATCCATATTAATATTAAAGGGTTCCATTGAAAAGTCTAATAACAGCAGGCAAAAAGATGTTATTGAATCTGTTCATACATGTACACAAACTTTTATATTTTCTGCCCAATAGAAGAGAGTGGAAGAGAATAAACTGTAGTGAGAAGGGACTTTGGTTTCCCAATCTAGTGGGAAATATCGATGAAATCATTGGGGTGGAGGCTGATTTGCATGATGGATTGTGCTATGTTCACAACTCTCTGTAGTTTTTTTAGTCTTGAGAAGAGCAGTTACCATACCATGCTGTGATGCATACAAATCATCCAATGGTGATGTGTGTGTTGGAGTTGGCCTTCCATGGCTGTTGCCAATTTGTCTGCAGAGAAAGCCGGTCTCATGAATGCTGGAGCTAGCACACCACCTCTATTCTTCAATCTAGTGTATCGAGTGTCTCTGACACTGTGACTGGCCTATATCTGCAACTTGGATAATGTCATTAATGGCCAGGATCATGGATTAGTCTACTGTCTGAGGCTGAGTGAGTGCCTGTTCTCTGGCACTTCACTGAGCCAGAGACCTAGGCCTTTCTTCTGCAATGAGCTGTCAGGCACATGCTCGTCAGATTCTGCTTCCGAGTTTAACCTACATAGACTACCCATCAAGGTGCAAGTTTCTGTGCTTGTTCAGAGTGCAGGTGAAAATTTTGTCAGTACATCCTTTAAGAGAAGCCTGGGTTCCTGCTCAGAGGTGGAGCTGGAGTGAAGGTCTTCAGGACTGCCCTCTCCTGGGCAAAGATTTGCTGGGCACCAAAGTGGCTACATGAGGGAAGAAGGAACTGGTAGTCTAAGAAGAGTTAATGTATAGATTAAGAACGAGTGAGTGCTGGTGATAACGGGAGAGCAGTATATTGAAGTTGACTGGAATTTTTGGCCATTGTTGTCTCCCTGTTCCTGTCTCTCGCTATTTCAATGCTTTCTCCCCATATAAAATGAGATGGCCTCAGGAAAAAGGAATGCTCCCATTTCCACCCCCCATCCACCAATGCCTCCAAATCCCTGTGGGAACAGGATTTCCTTTTCTCTGGGTCCCCTACTTGGTGATAATTAACAAACAGCACACAGTGATGCTTCTACACACTTTGTGCAGCTAAGAAACAGTGACATGGATGCCAGAAGGTGAGCACTTTCAATTTCCCACTGTTCAATTCCCTGAGAAAGACATCCAAAAGCATCATTAATGAGATGAAGAGTGGAAGATTGGGCGAGGAACGTCACATCAAGCCATGGTGGACCAGTCATTATGAAACTCACACGACAAAACACTTCATCAAAAAATGGAAAAATTCTACGTGTGAAACTTCCAGTTCTTTGCAACTTATATAATCCTGACAAAACTTTTATCCCTTTTTAAAGACTTATTTTACTGAGATTTTCCTTAGTCTTGATGATCCCATTATCTCATTGGACATTTGACTCATGCTACTTAAGATTAACTTCTGATTATTAAAAATCAACTTTTAAAAAGCTGAGGAATGAGGTTTCACCACTCATAACCTATGTAACAGAATGATTTGACTCACAGATAAACAGAACAAGGCTCAGGGAGGACAAAGAAATCCCAGAACTATATACAGATAAAAGAATTGTACAAGAATGTGATTTGATGGCCCAGGAATACAGCAGTTACAGTGTATTCCCTGGGCCAAAACATTTGAATCTCTACTTTGCAATCTACTGTAGTGTATTGTTAAAAACAACTTGAATGGTCTTTGGCATGAGACATTTTTATTAATATTTCTACACTACAGTTCAAAAAAACTCTTGATACATTCTGAGGTCACAGAAGTTGCTATATAAAAACAAGCAGTTATTATTAAAATGAAAATTTCATTTGAATTGTGTGGGCATTAAAGATGCAAAACCACTTTCCAAAAGAGAAGTTACTAACATTTACTCCCACCTCCTGCAAATGAGAATAGATTAAATGTTCTCTCATCTCACTGTTGATGATGTGATCTTGATACGTGCAGATCACAGCAACATTTACTTGTAAAACTAATGAGAAAGTAAAACATTGTGGGCAGAGTACTTTGTAATTTTTCCAAAAGATATTGTTAGATTTAATGTTTAGGCAATTATGAATTCTTTTTTTAATGAATTCCAGCTCACAGTTTTGTGGGTAACAACTGGAGGCAGCATCTACTCTCCCAAATGTAGATTTTAATTCATTGCATTAATGATGCTTTTGGATGTCTTTCTCAGGGAATTGAGCAGTGGGAAATTGAAAGTGTTCAACGTCTGGTATTCATGTCACTGTTTCTTAGCTGCACAAAGTGTGCAGAAGCATCACTGTGTGCTGTTTGTTAATTATCACCAAGTAGAGGACATAGAGAAAAGGAAATCCTGTTCCCCATTCAGGAAAGTAAGATTGAGAAAGACAAGAAAGTCATTCCAGTATGACTAAAATGGTAGTTTACGACCTGGCACAAGTCGTCCTGTGCTTGCACATTTAATAATCTGTGCTTTTCTTGACAGTGACTTTTTGGATGTTACAATACTCGTTATACAAGAATTTCTGCCAAATGACATGCCACTGAATACTAATTATGGCCATTAGTTAATGGAAGTAGAATACTCCAGTTGTCAGTCAAAGTATTATTTGCTTGAAATGAACAATGGACCGACTGTGGTTGCTTAGTGCAGAGAGAAAAAAACTGCAAATGAGTATGCAAACTGCACCATGACAAAGCCCTCCTTGAGAGCAATTTAAAGCTGCAATACTACTCTTGGTAAATACAACTTCTTGGTTTGAAATATGTGTCAAAATAAAGAATGATGGATGCAAGCCAGCAATCAAATTGAGGGGTTCAGGGGTGTAATTGGTCTATCTGTGGTAACGTTGCAATCCATTTTACTATGTATAACAGCACAGTTATTTTGCTTCTAACCTTACTTTTATGATAATTACTGCAGCTCCATATTTTCTGCAGTCAATTAAGCACAGCTGCAATGCATTACTGCACAATAACTAAAACACGAATTATACCAATTATTAAAGAGCGGACTAAAATGAAGTCAACCTGCAATTTTCCAAATCAGATACCAGTATAATCCACGTGTACTCACGTGAATTCATAATACAATAGAGGGTTAAAATACCACTTGCACACACTGACTCTTTTAGCAACTCTAATGAGTAGCAGGAATGTCTCATCTGCATGAAGTATTTATTTTGGCAGCAGAAACCTTACAGTAGAAAAGAGCAAAAAAGAGAAGGAGAATTTAGAAATGAGGTAATATCCTTTCTGAAGAACATACTGGCAAAGAATCAAATGTTTGGCTTTGACAAAACAGTGGCTTCTATGTAAGTTTTCACTCGGTAGACACTGTGCTTATTGACTTATTCTGACAGTTGCATTCAGAGTTGGAAACACCATCTTTGGTGGCCACTATTTTACCTGTAGCTGTCAAGTCACTGCAGCCTTAATTTCAATGAAAAAAATTTTCACCATACACTTCACTCAAACACATCCAAGAAATTCTCAGACATATAGCTAAAATGTGGTTTGAATGCGTCTGTAACAATTGGGAAATTTGAAAAAGGAGGAGCAGGTCATATTAACCCTCAAGCCTGTTTTTCCATTCAGTTTAGACGAAGACTGTAAGTTCTACTTCCTATTTTAATGTTATCAATATTTTAATAAAAGTTGAATGTGATAAGGTAATTTTCTTTCTTTGTGTCATTACTAATTTATATGTAAAATGCTAATATATGAACATTATACCTGATATCAGATAATAAATTGAATCAAATTGGATTATCCTTTAAATCATAAGATATCAGAGCAGAATTAGATATTTGGCCGAACAAGTCTGCTCACCCACTCAATCATGGCTGAAATGTTTCTCAACCCCATTCTCCTGCCTTCTCCCTGTAACTTTTGATCCTTTAATCCCTTAGTGCCAAAAATTCTATCAATCTTCATCTTAAATATATTCAACAACTGAACACCACAGCCCTCTGGGATATACAAATCTAAAGATTCACAATCCACGGAATGAAGAAATTTCTCTCCATTTCAATTTGAAAAGGTAACACTTTATCTGGACACTGTGATTTCTGGTTTTAGATACACTCCTGAGACAGCAGAAAAAGTCTCTCAGCTCCATCCTGTGTATTCCTCAGCATGTCAGATGTTTCAATGAGATCACTTCTCATTCTTCAAAACACCAGAGAATATAGCCCAATTATATTCATGACTGTCCTCTCATCCCAAAAGTCAATTTGTGAACCTTAATTTTACCTCCTCAAAACCAATTACATTAATCCTTAGGTCAGAAGAACAATGTTGTACCCAGCTGTAGTCTCACCAAAGCTTGTACAATTGGAGCAACACTTCTTTGCTGTTGTAATCCAATCCCATTTTTCTTTATAATCACTTTCTGCACCTGAATGTTAACTTGTGTATAAGGACAAACAAGTCTTTCAGAATGTCAATATTTATTAGCCCCACACTGTTTTAGAAATATTCTTATTTGTTTTATTAACAAAGTGAATAATTTCATATTTCTTGATGTTTTCTGCCTCTTTTGTATTTTATGTATTTTTTAAATTTTGATAAGGGAGGCAATGGTGATGGCATAGTCTCTGGACTTGTAATCAGGCAATCCAGTAAATGTTCTGAGTTCATTGGTAGAATTTGAACTTACTAAAAAGTCTGGATTTAAAATTCTCATGATGACATGAAACCATTGTTGATAATCTGAAAAACACCCATCTGGCTCACTATTGCCATCATGTCGGGAAATCCACTGTCCTTACCTAGCCTGACCTAGATGTGACTCTAGATGCACAGCAATGTGGTTGACTCTTAACTGCCCTCCGAAATGGTCCAGCAAACTACTCAATTGTATCATATCACTAAAAGGCCTGAAAAGAATTCTTTTTTACCATCATCTGGAGGCAAGTAACTAAAGTGGGAATTGGGAGTAAGAGCCTCATGAAGTCATACTTATGGGCAATATCCCAGACTACACCATCGTCATTCCTGGGTATGTCCGATTCAACCAGTAGAACATACCCAGCAGAAGTGGTGGCATGGTGGTAAGCAGTTGGGAGTGAATTGCTCTGGAAGTCCTTAACATTGACTCCAAACCCCATGAAGGCACAAGGCATCAATTCACTCCTAAACTAGGCAACCTCCAGCTGATTACTATATGTCCTCCCTTCAGCTCATGAATCAGGAGAAAGCACTAAGGGTGTCAAAGGCTGCCAGATATTCACATGCTAGAGGCAGCACAGTCCTAACGGCATTGCTTCGATTCTGCAACCTTTGTGTCAGGTTTCCCAGTGCCCCCAACAAACTTGCCTGTTGCTCCAGCGTCTGCCTATCCATGTCAATTAAGTCACAAATTGCTGACAGCACGGGGTTCTCTCCTGCTTGAGGCTGAGTAGTGTGCCTGGTTGCTGGAGTCCTCTGAGTGTCAGCAACCTGACTCATTTCTTCCTCAACCAGCTGTGGGATTGAATCGTAGCAAAAGAGAGAATGCACGACTGACAAGGGATAGCAATTGTACCATGTTGATAATATATTCAGTATGTGAGTAAAGAGGGAGTAACACATTAATGGACACTGCATCTTATGCAGTTGTATAACATGTTTGTTTCTATGTCTCCAAAGAACCTGACCCACTCCTCACTTGCCAAGATCCTCTATCATACGGAGTGAGAGGCCAAATGTTAGGCCCCTGTCCTGCTCTTTATTATGGGCACTTTACTCCTGGAATTGGAGAAAGGAAAGATTATGTGAGATGAAAATGGGTGACATGGCTGTTAGTTCAGGTTGTAAGTTTGCTCACTGAGCTGGAAGGCTTGTTTTCAGATGTTTCATCACCATACTAGGTAACATCATCAGTGAACCTCCAGCGAAGCACTGGTGTTATGTTCGACTTTCTATTTATGTGTCTTGGTCACTTAAGGTGGGTGATATTATTACCGGTTCATTTTCTCAGAGTGTTTATTGATGGAGTTCTGGTTAGAATGCTTGACCTCAAAGACATCTCTGAAATGAATTCCAGACTACTCAGACCCCTTGGCATCACAGTAGCTTAACAGTGACTAATGAACCTAAAGGACCCTATACAAACAACTATCAAAACAAATGACATTTACAAAATAACATGCAAGGACTGTAACAAACACGACATCAGACAAACAGGCAGACAACTAGCCACCAGAATACATGAACACAAAATAGCTACTTTAAGACATGAAACACTATCACTAGTATCCTTACGTACAGACGAGGAAGGACACCACTTTGACTGAGAAAACACATCCATCGTGGGACAAGCTAAACAAAGAACACACTTGGGAATTCCTAGAGGCCTGGCATTCTAACCAGAACTCCATCAATAAACACATTGATTTGGAGCCCATCTACCATCCTCTGAGAAAATGAATCAGAAATGATATCACCCACCTTAAGAGACCAAGGCACATAAATAGAAAGTGGGACATAACACCAGTGCTTCACCGGAGGCTCACTGATGAGGTTACCTAGTACGGTGATGAAACATCTGATAACAAACCTTCTAGCTCAGTGAGCAAACTTAAAACTTGAACCTCAACCTGAGCTACAAATCTTCTCAAAAATGGCCTGGCTATTAGTGTTGATACAGGTGGGGGAAGTGGTGAGCGAATGGATAGACAGCACAGAGGGCATGAAGTGTTAATAATGTGTGGGGTTAGGGTGGGAGAGTGAGCAATACAAGATGCATTAGTGTGATCAACAGAACATAAGCCTTGTAGAAGGTGGGTATGGAAATGGAGTGGCTGAGTTATCAGGGAAAAGACACTGGCACTTAACATGATGGAGTCGAGAAGGTCATTGACTTATCGTGGCACTGCTGGGCATTTCTCTGGGTGGCTGATAATGCCCTGACCCGGGTGGCTATTAACATCCAAGGCTAGCAGTGTCTGGTGTTGTGGCCTTCTTTACTGCTCCTGACAGAACAGGATGGTCTTCTTCACCATCCTAACCATCAGGACCTCAGGTCCCTGTCTGTATAGTGGGAAGCCAATTTCCCTGTGTCTGCCATGTCTGAGGCATATCTCGAACCATGTAGAGCAGCTAAGAACAGCTATCCTTGAACTGGGTGCACAACAGCAGTGAGTACATCCACTACAGTGAAGGGGAGATCAGGTAAACATCAGATGAGGAGTGTACCCTGGGGGCATGGTACCTACTTAATGAGACAAACTTACGATGATAGTGTGAGAAAAGTCACTGAGGCATTTGGAGTAATGCTGTCCATGGAACTCAATGAAAATGACACTCAACTGATTCCTGATCATGTGCAGCCCAATGTTTCAACCTTGCCACCTCAGTATTCTCAGTATTTTTCCTCTGCCTCCCACTAGGTCTGGGGCTGTCCCCATTTTTGCAGCAGCAGTGGAGGCCACTTGATTTGTGCTTGATCCTGTGGGCATTGGATCATGGAGTCATTGGACCTGAAGTGCCTAGGCCTATTGAGAATCTTCTGTTCATTTTCAAGCTCACCCTCCTTATCTTCAGAAATTGGGATCACAGATAGGGTGGAGGTGAAATTGTTTTGAATTTCCTGAGAAAGTCCAGAGAGGCAGCCAGTCTATTGCCCCTTCTTCATTTGGGTGCCTCCTGGCACAATCCTATCATCTTATGTGGACAATGTTTCCCTGCCCCTCCCCACCTGCGTTGCCATTGATGCTTAGCAACTATGGTTAGAGTGATGAAGAATCCAAGAATCAGGAGAAAGCACTAAGGGTGTCAAAGGCATAGAATGTACTCGTGATGAGGGACTTCAATGTCCATCACCAAGAGTAGTGTGACAGCACCTTTACTGATTGAACTGGTTGAGTACTAAAGAACAAAGACTGGTTCTGTGGCAGACGGTGAGGGGACCAACAAGAGGAAAAGATGTACTTGACCTCATCTTCATGTAACAGGCCCACAAGCAGTAGGTAGGAATGGTGGGGATGGTACGGCACAGGGGAATAAGAGCAATTGTGGTGGTACCTCTGCCAGTAGATGGCAATGGTGAGGAATTGTAGTTGAATAGATCCCCTTTGTAAAAAATGAGTATCCTTGGCAGAAGTGAGGGGTGGGGTGGTGGGGAGATACTGATGGAACAAGGAAGGAGTGACAAAGAATTCCTTCACCAACCTCCAAAACCACCTGATGAAGGAGCAGTGCTCCAAAAGCTAGTGCTTCCAAATAAACCTGTTGAACTATAACCTGGTGTTGTGTGATTTTTAACTTTGTCCACCAAACATGACCCACAGGCTCATTCCATTTCCATAATGTCAAGAGATCCTTGTTTATCTTTAAGGTTGAAGCATTGTGTCTAATTGACACAGGAGTGGGGGTGTCAAATGTCACTGACCAGCTTTATTGTGATCATCTTGCTGAACAGCACGGGCTGGATAATGTCTCTTCCCTCATCCAGGACTCGGCTTTGCAAAAGGCAGACATCCCCTATCATGGCTACATCAAGCTCTCCCTATCTGTCTTCAATCACACTTCTTGCTTGGGATTTCTATTAGTTCCTGACCTGATCAATGCTCCAGTGGAAGTCAGGAAGTTGCAAAGGCTCATAATGTTGGGGTGAACATAGTAAGAAATATCCAATTGCACTTGAGAAACATGTGTTGAGACTGTTATGAGCAGACGGGGTTGGCAGATGGGGCAAAGGTGTCTTTGACCTTATTTCACCCACACTAGAACTTTTCAAGTAGCAGGGAATTAGGCTGTGCTTTTACCTGCCTAACCATCACTGTTCTTGATGATTCATGCCAGCCATCTCCAACTGAGTGTTTCGATTCTTACCAAGTATAAGGCATTGGAGATTGTGATGTGTCAACCCACAAGATTGTGTCTGAAGATAACTGTCTGCTAAAGGTTCCTGACAGCCAGATCCACCTCCCTTCCCCAAATCTTGAAGAGGATGTTCAGAGCTATCTGCAGAAGCATTTACAGTGAAGAGTCATCTGAGAATACGCAAGTCTATAACACATCCATGATAGCCTTCATGAAGAAGAGAAATGGAAAACTGAGGAACTGAGTCAATGCAAAGACTCATAAGGACATTACTGTCTACCTAGGACTGAAGAAGTATTACAAGTTCTCAAAGATGCAAGGTATTTCCATAGTCTCTATTTACCCCATTGTTATTAACAGCTACCCATGGCTGAACAAGACATTGTAAAGATGGCATTTCAAGCACTGGGGAAATACACAAGAATGTCATTTGGGCTCTGTATTGTCCTAGTCATCATCATGTATTTGACAGACAAAGTTTGGAAATGTGAATTTCCAGCCTTTCCTTACCTAGACAACATATTCATCTTTAGCTTTACATTCAAGCAGACCTGTACAGGAGCAGACAATGTCATAGCGCATTTGTCAAAGTTGAAAGTGGAAGTCAAACCAGAGAAGTGTGAACTTTTCTGGACAGAAGTATGGTAACTCAGGCACTTTGTTACGAGGGGAGGCATTTCTCCTGATGATGAGAAAATCCAAGCAGAAGGGGAGACATCCCAGCCTTAGCTGGAGAGAGAACTGCTTTAGTTCTGACAATTAGTGGGTTGCTATCAGAGATTTATACAAGGCTATGCACAGTTGACCTCCCCACTCTGAGTTGCTGAGGAAATAAGAAAATGCTGAAGGAGTGATCAGAAAAGAATGTATGAGGCATGATACTTTATCGAGCATAACAGAAGGGTTGGATCCCCAGCATACGAAAATTCTTTTTTGCACACTTAAGCAGACACGTATCTCATCATTTGTCCTTGGCTAAGCAGATTTCACAGTGGAAACTGACGATATTTTCATTGGCCTAGGAATGGTATTGTCACAGGTTTAAGGACAGAAGAGAGTGGTTAGTGTTTATGTTGGTTGGAGTCTCAAACTGAATGAGAGAAATATGGAGAACTCCAATATGAAATGCAAAATGCCAGGCTTGAGATAGGTATTTCCTAAAAATTCAGAGACATTCTGAGTTTGAATTGTTTACAGAACACAACCGACTTTGCTACTTTCAAGCATTCACCAAAATGCAGCAACATATACCCAATGGTTTTTTGAATCTGGAAAGTTTCACTTCCAGATTCAGTGTCGGTCAGGCTAATGCTAATGTAAATGCTGATGCCCTTGGTCAGGAGACTGACTATGTGAGGGAAACTACCCTTGCCTGGTTGGAGGGGGCTGTGTCTAATGTTGTAAAGACAGATTTCCAACCCAGATTTCCTATGACACTGATACACTGATGAGTGAGATGCAAACCAAGTCCAGACAGATACAGTAAGGTATGGTTTCACCTATCTTGAAAGAGAATCTTGGACACCTTCAGCTGATTGACACGAACATCAGTCAACTGCATCATTACTTGAAAGCCCAATATCCATTGAGCCAACAGCCACTGATGAGGGAGTCCAAACAGGAATTGCTGGAGTGCTGGAAGAGGATCAGGAAGAATGATGGAGTCCTCCACTGACTGGTTCATGACAAGGAGCAAGAGGTGAACCAAATTATCCTTCTCAACAGCCTCAAGTGTTAGTATCGGTTCATGATCAAGCAGGACACCAAGTGATAGAAAGATGACTGACTTGACAGAGCGCTACTGGCCCAGGGTGGCTCCTGATATTGATAAGTACTGTCACAATTGTGTGAGGTATACATTTCCAAAGCAAGGAAGTGACCACCCACATATGGGACTCCTGGTTGCCAAGAAATCTCTAAAGATAGTTGCAAAGGATCTTATAGCCCTTGACCTCAATCATAATGGGACTGGCATGCTCCTGTAAGCACAGATGTCTTCACCAAGTTCACACAGGACATTCCTATCCATAGCCAAAAGGCCTGAACAAAAGCCAGGATGTGAGTTTGTGATTTGTTTGTCCATTCTGAAATGCCAAGTCACAGTCACAGTGATCAGGGTAGCAAGCTCAAGAGCAAGATTCTACAGGAGTTTTGCATGACCTATTGCATTGCGAAGAGTTGCACCATCTCTTATTATCGATATGGTAATGGACAGTACAAGCAATTTAACCATACCCCACATGACCATTTATATGCTTTGCCTCCTGAGACTAAACAAAAATAATCTGAGTACCATTGCTGGTTTATGCTTATAATAGCATTCATATGCAGACTATTCCCCATCCTGCCAGAAATTCAGGTAAGATCCAGTCCTCCTGTGGACCATCCCTCTAGGGCTCACACTTCTTCTGATTGAGATGGCCAGGATAAGTAGATAGTTGAAGATTGCATGAGGCCAAGCCAGGTATTTGAGATGGTGACCAAGAGAGAGAAACATTGAGAAGAAAAATGTTGAAGAATCACAAAGTTGACAGTACTGACCTTCATCTGGTGCAAAATCACAATACCAGGGGTCAGAATAAGATGTTGATTGTGTGGAACCCAAACCCACAAAGTAATTGAGCATTGCACACATGTGGCCAAACCTGATACTCTTGAACCAATAGTTGGAGGGTAGCCTCAGAAAATAGTTTACTGGAGGGATTTGCTTGAGGCTGGAGGTCGAATGGATCATGTGGAGACAAGCAACTTAATCAGAGGTATTGCGGAGGCTGAACTGTCGGTGCATAATTGCTGAAGTGAAATTGAGTGAGATAGGCATGTGGAATCCTGGGAGATTTGTTTGTGATTGTTCTATGTTTTCTTCTCAACATTTTTCTCTCAGTCCTCTTGGTCACCATCTTAAACATCTGGCTTAGCCTCATGCAAACCTCAGCTAGCTACTTATTAACCTGGCCATCTCGATCAGAAGGTTGTGGGCCCTAGAGAATGGTCCACAAGAAGACTGGTTCTTATCTGAAGAACAGGATACAGAATAGTGAAATGGAGTGGAATAGCAATGTGTTGTGAAGCCAGGGGGTGGATCCAGTGTGGGATCTCCTACCCTAGAGGTCACTGAGCAAAAAGTGTTGATCATATGATTTCTGGAGACCTGACCAACATAGACTTCAAAATGGCTGATCGACCACAGTACCTGGACACCTTGGAAGGTACTAGTACAGATACAAGGTTTAGTAGATATTCTTGACTAAATACTGGATATCATATCAACCCTTACCATTTTGTCAAATCAATGTGCAGTGACTCAAAAGATCTGGCCATCATTTTGGAATGAATCTACAAATCATGTAACAGTTTAGGACACAGTCACTGAGTGTTATCTGTTGTTGTCAGGACAGCAAGTTTCAAACTGGGAAGTGTGTAATGGGATCTCCAGCAGCAGGCAGCAGTGGTGAGGGAGCCACTGAGAATGGTTAACAGTTGTGCTGGTATCTCCACAAGCAGGTGGGAAATGGTGAGATAGGGTAGCTGGAGTGGTTGAACAGACCCTCTTTGTAAAAAAGATTTTTTTTTAGCACACGTGAGCATGATGAGTCGAGAAAGCAGAAAATAACAGATTTTTCAAACCAATATGACCCATAGGCTAACTCCATGTACGTATTGTAAATAGTTCTTTGTTTATTTTTTTCCCCTCCTGTTGTAATGACCTAATTCTTGTGGAATAATGAATCCCTGCTTCATGCTCTCTGGACTCTCTGTGTGTTCAAATATCACGTTACATTCACCAATCTTTCTACCAAAGACACGTCTCTCCAAAACAGTATCAATCAGAATTTTTGGTGTAACAAAGCCCGATCTTCATACTGAAGAATTCTCTCCTTTGTGTTGTGTCGCTATTACTGTGCTAAATGGAATAAACTTTCTACATCTCCGACAACTCAAGACTGGGTATCCATGAAGTGTTGTGGGCCCTCAGCGACAGTCCCGTTTTACTAAAACACAATCTGCAACCTCATGCCCTACATAATTTCCATTTTACTGTAACCATCAAACTAATCCTAGTTCAATAAAGAGTGTAGTAGGGCATTTCAGGAAGAGCACCAGTCTTAGCTAAACATGAGTTGCCAGCCTTACCTAAAAATGAGTTGTCAGTCGTGAAGCTACCAAACAGGACTGCTTGCGCATTAAACAGCATTAGCAGTAAGTGATAATCAGGGCAAAATGATTCAACAATAAACATTGGACCTAAGCTCTGCAGTGCTACCACATCCTATCCTGAATGGTTGTGGGCAGCAAATCAACTCATTTGAGAAGGAGGAGGTTCCACAAATATCCCTGTTCTCAGTGATGATGGAGACCAGCTCCAGTGCAAAAGATGAGGCTGAAGCATTTGCAACAATCTTAAGGCAGAAGTGCTAGTCTACGATCTACCTCAGCCTCATCTGGAGGTCTCTAGTATCACAGAAGCCAGTCTTCAGCCTATTCAATTCACAACACATGATATGGCTAATCGCATTGGATACTGCAAATACTGCAGGTTCCAACAATATTCCAACAATTAGTACTGAAGCTGTGTGCTCCAGAACTTTCCATGTCCATAGGCAAGATGTTTCATGATGGCTTCTGAAGAAACTCACTGGATTTTCTCTCTACAGATGTTGCCAGACCTGCTGGGTTTCTCCACCAATTCTGTTTCTACATAGTTTGGGAGAAGATTTGTAGCTCGGGTGCTCATTGTTGTGGTTCTGTTCGCCGAGCTGGGAATTTGTGTTGCAGATGTTTTGTCCCCTGTCTAGGTGACATCCTCAGTGCTTGGGAGCCTCCTGTGATGCGCTTCTGTGATGTTTCCTCCGGCATTTATAGTGATTTGTACCTGCCGCTTCTGGTTGTCAGTTCCAGCTGTCCGCTGCAGTGGCCGGTATATTGGGTCCTGGTCGATGTGCTTATTGATTGAATCTGTGGATGAGTGCCATGCCTCTAGGAATTCCCTGGCTGTTCTCTGTTTGGCTTGTCCTATAATAGTAGTGTTGTCCCAATCGAACTCATGTTACTTGTCATCTGTGTGTGTAGCTACTAAGGATAGCTGGTCTATCGTTTCGTGGCTAGTTGGTGTTCATGGATGCAGACCGTTAGCTGTCTTCCTGTTTGTCCTATGTAGCGTTTTGTGCAGTCCTGGCATGGGATTTTGTACACTACATTGGTTTTGCTCATGCTAGGTATAGGGTCCTTCGTCCTGGTGAGTTGCTATCTGAGAGTGGCTGTTGGTTTGTGTGCTGTTATGAGTCCTAGTGGTCGCAGTAGTCTGGTTGTCAGTTCAGAAATGTTTTTGATGTATGGTAGTGTGGCTAGTCCTTTGGGTTGTGGCATGTCCTCATTCCGTTGTCTTTCCCTTAGGCATCTGTTGATGAAATTGTGGGGGTATCCGTTTTTGGCGAATACATTGTTCTTCTTCCTCTTTTTGCATTTCTGGTGTACATCAGTGTGTTGTGGCCCTTTTGAACAGTATCTCGATGCAACTTCTTTTGTGTGTGTTGGGGTGGTTGCTTTCGTAGTTTCTGTTTCTACATGTTTAAGACTCAACGCCTGGCTACTGAGAAGGACTTTGACATAAAGTAAATGATGAATGGAGGTATAGAGAGAATTGTGGTCTGGAGAGGGAAGTCCATGGCAGGAACTGTCTCATAATAAGGTAGTTGAAAATAAATTAAGTTTACCAATTATTCTGTGGATCTTCTGATCATGTTCCTGCTATCTGGCAGAAGTTAACTGATAGAAATAAGACTTTACATCTGAGAATGTCAACATTTAAATACTGAGAAGATCCTAGTTTGCCTGCAGCAGGTATTCCC
Source organism: Hemiscyllium ocellatum (assembly GCF_020745735.1). NCBI lineage: Eukaryota > Metazoa > Chordata > Chondrichthyes > Orectolobiformes > Hemiscylliidae > Hemiscyllium > Hemiscyllium ocellatum. The sequence goes on along the minus strand of NC_083410.1, from coordinate 31,194,663 downwards.
CTGAGGTTGAAAGCCTTAATGTGAACATAGGAGGAGCCATGGTGTGTCACACGAAGTCGGCATTATTGACGACTTTTGAGTGAGTAACCAAGTTGCAGTGTTGCAACCATAAATCATGTCATCGTTAGGTACAACAGTGTGGGTTCATTCCCTGCACTAGCTGAGGTTAACATGAAAGATTCTCCTTCTCAACCTGAGGCACAGTGACCATTAGGTTAAACTACCACAAGTCCTCTCTCTCTCTCTCTCTTTCTCTCTCTCTCTCTCTCTCTAATGAGAGAGCAGCCCAATAGTCTGGTCAAACTATGGTGACTTTACTCACATCAACAGGGTATTTATGCTTGCCCAAAATATGTGTGGCAAGATTAATAGCATTGTGAACAATTTCATGGCAAAAAGATAATTTTTTGATTTTGGTGAGAATTCGTGGTGGGGTATTACGAAGTCAAATAAATGTACGTTCACTTTAAAATAGAGAGTGTTTTCTGAATATTGCCCGAATCTGCCCGAATGGAAAAGCTGGGAGGCAATCTGTTCCAAAGGGATGCCTGAGCTTTGGTTGCTGTTATGGCAACAATTCAAATTTAACTAATTACTTTAAATTATGTCCAGAATACTAAAACCCAACTGAGTTTGAATTTTTCATTTTGGCAACATCAGTCCAATGAGAAAGAACAATGTTGGGTGTATAAAAATGCGGGCACTATCACCGAACAGCAGAGCAACTGCCATAGAGCCAGAGAGCTAAAACTGTATCTAAAATCTTGCTCTCAAAGAAATTAGAAGATAGCCTATTTCAAAAGGTACCTTTTCCTGTAAAACATACTCGCAGTAAAAAGAAAGAAGATGCAGGGAGATCAGTAGATGGAAGATTGAAGACAGTGGAGAAGACAGTGACTATGTGGGACTTGAGATTAAGTTAATGTAATAGTTAATAATTTTGTTATTGGAACAGCATGTTAATAGAATGTGTTCAATTAGGGGAAAGAGTGTTAAGTTTGTTAATAGCTTTGTTTAGTGTTCTGTTAGGAAAATAAATTATTATTTTATTTAAATAGTGGAAATTAGGAGTTCTTTGTCACTCACACACTTTAACAGATTACGAGGCAAGGTGAGGTTTTCTGGGTGTTTGGGTTTCCTTAACAGAGAGGTTCGACCTCTGTGTTGTAACAGTTTGTAATTCTCTCATTCTTAAGAAAGGGAAGACCCCAGAGGAATATGTCCCCTCTAGGCCCATCTCAATTTTAAATTCAGATTTAAAAATTTTATCTAAGGTTCTTGCATTAAGATTACAAACTGTGCTGCCTTCTATTGTTAAAGATGACCAGGCTGGCTTTATAAAAGGCCGTGTGTCCTCTATTAATGTCAGGAGGTGACTGAATATGATTCAAGTGTGTCAGCAGCAGTCGGTTCAGGGATTAGTGATCTCCTTAGATAGGCATTTGATCTGGTCGAGTGACCGTATCTTTTTTTACCCTTGAACAATTTGGACTGGCGGAGGTTTTTATTAGGTGGGTGAGGGTCCTCTATAGTGATCCTCTGGCGGCGGTTCTCACCAATGGTGTGAAATCTAGAATTTTTAATATTTGTAGGGGCTGTCGGCAAGGCTGTCCCCTCTCACCGTTAGCTGGCAGAGGCTATCTGTAGGGATCCTAATATAACTGCCCTGGAAGTAGGCTCAAAATCCTGTAAGATCATGTTATACCTGGATGATGTTCTTGTTTTTCTGTCAAATCCAGTGGTCTTGTCACCCCATTTGATACAATGTATCCATTCATTTGGCTCTTTTTCAGGTTATAAGATTAATTTCTCAAAATCAAAAGCCATGCCTATGGGGGTCTTAGGAGAATATTGATGTGGCAGGTGAGTCACAGTTACCCTTCAAATGGTCACTGGAGGGTTTTCTTTATTTAGGCATCTTTATTCCTACTATCTTTGATCAGTTGTTTCAGGCCAACTTTGCCGATTTACTCAACAGGATTAAGCAAAATCTCCAGCGATGGGAGGCACTTCCTATATCCTGGCTGGGCCGAGTAGCTCTTGTCAAAATGAATGTCCTTTCCTGTTTGCTATATCCTATATCCTATATCAATGCTCCCTTAATTTTTTCGAGGCAAACATTCCAAAGACTTTATGGATGGTTTAGCTTATTTATTCGGCATTGCAGGCGACCTCTTACCAAGCTGGCTAAATTGCACTTGCCTCGTGGGTTAGGGGGAGTGGATCTCCTGGATGTTAAAAGATATCAATTAAGGTCCCTTCTATCCTTCGTGAGTAACTGGGCTTGTGAGGACCCAGCTTCAATATGGCTAAATTTTGAGGCCTCCCAGGCAAAATGTCCCCTCATTAGCCTGTTGTTCTTAGATAAAATGAAGAGTTACAGAATATTGCTGTAATCCAATTGTTATTAATACTGTTAAGGCATCAAGGGCAATTTGGCAGAGTGAGGGTAATACATCCAAAATGTCCTTTCTTACCTCTATAGCTGGTATGCTCGGTTTTCAGCCGGGGATAATGGACCCTGGATTTTATGTTTGAGCAGCTAAGGGAATCTCCTGTTTGGTGATTTATTTGAAGGTGAAATAATGATGACCTTTGACCAAATAACCCATAAGTATTGTTTAGCTAGCAAACACCTTTCTTGTTTTTTTCAGGTCAGGGATTTTAATCAAAAAGGGACCAAGGGACCTTGCTTTTGACCAACGCCTACAGACCTGTTATGAAGGAGAGGGTTCTTCAGGCTAAAGGTACTCTCACTATAAGTACTCTTTGTCATATGTTAGGGGGTGATCTTTCAGAGGATGTTGAACAGCTTTGTGAAATCTGGGAGAGAGAATTAGGAGTTGAGATTTCTATGGAGACATGGGAGGACATATGCGAAAATGTGAGGAAGATTTCAATCTGTAATAGGACCCATGCCATGCAGCTAAAGATTCTGCATAGGGTCCATTTGGCCCCAGACCATCTCTCAAAATTTAAAGTGGGAGTATCTTCATTATGTCCTAAGTGCAAAATAAATATTGGTATTCTCACTGTCTGCGGTATTGCCGCAGGCTTCGTACATATTGGAGTGCTGTGGCATGAGTTATAGAGAGGGTCTTGGGAACGCAGGTTAAGATGGACCCTATCTCTCTTCTCCTAGGCCTACTCAATATATTCTCTAGACGCTCATAGGAAATAAACTTGTTAATATTGTCAATATTCTAATGTGTTGGGACTTTGAAAGTCCCCTGGGCCTGTCGATTTAGTGAACGTGATGTCCTCAAAAGAAGAATTTTGAATAAGTGTGAGGTGCATTAGTCGGGAGTGAATGTAAGGGAATGGATCTGGGTGGGTTGCTCTTTGAAGGGTTGGTGTGGACTTGTTGGGTGAAAGGCCTATTTCCACACTGTAGGGAATCTAATCTAAACTCATGTATATCACTCAATGCTCTCGGAGGTCGGGAGCTAATGTCTTGTGCTGAGCTGTTTTATTTAGCAGAGGGATTGAATTCAAGAGTCGTGAAGTGACGTTGCAGCTGTACAGGACTTTGGTTAGGCCATATTTGGAGTACTGTGTGCAGTTCTGGTCGCCTCACTTTAGGAAAGATGTGGAAGCTTTGGAGAGGATGCAGAGAAGATTTACCAGGATGTTGCCTGGAATGGAGAATAGGTCGTACGAGGACAGGTTGAGAGTTCTCGGCCTTTTCTCGTTGGAACGGCGAAGGATGAGGGGTGACTTGATAGAGGTTTATAAGATGATCAGAGGAATAGATAGAGTAGACAGTCAGAAACATTTTCCCCGGGTACAACAGAGTATTACAAGGGGACATAAATTTAAGGTGAAGGGTGGAAGGTATAGGGGAGATGTCAGGGGTGAGAGTGGTGGGGACATGGAATGCGCTGCCCATGGGAGTGGTAGAGTCAGAATCATTGACGACCTTTAAGCGGCAATTGGATAGGTACATGGATGGGTGCTTAATCTAGGATAGATGTTCGGCACAACATCGTGGGCCGAAGGGCCTGTTCTGTGCTGTATTGTTCTATGTTCTATGTTCTATTTACTTATTTACTTCTTAATTACTTTTATTGATTTGCTTATATTGCACATGAGTACAGTTGTGTTTTGTCTGTTTTGCTTTTTTTTGTTTTATATATAGAGTAATATTTTTATTGGCTTATTGTTGTTGCAATTTTGTACTTTTATAAAAGAAACTTTTCTTTCAATAAAAATATCAATTTTAAAAAACGGCTCGACCAGGCCACTGTTATTATTGACTCTGCTATCAGATTCTTCATGGTACACAATGTTGGTGAAGGTTAGTATCTGTCCAGATATTAGAAATTGCTTGCTATTGTGTGCTCCTTCAACAAGGTAATCTTCATGTAACTGGAATAATCAAGAATTGATGACTTCTCTCTTCCGTCCCACAAAAAGCTGACTTTTTAAAAAAAAAACACTAATCAATGCTTCCATGAACCCACAGTTATTTCTGTATCTGGCGAATGCCACTTTGCATCTGGGACCCTTAAGATTGATTGATGGAAGTTCCTATTAGCTATAATGGTTCTGACCTAAACTGCTTTTGGACAGTTGAAACCCAGTTCTTCAACACTGGAGAGACACAGTATAAAACAGTGTATTGTAATACAAATTGCTAATCTGTTTATCAGTCATAATGATGACAGCATGTTAAATGGAAAAATCATATTGATGCAGGAGGCTATACTTTAAAACCTGAGGTTAAGGCTTATTATTGGCGAAGTGGAGGGTATATTTGCATTTCATCTAAACTATACGGATTTACGAAGTACAGTTGACAAAATTTCCCCATAGCATATCCCCAAAAATTGAATAAAATAAATACATGAACAAAATTGAAAAGCTATTGTAGAATCATTGTTCTCATGGATCTTAAATACGCTAGACAGATTAATAATGGGTGCACAGAATGTGTGATCATCCTTTCCTGATAGCAGAGGGAACCATGGTAACAAGGAGGAAGGCTCACTATGGTCTTGCACGAAGCAGACTTGTTTGTTTACTTTTATTTTAAAAATTAAAATAACCATATAAAGCTTTGATTTGCAGTGGGAAAAATTGTATGCTCATTACAATTCAGTCCTCTTGCCAATAGGATCAATCTCAAACAATATTAATTAATGGTGTTTTTCTGATTTGCTGTGCCATCAGGTTCAAGGGCTGACATTTAGGCACAAAAATAACATTTCTGTTTTTGTATTACCAAGACTCTGGCTTCTTGTACAATGCTGCTGTTTCCTTTGTCCCACCACTGCTGAATGCACCAACTCACCTAAGCCCTCGACTCTCAAAATCCATTAACTCCTGGAGTAGAAATTTTGAATGGATGGCAGAAGTAGAGCGCAATACTGCAGCTGAGTGGCTTGGCTCAGTCATAGTGTTGATATCAGGATGGATACTAACCTCCATGAAGAATCAGATGGCAGAGTCAACAATGGCAGGGCCACTGGTCATGGTGTACCAGTGTTTATGTAACTGAAAGCTGAGATGGTGCAGGAAAAGACTGCAGGATACAGGTTGGACACTGGGTCAAGGGATTGTTCTTATTAGCTTCACATTTAGGAATAAAGGGCCTGATACTTTTGAGAACACCAATCACCATCAGATTGCTTCTCTTGAACCATATTTATTACACTGCATTCTGTCCCTCCCATTTCTGAGTCCAACCTCTGATGCTGGAGGCCTCAGAAATGTGCAACATGTCTATAATCCAGCTGAATCCTTAAACTGTAGGACAGTTTGGGGAAGTCAAGCCACATCCTTTGTTTTGCAGCAGGAACTGCAGTGTTCTGGTATATTCATTCATTCACAAACACACTGACAAGCTGAACATCTGAATGGATTTTTAGTGTGTTAGTTAATAAATGTGAGTCAGAGAAGCGAATAAGGGTCTTGCGATTATAAGGGGCAGCACAGCAAGAGGGCCGTATAGAATGATAGACAGTTTAGGCATTTAGGTAGGATGGCTGGGTAGTGAGGGTGTGTTGGATAATTAGAGTGTGTTGAGTAGTGAGGGCACGTTGGGTAACAAGGTGAGTAGGGCAGCAGGGTATTTGAGTGAATTGGTTGGTCAGTAACGAGTCAGATCAGTTTACAGGGTGTAGGTTGGATCTGGAAGTAGGGAGGGAGGGTGACTCAGGTCAGGTCAGAGCAGGTTAGATATGGATGTGGTGGGAAGAGATTTAGGTCTAATTTAATTCAGGTCGAGAAATGAGTCACAGTCAGAAACAGGAAGGGAACGGGCCTTCAGGTCAAGAAGCAAGGTGGGTGTGGGGAGAGTTGAATCTGGGCTGGGTAAGGTTGGAGAGGGTGTTGGGAGTTGGATCTGTGTTAGTTGGGTCTGAAGGGAGGAGGGTCCCTACCAGTAGGGGGAAAAGAGTCGAGTCGAGTCAGGTCAGATTGGATGCAGAGATGGATGTGGGAAGAGACATGGTGAGGTCTGAAGGAGTAGTGGCAGAGTCGGGACTCGGTCAGGTTTGAATGGGAATAGGGCCCAGCGAGGGTTTGGATCAGGTTGGTGGGTGTTGCAAATCTGTAGCAGTGAGTGAGGAGGTGGGTCTGCTCGGTGTCATCAGCTATGGACTGGGAGGTAGGATTGATTGAGTATCCCACAGGGTCTCAGGTCATGTGTTCGAGGGAGGAGTAAAAGGGGGGGGGGCGGGGATGTCAGTTTTACAGTTGTCCTGGAGTTACAGTAGCTTTGATTTTCTAATCATTGCTGACTATTAGTACATGAGTCAGAAACCTCTGAAGTCATAGTCATAGAGTCATAGAGATGTACAGCATGGAAACGGACCCTTCAGTCCAACCCATCCATGCCAACCAGATATCCCAAACCAATAGAGTTCCAACTGCCAGCACCCGGTCCATATCCCTCAAAACCCTTCCTATTCATATACCCATCCAAATGCCTCTTAAATGTGGCAATTGTACCAGCCTCCACCATGTCCTTTAGCAGCTCATTCCATACACATACCCCCCTCTGCATGAAAATTTTGACCTGTAGGTCTCTTTTATATCTTTCCCCTCTCACCCTAAACCTATGCCCTCTAGTTCTGGACTCCCTGACTCCAGGGAAAAGACTTTGCCCGTTTACCCTATCCATGCCCCACATAATTTTGTAAACCTCTATAAGGTCACCCCTCAGCCTCTGACGCTCCACCGAAAACAGCCCCAGCCTGTTCAGCCTCTGCCTATAGCTCAACTCCTCCAACTCTGGCAACATCCTTGTAAATCTTTTCTGAACCCTTTCAAGTTTCACAACATCTTTCCGATAGGAAGGAGACCAGAACTGCATGCAATATTCCAACAGTGGCCTAACCAATGTCATGGACAGCCGCAACATGACCTCCCAACTCCTATACTTGATACTCTTACCAATAAAGGAAAGCATACTAAGTGCCTTCTTCACTGACCTATCTACCTGCAACTCCACTTTCAAGGAGCTATGAACCTGCACTCCAAGGTCTCTTTGTTCAGCAACACTCCCTAGGACTTTACCATTAAGTGTATAAGTCCTGCTATGATTTGCTTCCCAAAATGCAGCACCTCGCATTTATCTGAATTCAAATCCATCTGCCACTCCTCGGCCCATTGGCTCATCTGGTCCAGATCCTGTTGTAATCTGAAGTAACTCTCTTCACTGTCCACTACACATCCAATTTTGGTGTCATCTGCAAACTTACTAACTGTACCTCTTATGCTTGCATCCAAATCATTTATGTAAAATACAAAAAGTAGAGGACCCAGCACCGATCCTTGTGGCACGCCACTGGTCACAGGCCTCCAGTCTGAAAAACAACCCTCCATCATCACCCTCTGCCTTCTACCTTTGAGCCAGTTCTGTAGCCAAATGACTAGTATTCCCGTATTCCGTGAGATCTAACCTTGCTAATCAGTCTCCCATGGGAAACCTTGTCAAATGCCTTACTGAAGTCCATATAGATCACATCTACCACTCTGCCCTCTTCAATCCTCTTCCTTACTTCTTCAAAAAACTCAATCAAGTTTGTGAGACATGATTTCCCAAACACAAAGCCATGTTGACTATACCTAATCAGTCCTTGCCTTTCCAAATACATGTACATCCTGTCCCTCAAGATTCCCTCCAACAACTTGGCCACCACTGACATCAGGCTCACTGGTCTATAGTTCCCTGCTTGTCTTTACCACCCTTCTTAAACAGTGGCACCACTTTAACAAACCGCCAGACGTCCGGCACTTCACCTGTGACTATCGATGATACAAATATCGCAGCAAAAGGCCCAGCAATCACTTCTCTAGCTTCTCACAGAGTTCTAGGGTACACCTGATCAGATCCTGGGGATTTATCTAACTTTACCCATTTCAAGACATCCAGCACTTCCTCCTCTGTAATCTGGACATTTTGCAAGATGTCACCATCTATTTCCCTACAGTCTATATCTTCCATATCCTTTTCCACAGTAAATACTGATGCAAAATACTCATTTAGTACCTCCCCCATTTTCTGCGGCTCCACACAAAGGTCGCCTTGCTGATCTTTGAGGGAGCCTATTCTTTTGTCCTCAATGTATTTGTAAAAACCCTTTGGATTCTCCTTAATTCTATTTGCCAAAACTACCTCATGTCCTCATTTTGTCCTCCTGATTTCCCTCTTAATTATACTCCTACTGCCTTTATACTCTTCTAAGGATTCACTTGATCTATCCTGTCTATGCCTTACATATGTTCCTTCTTTTTCTTAACCAAACCCTCAATTTCTTTGGTCATCCAGCATTCCGTATACCTACCAGCCTTTCCTTTCATCATAACAGGAATATACTTTTTCTGGTTATCTCGTTATCTCATTTATGAAGGCTTCCCATTTTCCAGCCATTCCCTTTCCCTTTATTTGTCCCCAATCAGCTTTCGAAAATTCTTGCCTAATACCATCAAAATTGGCCTTTCTCCAATTTAGAACTTGAACTTTTAGATCTGGTCTATCCTTTTCCATCATTATTTTAAATCTAAAAGAATTATGGTCGCTGGCCCCAAAGTGCTCCCCCACTAACATCTATTTCCCAAGAGTCGGTCAAGGTTTGCATCTTCCCTAGTAGGTACACCAACATACTGAATCAAAAAATTGTCTTGTACACATTTAACAAATTCCTCTCCATTTAAACACTTAACACTATGGCAGTCCCAATCTATGTTTGGAAAGTTAAATCCTCTACCATGATCAGCCTATTATTCTTACAGATAGCTGAGATCTCCTTACAAGTTTGTTTCTCAATTTGCCTCTGACTATTAGGGGTCTATAATACAATCCCAATAACGTGATCATCCCTTCCTTATTTCTCAGTTCCACCCAAATAACTTCCCTGGATGTATTTCCGGGAATATCCTCCCTCAGCACAACTATAACGGTGTCCCTTATCAAAAATTCCACCCTCCCCCCCCCCCCCCCTTTCTTGCCTCCATTTCTATCCTTCCTGTAGCATTTGTATCCTGGAACATTAAGTAGCCAGTCCTGCCCATCCCTGAGTCATGTTTCTGTAATTGCTATGATATCCCAGACCCATGTTCCTAACCATACCTGAGTTCATCTGCCGTCCCTGTTAGGCCCCTTGCATTGAAATAAATGCAGTTTAATTTATTAGTCCTACCTTGTCCCTGCCTGCCCTGACTGTTTGACTCACTTCTTTTCTCAACTGTACCAGTCTCAGATTGATCTCTTTCCTCACTATCCACCTTACTAGTTTAAATCCTCCCAAGCAACTCTAGCAAATCTCCCTGCCAGTATATTAGTCCCTTTCCAATTTAGGTGCAATCCGTCCTTCTTGTACAGGTCACTTCTACTCCAAAAGAGATTCCAAGGATCCAAAAATGTGAATCCTTCCCCCACACACCGGCTTCTCAGCCATGCATTCATCTGCTCTATCCTCCTATTCCTGCCCTCACTAGCTCGTAGCACCGGGAGTAGTCCAGATATTACTACTCTCGAGGACCTCTTTTTAAAATTCCTGCCTAACTCTCTGTCATCTCCCTTCAGAATCTCAACCTTTTCCCTGACTATGTCGTTTGTTCCAATGTGGACAATGACCTCCTGCTGGCCCCTTTCCCCCGTGAGAACATTCTGCACCCTCTCTGAAACATCCTCGATCCTGGCACCAGGGAAGCAACACACCATTCTGCTTTTTCTCTACTGGCCACAGAAACATCTGTCTGTACCTTAGACGACAGAATCCCCTAACACAATTGATCTCTTGGAATCTGACGGACCCCTCGTTGCATTAGAGCCAGTCTCAGCACCAGCAACTTGGCTGCTCGTGCTACGTTCCCCTGAGAACCCATCACCCCTACATTTTCCAAAACAGCATACCTGTTTGAATTGGGTATATCCACAAAAGACTCCTGCACCAGCTGTCTACCTCTCTTACCTTTCCTGGAGTTAATTCATCTATGTGACTGTATCTGAGACTTTCCCCCATTCCTATAACTGCCATCCATCACATACTGTTGCTGTTGCAAATTCCTCATTGCTTCTTACTGTCACTCCAAACGATCCATTTGATCTGATAAGATTTGCATCCAACAGCATTTATGGCAGATATAATCCACAGTAACCCTTAAACTCTCTTTAAACTCCCACATCTGACAAGAAGTACATATCACTCTATTACAGACCATTTTTGCTCCTTCACAATATACAGACCCAGAAAATAACACTGTCTTATTCCTCTATAAACACTGCCCCACGTTACATTAATAGTTATGGCTTATATTTTAAGTTTAATCAAGAGTCTTATCTCCAAAAACATATAATCAAGAAAGAACCCACTCTACTCGCTACTGCAGCCTTTGTATTGGACAGACTTAAAACAACGAGTAACTTATCTGACTCTGTGCTGTGAACTTCACCCAACAGTTCCTCCGAGATCAGTTGTGAATTTCACTGTTTGATCATTTTCCCAGATGCACTCCAATGTTCAGCATTACACGAATTCAAACATCAAAGGCAGTAACTGTGCAGGTTCTCTTTCTCTCTCTCTCTCTCCTGCACTGTACTCACCATGTGCTTCTTTTGTCTGTTCTTCTCCCTTTTCAAACTGCTATTGTTTTGACTTTTTTTTCCCAAAGTTTCAAAACAATGCAACAGCATACAAAACATTAATTGCTGCTCCTAGAATTCAAGGAAATCACCTCCAACACCTAAAATACCTCAAAAAAAGGAGCAGCTCTTACAGCCAGAAATTTATCCTGTCCTCCATCTTGGAAGTCTTCAAACTTAACTCAGAACAGTGAGTCAATGCAAAGCTAATTAAATGATGACTAGGCAATAAGTTTGTCCCAAGAAAATTTTCTTGGTCAGCAGTCTATACTTTGTCTCATTTCAAATATTTAAAATTCTAACTTCAATTTATAGGAGACCATTTGATTTTGCAGATGCATCATATTTGAATTTGCATCTGCAACTGGGAACTGAGTGCAATTACTACATTCTAGTTGGGTTCCTATTCTCTTGTTAAACACAGAGTAGGACCGAAATTTGGTTGAGGAAAATAATTACAATTGTTTTAGGACAGTTTCAGCTGTCAAGGAGTCACTGATTTGAGAGTCTATTCAGGCCACTGGTGCAAATTTTCAATTGGACTCAGCTACCAGTCCTTTATCTCAAAGCTACATCTCATTTTTTTTCATTTTAACTGCTTGATTTTTGTATCTAAAGATCAATTTACAGCTGGTCATGAAAACATTACACATGTTATGATTCCCAGCCTCAAGGGAGCCCAGTATGGACTCGGTAAACTCCTGACCTCCAGGGAGCCCAGCACAGACTCACTGGATTCCCAGCCTCAAGGGAGCCCAGCACAGATTAGGTGCAGACTCTCTTCTTATAGAAGGATTGCAATGCTGAACTTTAACCTTTATTTCTTTATCTTTATTTATTTCTATAACTTATACATCAGATATTGTACCTGGGTATCTTTGTTCCTAAGGTGGCACCAGATGACAACTTTGTACATGTATCCCTGCACTTGAGTAATACGATAATAAAAGCTAATTCTAGTTATAATTCTAATTCTCAACCATTCAGCCAATCTCAAATTCATCCTTGATAAATGATTTCTTCCATACTTTTAACTATTCTTAAATGTTCCTTGCCTCTATTTAGCCTTTTTTTTTGCCTCTATTTGACAATTGCTCAAAAACAACTTCCAGACTTGTTTTTTTCTCGATTGAACTTGTAATCCACTGCTGTGGTTTAAGAAAGAGGTGAAAGAGAACTGAGGAATTTAGAGACCTGACAGCTAGACATCAATAGTGGGAAAACTGGAGAAGGTCACAACGCAGGATACCCTTAGAGACAGTCAATTTTGCTTTGTCAATGGTAGATCATGTCTTACAAATGTAATTTTTTGATGAGGTGAAACATGCAGTGCATGAGGTAGTGCTGTGGATGTTGTATATTCAGAAAACATCTGATACAGCGTCACATAGTCAGTTGGTGAACAAATTAGAAATGTTTGTGATTGATGATTCCTTGGCAGCATGGATTGGAAGTTGGTTAAAAGATGGGAAACAGAAGGTAGGTACAAACGGGCATTTCTTAAACTGGAAACAAGTTGAATGTGGGCTCCCCAGGTGTTGGGATCCTTGCTTTTTTGATTTATATAATCGATTTGGAGATGGTGTTGAGGGCAATATCTTTAAATTGGCTGATGATACAAAGTTAGCGAGAACAGTGAACTGTGAAGATAATGCTGAGTGATTTCAGAGAGACATTGACAAGTTGGCAAACAGGCAGACACCTGGCAAATGAATTTCTATGCAGGAAAATGAGAGATATTTCATTTTAGTTGAAGAAAATGGAGGGAGAATACATGCTCAATGATACATCTTTGAGGGGACCAGAGGGACCTCAGGGTTCAAGTGCATTATTCTCTGAAGGAGGCCAAGCAAATTGATCCTTGTGTTTATAAACAGAGACAGAGAGTATAAATGCAAGGAAATGATGCTACACCTCTACAAATCATTGGTCAGGCTCCTGCTTTAGGCATCTTACATAATTAAAGATCTGAAGAGACTGCATAGAGATTTATTAGAATGATACCACAAATGTGGAATTTTAATCACAAGGAAAGATTGGAAAATTTAGGCTTTTTCTGCTTGGAGCAGAGAAGGTTAAGAGGTGACCTTATTGAAGCCTTATTGGGATTGTATTATAGACTCCCTACTAGTTCGAGGGAAATTGAGAAACAAATTTGTCAGGATTGTTTAAGAGTAATAGGTTGGTTATGGTAGAGGCTTTTAACTTTCCAAACATAGACCAGGACTGCCATAATGTTGAGGGTTTGGATGGAGAGGAATTGTGAAGCATGTACAAGAAAATTTTCTGATTCAGTATGTGGATGTACTAACTAGAGGAGATGCAAAACTTGACCTATTCTTGGGAAATAAGGCAGGGCAGGTGACTGAGGTGTCGATGGGGGAGTACTTTGGGACCAGCAACCATAATTCTACTAATTTTAAAATAATGATGGAAAAGGATAGACCAGATATAAAAGTTCAAGTTCTAAATTGGAGAAAGGCTAATTTTGACGGTATTAGGCAAGAACTTTCAAAAACTGATTGGGGGCAGAAGTTCACAGGCAAAGCGCCGGCTGGAAAATGGGAAGCCTTCAGAAATGAGATAACAAGAATCCAGAGAAAGTATATTCCTGTCAGGGTGAAAGGAAAAGCTGGTAGGTATAGGGAATGCTGGATGACTAAAGAAATTGAGGGTTTGGTTAAGAAAAAGAAGGAAGCATATGTTAGGGATAGACAGGACAGATCAAGTAAATCCTTAGGAGAGTACAAAGGCAGTAGGAGTATACTTAAGAGGGAAATCAGGAGGGCCAAAAGGAGACGTGAGATAGCTTTGGCAAATAGAGTTAAGGAGGATCCAAAGGGTTTTTACAATTACAGTAAGGACAAAAGAATAACTAGGGAGAGAATAGGGCCCCTCAAAGATCAGCAAGGCGGCCTTTGTGTGGAGCTGCAGGAGATGGGTTAGATACTAAATGAGTATTTTGCATCAGTGTTTACTGTGGAAAAGGACATAGAAGATATAGAATTGAGGGAAATAGTGGTGACATCTTGAAAAATGTCCATATTACAGAGGAGGAAGTGCTGGATGTCCTGAAATGCATAAAAGTGGATAAATGCCCAGGACCTGATCAGGTGTACCCTAGGACTCTGTGGGAAGCTAGGGAAGTGATTGCTGGGCCTGTTTCTGAGATTTATCTATCATTGATAGTCACAGGTGAGGTGCCACAATACTGAAGGTTGGTTAACATAGTACCACTATTTAAGAAAAGATGGTAAGGACAAGCCAGGGAAATATAGCCAATGAGCCTGATGTCAGTGGTGGCCCAGTTGCTGGAGGGAATGCTGACGGACAGGATTTCCATATATTTGGAAAGGCAAGGACTGATTAGGGATAGCCAACATGACTTTGTGCGTGGGAAATCATGTCTCACAAACTTGATTGAGTTTTTTGAAAAAGTAAAAGAGGATTGAAGAGGGCAGAGTGGTAGACATGATCTTTCTGGACTTCAGTAAGGCATTCAACAAGTTTCCCCATGGGAGATTGCTTAGCAAGGTTAGACCTCATGGAATACAGGGAGAATTTGGATACAGACTGGCTCAAAAGTAGAAGACAGAGGGTGGTCGTGGAGGGTTGTTTTTCAGACTGGAGGCCTGTGACCAGTGGAGTGCCACAAGGATCGGTGCGGGGTCCACTACTTTTTGTCATTTACATAAATAATTTGGATGTGAGCATAAGAGGTATAGTTAGTAAGTTTGCAGATGACACCAAAATTGAAGGTATAATGGACAGCGAGAAAGGTTACCTCAGAATACAATAGGGTCTTGATCAGATGGGCCAATGGGCTGAGAGTAGCCGATGGAGTTTAATTTAGATAAATAAGAGGTGCTGTGTTTTGGGAAAGCAAATCTTAGCAGGATATATACTTAATGGTATGGTTCTAGGGAGTGTAGTTGAACAAACAGACCTTGGAGTGTAGGTTCATAGCTCCTTGAAAGTAGAGTTGCAGGTAGATAGGATAGTGAAGAAAGCACTTGGTGTGCTTTCCTTTATTGGTCAGAGTATTGAGTATAGGAGTTGGGAGGTCATGTTATGGCTTTACAGGACATTTATTAGGCCATGTTTGGAATATTGCATGCTGTTCTGGTCTCCTTGCTATCGGAAGGATGTTGAAAGGATTCAGAAAAGATTGACAAGGATGTTGCCAGAGTTGAAGGACTTGAGCTATAGGTAGAGGCTGAACAGGCTGGGGCTGTTTTCCCTGGAGCATCAGAGGCTGAGGGTTGACTTTATAGAGGCTTATAAAATCATTAGGGGCATGGATAGGGTAAATAGACAAGGTCTTTTCCTTGAGGTGGGGGAGTCCAGAACTAGAGGGCATAGGTTTAGAATGACAGGGGAAAGATATAAAAGAGACTTAAGGTGCAATTTTTTCACACTGAGGGTGGTACATGTATGGAATAGGCTGCCAGAGGAAGTGTTGAAGGCTGGTACAATTGCAATATTTAAAAGGCATCTGGATGGGTATATGAGTAGGAAGAGTTTAGAGGAATATGGGCTGGGTGCTAGCAGGTGGGACTAGATTAGGTTGGGATATCTGGTCGGCATGGATGAATTGAACCAAAGAGTCTGTTTCTGTGCTGTACATCTCTATGACTCTATTCAAAATTATGAGCTATTTTGACAAAATATAGAAGTATATTCTGTTTCATTTTGTTGTTATGTCAGTGACTAAGGGTCACAATTTCAGGATTGTTTGCACGAGGTTTAGGAATGAGATGAGGAGAGTTCTTCCTAGAGTTGTTAGAATTTGGAATGCTGTGCCTGGGAGAGCCCAGGAATTGGATTCCATAGGAGGTTTCAAAGAGAGCTGGATATGTATTCAAAAGTGATGAATTTAGAGGGTTATGGTGATAGGGTAGAAAATGGGACTAGCTGCATATCACTTTCAAGAGCTGGTGCAGACACAATGGGCTGAGTGGCCTCCTTCTGCACCATAAAATTCTATGATTCTATGACACTGCCCTGAGCAATTTCAAGTAATGCTTTGGAATGGTGGGGATTAGCCTCTGACAGCAATCATCATTTTCCTTTTGTATCAGGTATGATTTCTGTCAATTTAGGCTTTTCCCTTGGATGAGCACTGACCTTCACTTTCCTAAGGCTTCTTGATTCCATGGTTTTGCTAGATTTAAAGTGACTGAATTGACCAGAAAACTGGACATTTAATACCCAGTTTAACTTGAGAACATACAACAGGGGCCAAAAAATGTACCTGGCACTCCCACAATAAAGGTGAAGTCACAACAGTCCAGAATAAATCCAAGCACATTTGCAATTATAGAAGTAGAGATAAATTCCTTCAATTACTTCTGATTAATGTGCTTTAGTTCAGTCAATAAATGAGCGGTGTTCAAATTTGTTATTTCTGTTATCCATACCAGTTAACCTTGATGACAATTCTGAAATGCCACCAGCTTAGTCCCAGTTGCTGGCAAAATTGATTTTTTGGTAACCTACATGCTCACTAAGAAGTGGACTGAGACTGCCCAGTTCCATTCCACTTTAATCCCACTAGTATGGTTTGAATTCAACTGTGGATCCCAAAGGCAAAGGGACAGTAAAAAAAATCCAACTCGACACATATAATGATCATTTCAACATGCTCACAATAAAGATTATATTTAGAAACTTTAGCTATTTACTTGACCTGAAAATATGTAGACACAAAGTTTTTGAAATCCTGGATTAAGAACACACCAAATAAGTCAAACTGACAAATGTTTACACTTATCCTAGAGCAGCAGTGAGCAAGAGAAGCATACCAGAGAAGTTGCGTAACTCTGCAATAATGTGTTTTAAAAAAAACTTGTAAGAGCCCAGCAGCAGTCATGCGATTGTGTATCATATTACTGCTCTGTGACAATGCCTATAATGTGTACTTGTTTGTATTCTGGCACAACATATTCATTATGAGGCAGTGTTCTTGTTGTCATTGATGTATGAGTGAGTACAAACTTAGAAATGAGAATCAAAGGAACAAATTTGAAATGCTCGGCACAAATCAGTGTCTAGCTGATGATAGCATGATTGCTTGCACAGTTACAGACAGATGATGTTTATAAATTGCTTTAGCTTCATTCTCACTTTTTATGATGTCATCTGACTCCTGCCAGCTGTACTATACCCTTCTAACTCCTCTCACTATCCTGCTTGAAATATGACTTTTTTGCATTTATAATAAAGGTTGTTTAAAGTCAGTGGCCACTACTCTGTTTTCTCACTAACTAAATTTCTGACTGAAATGTCAATCTTATCTTGGCTAGCCAGTTTCACCAGAGAAGTTGGCTCATTTGAATAAAAACTGAAAGTGCTGGGGAAACAGAGATCAGGTCTGTCAGCTGTTGTGTAGCTGAACGAAGAACTGAGAATGCGACTATTAGTGCTAATGAGTCAAGAATTAAGATGCCATCACAGCAGCTACAAGGAGTCCAAACACCAGCATGTTACACTTAAGGAAATACACATACATTGCAATATAATGATAAGTTATTAGCATGTTTAATAAACGTGTTTGAATTTTCGAGTAAGTCAAACTTACACGACTTACCAATCCTGTATAAGAGCAATAATTCAGTGTGAAGGAAGATGGCTCAAGAATACTCTGTGGTGATCAGTGGTAATTTCTCCCAACAGATGAGAGCAGCACCATGAAGTTAAAAACCACAGGAAAAAGTCTCAGATGATGCAGAAGTTACATTTACACCAGTATGCTGGAAATAAACATCACTGTCTCTGGCTGAACTGGGAGTACTTGATTTGTGAACTGCCCAGACTGGGAATTTTTGCAGGCAATGAGTTGATTCTGAATTGGAATACAATAGCTGCATAGCATGTGGGACAATCTCAAACCCGAAGCAAAAAAAGGCCATAAACTAAAACAAGGCTTGGATTGCTACCAAAACCAACAAGGAAGAATTAAAGAGAAAGCAAAAGAAGCACAGTATTGATATTGATAATATCTTCAGAAGACGAGGGAATATTTCCAAGATGGTGACTAAGTTCCCTATTATGAATCAGAAGGCCTCAGACATCCTATCTGGATTTAGGCTTTTTAAACAAAATATGAAGCTATATTTCCCAAGTTTAGTTATTGCAGAACTGGCACAGTAGAAAAGATCCTGGAAACAAACAAGTTGTTTGAGAATTGTGATCTCTTGCACCTACTGCAGAGCCATCTTATGTTACAACAGCTTTGCAAGTTATGCAATACAAAAGGACTATGGGTTCACACATACAAAGATTTGATTACAGAGATACAAAGAGACCAAACAAAAGCTTGTGCAACATTGTGGCCGCACAAACAGGAATGTGTTAGAGATCTGCATACACACAAGCACATGCATGAGGTTAGCAGCTCGATTGACCAGGGCAAGAATTCAGAGGAGATGGTGCACAGGCTTACCATGTTGTGAATATGATATAAAGTGTAGATATAGTCAAACAGTTAGAACCTTTAGCCAGTATTAAATTGGTGTGCCCGAAGAAAATTGGTTTTGTACATGCTTAAGTCCGAAGTTGACATGGGATTTTGTGCAAGTATCCTACCAGTTAGAATTTGAAAGGATCTATTTCTGGGTCATTAGAAGTCAAAGATACAACTGCTGCAGAAAATAAAATCTGATTACAGATGATGGGTGGGATTTTTAATCGAGCAGTTCAGCCATGACATTCTTTGGAACAGGTCAGACTTAAACCCAGGCCTTTCAGCTCAGAGGTAGGGACACTATCACTGCCCCACAAGAATTCACCCATTCCTTACAGATATTTTCTGATCAAACTGCTCAGTGATGTTATTGTACAACTTGTGAGCAGGTGTTCTTTGAACTCATGCCTCATGGTCCAGAGATAACACAAGAACTCTTCACCAATTCCTTAGAGATATTTTCTAATAGATCTGTTCAGGGATGTTATTACACACCACTGGAATAGGCAGGATGTGAATTTGAGATGGTGATACTACCACTGCATCACAAGAGAACTTACCCATTCCTTCCATTTGTACATTGATGATGAAATGTAGCCGCAGCACTTCTACATAAAAAAACACAAGTATTTACTTGGCAGACACTATTGGACTAGCAATAAAAGGATTGCTAGTGTGTCCGGAACTCATGAATATCAGCATTTATGAAATCACCATAATACTAATTTGAGTAAAATAGGTCAAGAATACTCACATGGAATTGGTCCAGGACGTAAAAACGATTGAAACTGAAATTGTTCCGCAGAGGCAGGTATCCCATCACCCATCACCAAGTCACCCTGTATCTACACATGGAGAGTTATTAACACTGATCCAGCTCCCTCAGAGTCAGCTCTCAGAGTGAACTGAACCTCTGACACTCCTATCAGCCAGGGCTCCCTGACTGCACCAGTTTAACAGCTCCTATCAGGGAACTCATATTCTATAAGGTCCACCTGGCTGACCTTATTACATTCACTACAGTAACCAGACGGAATGCAGAGAAGCTTAAAATGTGTGCTGGGCAATATAGGTCGTAATGGCATTGACTATTGTGTGCCTCAGCAGGCAGACTTCTGCAGTGCTGGATTGGCCATGCTAAATTGCCCCGCAGTGTCCAGAGATATGTGAGATAGGTGGATTATCCATGGTAAATGTGGGTTACAGGAATAGGGTGGAGAGCTAGGTGCAGTTGGGATGGTCTTTGGAGAGTTGGTGCGGACCTGAGAGGCTGAATGGGTTTTTCTGCACTGTAGAGACTCTATGATTCTGAGACACATATCTTGTGTTGTCTCCTAACTGTATTATGATTAGATCACAAATCTACAGGATTAGACAAGGAATCTATGAAACTAGGAGATGATTTGTAAATTCGGTTATTCAATACAATTTTCAAAAATGTAAGTGAAAAGCACGAGGTTAAGAGAATGAGCTGACATGTTTAGAATACCTTCTTTAATAGAAATGTATCAAACAGAATCAGAATTGAAAGAGTTATACCAAACTGCCTCCTCAGAGATTAAATCTGAAATATTACCTGAGATCTATTATATGAAATACTAAGAATTGTTGAGGAAATTGAGACTCACCTCAAATACCAACAGATGAGAATTAGGCAGTGGTCCATCAGGTGGTAACTCCATTTGAGTATCGCAATCAAATTCTACCATTGGCTTGCAAAATTCCAAAGGCAGGTCAGTTAGATGTTAGGAAAACCCAACTAAACTATTATTACATTTTTCTTGATCATGATTACAGAAAACTGTGGTCAAATTTTTCAGACTTGTTTTACATGCCTGCATGTGAAGAACCATTTAGTAGGCTCTAAAATGATTGCATAGAACCCTAACCAGAAATGGGAACCAGTATCATTTCATACATTTGAATTTTCCACCAAATTTCTTGAAAGTGTGCCTTTCAGAACTATTCTTACGCAAATAGGAATGAAAAAGTTTTCTTTTTGTAAGATTGGATTACACAAAGGAAAACAATCATGTCAAGATTCAAATTTTATGTCACCAATGTTGAAAGAGGTAATGGCTCATTTTGAAGTAAAACAATTATCTTCAGTTTATCACCCATAACCCCAAGGGGGACCAGAAAGATAGCACCAATCTTTGAAGGCTATGAAGTAGAACTTGAAGCGAATAATTTGATAATGATTGGGATAAGGGACTTATACTGTTAGTTTTTGCCATGAGAGATGCTGCCAATGAATCCATAGGATATAATCTGTTTGAACTAATAATTAGACATGAGGTGAGAGGACCATTTAAATTAATAAAAATAAATTGATAAACTAGAGCTCAAAAACTATGCTTCCAGACTATGTTTTGTATCAGAGGGAAATTGAACAAAACATTTGTGTTGGCTAAAAAGCATTTAAAGTTGCTCAACAAACCGTGAAAATGAGAGCAGTCAAAAAGACCAAAGATTGAAATTTTGTTACTGGATGGCCAATGTTAATATTGTTCCTGTCTCGAGGGAACCAATGAAAGCAAGGTTCACTGAACACTGTTATAGCAGGAAGAAACTTATTGATGAAAATTATGTGGGGAGTACTCTGGACAGGAGACAGTAGTAGCAAGTGTGTCATGTTACCATGTTGAAAAGATGTTATGACAGGAATTATAGACAGGAGAAAAGTATACTTACTGTAGTGAAAGATGCAGGAACAATTTATCGTGTAGTATAGTATAGTAATTTATTGTTACTTGTATTTAAGAAAATATCTAAAATGTGTATAAATCACCATAATCTGGTACCATTTTAATTAAATAAATTATTTTTAAAATAATTCACATAAAGTAAAGACAAATTTTGTTTTTTGTTCCATCCATGGCTTCTTGATTTCTGAAGTGGCGACAGGATGCTGCCTCACTGCGCAGCCTGAGGCGGCAACACCAGGAAGGAAGCGCATTGAAGCAGTCCCCGCCACTGCAGACCGGATCCAGATTGTCACTTCTACAGAAGCTGTGCCATTACCACCAATACTGCAGCCACCACCTTAGCCAGGAGACTGTCTCAACTCAAAAGGACCGGGACCCATCTCAAATCCTGAGGACCGAGGGACCTTCCAAACTTACCAAGGGATCGTTCACTCTGCTGTCATTGCAGGCACCACTGAAACACCAGAGGAAAAGAACTAATTCATCAACACTGGAACTGCTGTTCAAGGATGCAGCCACCATGACCACAAGGAATGTACCAGATCTGCCACCCTATAGCTCCCTGCTACCTTCAACTGTTCCTGTTGTCACTGAATGTCTCTATCTCAGCTAAATGTGTTGTTAGGATGTGTACAAAGCTTTCAAACAAAGATTGCGTTGTCTCCTTCCTATTACACTGTTCTTTGAATGAGATGGTCAAATTCTGGGCCAGTGTCATGGAAACCACCACCATGTTTTGAGTTAATTCGTTGAGGCAAACCATTAATTCAGGCATACAGTCATCACTTGCCACCATCCTACTCACTGCAGCAGCTGGTGTTCTGATGCAGGAGCGTGTGCTTCCCTAAACAGGGAAGGGGAGGTGAGGTCATGGGATTGAAGGACATGCGCAATTGGAGGATGAATTAAAAATGGAAAAGTCAAAAGTTGGCTCTCCAACAAACAAATTTGAAAGTACAGAGATGTTTAAATAGCATCATGCCTTAACTTTTAGAAAACCACTAAAGTGACTTACAAGATCAACTTGTGAGAATAACTTAGGAAATATGGTTTTGACTGATCATGATGTTAATGTGAGAGATGTCCATAAAACAAAACCCTTACAGACTCATTCCAGAGAAATTGATTCATGAGTGAAGGTATCAAGCTCATGATAGATAATGATGTGGAGGAGCCAGTGTTGGACTGGGGTGCACAGTTAAAAATCATGCAACACCAGGTTATAGTCCAACAGGTTTATTTGGAAGCACTAGCTTTTGGAGCGTTGCTTGTTTATCAGGTAGCTGTCCTCAGCACCGAAGTTGACAGGATCCTCAGCTGGGTCTAACCATCTTACGTATTTCAGCTTTCACCCTTTCTCTTCCCTCCCACAACAGTGATAAGGTCCCCCCTATCCTCACCCACCATCCCACCAGCCTCCACGTCGGGAGGATTATCAGCCGCCATTTCTGCTACTTCCTGTGAGATACCACCACCAGTCACATATTCCCCACCTCTCCCTTATCAGCCTTCTGCAAGGACCATTTGCTCCAGGACACCCTGATCCATTTCTCCTTCACTTTCAACACCCTCCCCCAGAGCCATATGGTACTTTCTCCTCCAACCATAGAAGGGTGTAATACCCACCTGTTTACCTCCTCCTTCGTCAGTACCCAAGGGCCCAAACACTCCTTCCAGGTGAAGCAGCGCTTTATCTACACTTCACTCAATCTAGTCTACTGCATTCACTGCTCACAATGCGGTCGCCTTACTTTGGGGAAATGAAATGTAGACTAGGTGACCACTTTGCAGAACATCTGCATTTTGTCTGCAAAAAAGACAGCTTCCAGTTGCCTGTCATTTCAACACAACTCTTTGTTCTCTGGTCAACATTTCTGTCACAAGCTTACTGCATTAGTCCAACAAAGTTCAGTACAAGCCAGAAGAACAGCACTTCATTTTCCACCTGGGAAGTCTACAACTTTCTGGACTCAACAATTTTATGGCTTGAGACACCTTCTCTCATGTCCTTATCCCTACCCCACACATGAGGCCTTGTTATCATTTAATCTGCTATGACACCCCACCTATCGTTAGACACTAATAGTCCCCATTAGCAGCTAGTCACTCTTCTAGGTCGACCATTTTCCACTCCTTTGTCTGTCCAACTATTCTTCTCTCACTTTGGGCTCCATCTCTCCCTATCATGTACTTTTTATCCGCTCCCCATTCCCAGTCTTCTGCATACAAACCAACTTTTTCCTAGCTACCATCAAGTCTGAAGAAGAGTCACCTGGCTCAAAATGTTAACTCTGATTTCTCTCCACAGATGCTGCCAGACTTGCTAAGCATTTCCAGCAATTTCTGTTTTTGTTTCTGATTTCCAGTTTCTGCAGTTCTTTTGGTTTTTATTGGATCACAAAGATTCTGAAATGGTTATTGCAAACTCAGCATGATAACAAAGTAGATTCATAATTGATTTTGAGATTGAAGGTTATATTGAATGAATTGGGCACAGGCTTTGTCACAAAAAAGGGGGTGGAAAGGCTGTTAGGACTTGTGCATGTGGGGAAAGATATTTCTAAAAATATGTTCACTCATGGGATGTGGGTGTCAATGGCAGGGCCAGCATTGATTATTCATTCCTTGTTGCCCTTGTGAAGGTGGTGGTGAGCTGCTTTTTAGAAATACAGCAGTTCATGTGCTGGAGATAGACTCACAATGCTGTTAGAGTGGGAATTTCAGGACTTTGAACAAATGACGCTGAAGCAATGGGCATATATCTCAAGATGGCGACTGGCTTGGAGCAAACTTGCAGGTGATGATGTTCCCATATATCTGCTGGTCTTGTCTTTCTGTATGGAAATGGTCATGGATTTGAAAGGCGCTGTCTAAGAATCCATGTTGAATTTCTGCAGTGCATCTTGTAGGTAGAACACACTTTTGTTACTGAGCACTGATGATGCAGGGAGTGAATATTTGCGAAGGTGGTACCAATAAAATGGGCTGCTTTGTCTTGGGTGGTGTCAAGCTTCTTGAGTGTTGTTGAAGCTGCATTCATTCAGGCAAGTGGGGAGTATTCAATCCCACTCTTGACTTGTATCTTGTAGATGGTGTATTCAATTTGGGAAGTTAGGAATTGAGTTACTGAATGCAGGATTCCAAGCTTCTGACTTGCTCTTATACAGACAGTATTTATATAGCAAGTCCAATATAGTTTCTGGTCAATGGTAACTTCTAGGATGTTGCTAGTGAGGGATCCAGCAATGATAATTCTATTAAATGTAAGACGGGAAGATTCTCTTTTGTGAGTGATGGTCATTGCCTCATACATGTGTGGTATGATTATTACTTTCATCTTATTAGCCCAAGCCTGGATATTGCCCATGTGTTTCTGCATTTGGACATTTAATCATAGAATCCCTGCAGTGTGAAGCACAGCATTTGATTCTTCAAGTCTACACTGATCCTTCATTAAAGTCAATCAAGTAGATTTTTTATTTTTATAATTTTCTTTCCTTCCAATGAGACAGAAAAGTAGAGAAAAAGATATGAAATGTATTTGGAAGTATGGCGATCTTGAAGACATGGACAAGAATGAGGTGCTTAAACATGGAGAAAGAACCAAAGACATATATAAGGTTGCCGAATTTGAATTTAGAGAAGAAAACTTGACCTACTCTTGGGAAATAAGGCAGGGCAGGTGACTGAGGTGTCAGTGGGGGACCACTTTGGAAAATGGGAAGCCTTCAGAAATGAGGTAATGAGAATCCAGAAAAAGTATATTCCTGTTAGGGTGAAAGGAAAGGCTGGTAGGTAAATGGAATGCTGGATGACTAAAGAAATTGAGGGATTGATTAAGAAAAAGAAGGAAGCATATATAAGGTTTAGACAGGATAGATCGAGTGAATCCTTAGAAGTGTATAAAGGCAGTAGGAGTATACTTAAGAGGGAAATCAGGAGCGCAAAAAGGGGACATGAAGTAGCTTTGGCAAATAGAATTAAGGAGAATCCAAAGACTTTTTGCAAATACATTGAGGACAAAAGGGTAACTAGGGAGAGAATAGGCTCCCTCAAAGATCAGCAAGGTGGCCTTTGTGTGGAGCTGCAGGGGATGGGGGAGGTACTAAATGAGTATTTAGCATCAGTATTTACTGTGGAAAAGGATATGGAAGATATAGACTGTAGGGAAATAGATGGTGACATCTTGCAAAATGTCCATATTACAGAGGAGGAAGTGCTGGATGTCTTGAAACAGGTAAAGGTGGATAAATCCCCAGGACCTGATCAGGGGTACCCGAGAACTCTGTGGGAAGCTACAGAAGTGATTGCTGGGCCTCTTGCTGAGATATTTGCATCATCGATAGTCACAGGTGAGGTGATGGAAGACTGGAGGTTGGCAAACATGGTGCTACTGTTGAAGAAGAGCGGTAAAGACAAGCCAGGGAACTGTAGACCGGTGAGCTTGACGCCACTGGTGGGCAAGTTGTTGGAGGGAATCCTGAGGAACAAAATGTACATGTATTTGGAAAGGCAAGGTCTGATAAGGGATAGTCAATATGGCTTTGTGCGTGGGAAGTCATGTCACACAAACTTGATTGAATTTTTTGAAGAAGTAACAAAGAGGGTTGATGAGGGCAGAGCAGTAGATGTGATCTATATGGACTTCAGTAAGGCGTTTGACAAGGTTCCCCATGGGAGACTGATTAGCAAGGTCAGATCTCATGGAATACAGGGAGAACTAGTCATTTGGATACAGAACTGGCTTGAAGGTAGAAGACAGAGGGTGGTGGTGGAGGGTTGTTATTCAGACTGGAGGCCTGTGACCAGTGGAATGCCACAAGGATCAGTGCTGACATTTTGTCATTTACATAAATGATTTGGATGCGAGCATAAGAGGTACAGTTAGTAAGTTTGCAGATGATACCAAAATTGGAGGTGTAATGGACAGCGAAGAGGGTTACCTCAGATTACAACAGGATCTTGACCAGATGGACCAATGGGCTGAGAACTGGCAGGTGGAGTTTAATTCAGATAAATGAGATGTGCTGCATTTTGGGAAAGCAAATCTTGGCAGAACTTATACACTTCATGGTAAGGTCCTAGGACGTATTGCTGAACAAAGAGAACTTGGAGTGCAAGTTCATAGCTCCTTGAAAGTGGAGTTGCACATAGATAGGATAGTGAAGAAGATGTTTTGTATGCTTTTCTTTATTGGTCAGAGTATTGAGTACAGGAGTTGGGAGGTCATGTTGCGATTGTACAGAACATCAGTTAGGCCACTGTTGGAATATTGTGTGCAATTCTGGTCTCCTTCCCATCGGAAAGATGTTGTGAAACTTGAAAGGGTTCAGAAATGATTTACAAGGATGTTGCCAGGGTTGGAGGATTTGAGCTGTAGGGAGAGGCTGAACAGGCTGGGGCTGTTTTCCCTGGAGCGTCAGAGGCTGAGGCATGACTTTATCGAGGTTTACAAAATTATGAGGGGAATGGATAGGATAAATAGGCAAAGTTTTTTCCCTGGGGTGGGGGAGTCCAGAACTAGAGGGCATAGGTTTAGGGTGAGAGGGGAAAGATATAAAAGAGACCTAAGGGGCAACTTTTTCACGTAGAGGGTAATATGTGTATGGAATGAGCTGCCTGAGGAAGTGGTGGAGGCTAGTAGAGTTGCAACATTTAAGAGGCATTTGGATGGGTATATGAATAGGAAGGGTTTGGAGCGATATCGGCCAGGTGTTGGCAGCAGGGACTAGATTGGGTTGGGATATCTGGTTGGCATGGACAGGTTGGACCGAAGGGCCTGTTTCCATGCTGTACATCTCTATGACTCTATAACATCACAGCAGTATGCCATAGAATGTGGTGAAATGTGAATTGAGCAACTAGAACTTGATGACTAACATTTCTGTTAGGCAGTCAGAGTATTATCAACTGGAAGAAAATGAGGACTGCAGATGCTGGAGATCAGAGTCAGAGTGTGGTGTTGGAAAAGCACAGCAGGTCAGGCAGCATCCAAGGAGCTGGAGAATCAACATTTCGGGCATAAACCCTTCATCAGGAATGAGGCTTGTGGGCTGGAGAGGGGGGTGGTGTGTGGCTGAGAGATAAATGGGTGGGGGCTGAGGATACAATAGGTGGATGAAGGTGAGAAGTCAGAGAGGAGTTTTTATTATGGAAATGGAAGACGCAAAATAAGCCAAATAGGTTAATTGAAAACACGCAGAAAGAAGAATTTTTTTTCTATTGATTCTTTCTCTATGGGGGCATCTTAACTATATAATGTTAAGGAAGAGACAAAGTATTTATATCAAAATCTAACGGCTGATTTTGATTCAAACACATAAGCAACCAAAATTCGGAAATTTCACGTATTATTGATGTTGATTTAATCATAATGTATTTGACAAAAGTATGCTCTACACATGCACTATTTCACCTTGTCAATTGTTAATGTTTAAGTTTGATGGATGGGCCTTTATACATAATGCTGTGCATTTTGTTATGTCGCCCTCTCTGTTGGGAAGGTCGAAATAAAGTTGTTCAGTAAGGACTGCAAGCTTGTATTAGTCTCAGAGGAATACTCAGCTAGAACAGGAAGCAAGTTCCAATTCGGCACAGCCAGAGAGTTTCAAGCGAGGGGAGCACACAGACCCCAGGGAAGGACGCTGCTCGGGAGGGGATCTATCTGAGTAATTGAATGGTCTGTCACTGGGAGAGCAGCCTTCAGTGGTGCACAGCGTCATCTCGTGGACACCAGCAGCAACGAAGGCCGCCTGGCGTCAGACCGAAACTGAACCCCGGCCCTGGACTATGTGCAATGGACTCTTTCTCAATGTTCCGAAATCCGCAGTGTTCAAAAAGTTACTGATTCCCCCAGACAAGGTTCTTCCCTCAATGCGTTGTTGCTAATAGAGCGAAACGTGGGTTATAACAAACAAGTAATTCACAGCATTAAAACTGAACTTAAACACTCGAAACCAAAATGTTCACCACCCCCAAACAGTCCCTTTCATTATCATTGATGGAATGTCGGGGTCAGAAGCTTAGTTTTATAGTAATTGAATTTAGCTTCAAGTATATTTTAAACTCTGCGCTATCAAAATACTTCCAAGTTGACTTAAACGTGGTAGAAAGTAACACACATGAATGCAAATAAAGTTCTTGGAAGAGGAATTTAATGCTTTACTTCTCCACCCTATACTCATGGGGCGTTACTAAAGTCCAGAATTCTTGGTGGACTGGCTATTTCACATGTCTCTGTGATCAAATTAGAGTTAAATTATTGACAGTGCTGAATTTTATTGTACTGTATAGGAAAGGGCAACATAATAAGGAAGACACGTAAAATCGAGTCTAGATAGAAGGAACTACCTATTTCAAATATTTTCTCGTTTTAGGCTGAAATATATTACCTTCAAGAATTCTGTTTCGTGTTTGTTATATTGTAATATTATTCCAATATGATTTAGCAACTATGTTGATGTTCATGAATATGGATGCGATACATCAACCTCGGCTGCACTCCAGTCTGTGGTAAGTAACAATGTTTCAGTCTCACGAAGAATGCTCCAGCATTTAGTGTCAAAAAGTAAGACATAAAAGCACATTTCCATCAAATTCCTGAGTAGTAGAAACCGTGATGTTATAAAGTCAGAAGACACAGACACCAGGTT
Source organism: Hemiscyllium ocellatum (assembly GCF_020745735.1). Classification (NCBI taxonomy): domain Eukaryota; kingdom Metazoa; phylum Chordata; class Chondrichthyes; order Orectolobiformes; family Hemiscylliidae; genus Hemiscyllium; species Hemiscyllium ocellatum. The sequence continues at coordinate 31,165,746 of NC_083410.1, read as the reverse complement.
ATAGTCCAACAGGTTTATTTGAAATCACAAGCTTTCTGAGTGCTGGCCCTTAGTCAGGTGAAGTCATATCACGATGTTATAGACTGAGAGCATCCTGTCAGGCTGGCTAGCTGCCTCGCAAATATTGGGTCAAAAAATGGCCTCCTCTGTTGTAGCCTTCCATGATTCTAACTTACTCATTTGGAAGCAGCAGGATCTATAGCCTTTGCAAGCACAGACATCAATAGTAAAACTTTGGAATCCTGGGAAACCACACCACCTTCTGTGGTTACAGAAGTATCTGAAGTTCCAAGTACTGTTTCTACTACAAAAAACTTCAGTGTACAATGCTTCTATGTCTTACATTTTGATACTAAATGTGGAAACTTTTTCAAATATATTTCACTGATCTCACACAGCTATTCTGTGGCACTTGTGAAAATACAGTTCATTCTTCACATATTTTAGGATATAAGTTCAAACATTAGGATATGAAAATCTAAATGGAAGGGAAAATTATTCATTGAGAAGCTGATAACACTAAAGTAGAAGCAATTCAGACAAGTTTGGACTTAATTACAGTTAAAAGTAAACCTATTTTCATCTTCAAGGTCAGAGTTAGAGGTGTAAATACTGAACAATAGATAACACATTTCTGGACTTCTTGATATAGCCAAGGTGTCTATCAATATCTCTTAAACAAGAAATTAAAGTTTGCAATTCTGGGGAAGAGTGTTCTAGAGCTCTAGAAGTGATAGAAATTATTCCAAGTTGCAGAATCAAAGACTTGTATTAAAATTAAGGCAATTTGTCTGCATTTTTGATTAAATCATCATAAAGCATGTCACATTCTCATAGAGATAGTGATTTGTGTGGAGTGCTAGTGGAGAAGACTAATCTGTTTAATATATCTGTGCAAGTTTGATATCGGAAGCAAGCAGTTCAGTTTGACAGAACAGACAGAGGCAGTTGCAGATTTGATTTGGTTTAGACAGATTCCCATCAGATTGAGAGAGTCAACAAGGAAAGACAGTCAGTTAGGCCAGCACTTCAAACAGAGAACATACTAACTGCATTGTTCTTTAGATGGAACATAGATGGTCTGGAGCTTCATTTAAATTTGTGAGGGAGAAAAGGTATCAAAGTTGCTTAAGCTTTCAGCTCATGGAAAAAAAAATCAACATTGGTTCTCAGACCCCTACAGTCATTGAGATATACCACACAGAAACAGACACTTTTGTCCAACTTGTCCATGCTGACCAGATTTTCTGAATTACTCTCATCCCATTTGTCAGCATTTGGCCCATATCTCTCTAAATCTTTCCTATTCAGACACCCATCCAGATGCCTTTTAAATGTTGTAGTTGTATCAGTGTCCACCACTTCCTCTGGCTCATTCCATACACATACCAACCCCTGTGTGAAAACATTGCCCCTTAGGTCCCTTTTAAATCGTTCCCCTCTCACCTTAAACCTATGCTCTCAAATTTAGGACTCCTCCCCCATGCAGCAAAGAACTTATCTGTTTAATCTATCCATGCCAGTCATGATTTTATAAACCACTAAAAGGCCACCCCTCAGTCTCCAATGCTCCACGGAAAATAGCCCCAACCTATTCATCATCTTCCTGTAGCTAAAACCATCCAGCTCTGGCAACATCCTTGTAAATCTTTTCTGAATTCTTCCTAGTTTCATTATATCTTTCCTATAGCAGAGAGACTAGAATTGCATACAGTATTCCAAAAGTGGCCTAACTAATGTCTTTTATTCCCTCTGAAATTTCATTCCATACATACACCACCTTCTGCATGAAAAAGTTACCCAAAGTCCCTTTTAAATCTTTCCCTCTCACTTTAAATCTATGCTGTCTAGTTTTGAACTCCCCTACCCCAGGGAAAAGACATTGTCTATTCATCCTATCCATGCCCCTCATGATTTTATAAACTTCTATAAGCCCACCCCTCAGCCTCCAACAGTCCAGGAAAAATAGCTTCAGCTTATTTGGCTTCTCCCTATAGCTCAAACACTCCAACCCTGGCAACACTCCACAAATCTTTACTGAACCCTTCCAAATTTCACAACACCTTTCTATAGCAGGGAGACCAGAACTGAATGCAGTATTCTAAAAGTGGCCTCACTGATGTCCTGTATAGCTGCAATATGACCAGTAAAGGTAAGCATACCAAACACATTCTTCACTTCCCTGTCTATCTGCAGCTCCACTTTCAAGGAACTATGAACCTGCACTCCAAGGTTTATCTGCTTGGCAACACTTTGTGGTGATGCAGTGTTGGCTTGGAAAGTTATGGGACAGTATTGGGTGTCTGCCAGGAACCTGAACAAGAAGCTGAGGCATCCATAGCCATTTTTAAACAGAAGGTGGAGGGATGTGAAGCCAAAAAGCTATTGGAAGAAATTTCAAAGAATCTTACCTTGGTGACTGGTAAGAACACTGAAAAGAAAACAAACTGACTTCTGGATGGCTGTGTCACACCTTTGGATTGAATATGAAAAATGATGAACTTTCAAAGTTGCTGTATTTCTTGTTATAGAGAAATTCTTGGGATGGAGAAGTTAAAAGTAGAACAATGTTCAAAGCATAAGTAATTATAAACAGTTGTGTTACATTAATAATGCTTGTTTTGTTTAATTTTTGTTTATAACAAGTGTTTTTCTTTTTAAAATGTGAAACTTTGTAGTTTGTTTTGTCAATTAATGACTGAATGGTTCTCTTTCACAATTCCTTCCCAAATCGTAATACACTATGGATACCAGAATCATTCTGTAAAAGGTGCAAGAAATGCATCAAGAAGAAAACAAATACAAGGTGAGATAAGTACTCGGAACAAAGAGAGAAGCAGAAAGAAGAATGAATAAGGCAGATAAAAGTACAATAAATGCACACCATAGATAAACACTGCAAAGAACTGGAATCAAAATCCAACAACAAAGATGCATTTTTCAAAATTCATATCTAATAGAAGCTACATGTTAAAAACCTGTGAAGGAACTTTCTGTTTTGGTCATAGTTGTAAAATTACTTCAAAATTGCACATGAACATATGCTGATTTAGTTACTGTACACAGCAAGTTTCCACTAAAATGAATTTATGCAACTACAAGCATAATATTTTCCACAATACAATGTAACTTAGATTGCACAATAGTTTATTTTACTCCTTTAATTAGTGTTTCTTGATCATTGAAGAATGGTAACTTGTGCAGTCTTACTAATACATTTGAAAATTGATTTATCAGCAAGTTTAAGACGGATGGCAAGTCTTCTATCTGTGAGTAACCTGATTAAAATTATTTATAAAATTTAAACTGAACTATTTAATAGTTCCATTTCTATACAATAGATTGCCTAGCAAATTAAATACTCTTTGATTTGAAGAATCTTAAAAAGAATGCCTAATCATACTGGCATGTCTCAAAATAATGAAACGAAAAGCAATTTTAAGAGCTTTTCTGAACCAGTGCAGTCAGCAGAATCTTGCATTCCTGACCTGGGAAATCAAACAGGTATGTAGGCAGGGTCCTGATTTGGACAATTTATGTCTTGACCAGGATAAAAGAAAGCCAAAAGCTGAAATCATAAGCATAAAATGGGTTTGAGTGTAACTCGTCTACATTTTCAGTTATCTGATCTTTTGCCCTTGTTTGTCTGATTCCGCAGTCTGGGCAGAAACAAACAGAAATGTAAATACCCCCATTCTCATTACTTGAAGCAAATGGGTGAATCTTCTGCACAAGAAAATGTGTATTTTTAGACTGTCTTAGGTTAAGCTGTGAATGTAGCTTCAAATGTCAAGTCTTGATCAAGTTTCAAATTGCATTATTAAATACAACTTGCCTGCCTCACTTTTCATTGTCCTTTTTACATCTTTTTGCCCACCATCTCACACTTTTGCAATGGATGCTTCCTCCACTCACTTTTGTCTCTATCAAGACACCAGCTGTCCAGCCACCATCATAGCTTTTAATGCTTTTCATGCTAAGAAATGAGTTGAATTGTTTCATCAGTCTGTGTGAACAATATGACCAACAAGACATCTGACTGGCATTGTCATTGGTTTTTGTTTTTGACATAGTGTGTGAACCTCTAGGGTTAGTTGTTTTGTAATTGTGTTGTAAAGGGAAATAATACAAGCTGACAAATTAGTCAATTAGTGACTCCCTCCCCCATCCATATAATTGTAAACTTCATTTCATTCTTTGTACGTATATGTCACCCTATCTGTAACTGTTTTCTTGTGCATAGACATTACTTCTGAACACATATCTCTCTTTCTGTATTTAAGTGTATTTGTGAATGAACCTTTGATTTTATGTATATAATTCTAAACGTGCCTTTGTGTGAACATCCTCCTCTCTCAAACTGTTTCTTTCACTGTTCATCTCTTTCTGAATTTGACTGAGATTCTTTTGTGGGTGTGCAATAACTGTTCACTAGATTAAACTCTGGGATGGCAGGATTGTTTTATTGAAAAAGATTAAGGAAACTGGGTCTGAATTCATTAGAATTTTGAAGAATGAGAAGTGATCTCATTTAAACTTACAAATTCTGACAGAGCCTTACAAGATGGATATAGATATGACACGTTCTCTGGATAGTGACTGTAGAACCAGAGGCCATAAACTCATAAAGGCAGACCATTTAAGACTCAGATTAAGAGGAATGTTTTGATTCAGAGAGTGGTGAATCAATAAATTCCAAATATCAGAGGCACGTAGAAGTTCAGTCATTGAGTAGGTTTAAGACAGAAATTGATATCTTTTGAGAAACATATGACAAGTGATATAGAGATTGTGGAGGAAAATGAGGCTAAGGATATGAGTAACCATGATCTGGAAGGGCAGGGCAGGACAGGGCAGACTCAATAAGTTCTATAGCCTACTCCTGTTCCTAGATGAGTAAGTATGTGTTAACTACTGAGTAATTAAATATTGGAAGACTAAAGCCATAAACACCAATTCTACTCCCTTACTACCAGCTGTTCCCTTACGAATTCCACTCCTCTCTCTGGAAACTATCTGAGATTACACCAGTCTGTTTGCAACCTTGGTGCCACATTTATAGCACAGAACTTGGAAAGCAGTGACAGGTTTGAACACAGTCTGCATAGATTTACTGAAAAGCAATTGTGCTGGACTAATCTATTAGACTTTTTTGAGAATCTGGTAGAATAGATCAGGGGTTCCAGTGGATGCGGTTTACTTGAATTTTCAGAAGGTGTTTGACAAGGTCCCCTGTAAGAGGTTAACATGTAGATAGGATTGAGGTAATGTACTGTAACAATGCTGCTCCTTTAACAAGGTTATGTGGTCCTTGCAATTTTTCTTCCCAGAGGGATTGTAAAGGCAGAGGTTCTGATAAGTCTGGATTTATCTACTTGAAGAAGCTTTTAAATTAAAAAAAAAGACTTGTACAATGAAAGGGGAATGGCCAGTTCTTCCAGCTTCACTTCTCTCTGGTTTGGTTTGGTTTTAGCAGACTGGCTGTTTTGCAGCTGCTGGTCAGTTTAAACTGGGGAATCTAAAGAAACAGCTACACTGGAAGGAGGTTCCATGTCTCTCTGTCATCTCTCTCTCCTGTAAGGACCTGTGTCTGATTATACCTTTTTGCCAAGGGGGCTTTTATGAGGACTGTTGCAGGCATTTGGAACAACATCATGAAGTTGGGATAGTCTGTGGGATTTTCGGGTAGGTTAAGTTATTCTATGTTCTGTTCTCTTTTGTTTGGTTCCATTTGGTACTCTGTAAATTAATTCTATTTTGTTTAAAACCGAGGGGCTTGTTTGGCTGCATCACTCCTGGAATATCGACTTTACACATGCTTAAACCAACTAAAAAGGTTAGCGTTTGGGCTTCCTTCTCGAAATGTTTTGAGGGGGTCTAGCCTGGTCCATAATTGCACTGACATAGATGAAGAATGAGCTATCAGAAAAGAAACAAAGAAGTAAATGGGCGGCACGGTGGCTCAGTGGTTAGCACTGCTGCCTCACAGCACCAGTGTGCCAGGTTCAATTCCAGCCTTGGGCAACTATCTGTGTGGAGTTTGCACATTCTCCGCTTGTCTGCATGGGTTTGCTCCGGTGTCCTCCCACAATCAAAGATGTGTAGGTCAGGTGAATTGGCCATGCTAAATTGCCCGTAGTGTTAGGTGCATTAGTCAGAAGGAAATGGGTCTGGGTGGGTTACTCTTCTAAGGATCGGTGGAAACTTGTTGGGCCGAAGGGCCTTTTTCCACAATGTAGGGAATCTAATCTAAATGGGTAGCTAGTGATTAGTTGGGTACAACTGGTACCAGTGCTTGGACCCCAGCTATTCACAATAAATATTAATGATTTAGATGACGGAACTAAATGTAATATCTTTGGGTTTGCAGGTGTCACAAAGCTGGGTTTGAAGGTGATCTGTGAGAAGGATGCAGGGCTGCTTCAGCGTGATTTGACAAGTTGGTTGTGTGGGAAAATGAATGGCAGATAAAATATAATATAGATAAATATGAGATTATCCATTTTGGTAGCAAAAACAGGAGGGCAGATTATGATCTGAATGGTATTAGATTAGAAAAAGGGGAGTGCACTGAGACCTGGGTGAGCCTAGTCACTGAAAGTAAGCATGCAGGTATAGCAGGTGGTGAAGAAGGCAAATGGTGTGTTGGCCTTCATAGTGAGAGGATTTGAATACAGGATTAGGGATGTTGTTGGAATAGAGCATGCGTAGGATCATCTATGCAATTTCCATTCAATAATTTTCTGATCTCAACTGGCTAACACTGAGATCCAAAACATCCACCAGGCTCTGATTTTCACCAAGCAAGAGCGAGAGTCAGCCAGACCAGATCACATTCCTCCCAGCAACCTTCAGTGCCCTTGACAGATGTCGAGGTGTGGGAAGAGTAACACCGTAAATAGCCTGAAAATATTTAGTAAAAGCTCCGAACTTGCAGGTATTCATCAAGTGAGATGAAAGTATGAGCAAAGGAAAGGCACTTAAGGATGTGGGGATTTTATAAGCTGGGGGTTGTGGCAGGAAGTGCTGACCAAGAAAAGTAAAGACTTCCACTGTTCTGAGCTCCTGCAGAAAAGACTGAGCCTCTTTTTGCTCACTGTGCCTTCAAGCAGCTACCTATGATCTTACAATTATGAGTTCTTCAATTACGATTCAATAATTTTGCATGTTACATTAAACAGACGTTTACAAAATAAATGTTAAGAAGAATTGAAAGCAACAAAACTGTTGTGCCATAAACACAGTAACAAAAAGCTGAATATGATATGAAGTGTTATGAGAGTATGCATGTTATTTTGGAGTTATTTTTTAAACATACTTGTCAGCTAAATTACAGATTACCATTAAATGGCACAGGTGATGAAAGATAGTCATCATGAATTATGTATGAAAATATTTTGCAACTAAAGAAGCATAGAATATAATAACAGCACTGAATAAGTTTGACTCAAGGTGGTCTCGCTAATGCATGGCAAAATCAATCAATCCTTAGTCTATGTTTACAACAATTCAGTTGGAAAATCATTTCACAAATAAATATTTTACTGACAGAGAAAAGAGATGACCTTCAATGAATTTGACATGTGTTCAGGAACTATTGATTGTATCATCAGAAGCCTTCCACTTGAACTCCATTTGCCTAAATGAGTGAAAAAAAATCTTATCATTTTAAACATTAAGTGGACAAAAATATCCCTTGGAAAATAATTCACTAATGACTCAATTAGTGGCAGTTCTCAAAGTGCTCACTGGTTCAAAATGTATAAAAGTAATCATGCTGGAAGTAACTTTGAAAGCAGGAATGTATGTAGTCTCCTTCTACAATAAGAATAGGTGAATTACAAATTGAGTCTTTTGTTCCCAGAGGTATGCAGAAGAACATATGCCAATATGATTGCCACAGATAAAGAAAGAGTGAGTGGTACAGCTTTTATCCTAAATGTATAATAAAACACAACATAAGTGTTACCAAGCATAAAAACATCAAGTTGTTCAAATGCCATCATAAATTGCAAGAACAGAGCTTGATAGGTTTAGCTATGTCACACAAACCTGTTTCAGAATAATCTCCTGAGAATGTAATTTCATCTAGGACTTAACAGTGACTTGCCTTTTCTAGGATAACTATCTGCGTATGCAGAAGGACTTCTCACCAATAACAGGTCTTGTCTAGATATTGCACAACTGAAGAAATTACATTGGGAATTATTTCTCTGGGTGATGCAGACAAATCTCAAAACTACTGTATGAATATTACAAAGTCATGGATTCTGCAGCACAGAAACAGGCAGTTGAGCCAATCTGTGTTTTTCTTCCAAATTAACCATCTGTTCAGAGCTGCTTTATTGCCATTGGGTTTATTATTATTTCCATTTTCAAATAATTATCAAAGTATAGAGGAATAAGCTACATTCTAATGGAACTTTACACAGCAGAAAAAAATATTGGAAGTGTCACTATGGTCTAGTTCCTCTTATGGCTGAGAATAAGTGTCTCAGTCAGAATCACAGATTGAACCTGGGACCTCCTGACTCAAAATGGAAGTTGACATAGTCCAAAAATCTTCTCTCGCATTAAAGGGGGTGACTAGTGGTGAGTTTAACATGAAATCACCATTCCTTAGGCAAGAGAGGACTTCAGCCAAAACAGGAATTTAACCCACGGCATCACTCTACATTACAAAACAGCTGACCACGTGAAAGTGAGGATTGCAGAAACTGGAGATTAGAGTCGAGAGTGTGGTGCTGGAAAAACACAACAGGTCAGGCAGTATCTGAGGAGCAGGGGAATCGACCTTTTGAGTGAAAACCCTTCATCAGGAATGATCTCACCTTATGAATTAAAAAAATGAGCTTACACACACACACACTCATTGGGCATTTACTTACGAAGACAGGAAAACTCATTATTTTTAATTACAGAAATAAACTTTTTAAAATTCCTGCTATTTATTTGAGTTATGACAGACATTAATGAACTAACCTGAGGGATGCTATGAGAAAGCAAGCTTTTTGTTAACAAGCTGATGTTTTCATTTTAGGTAAATCACCTGAATTTTCCTTTTGAAGGATATCAAAGATTTACTGTCAACTTACTGCTTAGTTATAACATAGGGATAGTGAGCCAAATCAAATCAACCTCATTATCACAGGATTTGCAGCACAGTAAAATTAAAACATTCAATAACCCTCAAAATTGCTCAGCTGTGCCTAGCAAATCCTTACAAATAGCAGATCATGGGCACCAAATATATAACAAAAATTAACAACTTAATCCAACTTTAGCAGAACAAAGATAAACTACAAGGTAATCAAATTAATATATATGATCTAAAACACAATCTTTTTTAGTCATATCCCCAACTGATGCATGGAAAAAACAGACAGAATAAAGGGATCATTTAAAAAATAAATTGCAATTTGCCAGCTCAATCAGCCATTTCAAATGTTGGATAGCAGGCCTTCATGAAATCCTTAGACAACAGTTTGTTGAAAAGGAATTAGAAATGTATATCTTGCTGGAATTCCAAAGTTACTGGTCAATGCAAACAGCTTCAGCAGACTTCCAGAAACTTTTACCCGTTCCCTACAGATTGGGATTCTTTTCTTAGAACATTTAACAACTCTCAATGGCAAACTAGAGAGAGAAGAACACAATACTCCAGAGTTTCCAAAGATTATTCTCCTACCAAAACTCAGTCAGAACTAATTTTTTTCTCCTTCCAATCAATATTCTCTGTAGTTGGCTGGTTAGTACTGGTCCTCCCTTGACTGACCAATTCAATATCCAACCAGCTGCCAGCACTGAGCACAGTAACCACCCAGTGCTGATTAATTTCCTTTACAAGTACTGCGGCTGCATTATCTTCCAAACAATCTATCTTTGTTTTAGAGGAGAAGAGAACAATCTCATGTTCAAAGTTCAACTCTTAACCTCAACTTCCAGTTTCAAATCAAACAAACAAGAGAAAAATGGAAGAAAAATAGTGATGACCTCTACACTTGGTGTTAAATAATTATCACAGACTGACAAAATGTAACAGTAAACTAACAACTTGAAAGATCAAAATCTACCCACTGATAGTGGGAAGTCTGCCCAGGAGATGGAGGTAGCTCAGTACAGAACTGAAAATATAGGCTGTTCCTTTCACCATCTCCACCATAATACATGGGCACCTGTACCACCAAGTTGCTTGCCCACCATACTTTTAAGACAGTTGATTGATTTGCAGATCTGCTTGCTGTCACATTTTCTGATCATACAATTTGACCTCACTGAGTAGACCCCTCTAATAACTTAGTGACGTGCCAAGACAGACTTTCAGGGGTGAGGATGGAACACAGAATACGCTGAACCGTTGTTTTTAAAACATGTTGTGATAGATGCTTTTTGCTTGCATTAAACAAGTTGATTTGCCATTAGGCATCTCTGCATTTAGTAAAAAATTTAAATCATTTCAATATTGCTGCCATATAAAATCATGTTTCTTGATGGAAATCATTCATTTTTTATGATATGATGGAGGTGTATCATTTCTGCCACCCGTCTCGAGCACTCTAACCAGCTTGTACATTACTACAGTTCGTCTGGAAACTGAAACATAGACCCAGTTTGATAACATTTAAAAGAAACTCCAAGGTTATGGCTTAAAGAGTTCAATAAGCTATAATAATTGTATGGGGTTATGAAATAAAACATTTTCTAAATTTGAAGTGAAACAAAAGTATCTATTCATAATAATTACACTGTGAAAATGTCAAGGTTTCCATCAGTTGGCTTATTCAGACAACACAAAACTTTCATGGTTCAAAAAAGGTTGTTTTAATTGCAAAGTTAAAGTGGTGCTTTAAAATCGCAGCATATGCCAAAATTGAATGTTACTCTTATTCTCTCTCATTTCACCAGCAAATGTCTCATTGATTATTTAATAGTTTTGCCTTCTCTATATTATTTCATTGTGGGACATTGGTTTCAAAGATATATTGGAAATTGCACAGGGGCTTCAGAAATATATTACATAGAAGTTGCATAGTGTATTTCTCAGTAAAAGCATTACTTTTACTTCCTGAGGTAGAGTTTTGGAAGTGGGAAGGCCACTTACTTAACTGCGGTATTATCATACATGAATCTTCATATCTCCAATGGAACTTGAAGGCAGAAGGGTCCATGGAAGATCTACCCAGATTTAAGTGGGGCTGTTGCCATGCAGTATGCCCAACATGTAAACCTTCGGACAGCTCGTCAGTTGGGGTTGTGCCCTGGTTTTTCAATCAAAGGCAATGTGTTTTTGAGAGACTAGATATATGAGGGGTGGATGTTGTTGAGGGGTGGGTGTTGGTCACTAAAAGACACCACACACATACACACACACACACACACACACACACATACACACAGACACAGATACATACATATTTGTATGTATGTATCGGTGTGAGGGAGGAACAGAGGACTGCTGGGAAGGTGAGTAAAAACAACATTTTTTGAACCAAGTGGCGAGGAGAGAGGCCAGAGAGAAACGAGGGCTGCTGAGAAGTTTTTAAGTGCCTGGGTTCTTTGAGGAAATGACAAGACAGGTCAACAAAGGTCGAGCAGTGGATATGGTGTATATGGACTTCAGCAAGGCATTTTATAAGGTTCCCCATGGTAGGCTCATTCATAAAGTCAGGAAGTATGGGATACAAAGGGAGTTGGCTATCTGGATTCAGAATTGTTTGGTTGACAGAAGGCAGAGAGTGGTTGTAGATGGAAAGTACTCTGCCTGGAGGTCAGTGGTGAGTGGTGTCCCGCAGGGGTCTGTTCTTGGGCCTCTGCTCTTTGTAGCTTTTATAAATGACTTGGATGAGGAGGTTGAGGGGTGAGTTAGTAAATTTGCAAATGACACAATGGTTGGAGGTGCCGTTGATAGTATCGAGGGCTATTGCAGGCTGCAGCGTGACATTGACAGGATGCAGAGCTGGGCTGAGAAATTGCAGATGGAGTTCAACGTGGATAAATGTGAAATGATTCATTTTGGAAGGTCGAACTTGAATGCTGAATGTAGGATTAAAGACAGGATTCTTGGCAGTGCGGAGGAGTAGAGGAATCTTAATGTTCAAGTACATAGATCCCTCAAAGTTGTCACCCAAGTGGATAGTTGAAAATGTGTTGCTGGTTAAAGCACAGCAGGTTAGGCAGCATCCAAGGAATAGGAAATTCGACGTTTCGGGCATAAGCCCTTCATCAAGAATGAGGAGAGGGTGCCAGGCAGGCTAAGACCTGCCTGGCACCCTCTCCTCATTCCTGATGAAGGGCTTATGCCCGAAACGTTGAATTTCCTATTCCTTGGATGCTGCCTAACCTGCTGTGCTTTAACCAGCAACACATTTTCAACTGTGATCTCCAGCATCTGCAGACCTCATTTTTTACCCAAGTGGATAGGGTTGATAAGAAAGCATATGGTGTTTTGGCTTTCACTAACAGCAGGATTGAGTTTAAGAGCCGTGAGGTTTTGTTACAGCTCTACAATTCCCTGGTGAGACCACATTTGGAATATTGTGTCCAGTTCTAGTCGCCCTACTATAGGAAAGATACAGAGGGTTTGGAGAGAGTGCAAAGAAGGTTTACCGGGATGCTGCCTGGTTCTTTACGCAGAGAGTTGTGAATGGATGGAATGGATTGCCAGCGGTGGTGGTGGAAGCAGGGTCATTGGGGACATATAAGCGACTGCTGGACATGCACATGGATAGCAGTGAATTGAAGGGTGCCATAGCATGTTTGATAACATTGATATTATTGTCAAATGTTTAACTAATGATTATGTTTGTTTTACATTATACTGGGTCATTTTGAAAAAATTGATCAATACTAACAGATCGTGGAGAGTGATTGATGTTATGCCTTTGTTTAAGAAAAGGTGTAAGGAGAAACCAGGGAACTATAGACCTGTGAGTCTGGCTTCGGTTGTGAGTTAATTGTTGGAGGTGATTACAAAAGATAGGGTTTATGGACATCTGGAGAGGGAAAAAATGATTAAGGATAGCCAGCGTGGTTTTGTGCAATGAAAATCACATCTCACAAACTTGATTGAGTTTTTTGAGGGAGTTACAAAAGGTTCGATAATGGCGGTGCAGGAGACATTGTTTATTTTGGATTTTAGGAAGGCTTTTGACAAGGTTTAATAAAGTGTAGTGCTGGAAAAAGCACAGCTGGTCAGACAGCATCTGAGGTGAAAATGTGTTGCTGGTTAAAGCGCAGCAGGTCAGGCAGCATCCAAGGAACAGGAAATTCGACGTTTCGGGCACAAACCCTTCCGATGAAGGGCTTGTACCCGAAACGTCGAATTTCCTGTTCCTTGGATGCTGCCTGACCTACTGCGCTTTAACCAGCAACACATTTTCAGCTCTGATCTCCAGCATCTGCAGACCTCACTTTTTACTCCAGCATCTGAGGAGCAAGAGAGTCAATGTTTCAGCCATAACCCTTCATGATGACTTCTCCAGCATCTGCAGTCTCACTATCTCCTAGTTTTGACAAAGTACTGCCTGGTAGACTAATTAGTAACATTAGATCACATGAGGTTCAGGGTGAGCTTGCCAATTGGATACATAGTTGGCTTAATGACAGCAGACAGAGCATAATATTGGAGGGTTGCTAAATGGAATGGAGGCCGGTGATCAGCAGTGTTCCACAGCAATTGGTTCTGTGTCTCGTTTTGTTGGTCAATTATATTAATGATTTGGATGAGAAGATAGAATGCATGGTTAGTAAGTTTGCAGATGACATCAAGATTGGTAGAATAGTAGATGGTGAAGAAGATTTTCTAAGATTACAGACAGACCTTGATCAAATGGGTCAATGGGCTGAAAAATAGCAGATAGAGTTCAATTCGGATAAATGTCAGGTATTGGATTTTGGTGCAACAAACAAGTGTAGGGCTTATACAATTAATGGTCTTGGGTAGTATTGTAAAATAAAGGGACCTAGAGGTGCAGGTACATAATTCTTTGAAGTTTACGAAACATATAGACAGGGTGGTTACACAGGCATTTGGCATGCTGCCTTCATTGCTTAGTTCTTTGAGTATAGGAATTGGGATGTCATGTTGAGGTCGCACAGGACATTGGTGAGGCCTCTTCTGGAATACTACATCTCGTTCTGGTCGCCAATTATAGGAAGGATATTACCAAGGTCGAGAGGGTTCAAAAGAGATTTACTCGGATGTTGCTGGGTATGGAAGGTTTGACCTATAAGGAAAGGCTAGATGGGCTCGAACATTTTTCACTGGAGTGTAGGAGGTTTATTGGAGACCTCACAGAAGTTTGTAAAATATTGAGAGGTGTAGATAGAATTATTGGTACTTGTCTTTTCCCTAGGATGGGGGATTTCAAGAGTAGGGGGCAAATTTTTAAGGTGAGAGGAGTGAGATTTAAAAAAGACATGAGAGACAAATTTTTTACACAGAGGGTGGTTCACATGTGGAATGAATTTCCTTACGAAGTGGTGGATGCGGGTACAATTACAATGTTTAAAAGAAGTTTGGATAGATATATAAATAGCTGAAAATGTGTTGCTGGTTAAAGCACAGCAGGTTAGGCAGCATCCAAGGAATAGGAAATTCGACATTTCGGGCATAAGCCCTTCATCAGGAATGATATATGAATAGGAAAGGTTTGGAGGGATATTGGCCAGGAGCAGGCAGATGGAACTGGTTTAATTTGGGATTATATTCAGCATGGACTGGTTAGACTGAAGGGTCTGTTTCTCTGTTGTATGACTCCATGACTCAATGCTTTAAAATCTGGAGACCTCAATATGATGTGAGTTGTAAAACAACACTGGTTGTACATAAACAATATGGAAGAACATTAGCACTAGGTGGGAACATATAAACATCAACTTCAATCATGAAATCATTGATAACATAATGAATGTGAAACACCAGTCTGACTCGGTATGGCATTCAGGCAATGGACTATTAATCCATCTGAGTGTACGTATGATTAGATGAGATTCACTACAGTGTAGAAACAGGCCCTTCAGGCCACAAGTCCACACCGACCTTCCGAAGAGCAACCCACCCATCTACATTTACCCCTTCACCTAACACTATGGGCAATTTAGCATGGCCAATTCACCTTACCTGCACATCTTTAGACTGTGGGAGGAAACCCACGCAGACACAGGGAGAATGTGCAAACTCCACACAGACAGTTGCCCAAGGCGGGAAGCGAACCTGGGTCTCTGGCATTGTGAGGCAGCAGTGCTAACCACTGTGCCACTGTGATATATGAAGAGAGCAGATATGGTTAAGAAGGTGCACTCTGTCAATACTATATGTAGATTATTGGTTTCCTGTCAGCCTAGTTGGAAAACCAATTGTGTGTGCTCTGTTGTAATATACATTTCTACAGGCATCTGTGCACTGCAAAGACTTTGGGGTTTTTTTTCAACTTACGGTCTTTCTTTCATCATGAAAAGTTATATTTTTGCATCTCTCATTCTGACAATGTGATTAACACACAATTCATTGGTCTCCAATTCAAATTGGTCTCCAAATTTGAGGAAAGAGATCTCCAAATTTGAGGAAAGACATTCTGGCTATTGAGGGAGTGCAGCGTAGGTTCATGAGGTCAATTCCTGGAATGGCGGGATTACCTTACACTGAAAGACTGAAGTGACTGGGCTTGTATACCCTTGAGTTTAGAAGACTGAGAGGGGATCTGATTGAGACATATAAGATTATAAAAGGATTGGACACTCTGGCAGCAGGAAACATGTTTCCGCTGATGGGTGAGTGCCGAACCAGAGGACACAGCTTAAAAATACGGGATAGACCACTTAGGACAGAGATGAGGAGAAACTTCTTCACCCAGAGAGTGGTGGCTGTGTGGAATGCTCTGCCCCAGAGGGCAGTGGAGGCCCAGTCTCTGGATTCATTTAAGAAAGAGTTGGATAGAACTCTGAAAGATAGTGGAATCAAGGGTTATGGAGATAAGGCAGGAAGAGAATACTAATTAGGAATGATCAGCCATGATCATATTGAATGACGGTGCAGGCTCGAAGGGCTGAATGGCCTACTCCTGCACCTATTGTCTATTGTCTATTGTCATTCTTTTGACACTTTGACACAGAGTGGAGATAAAGTTATAAAAATGTAAATTATGTAATTTCTGCAAGATGTGTTTCAGAAAATTGCTGATTTTATTTCACAGTTACACAGATTCAGCACAAACACATTGCTATTCAAAATATTCAAATTACATCGGACCTATTCTGTATCTTCAGGGGACAGATGCAATAATCTGGGCCGTAAGTACTTTAGATTTTTGAACCTCACAGTTTTGTATTATGCTTTGTTGAATTCTATTCTATGCTATAGATAATAAAACATGTTCTTCTTAAAGTAACCAAGCTTTTAAAACACATGCTTCAAGTCATGTAATAATTCTTGCTTAAACTGATTCTTCAAATTTTCTTCTCTTCTTGCCTGAAAATACATCCTGCAAATATGTTTCAGCAGGTTATTTATAACCATGAAGGGCACTGTGGGCAATTCCAATCTGCTTTTGTCTATACAATTGCACTTTCTTACATATGGATTGCAATCAGCAATGTCTCTTGCCCAATGCAAAGACCACCTTACTCATTGCATTACAAATCCAGTAACAGTGAGGCTGATTTGAAGTCAAAGTTGAGATTTTAAGAGTATCACAAAAGTTTACACAGAATGTCTAATTCTGTAGTGTCTATGCCATCTCTTGGAAAGAGCTGGTTCTGCACACTGCTCTTTTCTGAGCCCTGCAATTTTTCTGTGTCAAGAACATGTCCAACTTATTTTTGAAAAAAAACTCATCATTTCTTCAATGCAACTCAATGTCTGAATGAAGCAAAGTGAATTTTTCATGGCATGTGGACATCACTAGCAAGGTCAGCATTTGTTGCCCACTTTTATTTGAACTGAATGATTGCTAGACCACTTCTGAGGCTGTTCAGAGAAAATCACGTTGTGATTTGGACTCACATGTAGGACAAACCAGAGGACAATGGCAAATTTTCTTTCTTAAAGAACAATAGCGAGCCAGATGGATTTTTGTGACAATCAATACCTCTCTCAATTCCAGAAATGTTAACTGAGCTTTAACTTCCACCAGCTGTCAAGGATGATTCTGGAACCATATTCCCCACAGCATTAGGCGAGGCCTCAAGATTACTAATCCAGTGACATTACCACAACACTCCTAACATTGATGTGACACATATAGTTGGTCCCATCAGATGTAAAACTAACATTAGAACCTAGCGCTAATGTAAGAGTAGGGTATTAAGAACCTCTATCAGTGCCCTAGAGATTATTGTTCCTTAGCAAAATGTTGGCAGAGATGTAGAATGTGACACACTGGCAATAGAGACTGGAGATCTGCATTTTTGCAATGACGGATGAAAACAATGTGCTCAAAGAATATGCTGTATGATAAGGTTTTTGACTAATTCTGTGAATGAGTGTAATTTTACTAAACAAACTGGTAATAAGATGAATGAAGACATTGCTACAACACAGTAATAGCAAGCCAAACCAAACCAGCCTCACTAATACAATGAAATTAGAATATTCAGTGACCCTCAAAATTGCTCAATTGTTCCTAACCAGAGTTTATAAAGAGCAGATCAAGTATACCAAGTATAGAACTTTAAAAATTAACACATTTTTAATAAAAAAATACTTTAGCAGAACATAGATAAAACAAAGGGCAATCTAATTATTATCTATGATCCAAGCCCAATTTTTAAAATCATAAACTCTCAATCATACAGCAACAGACAGGCACAGTTAAGGGATAAATTAGAGAAGAAAAGAAAATAATCAATATTTGCCAGTTCAGTAAGTGTTTCAATGATGAATACCAGGCCTTTATGAACTGCTTAGATGATGGGTTGTATTACCAGCACATAGGACTATATAACTTGCTTGACTTCTGAAGTCACCACTCAAAGCAAACAGCCTTAGCAGACTTTCGGAATTATTCAATCACTTCTTACAGATTGGGATTTCTTTCTCAGTACATTCAACAAGTCCATAACTGGAGTGAAATCAGAGAAAGAACAAAACAAAAGTGTAACCATCCAGAAGCATTCAAAGGATGAAACTGTCTGCTGCTCAAAACCCAATCAGAACCATTCACTCTTTGTTTTCTAATTTTCCTTCAACATTCTCTGTGGTTGGCTGGTCATCACTGGTCCTCCCTTGATTGACAAATTCAAAATCCAACTAGTTGTCAGTCCCTGAGCATCTCAGTGTTGAGTCATCTTCTATGGTGTCCTGAAAGCAGTGATTAACCTGCATTATCTCTTCAGGCCAGTTCCCCACTGTAAACATCTCTCTTTGTTTTCTCCATTTCTTTTGTAAAAAGGAAACTGTTGTTCATAGTTCCAAGTTCAATACTCAACTTCAACTCACAATTTCAAAAGAAAATGAGAAAAATAAAAGAAAAATAGTAATGGTCTCACCAATGTATGAATCAGGAGTACGAGAAGATCCATAGAATCTGTCAACACTACTTCACCATAGTATGGTCATGGTTGATCTTGCTCTTTAAATCTTCTTTCTGTGCATGCTGTCTCTATCCATTGAGTTAAGAATCACACGACACCAGGTTATAGTCCAACATGTTTATTTGGAAGCACTAGCTTTCGGAGCGCTGCTCCTTCATCAGGTGGTTATACCAGCTGATGAACCACCTGATGAAGGAGCAGCGCCCCGATAGCTAGTGCTTCCAATTAAACATGTTGGACTATAACCTGGTGTTGTGTGATTTTTAACTTTGTACACCCCACTATAACATCAGCATCTCCAAATCATATATCCATTGATTCCCTCAGAGACCAAACATGGGTCTATTCTAATCTTACATATAGTCAATGGTGGCAGTCTGGGATAACAAATGCTTTTCAGGTCAACTGGCCCTTTAGCCTACTGATGATTAGTTTTAGCTTTACAGGTTATTTTGCATGAAATTTGTATTTACTTTAAAGTCTATTGATTAACAGACATAAATTTAATGATGAACAGTAACTCATTTTCAAGCATCAAATGAGTACACCTAACAGACTCTATTTTATGGGGTATGGGCATCACTGGTAAGGTGAGAATTTGTTGCCTAATCCTAATTTCCCATGAACTGAGTGGTTTGCTTCCTTGGCCATTGCAGAAGCAGTTAAGATTTAACTGTCTTGCTGTGGATCTAGAGTCACACATAGATCAGTCAAGGTAATGACAGCAGATTACTGGGACTAGCTTTACATATCACATTTATATTTTAGACTGATCAGTCCAAACAGTTGGCATTACAACCAGACAGTGATTTTGTGTTGTACACCACTGGGGAAGCTTATCTGCTCCTGTTTTCAACCAAGTGACTTTCATAGTTAGCCCTAGTCTTTCATCAACATCTGTCCAACCCAGAATACTTTCTTTCTTGCATGTTTTTATTAATTTGCCCATCATCGGTGTAATGTTGTCATTATGCTCCCATCTCTTAATAGCATTCTACCCTACATATTGTGATTTTGATGAATGAACCAAGAATATACCTACAAATATATATTTGGACTGATGTGCAAACATTATTGTACAGTTTTACTTAGTCAGAGAGTCATAGTCATAGAGATGTACAGCACGGAAGCAGACCCTTTAGTCCAACCCGTCCATGCTGACCAGATATCCTAACCTAATCTAGTCCCATTTGCTAGCTCTTGGCCCATATCCCTCTAAACCCTTCCTATTCATATACCCACCCAGATGCCTTTTAAATGCTGTAATTGTACCAGTTTCCACCACTTCCTCGGGCAGCCCATTCCATATGCGCACCACCCTCTGTGTGAAAAGGTTGCCCCTACGTCCCTTTTATATCTTTCCCCTCTCACTCTAAACCTATGCCTTCTAGTTCTGGACTCTCCCACCTCAGGGAAAAGACGTTGTCTATTTATCCTATCCATGGCCCCCATGATTTTATAAACCTCTATGAGGTCACCCCTCAGCCTCCGACGCTCCAGGGAAAACAGCCCCAGCTAATTCAGCCTCTCCCTATAGCTGAAATCCTCCAACCCTGGCAACATTCTTGTAAATATTTTCTGAACCTTGCAAGTTTCAAAACATCCTTCCGGTAGCAAGGAGGCCAGAACTGTATGCGATATTCCAAAAGTGGCTTAATAAATGTCCTGTACAGCTGCAACATGACCTCCCAACTCCTATACTCAATACGCTGACCAATAAAAGAAAACATACCAAACGCCTTCTTCACTATCCTATCTACCTGCAATTCCACTTTCAAGGAACTATGAACCTGCACTCTAAGGTCTCTTTGTTCAGCAACACCCCCCAAGACCTTACCATTAACCGTATAAGTCTAGCTCTAATTTGCTTTTCCAAAATGCAGCATCTCACATTGATCTAAATTAAATTCCATCTGTCATTTCTCAGCCCATTGGCCCATCTGGTCATGATCCCATTGTACTCTGAGGTAACCTTCTTCGCTGTTCACTATGCCTCCAATTTTGGTGTCATATGCAAACTTACCAACCATACTTCCTATGTTCACATCCAAATCATTTATATAAAAGACAAAAACATGTGACTTCAATTGGTAAAAGTCAGAATGCTAGTTAAGATGTTAAACCTGCAAACCTTGCCACTGAGAAATCAATTCTTTTATGATATTATATGCAGAAGAATTCAAAAACAATCTGATCCTACTGTTAGTGTGTAATCATTGATGGTCCTCCAAACTTTCAGTGCAAATAGAAGCAATTGACTTCACTCTTCCTTTATCCTCTTCCTTTTACATCCTGTTCTAAAGATAAAACAAAAATACTGAGACCAAAATGTCCAAATAACAATAAACAAATTTCATGCCATGGACTCTGACATATCAAAGAGATTTTTCATGTAGAACTCATTCATCCTCTTGAATAGGGCCATTAGCCATATTATTAAAGGAGTGTTTCATTTTCAGAAAGGTTGATACAGATCAAGGGCTTATTTTCTGCTTTTTGAAACCATGGTGTTAATTTGGTAATTACCTTTTTCTTTTAACAACATTTTAATGTTAATTGCTTAAATTTCCCAATGGGCGCATTTGATCAATGGGTTTTCCATCAAAAAGCAGGACAATTACAGTCATCTTCACTAATGATTCTTTGGCACCTGTCGAGTGGGTTAACAGTCACTTAACCAGTCAAGTAATAATCCGTGACATCACTTCAGTTCTAAAGAATGTGAAACTGTCAGAAATTAAGCAGAGCAGTTAATTTATTGTGTCCACTTTACTAATGCATAGTCTTTTTGTTTGAATTTTGAAAGCAAGGTTTATAGATATGTACAAAAGAACTAAACAATATTTCTTTATGTTTGTATGTAACATCAAAGCTGTGAAATCAGGAGAACTTTTAAAATGGTATGTATGATTTGTCTTTATTAATTGTGTTGAAAATTAACATTAATTAATTAATCAGTTTTGATCTACTTTGTACATGTAATGATTCTCCTAAGAATCAAACCTAGAGGTTTCCCAAGAGGAAAATTGAAATGCACAGCTGACCAATGCATCATGACTCTTAAACAGTTCACAGGTCAAAGTGTGAGTGTGTGGAGTGCTTATGCATTGAGTGATTTAAGAGAGTGTGAAAGCAATTGGTTTGACCTATAAGTTTATGACATCATCAACAGCAAATCTACCTATGTATTTCAGTTGTAAAAAATAATCACAACAGTGCGATGGCTGGCACACATCGAAGTGTAAAAGACACCTACTCTTCGTGTTATCAACTGTAGAGGCCTGATGTTTGTGAATATGCTCTACCACCACCTCGCATACATATAAAGTATACCAATGATTTGTTGAGGTTCTCCAACTTATTTCAACTTGCCTTTCAGTTTTTCTGTCTCAGTTTAATTCTTGGAAGCAATTTCCTTTTCAAAATGCAAGAAATAAGTCTCAAAGTAGCTGTAGGTGAGCAGTCCAAGTGTACTCAGATTGCATCATCCCCGGAGTTTCTTGTCAGCCAGAATGCATCAAGGCTTTCTCCAGTTTGCCAATGCACAAAGGTCTAGTTGTTTGGTTCTACATAACATGTATATTGCTGAAAATAGACACATTTTGTTGATGCATTTCATCTTGTAATCAGAGTATATATGTTAATATACAGGTCCCTGTCCTTTGCAGATAGATACAGCATGTGCACAAATTGTACCTGTTTCAGTGCAATAAAATAGGTGATATTCATTCTCTGGCTCATTTCTCAGGGCAAAGGCTTGTCAAAAAATAGTCAACTTAACACTTGTCTTTTTCAAAATTTAAACAATGCTTGGCAGTTAACTGTCAGCTATCAATACCTGGTGCACTCTTCATGGCAACAACACCCCTATCAATCAGAGTTCACTTGCCAACCAATCACCCTACTCATCTCATACAGTTTATTGTTTGATACACTTGTGACTTGTTCTGAGGAGTGCAAGATGAAACACTTTGAAGAAGTGTGCCATTTTCAGCAATGCATCAATTTTAACAGGTCTTCTTGCAGCTGATGACGCAGTTCTCCAACCAGCTACCAACTGAGTTTCCAGTGCAGAAACTTTAGGTTATTCCGTTGATCTGTTGGTATATTGCCCATAGTAATGTAGAACATGCATAGTATATTTCAGGTGCCACTTCATATCCACAGCAACTCTATTGATCCTGTTCAGTCCAACACATTGAAGATAATTTTGTCACGTTCTGTTGCCACAGCAGCATCATGAAATCTACATATCTTAGGAAGAAAGAGGACTGAACCATTCTATTAAAGGGTTTCTGACTCATGTTACTGCGCAGGAAACTTACCACAGCAACATTGTCTCTTCAATAGGAATAAAATATCTGCAGAAATAAGTTGAATTGCTGATGCGTTGCCATGTGTTTTGTGCTACTGTCCAAAATCAATAATCACCCTTTTTCTGTTTTACATGTCTTTGATCATGATGTATCATAAAATGCTGGGATTGGCATTGCCATAAGAAAATGTTTTCATGCTGATAGCTTTTTTAGTTGTATAGCGCAACCAGGAACTGTTGATAAAATAGCAGTCAAAGTCAAAGTTGATATCAAGATCATTTCATTCCAATAAATGCACTGAATTTTAAGTGATGTGTCACTCACACACACACACTCAAACTCTGGAAAAGGTCTAGATTTCAAGCAAGATCCTATGGTCTTATGGACACCCTGCTTTTTATATTTCTCCTGATTTTTACTTCTATTGAATTCAATTGAAACCAGATATCATACAAACAAATTTTCTTCAGGTTTACAGTGAATGCTTAAGCTGAAGTCGGATAAAACATCACTCAGTAAGAATACAGAGGCCTTTTGCATTCCCTTCAGTCAGTTGCAGAATTTCTCTGCTCCCAAACAACTTTCAGTTTAAGTTAGTTCTGCTATGTTTTTCTTCAAAACTGATCACAGCAGCATTTAATTGAAATGGTAATCTTTACTTCTCATTTTTTTCCAGAACAGCTTTTAGCTTCAATTGTTGCTTATAAATGCCAGATTTTTAATTAAGGTAACATGTTATGGCTTACATATATTGCAGAAAAAAATATTAAAATAATATCAACAAAGAAATATAATGAACAATATAAATTACATATTGGTGACAGTCAAAGATGATTACTGCAGTCTAAATTAGATGAAGCACAGTGTAAAATGTCTTTGCCCTTCCCTGGAAATGTGTTGTAATGCGACTAAACATTGCTTAAAAATAAAAGTGCTTTACCTCAGTTGGTTATGGCCTTGTTGATCATATTCCTGCCTCTGCAGCAGAAGGGCAAGGTACTTGTGGTTCACTGGTCATTCTGGGCCTGAAAGACTAGATTTCAGTCTCACTTCTCCTGGAGGTGTGATATAACATGTCCAAGCAAGTTGATTAAAAATATTGCAGCTGCATGGTATCAGAATGCCACAGTGGTAGCTTTCCTATCTCTAGCCCAGAAGGCTCAGGTTCAAGTCCCACCTGCTCCAGAGGAGTGACATAACATGTCCAAACAAATTGATTGAAAACAGAGAAGAATGGAGAAAATTCACAGGTCTGGCAGTTTCAACTTAGGTATGACGCTTCTCGAAATGTTAACTCTATTTCTGTCTTCACAGATGCTGTCAGACCTGCCGGGTTTCTCCAGCATTCTCTACATTTGTTTCAGGTTTGCAGCATCTGCAGTATTTTGCTTTTATTCAAGTGTGATGTAAAATGTCTTCTGAGTGTGGTCTTATGGTGCAATTGTAGCACCCCTTCCTCTAGGCTCGAAGATCCAGGCTCAAGGCCCACCTGTACTGGAGATGTTTCACAATATGTCTAAATGGTTTGATTAAAATAAATGTCTTCTGTGTGCTGATGGTCTAGTGGCAGAATATTAGCCTTCTTACCTCTGGGCTAGAAGACCTGAGTTTAAGGTCTACCTGTCTCAGATGCAGCCATGTCAAACATCTGACAGATTTCTCTTCTGATTGCAAGCTGGGCCCTTAAGTATTTTTTTAAAAAAACACTTTCAAAAACTGGAGGTCTCGAAAAATAACATTGAAAAAAATCACAGTCAAGATACAAAGTCAAGTTGGAAGCAAAAGGTTCCTGACAAGACAGTATTTAACCTCCAGTAAAATAAAATAGATTGTGTTTTAATATGCAAAGCAGAGGCATAGCTAGCGGGAAGCTGAAGTGCACAAATATGCATTTTGGAAGGAAGTACCTAATTTAATTTGACACAGCAGTCTGTACGTATGCATAGGTGGAGAGATGAACTGCGAGATAACTTTTCTTCATAACACTGGAGATAGAACAAATGGCTCAGTATAAATTAATTTAATTTACAGATGTTTTGCCCTCATGCTATTAGATAGGTAATGCACAATTTATCAATTCCAGCCTTGAAAATAAATACTAAATCCAGCATTCCTCAGAGGGCAAGTTTCAGATCATTATTTCTGCTGACACAATGCAGCTGTTGCTAAGTTTTTCTCGAGGAACAGTTTCAATTTTTTTCTGCCACACAAGTCTTTAGCGGGAACAGGAAAGCATGCCCTGTTTGAGCTGTGATCTAACACCAGCTGACAGGCAGGTTTCAGGCAAACCTCTGGGGCCATAGCCTCCTGAGTGGCTTTACCACTCCAGAACTCAATTACAGCAAAGTTTTACGCTCCACAGCAAAACTACAGCCTTTTTCTTGATGCAAAACCCTATCACATGGAAAAGTAAATAAATCATGACGATGATATGGTTCACCATCTAATATTCATTGTGGTACACATGTTAGGAAATTGGATGTTTAGAATGAACCCTTGCTCTTCATTTGTATAGACACAAAGCTATGAAGATAAAAATAATTGAAGTGAGGGCAGAAAGATTTTGTTGTTTATTTTGCATTTTAATAGTAATTCAGTTATTACAGTAACTGATCACTCTTGATGGAGGAAATCTTAATGAGTTAATATAAATGGCATCTAATTACTGTCTGCTGTACATTACCATGTGCCTTGTGATATAAAGGTTTGGCTGGTGACATCTGCTTTAATAATGCAATACAGAGCTTCCTAAGGGGGACAGGGTTTGATTTGAAACTGAATATGGCGTACTTGAAATTCCCATCCCTCAGGAACTCTGACTATCTGATAAGTGCCATGAGCCAGAGTGGGGACTGATTCTGTCAAATCAGGCTCAAACAAAAGGCATAATGTAGAATCTTCTCAACTCTCCGTGAAGTAATGTGAGCAGACACTTTTGACATTAGACAGTGCATCAGTTGTGGAATACTACATAGTTCACCTTTCTACCAGAAGGATGATCTCAGATGATAGGAAGAGGACAAAATAAACTGTATTGATTCCTTTTACTTTAAATTTTAAATTAATCACTTTAAACAAAATTGGAATAAAACAACAGAAATTCTGGCTTAGGAGACTGCACTCTTCAATCTACTCCCAGGAGGTCAGAAGTTTAATTGCAAAGACTGCCCTTTAGCCTTTGAGTTTACAGCCTCAGCTGGAGGAATTTTGGTGAATTTATGAAAATGGAACATTGTAAAGATTGTAGAAATCAGGAGGTCCATCTCAGTAGAAAGATACTACAGGTTCACTCTTCGCACAGTCTTTGGATTCTGAAAAATATTTTACTTGAAGTAACAATCTTTCTCATTTTTTTTGTTGGATAGCGAAATAACAGATGATAAAAAATATAGTGTAGGACACCAGCAAAGTTGAAAACAGATGGTAGATGGCCAAAGAGTAGGCATAGGCAAAAAGGGTTCAATTATATTTTTCTGTACTCTGACTGATTGTTTTTCTAAATATGTGAAGAAATAATGATTGGATTTTGTTAACCTTGCATTAAAGGGCTAAAAAGGAATTAGTTCCAAAGCTTTGAAGTTCTGGGAAAGAGACTAGGGTTTGTGGTTGTGCAGTTGGTTCTTATTTGCTCTTCATTCAAGAAGAAGATGTATACCGGTGAGCTGTTTGTATCTTGGTCAAAGAATGCAAGTAACTGTCGTTAGCTTTCTGTATGCTAAAGTACAACTATCCATTCAACAATTCTGAGAAACCCTTGGAACTGCACTTAAAACAAAATGTTGCTATATAAAAGTGTGCATTTCTTCTCCTAAATTCTGTAGTTTGAACCAACAGGTACTCGTAGCACAGAAACTTTAAATATAACCATCCTTCAAAAAATGTTGACAATGCTGATTCCAGAACTGTGAGTGTTTAACTATCAGGAAAGACTTCTCTGGGATGACAAGATTGAGGTGTGACCTAATAGTCATCTTGAAAATTATGTAAGGATTGAACAGGGTAGATATAGAGAAATATTATGACCTCTGGGCATACAGGTTTTCCAAACATAAAGGGTCATCAATATAAGATATTCATCGTTAAATAAGGAATTCGGGAAAAAAAAAATCTTCATCAAGACAGTGGTTGGAATGTGGAACTTTGTACCCTGTCAAATAGTTGAGGTAAATAGCACAGTTATATTTAAAGAGAAATTAAATAAATGCATGAGGAAGACAGGAACAGAAAGATATGCTGATAGGGTTACAGAAAGTAAAGCTGGAGGATGCTTATAACAACAGCCAGATCATTAGTTTAAGCTGTTCAGTTTTATATGCAAAAATAAAATACTATGAATTCTGGAAATATAACATAACAAGAAAAATTCTGGAAATACTCATATTGCATCAGTGGAGAGAGAAACAAAGTTAATATTTCAGATCCGTGGCCCTTTTGGCTGAGTTGGAAAAGTTAGAAATGAAACAGGTCTTAAGCAGGGAGTAAATGAAAAACAGGGAGTAGGGAAACACGGGTGGCATGGGTGGCACGGTGGGCAGCACAGTGGCAGTGGGCAGCATGATGGCAGTGGACGGCAAGGTGGCACTGTGGTTAGCACTGCTGCCTCACAGCGCCAGAGACCCGGGTTCAATTCCCGCCTCAGGCAACTGTCTGTGTGGAGTTTGCACATTCTCCCCGTGTCGGCGTGGGTTTCCTCCGGGTGCTCTGGTTTCCTCGCACAGTCAAAAAATGTGCAGGTTAGGTGAATTAGCCATGTTAGGTGAAGGGGTAAATGTAGGGGTATGGGTCTGGGTGGGTTGCTCTTTGGACGGTCGGTGTGGATCGGTGTGGACTTGTTGGGCCAAAGGGCCTGTTTCCAAACTTAAGTAATCTAATCTAAAACACATGAAAAGGTCTGTGGTAGGTTAGGGCTATGAAAGATTCAAAGATAAAAGGATCCCTGTATTTCATTGAATGATGGAACAGGCCTGAAGGATTGAATAGTATACTCCTCTTCCTATGCCCCTATAATGGTGTAAGACAAAATGGGATTAAAATGGGATAAGTAAAAATGTTTCTGGAGGGAGTATAAATGAGATAGCACAATCATTACCAATAGCTACTTCCTGAAAAAAAAGGTATGATGGTTATGATTTTAAATTGTCTAATGCAGCAAGTCCAGAATGCTGCAAAATAACTGTAACGGCACAGAGTAAACCCTTTGTTAATTAAACTAAACATACAGAAAAAGCTCACCTTGCCTCATAATCTGTTAAAGTTTGAGTGACACAGAACTACTCCAAATTCCACTATTTAAAGAAAATATAACAACTTTATTCTTTAACTCCAAAAGTGAACATTAAACAACAACTACTTACGACTCCCAGCCTTTGTCTGAAACATTTGTTATCTACCTCCCACTCTGTAACAATATACTGATCTGATAAAACCCTTATTAAATTTACAGCAAATCAATTTTCAAAACCAGATAGCAGTGTTGATCCACCTCTGTAGATCTCCTTGGGTCATCTTCAGTCTTCTACTGCACAAATATTTTGTATGAAAGAAGGTACCTTTTAGAGAGTTTTCGAGCAGCATGTCTGAAAATGGCAGAAGGTGCTCTTTCTCTGGCTAGCTGTCCAAAATGCTTGCTTTTTATAGCCCAAAACATCAGATTGTCTGATTGGTTTGATATTGTCAAAACAGTAAAATTCAAATGCAATTGGGTTTTTGTATCTTGGGGCGTAATTTAAACTGATTGTTTAGATTCAAACTGCTGTGAAAACAATGAGGTATCTAAGTTACAGCCCAAATGTTACATCTTCAAATTGTGCAATACACTTGTGCTTGACAGGTGCTTGCCAGATTTCATTCTGTCTTAAAGATACATTACAATGCCTTCAATTTCATAACATGCCCAACTGAAGATAAGATGCTGTTGCTTCAAGTTACATTGAGCTAAGGACAGAGATGTCAGAAAAGAAGTGGATTGGAAAGTATAATCGGGGGTAGTCAGGAGCTCAGTATCATGTTTCAAGCTCTTCCTTCCAAACATAGCTGATTTCTTCTTATCTTGATTTCTTTTTGACTGTTGTTCAATCTGGTGACTCCAGTGACACCCTCTTGCATTTTGACAATTTTGTTTCCGAAACCCTATCATTTCTTTTCCATTCTTCCTCTCTAGTGCTCTATCCATCGCGAGAATGACATGAAGACCCCTTGATTTTCCCATGAAAGGTGTTCCTGCTTTATAAGCCTTGTATCTTCACAAATTTCTTTGTAAAGGTGTTTCCTAATTTCACTTCTGAAAGGTCTGGCCCTAATTTTTAGACTACGCCTCCTACTTCTCTTCTAAAAGGAGAAATATTTTATCTATCTTACATTCTCCTTAATATCTGGAAAGTTGCAATCAAATAATTGTTCTAATCTTCTTAAGGTGTTTAGTCATTCCATCCATTTTTATTCTTAACCACAGATGTTGGTTTAACTGTTCATTACGTTTTGCCTTCCCTTTCATGATCATCTTATGTTATATATTAACTGTGAATAACTCTTGCCAGGCTCAGGGACAACTGCCTCTTACCTCTTATGATTTTTTGATACTTCCCTTTGAAAAGATAAATGTATCTTCCATCCAGGTCTTATGTAAAGTGGCATACTTGAGATCAGGATCTCAACATGCAGGAGATCATAGGTTACAAAAGTTCTATGGCCTATTGGTGGTCCAGCCATCAGTTGATATCAAGAACATGGCGTTTAACAAAAACATTATGCTCTGATACTGATTTGTTATTTTTCTCATTAAATCTTCTTGAATAAACATTTTGATTATGCTTGCACTATATTTATTGACTGTTCAATATCTGGATATATGACTAGAACCAATGGCCCGGTCAGTGAAGCAATAAAATGTGTCAGGACAGGATGTTTAGATAAATAAAGGTTCAAGCCAATTCAACACTTTTATCATCTACACGTTACACCCTGAACATAATTAGAATTGAAGGAGAATTTGCTTAGAAAATAAAAATGAGAATATTGTTCAATAATATTGAAACTACAAATTTGCCCTGATGAACTTATAATTGTCTGGAGTACACATTCAGAACACTGATTTTAGATTTTTTTTATTACGTCCTTTCAATGTCTCTGATTGAAGAATCAGTCTCCTACTGGTGGGATTATCATGACAAATTTCTACGCTGTTTAAAAACCATTTACATTATAACCGTTTTTTTTTCCCTGATGAAAAGCTGCCTTCATTTTGCTTAACCATATTATTGACAGAATATAAATTCCTTTTTCTCAGTTTCTCTCTCCATATGATATCTCTCTGCATCTTAATTCTTCTCCTCACAAGATGCATTTTGAAATTCCTTATGTTATCTTTTCATTTGGTTGTTTGAAGTTTTGTGCTCATTTACTCCTGTACTGTATCTTCTAACTTCTCTTGATGTCTCTGTCTGATGGTATACCTGTGATTTGAAATTATTACAATTTGCATTACAACATTAAAATATTGACCACATTCAAAACTACTTCATTGACTGTAAAGTGTTTTTGAAACAACCTGACATCAGAACTGGTGCTTTGTAAATGCAATTCTGTATTTTTAGACAGAGCAAAAGGAAAAGAGAACCTGCATTTTTGTTCTGTCTTTTCCAGTAGAAAGGCTTCAAAGCCATTTATATACTTTTGAAATGAAGTCCATGTTCTAATGGACAGAAATGTAGACAATTTGTACACAAGCAAATCCTAAAGCAGTAATGCGACAAAGATTTGTTAGATTCAAAATTCAGAACCAAAAGTCTGAATCACAAAGATAATAATCTCTGGATTACTACCTGAGTCGTATGCAAATTGGCATAGGGTAAATAAGACCAGAGAGGTAAATGTATGGCTCAAAGATTGGTGTGGCAGAAATAGGTTCCAATTTATACCCCTGTTCAAGAATGGAGGGAGACTGAAAGTCTGAAACTACAGGCCAGTTAGCCAGCATCTGTTATTAGGAAACGTACATTATTTAAAAAGAAATAGCAGTGCAATTGCAATAAAATAGAGTCAACATAGTTTTGTGAAAGGGAAACTATGTTTGACAAATTTGCTTGAGTTCTTGGAGGATATAACAACTAGTTCTTGGTAGATGTTGCGTATTTGGATGTTCAGAAGCCATTCAATGAGATGCCACATAAAAGGCTATTGCACCAGACAGGAGCTCGCAGTATTTGGGGAGGGGACAAAATAATAGCATGGACTGAGAATTAGTTATCACACAGATGAGCTCGGATTAATCAGGATGAAAAGTCATAGCTAGTGCCACAAGGATCAGTGATAGGCCCTCAATTATTTACTATCTTTTTTAATGTCTTGCCTGTGCACAAAATATAGAAAGTTAGCATGCAGGTACAGCAAGTAATTAAGAAAGCAAGTGCAATTTTGGCCTTTGCTGCAGACTTGGAGTTTAAAAAAAAGAATTATTTTCAAAAATGCAGAGGGTATTGGTCAGACGATACCTGGAGTGCCTCATTTAAAACTGAGATGTGAAAGAATTTCTTCTCACAGAGGGAGTGAATGCCTGGAATTCTTCATCCTGGAGAGATGTTGGGGCTACAACACTCAAAGTATTTAAAGGGGCAGTAGATAGATTTTTGTCATATCAGGGAGTTGAGGTCTATGGTGAGCTGATGTGACAGACAAGTTGAGGACTTCAGGCAGATCAGTCAAGATTGTGTTGAAAAGCAAGCAAGTTTGAGGGACCAAATGGCCTACTCCTGTTCCCAGATCCTATGTTCTTAAAGCCTAATTTAAACAATTTCAATAGGATTGCACAGGGATAATTGTTGCTTTGTTCATCAATGGGAAATCTTCAATCTTCTAAAAGTGCTATGGAATCTAAAAGAGGTGATAATATTTGTTTAATGACTCATGGATGCAGAAAGGAATTGGAGCAGAATAGGGAGGGCTTCCTGCAGTTGTACAAGGTGCTGGTGAGATTACATTTGGGGTACTAGGAGCAGTTTTGGTCCCCTTATTTAAAGAAAGATATCATTTCATTGAAGGCAGTTCAGAGAAGGTTCGTTAGCACGATCCTCAGTATGCAGGGATTGTCTTATGAGCTAACAGGTTGCGACTTGACTCACTGGAGTATCAAAGAATGAGAGACGATCTCATTAAAATATATATGATCCTTAAGGGACTTGACAGGATAAACGCTGAAAGAGTATTTCACTTCATGGGAGAGTATAGGACCAGAGGGTACATTCTCAGAATAATGGAACACCAATTTAAGATTTCTTCTGTCAAAGAGTTGCAAGTTTTTGGAACTCCTTGTCATCGTGGGCTGTTGGGGCAGAATTATTGCGTATATTTAAGGCTGAAATAGATAGATTCTTGATCAGTAGGAGAATCAAGGGTCATGGAAAAAAGCAGGGAAGTGGACATGAGGAATTTTAGATCAACCAAGATCCTATTGAATGGTGGGGTAAGCTTCCCCCTGTTTCTATTTCTTATGGTCTTATGTGTGAGATTATGGATGCATTTGCAGACACAAACTTGAGACCAATTTATTGGAGGATTGGGAACTCGTGGGATGATCCTGTAATTTACAATTTTTTCTATTCTAATTTACTGTGTTCTGTGAACTCAACTGCCAGTTTTAAAGCAAATCTCTGACAGAAAATATCTCTTCCAACAACACTTCATCGGCAGTCCTGGAAATGCAAAGTATCAATACTATTAAACCACAAGCTAATAATTGAATAATCAAAGTTTTCAAACGTTATTTTCTATTTTTCACATTTGTCTATAGATTCATAGATTAGATTAGATTACTTACAGTGTGGAAACAGGCCCTTCGGCCCAACAAGTCCACACCGACCCGCCGAAGCGACAACCCACCCATACCCCTACATATACCCCTTACCTAACACTACGGGCAATTTAGCATGGCCAATTCACCTGACCCGCACATCTTTGGACTGTGGGAGGAAACCGGAGCACCCGGAGGAAACCCACGCAGACACGGGGAGAACGTGCAAACTCCACACAGTCAGTCGCCTGAGGCGGGAATTGAACCCAGGTCCCTGGCGCTGTGAGGCAGCAGTGCTAACCACTGTGCCACCGTGCCGCCCTTATTCCTGGTGGAGTAGGATTCCACAGTTGTCCAAATGCTTGCAGAATAAAACAGAACCTTTGGTCCAACAGTTCGATGCTTGTATTTATTCTCCCTTCAAGCATCCTCCCTTGTTTCTACTTATTGCCAAATATGATAGCATCAGAGTCAAACTTGATACTATCACCTAACCTCATATCCATCAGCGCAGAAGTCATTGAACAGCAGATGGTAACTGGAGTTATGTGCAATTTCTCATCCTTTTGTGTTACAGTATTCTAGGTACTGGCTGGTACCACCACACTGAAACCATCCCCTCACTGAACCATTGTGGAAGCAAAACCTCACAGGATTTTTTTGAAGCCATGGACAATCAACACTCAATTTATGAATCAGGACTCTGAGAAAACGTATTGTCCACTGAGTCATAATTGTTCCAAAGTGGTGCAATTTTGCTTGATACACAAAATTTCACTTCAGAGCAAGGTAGGAAGGCAACACTATTGCTAGTCCTAATGATATATGAGATGTCCAGTTCCAAAGGTCATTATGAAGGGAGTCACCTGTCATTAGACTGAACAAGTGATGGGCATCAAACAGCAGCTATGTCTCCAAAATTATCTTTCAGCTTAAAAACTTTCCACAGTCAAAGAGTGATAGGAGTTTGGAACTTTCTTAGGCAAATAGTTAGGTAAATTGTTATTCTTATTGGAAATTGAAATATTTCTGCTAACCAAACTAGTGTATTAAAGGAATGAGGAGAAAGTGAGGTCTGCAGATGCTGGAGATCAGAGCTGAAAATGTGTTGTTGGAAAAGCGCAGCAGGTCAGGCAGCATCCAAGGAACAGGAAATTCGACGTTTCGGGCATAAGCCCTTCATCAGGATCTTGAAGGGCTTATGCCCGAAACGTCGAATTTCCTGTTCCTTGGATGCTGCCTGACCTGCTGTGCTTTTCCAGCAACACATTTTCAGCTATTAAAGGAATGACACAATGTCAAGTTACAGATCAGCTATTAACTCATTGAATGGTGAAACAAGATAAATAGCCTTCTCCCTGCTCCTGTGTTCTTGGTGCTGCGCTCATATCTGAGTCCTCAGAGGTCTACAAGTCAGACGTGAAATCTAAAAAATGTTAATTACACTTCAGCCTGAGGTATATTAAATGGACAACCTAGTCATGGGAGATCAGAGTGGCATTCATGCCTGAAGTGTACCATTCAGATTATCTCAAACTAATTGAAAGATCCTTCTTATCAGTCTCACAACCTTTCAAACATAAAAATGGGACACATTTCATTATGTTTTGGCCAAAAACAATTTTTAAAATAGTTATTAACACTATACTAAAGAGAGGTCTAATTCAATGAATCTCAATGAAGATAACCATTAATTTTTATTTTAAAATCCCTGCAACAATTTGCAATGCAGTTACATTTCCCTCAATTGCAAAATTATATTCCAAAGAATCTGATTTCCAGGAGATTGAACATATCGTTTTGCAGTAACTAGGACCTGAGATGAAATGCATGGATAAAAGCAAAATATTGCTGATGGTGGACATCGGAAAGTGCTGGAAGCACTCAGCAGGTTTGGCAGCATCTTTGAAGAGAGAAGCATAATAATTTGTTTCAGGTCTGTGGCATACAATGTTTGCACTATACAATGATCTTCTCCAATAAGAGACAATCTTCCCCTTGACATTCAATGGTCTTACCATTACTGAATCCCTGCACTGTCATCATCTGGGGATTTTCCAGAAACTGGACTCACCATGTAAATACAATGGCTACAAAAGCAGGTCAAGGGTGAGGAATACTAAAGAAAGTATCTTGCCTCCTGACTGCCCAAAGCCTGTCCATCATCTATGTCAAATTCAAGAGGATAATGGAATACTCCCCACTTGCCTCATTGAATGCAGTTACAATGATGATCAGGAATCTTGACATGATCGAGGACTGAGCAGCCCAGACTTGATTGGCATCACATCCAAAAACATTTACTCCCTCCATCACTGGTGTTCAGTTGCAGCAGTGTGTACCATTTATATGAAGCTTCATAGAAATTCACCTAGATTCCTTAGATAGCACCTTCCAAACCACTACTACCTTGACGGACAAGAGGAGTGAATATATAGGAACAACACCACCTGCGAGTTCATCTCCAAGCCACTCCCATCCTGATTTGGAAATCTATCGCCGTTCCTTCAGTGTTCTTGGATTAAAATTCTGGAATTCCCTCCCTAACAGGATTATGGATCTACCAACACATCATGGACTGAAGCGATTCAAGAATTCAGTTCACCACTACATTCTCAAGGGCAACTGAGGGTGGGCAATAAATGTGGGCCCAACCAGTGATGCCTGCATTCCAGAAGTGAATTTACAATGTGTAACAAAATGGAGTGGAGAGATTCCTGAAGAAGGGCTTATGCCTGAAACGTCGAATCTCCTGTTCCTTGGATGCTGCCTGACCTGCTGCGCTTTTCTAGCAACACATATTCAGCTGGAGAGATTCTAAGGCAAGAACAATCATCATGAAAGGTCAAAAGGAGAGGGCATGAGATGTTTAAAGAACAAATGATGCATCTATAAAAGCTGTGAATGATGGTATCTTGGATGAAGAAAAGGAGAAAGCGAAATGCATGAGAGAGAAAGAACAGTAAAGAAAGAGTAGACAAAATGGAGCATGGGTTGCAATGTAAAACTCATTTTGAGTTCAGATGATCTAGTCAAAAAATGAGGTGCTGTTCCTTGGGCTTGCATGAATCTTCATTGTAACACTGGAGGAGGCTGAGGGCAGAAGGTCAAAATTGTAGAAAGCCAGAGAATTAAAATGACAGGTAACTGGAAGTTCATGGTTATATTTATGGACTAAGCAGAGGTGTTCCATGAAGCAGTTACTCAGACCTCATTTGATCTCCTTGGTGTAGAGGCGATTTATTATAAAGATGCAGAATTATATTTTGTTGCAACAATCTTTGACATTTTTCTGATATCATTGGTTCGTCTGAGGAAGCAACCAAGATGCTTACAGTTTTTACTGCAGATACTCTACAGTGGGTTTTGTACACAGGTGCTGCAAACGGTACAAACAGAGGTGTTAAGTGCTAATTACATAACTGAATGCATGCAGAACAGTTTATCATTCCATAAATACCCTCTTGCAACTCTTCAGTTTGTTAGTGCCAACATCACTGAAGTCAATTCTCAAAAATTGGAGTGACAGTTATTATTTAACAATTGGTTTTCTGACTTGCTAGCTGGTGATTGTTCAGGCAGACCTATCATCCAGACTGGATGCACTACTGAGTATATTTAAATAAAATGCAAGTGTACTATTAGGTGGATTGCGAATTAGGTGGAAACTCCAGATCATGATTTCTGAGGTGGAGGCAATCCAATTTATTGGTTGTTTAACACGCTTCTCTGAATTATAAAGCCCAGAATTGCAGAAGCAGCATGGAATTTCAAGATTCAAGGATTGAGAGGCAGGAGATTTGTTGTGATCCCAGTTGCTGTTAATACAGGACAAATTAATTGTCAGTTAATTGTTTTGTTTCAAGCATGGAGCTTTGCAGTGAAGACATTCATAAGGTTTTCAATGCATTTCTAACACAAAGAATAAAACATTTATTAAACAAGAAAATAACATGAACATTGGACAAAATGATTTCATGACAGACATCGGAACAGGATTCAAACTCAAGATGTTTCTTTTATCTCAGAAATATTATTGTTAATACCAATGAAGAGTCAAGATTACCTTCACATCAAGATTTTTTGCACAGGCTGACACAACTGCACCCAGTTTCCTTGCAGCAAATTTCTGCATGTTCAGTAAATGTTTTTCCTTCAGCTGTTATCTCTCCGTGAGACCCTTCAAACAAACTGCAAACTAAATTCTCTTGTAATTTAACATCAAAGCAATCAAATGAGTTCTTCAAACTCAAGTTCTGGTACTTTTCCTCTGACATGCTGGATAACTGATCTCTTTTTTACTGTCTTCTGTGCATCCCTGAACCCCTGCCACTAGGCAATAGTGCAGTTTCTAAAACTCTAATTTTGCTGAATGCATCAAACTGCTATCACCACTTCTTCACTAAAAATGTTTAAAACCTCATTAATAATGCACATAAGCAAAGAAACCTCCAGATCCACATCACTAAGCTGACAAAAATAACATAAAAATAACTAAAACCATACCTCTCCCTTCTTAACACATAAAGTAGAAAACATCAGCTACACTTAAAGTTATTCTCCCAACAATTCTCAATAGGAAAATTGGGTGAAGAAGTATCTTTAAGTAGCATTTTCATTTTCTGTTACAATATCCTCCCTGCATTATTTTAATTTTGCTTATGCACACAAACAGTAATCTTTCAATTACATCAAAACACACAAGCACATTCCATTTAAAAACATATTCTTCACAATAACATCTATATTTTTCTATATTTGCTCTTGATAAGGTATCAGATATGAGATTGCTGCTTTCTGTCATAGTATCATTTTAATGTATTAACATGGCACATACATTGCTTTTTTTCTCCTATTTGGAATATTCAGTATGTAATTCATATCATGGTATTTCTTTTTATTTTGATAAGATCTTGCTTCTAATGTCTCCCCAGAGACAAGTAATACTATAACACCTTGTCTCCAGTGACAAAGTTTTGAGATTGGACTTTTTTTTATCTGCTCTAGCTTTTATTGTTGGACAATTTTAATTCTTGGTCGATTAACACATTTTGGATTTTTTTTTACTCTGGGGAGGCTGGGGCTTTTCTTTTCCCTGGAGAATTGGAGGCTAAGGGGTGACCTTACAGAAGTTTATAAAATCATGAGGGGCATGGATAGATGAATAGCCAAGGTCTTTTCCCTGGGGTGGGGGAATCCAAAACTAGAGTGAACAGGTTTCAGAAGAGAAGGGAAAGATTTTAAAAGGTTCTGAGAGGATAAAATCAATGCTTTATTTCAGCATTTGAAATACAACTTCTAAGTCACTTTTAATTTAACTCTGTATGATGGAGCCAGTTTCTACCCTTTCACGGATACCTCCAATTAATATTTTTTTAATCATCAGCCAATGTCAGTGAGTGAATTTCTCCATTTCTCCCAATATCTTTATTAGTTTGAACAATAGAACTAGAACAAAAGAAATTTACAGCCCAGGAACAGGCCATTTGGCCCTCCAAGCCTGAGCCGATCCAAATCAACTGTCTAAACCTGTCGCCCATTTCCTAAGCATCTGTAACCCTCAGCTCCCCACCTACTTATGCATCTGTCCAGATGCATCTTAAATGAATCTACCGTGCCTGCCTCTACCACCTCTGCTGGCAATGCGTTTCAAACACCCACCACCCTCTTTGTGAAAAGTACTTGCCACATGCATCCCCCTTAAACTTTCCACCTCTCACCTATGAAAGCGTGACCTCTCATTATTGAACCCTTCACCCTGGGAAAAAGTTTGTCTCTATCCACCTTATCTATACCCTTCATGATTTTATAACCCTCAATCAGGTCCCCCCTCAATCTCCTTTTTGCTAATGAAAATAAACCTAACCTACTCAACCACTCTTCATAGCTAGCACCTTCCATACCAGGCAATCTCCTCATAAACATTCTCTGCACCCTCTCCAAAGCATTGACATCCTTTCAGTGATGCGGTGACCAGAACTGTACACAGTATTCTAAATGCGACCAGAACCAATGTCTTGTACAATTTTAACATGACTTGCCGGTTCTTATACTCAATACCCCATCCAAAGAAGGCAAGCATACTATATGCTTTCTTGACCACTCTATCCACCTGTGCAGTAAATGGCAGGGTACAATGGACTTGAACTCCCAGATCTCTCTGACCATCAACTGTTCCCAAGGCCCTTCCGTTCATTGTATAATTCGCTATTGAATTAGTCTTGCCTAAATGCATCATCTCACATTTGTCTGGATTGAAAGCAATCTGCCACTTTTCTGCCTAACTCTCCAATCTATGTATATCCTCCTGTATTCTCTGACAGTCCCTTATGCTTTCTGCTACTCCACCAATCTTCGTGTCATCTGCAAACTTGCTGATCATGCCAACATGCCCTCTTCCAGATCATTTATGTATATTACAAATAACAGTGGTCCTAACACTGACCCCTGTGGAACACCACTGGTCACCACTGGTCTCCATTTCGAGAAACTCCCTTCAACTACTACTCTCTGTCTCCTATTGCTCAACCAGTTCTTTGTCCATCTAGCTAGAACACACTGCACACCGTGTGACTTCACTTTATCCATTAGGCTACCATGGGGAACCTTATCAAACGCCTTACTAAAATCCATGTATATGCCATCAACAGCCCTTCCTTCACCTATCAAGTTGGTTACTTTCTCGAAGAACTCTATTAAGTTGGTAAGGCATGATCTCCCCCGCACAAAATCATGTTGCCTATCACTGATAAATCCCATTCTTTTCTAAATATAAATAGATCCTATCCCTCAGTACCTTCTCCAGCAATTTCCCCACCACTGACTTCAGGCTCATTGGTCTGTAGTTACCCGGAATATCCCTACTACCCTTCTTGTACAGGGGGACAACATGAGCAACCCTCCAGTCCTTCGGCACTTTGCCTGTATTTAAGGATGCCACAAAGATATCTGTCAGGGCCCCAGCTATTTTCTCTCTTGCCTCCCTCATTAACCTGGGAAAGATCCCATCCAGTCCTGGGGATTTGTCCACCTTAAAAACCTCTAGCATACCCAACACATCTTCCCTACCTATGTCAACGTGATCCAGACTAATCAAACTTTAAACTTTAATCTCAACATTCATCATGTTCATCCCCTCAGTGAACACTGATGCAAAGTAATCATTCAGAATCTTACCCATTCACTCAGGTTCGACACAAGCCTTCCTTCATTATTCTTTAGTGGACCAATCCTTTCTCTAGTTACCTGCTTGCTTCTTACATAAGAATAAAATTATTTGGGATTCTCCTTAATTCTGCTCACGAAAGCTATTTTATGACCCTTTTAGCCCACTTGATTCCTCGTGTAAGACTTGTCCTACTCTTCGGATATTCCTCCAGGGCCCGCTCTGTTCTTAGCTGCCTAGACCTTATGTACGCTTCTCTTTTCCTCTTGGCTAGTCGTACAATTTCTCCTGTCATCCACAGTTCACGAATCTTGCCCTTCCTATCCTTTGCCTTCAACGGGACATGCCTAACCTGCACTATCTTTGAAAGCCTCCCACATCTCAAATGTCGACTTCCTTTCAAATAGCTGTGTCCAATCCACATTTCTGAGCTCCTGCCTAATTTTGATATCATTGGCCTTGTCCCAGTTTAGGAAAAAGTGAGGACTGCAGATGCTGGAGATCAGAGCTGAAAATGTGTTGCTGGAAAAGCGCAGCAGGTCAGGCAGCATCCAAGGAGCAGGAGAATCGACGTTTCAGGCATGAGCCCTTCTTCAGGAATGAGGAAAGTGTGCCAAGCAGGCTAAGATAAAAAGTAGGGAGGAGGGACTTGGGGGAGGGGCGTTGGAAATGCGATAGGTGGAAGGAGGTCAAGGTGAGGGTGATAGGCCGGAGTGGGGCGGGGGCAGAGAGGTCAGGAAGAAGATTGCAGGTTAGGAAGGTGGTGCTGAGTTCGAGGGTTGGGACTGAGACAAGGTGGGGGAAGGGGAAATGAGGAAACTGGAGAAATCTGAGTTCATTCCTTGTGGTTGGAGGGTTCCTAGGCTGAAGATGAGGCACTCTTCCACCAGCCATCGTGTTGCTATGGTCTGGCGATAGAGGAGTCCAAGGACCTGCATGTCCTTGGTGGAGTGGGAGGGGGAGTTGAGGTGTTGAGCCATGGGGTGTTTGGGTTGTGGTCCGGGTGTCCCAGAGGAGTTCTCTGAAACTTTCCGCAAGTAGGTGGCCTGTCTCCCCAATATAGAGGAGGCCACATCGGTTGCAGTGGATGCAGTAAATGATGTGTGTGGAGGTACAGGTGAATTTGTGGCAGATATGGAAGGATCCCTTGGGACCTTGGAGGGAAGTAAGGGGGGAGGTGTGGGTGCAAGTTTTGTCGTTCTTCCAGTTGCAGGGGAAGGTGCCGGGGGTAGAGGTTAGGTTGGAAGGGGATGTGGACCTGAGGAGGGAGTCACGGAGGGAGTGGTCTTTTCGGAACGCTGATAGGGAAGGGGAGGAAAATATTTCCCTGGTGGTGGGATCCATTTGGAGGTGGCGAAAATGATGACGGATGATACGATGAATATGGAGGTTGGTGAGGTCATAGGTGAGGACCAGTGGGGTTCTGTCCTGGTGGCGATTGGAGGGGCGGGGCTCAAGGGCGGAGGAGCGGGAAGTGGAGGAGATGCGGTGGAGAGCATCGTCGACCACGTCTGGGGGGAAATTGCGGTCTTTGAAGAAGGAAGCCATCTGGGTTGTTCGGTATTGGAACTGGTCCTCCTGGGACCAGATGCGGCAGAGACGGAGGAATTGGGAATATGGGATGGCGTTTTTACAGGGGGCAGGGTGGGAGGAGGTGTAGTCTATGTAGCTGTGGGCGTCGTTCGGTTTATAGTAAGTGTTCGTGTTGATTCGGTCGTCCGAGATAGAAATGGAGAGGTCTAGGAAGGGGAGGGAGGAGTCTGAGACGGTCCAGGTAAATTTGAGGTCAGGGTGTAAAGTGGATGAACACCTTCCACCCTGACCTCAAATTTACCTGGACCGTCTCAGACTCCTCCCTCCCCTTCCTAAACCTCTACATTTCTATCTCGGGCGACCGAATCAACACGGACAATCCCCACCACCAGGGATATATTTCCCGCCCCTCCCCTATCAGCGTTCCAAAAAGACCACTCCCTCCATGACTCCCTTGTCAGGTCCACACCCCCCACCAACCCAACCTCTACTCCCGGCATCTTCCCCTGCAACCTCAAGAAATGCAAAACTTGCGCCCACACCTCCCCCCTTACTTCCCTCCAAGGCCCCACGGGATCCTTCCATATCTGCCACAAATTCTATATCTTTCCATAATCTGTTTACCTATTTGTTCTTCTACCTCATGCTCACTGTTGGGAGGCCTGTAATACAGCCCCAACAATGTAACTGCACCTTTCTTATTTCTCAGCTCCATCCATAATGCCTCACTACTCAAGATCTCCATAGTGTGCTCCTTTAGCATAGCCGTGATATCGTCCCTGACCAGCAATGCAAATCCACTCCCCCACTTTTACTTCCCTCCCTGTCCTGTCTGAAGCATCTATATCCTGGAACATTTAGTTGCCAATCATTATGCCCTTCCTTCAACCAAGTCTCTGTGATGGCGATAACGTCATACTCCCAGGCACCAATCCAAGACCTGAGTTCATCTGCCTGACACACGATACTCCTTGGATTAAAGTAGATGCATTTCAGGCCACCAGTTTTTTTGCGCTTATCTGCTGTCTCCCTAATATTCCTTTATTAATGCTATCTTCATAATTCTTACAGTCTCCAGTCTCTACCTTGCTGCCTACTTGTTTTGTCTTCTGGTTTCCAGCCCCCTGCCACATTAGTTTAAAACCCCTCCAATAGCAGTAGCAAAAACTCCCCCAAGGACATTGGTTCTGGTCTGGTTCAGATGTAGACCATCCATTTTGTAATAGTCCCACCTTCCCCAGAAGTTTATCTGAATTAAACTCCATCTGCCACTTCTCAGCCCATTGGCCCATCTGGTCCAGATCCTGTTGTAATCTGAGGTAACCCTTTTTCCTGTCCTCTACGCCTCCAATTTTGGCGTCATCTGCAAATTTAGTGACTGTACCTCTTATGCTGGCATCCAAATCATTTATGTAAATGACAAAAAGTAAAGGGCCCAGCACCGATACTTGTGGCACTCCACTGGTCGCAGGCCTCCAGTCTGAAAAACAACCCTCCACCACCACCCTCTGTCTTCTACCTTTGAGCCAGTTCTGTATCCAAATGGCTAGTTCTCCCTGTATTCCATGAGATTTAACCTTGCTAATCAGTCTCCCATGGGGAACCTTGTTGAACGCCTTACTGAAGTCCACATAGATCACATCTACTGCTCTG
The DNA here is from genome assembly GCF_020745735.1 of Hemiscyllium ocellatum. Classification (NCBI taxonomy): domain Eukaryota; kingdom Metazoa; phylum Chordata; class Chondrichthyes; order Orectolobiformes; family Hemiscylliidae; genus Hemiscyllium; species Hemiscyllium ocellatum. Next base: position 31,122,764 of record NC_083410.1, on the reverse strand, counting down.
CCCTCATCAATCCTCTTTGTTACTTCATCAAAAAACTCAATCAAGTTTGTGAGACAATTTCTCACGCACGAAGCCATGTTGACTATCTCAAATCAGTCCTTGCCTTTCCAAATACATGTACATCCTGTCCCTCAGGATTCCTTCCAACAACCTGCCCACCACTGAGGTCAGGCTCACCGGTCCATCGTTCCCTGGCTTGTCTTTACCACCCTTCTTCACCAGTGGCACCACGTTTGCCAACCTCCAGTCTTCCAGCACCTCACCTGTGATTATCGATGATACAAATATCTCAGCAAGAGGCCCAGCAATCACTTCTCTAGCTTCCCACAGAGTTCTCGGGTACACCTGATCAAGTCCTGGGGATTTATCCATTTTTAACTGTTTCAAGACATCCAGCACTTCCTCCTCTGTAATCTGGACATTTTGCAAAATGTCACCATCTATTTCCCTCCAGTCTATATCTTCCATATCCTTTTCCACAGCAAATACTGATGCAAAATATTCATGTAGTAACTCCCCCATTTTCTGTGGCTCCACACAAAGGGTGTCTTGCTGATCTTTGAGGGGCCCTATTCTCTCCCCAGTTACCCTTTTGTCCTCAATATATTTGTAAAAACCCTTTGGATTCTCCTTAATTCTATTTGCCAAAACTATCTCATGTCCCTGTTTTGCCCTCCTGATTTCCCTCTTAAGTATACTCCTACTTTCTTTGTACTCTTCTAAGGATTCACTCGATCTACCCTGTCTATGCCTGACATATGCTTCCTTCTTTTTCTTAACCAAACTCTCAATTTCTTTAGTCAACCAGCATTCCCTATACCTACCCTGACAGGAATATGCTTTTCTCATTTCTGTTATCTCATTTCTGAAGGCTTCCCATTTTCCAGCAGTCTCTTTACCTGTGAACATCTGCCTCCACTCAGCTTTCGAAAGTTCTTGCCTAATACCATCAACATTAGCCTACCGTTCACTTACCAAAACCATTGGTCCCATACATCTTTTTCTCTTTCAATTTCTACAAGTGTTTAACTGGGTCCATTTCTTACAGTCCTAAATTTTAATTGATAAGCTCATAGGCATTAATTATTGCCAAATTAACGGCTTCATAATATGCAGACTAACCCTCTGACAGACTGGTATTCATTGTTGTGCGTATCAGGAATCTCTGCAACAGTCAGGTTCAAGCATACTTTGGCCACTTCTACTTCAGATACCTTTTCAAATGAGGTGAAATATCTTTCAAATTCATCCTCTGTAAATTTAGGCATGAATCAAAGTCTTTTTTGTTTAAGCAAATGTCTCAGTGGAATCAAAATCATCCTCTAAACTATTATTTCTTAGGCCTGTGACTAGTGGAGTGCCACAAGGATCGGCGGTGGGCCCTCTACTTCTTGTCATTTACATAAATGATTTGGATGCGAACATAAGAGGTACAGTTAGTAGTTTGCAGATGACACCAAAATTGGAGGTGTATTGGACAGTGAAGTGGGTTACCTCCGATTACAACAGCATTTTGACCAGATGAGCCAATGGGCTGAGAAGTGGCAGATGGAGTTTAATTCAGATAAATGCGAGGTGCTGCATTTTGGGAAAGCAAATCTTAACAGGACTTATACACTTAATGGTAAGGTCCTAGGGAGTGTTGCTGAACAAAGAGACCTTGGAGTGCAGGTTCATAGCTCCTTGAAAGTGGAGTCGCAGGTAGATAGGATAGTGAAGAAGGCATTTGGTATGCTTCCCTTTATTGGTCAGAGTATTTCTTCTTTTTCCTTTACTCTAAGTCAGTCATGCCAAGTCATGTTGTCTGAACTCTCTCTCTGGATTCCAGTCTTTTTAAAATTTTAATTCCCTCTTCATTGCTTTATTTTTATCTTTCTCCTCTTTGCAGTTTAAGCTTTCATATTTCCATAATCTTTCCATTTCTCTTTTTATTCTTACCACTTCAACTTTTTCTTTCATTTCTCTTTCTTTTTCCTTCATTGAAAGATTCTTTTCATTTGTAACTGAATCTTTGCTAATTCTAGGAGTCGTACATTACTTTCAGGTTTTTCTCCTTTTAATTCTAAATGCTGAGTAATCATTTTAACCATGTCATCTTCACAAAATCCTGCTTTTATTTCTATCTTCAATTTGTCTGCTAACTCTCTGTTTAGCTTCAGCCAAAGAATTCACTTTACATTCTCTCCTCCCAGAAAAGTCTTAGTGACAGTCAAAGCCATGTAATATAATTTACGATAATGCTCAGCATTTCCATATGCTTATTGTCTGAAGGATTCACAGATTCCTCTGAAATTTGAGAATTTTTGATCATAGAAAATGTTATCACTTTGTTATGATCTAAGCTGATGTTTACATTCGTCAACTCAGGCCTCAGAGTGAAACCTGGCCTAGCCTACTTAACTTACCCTTTTGGTTTTGATTTGGAGGTCTGTTCTGAATGCATTCACAAGAGTTTGTATGCATGCTTTTCACACAAAGAATCAACAAGAAATGAAAGAATAGCATTACACAAGACAAAAAGTTTGAAAATATTTCATTACAGACAACAACAAAAATATCAAATCCACTCGATTCCTTTTATCCCAGAAATATCCATGCAAACACCAAGAACATCAGTATAGAGTTATCACTATTATTAGATTAGATTACTTACAGCGTGGAAACAAGCCCTTCGGCCCAACAAATCCACACTGACCCGCCGAAGCGTAACCCACCCAGACCTATTCCCCTACCCCAAACACACAGGCAATTTAGCATGACCAATTCACCTGACCTGCACATTTTTGGATTGTGGGAGGAAACTGGAGCACCCGGAGGGAACCCATGCAGACACGGGGAAAATGTGCAAACTCCACACAGTCAGTCGCCTGAGGCAGGAATTGAACCCGGGTCTCGGGCACTGTGAGGCAACAGTGCTAACCACTATGCCACTGTGCCACCCACATTATCACACCAAGGTTTACTTAGACTGCCACAGACATTGAAAACAAAAAGTGCTGGAGATCACAATGGGTCAGGCAGCTTCCATGGAGAGAAAGCAATCTAACATTTTGAGTCCAGATGACTCTCTGCCACACACACATCTGGTTTCTTTGTGGCGAACGTCTGCATGTTCACTGGATGTCCTTCCAGTATCTAGAGATCCATGTATGTACAGTCTGGGGAAGGGTCACAGTCAGTCCTGGGCCAGGAGGCTTGTCAGTGTAAGCCTATAGGATCCTGGCTTTAGGTGAATCCTCCCCCCCGCCCAACCAAGTCTTTATATATTACATGTCCTGTTGCTCAATTCATAAAAAAAAACTGTCAGTGAGACCGAGCAGTAACATCACATGGTGCTGAGGTTAGGTAGCTCTTAATGCTTCAGTCAGTAAATCATATGAGTGTGTGAAGTTTTTTCTGTTAGCCAGGAGGTTGAAGGGAATCTTGTTTTGATTCTTCCATCATTAGCATTCTTGTAATGTTTCACTATCTATATTGACTGTTCAGTTTGTCAGGGAGTCTTGAGCATCTTCCATGACAGCATTGAACCAGCAAAAGGTGGTGCTGTGTATGTGTTTTTTCTCAGGAGGCCCGTGCACTGTGAAGGAGCGTGGATATGCGGCAATTCCACCTTCCATCTGTTTGCATTTAAGATGAAGAATATAAAAGCTACCTAATAGTTGGGAATCTACTCTGAGAGCTTGGAAAGGATGATGGGAGTTTGGTTCTCTACTGTATTGTTCTAACCAAGATGTTCTGATTTCATTTCAGAACTTCGTGGGCGGTACGGTGGCACAGTGGTTAGCACTGCTGCCTCACAGCGCCTGAGACCCGGGTTCAATTCCCGACTCAGGCGACTGACTGTGTGGAGTTTGCACGTTCTCCCCGTGTCTGCGTGGGTTTCCTCCAGGTGCTCCGGTTTCCTCCCACAGTCCAAAGATGTGCAGGTCAGGTGAATTGGCCATGCTAAATTGTCCGTAGTCTTAGGTAAGAGGTAAATGTAGGGGTATGGGTGGGTTGCGCTTCGGCGGGTCAGTGTGGACTTGTTGGGCCGAAGGGCTTGTTTCCACACTGTAAGTAATCTAAAAAAAAACTTCAACCCTGTATTAATATGAATTGTCCTAACATACCTTTTAATCCAAAAACTTAATCAATGAGACACACCTTAAAATGAGGGACAAATTAGAATCATTATTTTACTGATGTGCAGATCTTCATCATATAAATAATCCAGTAGTAAGTGCTACATGTCATACTTCTCACAAATGCAAATGAATTACACCTCAGTTTGGTACCATCTAATTTGTATTTGTTTTCACATTTTGTGTTCTCAGTAATCACAATTCAAGAATTGTAAACACGTAACAAAGCTGATCTTGAGTTTATAAAGCTCTTGTGCTTTAAAATGTCTTTAATTCCTTGATTAAATTCCTAGAAATCTTTATTCTTCACCCTTGATTTGTTTATATGTTGACTAAATCTGCTGTATAGGCTTTAAGGCTGAATTTTCTGCACGGTTAACACACCTGTACTCTTCGTCTATTTACGAAACAATTTCACAATTTTTCCATGTAAAGACCTTTCCTATCTTAATGTAGATTATATGTGTTAAAATTTATTGCTTACCCTTCAAAGTGTAGCATTAGTCTACTTTACATTCAGTTGTAAGAGCTTCAGGCTGTTCCCAGCCAAGCAGCAGAGAGAGCTGTGAGCTTACTGACAAATCCACTTACATCAGTCAGTTTATTAGGTCAAGTGCAAACAGAGATAATACCGTATGGTTCAGTTTTGTACATGCAGCTGTCTTCTCACTGTTCAAATATGGAATAATGTGTGTTTTTTCAAAAATTCTTCATAAAATGGGTGCTATACAGATTTGATCATTAATTGATCTTGATAGATTGTGAAGATGACTAATTTACCAGCTTTGGAACAAGTGCCTCAGGTAAATAAAAAAATATTGTTTGATGACATTCCAAAATTATTCTGGGAAACGACCAAATAGAAACAGAATTCAGTGCTAACTTGCTTTTAGTCTGCATTGCCGTTCAAATATATCTAACTTCGATTCTAACTCAAGACAAAGTGCATCATGCAAACACAAACTCATATTTTCATCTTGAAAGAGGCCGAGAGTCATTTCAATTCCGTTGGTTCATTTCAAAGTTGGAGGTGATTCTTCTCCTGAAACCTTGCAGGAATCACAATCTGGCCAATGGAAAGTCATGGCTACCGGGGAGCTGGAGATCCATAGGGATGATCCTCAGCATTAAGATAAGTGATAACATGAGGGCTTTAGTGAAAACATCCTGATCATTTGGGGTGGGATTGGAGATGGTGGTGAATTGAGAGCAGAGGAAGCCTATGATTTTCTTCTGAGTACTCTTGGGCATCTGGGTAAAAAGGAAATCAGTAAAAAATGATGCAAAAAATTCTGAAAATTCTTCTTCCTTGGGTCTGACATGGTTATGTTAAGAAGAACCACCTTAACTTTGAGTGAGTGTTATTGGCTCCAGCTCTGAAAGACAGATGAAAAACAATCTCAGATCCTGCGGCTGTTTGGGCAGGTGAGTAATCTACACGAAATAATTATCCAGCATTCAGTTTTCCCACAAAGGTCAGGTTATCCTCAATCTTCCCTTTTTTAAAGAACTTAATTTTTTCACATTCTGAACAATGAAATATATTGCTAACAGTAATGCAACATGTGATATGAGAACCAACGTAAGAGAGAAATTGACTTGATCTCACATTCACTCATCTATTTGTTGCAATTGTCCATGACATTACCATCCGAGTGACCATGAACTGTCCTTCTTCATACAGAGGTCATTCTTCACTGTGTTGAGTGGCACTTCCATTATGTTAAATGGAATAGATTCAGTGGGTGAATAGCCAAGGTCTTTTCTTGAGGGTAAGGAAGTTCAAAACTAGAGTGCATAGGTTTAAGGTGATAGGGGAAACATTTATAAGGGACCTAAGAGGCAATTATTTCAGGCAGAGGGTGTGCATGAATGGAATAAGCTGCCAGAGTAGGCGGTGGAGGCTGGTATGATTACAACATTGAAAAGGCATCTGGATGAGTATCTAAATAGGAAGAGTTTAGAGGGATGTGGGCCAAATACTGGCAAGTGAGACTAGATTAATCTAGGATATCTGGTCTGCATGGATCAGTTGGACCGAAGGTTCTGTTTCTGTGCTGTATATTTCTCTGACTCTATGACTACATAACAGATATTGTCATTCAAAGCTTACAATACATGAGGTATTGTGTTAAAAATCACACAACACCAGGTTATAGTCCAACAGGTTTAATTGGAAGCACACTAGCTTTCAGAGTGACGCTCCTTCATCAGGTGAAGGAGCATCGCTCCAAAAGCTAGTGTGCTTCCAATCAAACCTGTTGGACTATAACCTGGTGTTGTGAGATTTTTAACTTTGTACACCCCAGTCCAACACCGGCATCTCCAAATCATGACGTATTGTGGGCCAGTAGCAAGGGCATATCATAATTTATAAACCCAGTGTATCCTGCACTCTACCATAATCATCACACCAGGGTCAAGCCATGTTACAATAAGGAGTGTAAGAGAACATGCAAGGAGCTGCACCACTTGGAGCTAAAAATGAATTACCAAACTGATAAAGCTACAACATAAGACTATATCCATGCCAAACAATGGAAATACTATGATGTAGACTCCACAAGGTTCTGAATGCAGTTTTCAGTTTTGGATAATCCTAAACAGCTAATAGAAGACAGAGGATCCCTGAATATCTCTATCCTGAATGTTGATGGGGCCCATAACATACGTTTAAAAGACAAGGCTGAAGTATGGCAAAATGTGTTCAGTTGATGATCCATCTTGCCTTTTTGAGGTCCCGAATATTACAGAATCTAAACACTTACTAATTTGATTCATTCTATCTAATATCAACAAACTTTCAATGGACACAGCAAAGGTTCCAGGTCCTGCCAAATTCCTGGCTGCGGTGTTGAAGACTTGCGCTCCAGGGCTAGTTGTGCTGACAGTAACATTTAACCAACAAAGCAAGAAATTACCATATATGTGCTGTACCTAAAAATCACAAAGAATCCAATCTGTCCTGTTATTGCAACATCAACTTACTCTCTATCATTCACAAAATTCACAACCCAGCAAGTGGTATGTAGTCATCAACAGCTTGCTCACTGATGTTTGAGATTTCACTAAGACCACTCAACTTGAGATCCAATTATAGCCTAGGTTACAGAGCTGAATTCCAGAGATGAGATTAGAATAGTTGCCCTTAGCAACAAGGAGTAATTGGTCCAAGTGGACCATCAAGAAATGATTGAAAGATGAATTAACTAGACAGCCGGGTTGTAATGCAGGATGATGCCAACAGTGTGGGTTCAATTTCCAGACTGGTTAAAGTTACCATGAAGGAATATCTTCTCAGCCCCTCCCCTAGCCTGAGATATGGTGACACTCAGGATAAATCACCACCAGTCATCTCTCTTTCTCTCACTCTCTCTGATGAGAGCATTCCTATGGTGATTTTACCTTTACCTTGATAATCATTGTAGTTATTTGAGGTCAGTGATCTTAGTCTTAGAATATCACTACAGGAGTTCTGTTCTTCAGAATAGTATTCTATGGTCAACTGTCTTCAGCTGATCCATCAATAACCTTCTCCCAATCATAAGAACAGAGTGGGAATGTTTGCTGATAATCACAGAGTGTTCAGGTCCATTTGCATTCCTCAGATGATGAAACAGTCCATGTCCACATGTAGTCAGAACTGTACAATTTTCAAGTTTGAAATGAAAAGTGACAAATTACATCAATTTCACACAAGTGCCAGCTATGATCAAGAAGAAATCTTACCATGTTCCTAGAACATTCAGCATTGGAAATGTTACTGTTAAGATCATGGGGTTTACCACTGACCAGAAATTTAATTGGAACAGCCACATGCAGTTTATTTTTTGAGGCTGGTAATTCTGCAGCAAATCACTCACTTCCTGTCTCTCTTAAGTTGTTTTGCCATCTCCAAGGCACAAATCAGGATTCTCACAATCAAGGCTCAACCCTGAAACACACAAATTCCATTTAACAATATAGATTCACAGTTTATATTCAGCACAATTCAAGATGTTCAGCATCATTAAGGAAAAAGGATCTAACTGTATTTGAACCCCATCCATCACCAACATTCACTCCCTCCACTGCCAGTCCAAAGAGCCTGCATTGTGTATCATTTACAATACCTAAGGCAACAGCTTGGCAAGTCTTGTTTAACAGCTCTCCAATTGCAATCTCTACAAAGGCAGCATGTGCATGAGAATGGCACCATCTTCAATTTCCCATTTTCTCACGCGCCTTAAAATGGGTTTCTCAAGTAATTTGGAATCTAGAAGCATAAATGTAAAGAGGTCATAGTTAGCTTATAGTTGAAACACTGTGGAAATGTTTGTCTCCCTCCTTATTGTAAGGGAATGAGAACAAAATAAAGTTGCATCAAAGATTCATTCAGCTCTTGCCTTAGGTGAAGGATTCAGTTATGAAGAGACCCTTGTAATGTTATGACATTTCTAATTTAGCTGGGAAAATGTTTGGGGCTGAATTGATACATACCTTCAACATAGAGCAATGATTTCCACTGGTGAATGAGATAATAACAAAAAGCATAATTTCCCAAAAATCTGAAAAAAAAAGTTAAAGAAAAGTTTGAGAAACATTGTTTACACTGAATGGTTGGAATATGAAATTCTCTGGCCCAAGTCATTGTTAACACTGAACCCATGAACCTTTCTGAAATGAATCACTTTGTCACTTGAAAATGGGAGAATATGAAAGAGAATACAGGATGAGAAAGAGAGTGGTTCATATGAACAAAAAGAACTACACACTTCTCATGCACTGAATAGCCTAATTGGGCTTTAAAATTCTACAGTTCTGGTATTTTTTCTTCACCCTTTTATTCTGAAAGAAAAAGCTCTAATTTGCCTGACAGCTTACAGAAGGACAAACTTATTATGCCAGCCATTGAAATCTCATTGCAATAAATCTATATGACCCTGAGGTGTAATTAGTCAGTTTGACTGCGGACGCATTCAAAATAAAATGAAAATATGGTTTTGAGATACAATAAACTGACTTCACAATGGATTTTTTTCCAAGAGGAAACAATACTGAGTTAATAAAAAATATGGGTGTTTCAAATTCTGTTTAACGTATTTCTATAGTAGAGCATGTTCAGAGTGCTATTACTAATGTTGAAACAGTTGAACATGTCTCTTGTATTTCTCATTGGTGAATCTGAAGGGGAGAAATTTAATTTCCTCATTAATTCACGTTCGATGCCTCCAGACATGAGTATATTACACAGAAACATAGAAAATAGGAGCAAGAGAAGACATTTCAGCCCATCAATTCTGGCTCCAACATTCAGCATATTCCTGCCGTCTCCCATACTCCATAACAGCTTTAACCTCCGGAAATCTATTTTATTTCCTTCTGAAACATATTCAAAGTCTTTGATGGTAGAAAATTTCATAGATTTACCATGTTCTGAGTGAAGAGATTGCTCATCTCAGTCCAAAATGTCTTCTCCGTATCCTGAGATTGTGTGCTTTGTGCGAGAAACCCACCTTGTGGAACGATCATCCCAACATCCAGTCACGCTAGCTCTGTTAGAATTCTATGCATTTCTATGAAAGCTCCTCTCATTCTTGTAAAACTCAGCAAATACAGACACACTTGCTCAAAGGACAAACCTGCCATCCCAGGAATCAATCCAGTAAACTTGTTTTAAGTATATCTTTTCTTAGGCAGGGAGACCAAAACTGCAAACCATACTCCACAAGCAGTCTCAACAAGCCCTGTGCCTAATTTGTCATACAGCATGGCTTCAAAATGATGAGATGGGTCAGTTCATTAATTAAAACACTCAATACCAAGGGACAATATTTGAACTTTTCTATTGTTCCTTATCAGAGCCAAGGGCTTTAAGAGCTGCTTCCCACCTGGCCTCAAATTTGAGGCTGGAGGCAGTAGTTCAGGGCCAGGGAGACATTCAGCAGATCACCCTGCTTGGGCTTTGTAGGAAAAGGTGAAGTGAATCCATCACATTGGACAACCCAAATCAAGGTCTGCACTTCCTGAGTGCTTGCGCTCTCCAGGGTGCTTGTATAAATCCCTACGTTTCACCTACTCTCCCACAGTATGAACCCTACTTGGCTTCTATGCTGCCTACTCATCACCTCAGGACAACACACCACCTTTTTTTTCCCTGCACCAGCACTAACAGCTGTGCTACTCACCTTCAGCTCACTCAATTCCTCCTTTATCTCATTCAAGGGGAAAATCTTTAGACAACACCTTCCAAACTCATAAGTAATTCCATCTAGAAGGACAAGGGCAGCAGATACACAGGAATAGCACCATTTGCAAGTTCCTTCCAAGCCATTCACCATCCTGACTTGGAAGTATATTGCAGCTCCTTCAGTGTTGCTGGATCAAAATCCTGGAAGTTCCTCCTACAGCACAAGGACTGTAACACATGTAGGCAGTATCATTCATTGTATAGCACTTCTATCCACAACACATTCTTTCTCTTTTATCTTGCAGGTACCAGCAAACAGAACATATTGTAGCAGAGTTAGGCCATTCGGCCCTTCGAGTCTGCTCCATCATTCATCATGGCTGATGTGTTTCTCAATCCAATGCTCCTGCCTTCTCCTGAAATCCTTGATCCCCTTACCAATCAAGAACCAATCTATTTCTCTCTTAAATACTCTCAATGATTTGGTCTCCACAGCCCTCTGCAGCAATCAGTTACACAGATTCACCACCTTCTTCCTGAAGAAATTTCTCTTCATCTCAGTTCTGAAGGGTTGTCCCTTCAATTTGATGCTGTACCCTTGGGTTCTAGTCTCTCCTAATGGAAACATGGTCTCCATGTCTACTCTATCTCAGCCTCCTCAACTGCTCCTCATATGATAAGCCCTTCCTCCTTGGGATCATTCTTGTAAATCTCTTCTGGACCCTTAGATACAGAAGCCAAAACTGCTCATGATATTCCAAATGTGGTATGAGCAGAGCCTCAGACAGTTCAAAGTGTACCTTTTCTCTTGTATTCTAGCCCTCTTGAAATGAAAGACCCCTTTGTGCTTCAGATTTCTGAAGCCCTTCCCCATTTAAAAAATAGACTATGTCCCTATTCTTCCACCAAAGTGTATCAGCTCACACTTGCCCACATGGTATTCCATCTGCCACTTCTTTGCCCACTCTCCTAATCTATCCAGGTCCTTCTGCAAACCTTCCCGCTTCCTCAACATGACCTACCTTTGTATTATTGTGCCACCTACTCAACCTCTGTGGATGGAAGTACTGAGGACTCAGAAAAAGCATTGATACCACCACCAGCTCAGATATGGACCTCCCAGAGGGACAGTTAACATTAGAAAATGTGGAACCACAATCTGGTGAGCACCTCACCTCAACAATTCCACAGCTGACCAAGGAGGTCTGCCGGAGACCAGGCACCTATTTAGCCCCGGGCAGCAGAGGACCTGATGGTGTTGACAATCAGAGATTTAAACTGAACACACTGGGAGGAACAGGAGCAGCAGACAGGTAACCAGGGCACTGTGAGCCTCAGTGCCTAGAAACTGAAGCACAGTGGTAACACATACAATCGTTTAGTTGTCTTCTTGGACAGGTTGTCACTTACCAAGAAGAGCCAGGCCCAGCACTGCTAATATCTGCTGGAAAGGCGCAACGTCTGCACTCATCACCCCCACTGTTGATCCTAGGACCGAAGGCATGGTGACAATGGGATGAGGAATCTGGCAAGCACTCTAGATGCCCATCTTCACCAGAAAACAAAGCAATGTCTGGAGGCACCCAGCTGGAGAAGGACCACACACTTGCCCCCCAGCAGTCTCCTCTCAAAACATTCAAGATGTTGCTCTGTTTTCCATTGCTGCCCTGCCTCCCCCACCTCCAACACTGGTAATTCTAGTGGAGTAGGGACCACTTGCCTCTGGCAAGAAGACACTTTACATGTCTGGGCCATCTAGACACAAAGGCCCCAGTGTCACCCAAACAAACACCCAGGGTTAAATGCCTACATTACTGAGCAGGCTCAGCTGTGGAACCAGAAACTACACTGAGATGCAATGGGAGTGAGAGAAAGAAGAAAACCTATTGAGGGCACTTTGTGGAATCACAGAATCCCTACAGTGTGGAAGCAGGCCATTTGGCCCTGTAGCTTTAGGGTACAGGACCTTGAGTGTAGGGAGGTTATGAATAATGCAGCGATCTCGAAGGAGGGTGCCTGTAAACAGAAGGGTGGATTGAAGTGTGTATACTTCAATGCCAGAAGTATAAGAAATAAGGTAGGTGAACTTGCAGCGTGGGTTGGTACCTGGGACTTCGATGTTGTGGCCATTACAGAGACGTGGGTAGAACAGGGACAAGAATGGCTGTTGCAGGTTCCAGGGTTTAAATGTTTTAGTAGGATCAGACATGGGGGTAAAAAAGGGGGAGGTGTGGCATTACTTGTCAAAGATAGTATTACAGCAGTGGAATGGACGATGGAAGAGGACTTGCCATCTGAGGTAGTTTGGGCTGAGGTTAGAAATAGGAAAGGTGAGGTCACCCTGTTAGGTGTTTTCTACAGGCCTCCTAATAGTCCTAGAGAAGTAGAGGATAATATTGCGAGGATGATTCAGGAAAAGAGTGAAGGTAGCAGGGTGGTTGTTATGGGGGACTTTAACTTCCCAGATATTGACTGGGAGAGCTATAGCTCGAGTTCATTAGATGGGTCGGTGTTTATCCAATGTGTGCAGGAGGGTTTCCTGACACAATATGTAGACAGGCCAACAAGAGGTGAGGCTATACTGGATTTGGTTCTAGGTAATGAACCAGGCCAGGTGTTAGACTTGGAGGTAGGTGAGCACTTCGGGGACAGTGACCACAACTCGGTGACTTTTACTTTAGTGATGGAGATGGATAAGTGTGCGCCGCAGGGGAAGAGTTATAGCTGGGGGCAGGGAAATTATGATGCAGTGAGGCATGACTTAGGATGTGTGGATTGGAAAAACAGGCTTCAAGAGAAGAACACTAATGAGATGTGGGGATTGTTCAAGGAGCAGCTACTACGTGTCCTCGATAAGTATGTACCAGTCAGGCATGGTGCAAAGGGCCTTGTGAGGCAGCCGTGGTTTAGTAAGGAATTGGAATCCCTTGTGAAAGGGAAGAAGGCGGCATATGTAAAGATGAGGCGTGAAGGTTCAGTTGGGGCGATAGAGAGTTATAAGGTAGCCAGGAAGGATCTAAAGAGAGAGCTAAGAGAAGCGAGAAGGGGACATGAAAAGTCTTTAGCTGGTAGGATTAGGGAAAACCCAAAGGCTTTCTATAGGTATGTCAGGAATAAAAGGATGACTAGGGTAGGTATCGGTCCAGTCAAGGATAGTAGTGGGAAGTTGTGTGTGGAGGCGGAGGAGATTGGAGAGACACTAAATCAATACTTTTCATCAGTATTCACTCAGGAACAGGACACTGTTGCTGATGTGAATATGGAGTCACAAATGATTAGAATGGATGGCCTGGAAATATGCAGGGAAGAGGTTCTGGGAATATTGGAAAGGATGAAAATAGATAAGTCTCCTGGGCCTGATGGCATTTACCCTAGGATCCTATGGGAAGCTAGGGAGGAGATAGCAGAGGCATTGGCCTGGATTTTTATGTCGTCATTGTCAACGGGAATAGTACCAGAGGACTGGAGGATAGCGAATGTGGTCCCCTTGTTCAAGAAAGGGAGTAGGGATAGCCCTAGTAACTATAGGCCAGTGAGTCTGACTTCAGTGGTGGGCAAAGTCTTAGAGAGAATGGTAAGGGATAAGATTTATGAACATCTGGATAGGAATAACGTGATCAAGGATAGCCAGCATGGTTTTGTGAAGGGCAGGTCGTGCCTCACAAACCTTATTGAGTTCTTTGAGAAGGTGACTCAGGAAGTGGACGAGGGTAAAGCAGTAGATGTTGTGTATATGGATTTTAGTAAGGCGTTCGATAAGGTTCCCCATGGTAGGCTAATGCTAAAACTACGGAGGTATGGCATTGAGGATACATTAGAGGTTTGGATTAGGAATTGGCTGGCTGGAAGGAGACAGAGGGTAGTAGTTGATGGACTATGTTCATCTTGGAGTGCAGTTACTAGCGGTGTACCACAAGGATCTGTTTTGGGACCATTGCTGTTTGTTATCTTTATAAATGATCTAGAGGAAGGGCTTGAAAGCTGGGTAAGCAAGTTTGCGGATGACACAAAAATCGGTGGAGTTGTGGATAGTGAGGAAGGAAGTGGTAGGTTACAGCGGGATATAGATAAGTTGCAGAGCTGGGCAGAAATGTGGCAAATGGAATTCAATGTAGCTAAGTGTGAAGTCATTCACTTTGGTAGGAGTAACAAGAAGATGGATTACTGGGCTAATGGTAGGCTACTTGGTAGTGTGGATGAGCAGAGGGATCTTGGTGTCCATGTACACAGATCTCTGAAAGTTGCCACCCAGGTAAATAGTGCTGTGAGGAAGGCATATGGTGTACTGGGCTTTATTGGTAGAGGAATTGAGTTCCGGAGTCCTGAGGTCATGTTGCAACTGTATAAGACTCTGGTGCGGCCTCATCTGGAGTATTGTGTTCAGTTTTGGTCGCCATACTATAGGAAGGATGTGGAAGCATTGGAACGAGTGCAGAGGAGGTTTACCAGGATGTTGCCTGGAATGGTAGGAAAATCTTATGAGGAAAGGCTGAGGCACTTGGGGCTGTTCTCATTGGAGAAGAGAAGGTTTAGGGGAGATTTGATAGAGGTGTATAAGATGATTAGGGGTTTAGATAGGGTCGACACTGAGAACCTTTTACCGCTAATGGAGTCAGGTGTTACTAGGGGACACAGCTTTAAATTAAGGGGTGGTAGGTATAGGACAGATGTTAGGGGTAGATTCTTTACACAGCGGGTTGTGAGTTCATGGAATGCCCTGCCAGTAGCAGTGGTGAACTCTCCTTCTTTATGGTCATTTAAGCGGGCATTGGATAGGCATTTGGAAGTTATTGGGCTAGTGTAGGTTAGGTAGGATTCGGTCGGCGCAACATCGAGGGCCGAAGGGCCTGTACTGCGCTGTATCTTTCTATGTTCTATGTTCTATAAGTCCACACTGACCCTCCGAAGAATAACCCACACAGACCCATTCCCCCTACCCTATATTTACCCCTGACTAATGCACCTAACCTCCACATTCCTCAACATTATGGGCAATTTAGCATGGCCAATTCACCTAACCTGCACACCTTTGGATTGTGGGAAGAAACCGGAGACCCAGAGGAAACCCACACAGACATAGGGAGATATGCAAACTCTGAACAAACAGTCACCCCAGGCTGGAATTAAACCCGGGTTGTGGTGCTATGAAGCAGTAGTGCTAACCACTGAGCCACAGCGCCACCCATTTGGGTGGCATGATGATATTGCATTGTATCTGAGTTCTAATAGTTGTATAAATTAGTGTGTGTTTGCTCTAAATCTGCTGGTTTGAATCTGTGTCACCCTGAATGTAACTATAAAGCCATAACACATAGGAGCAGAAGAAAACCATTCAGCTCATTGAGTCTGTTTCACTATTCAATGAGATTGTGGGTGATCTGACAATCTTGCTCTCTACTTTCCTGCCTTTTCCCCATAACCCTTGATCCCTTTACTGATGATAAAACTGTCTATCTCAGGAGACGTGCAGCAAACAGAGAGCTAATATACAGAATTGGGATCACCAGGTCAAAGGGGGTCTGCAGGTCTGTGTCCAGTACAATGCAAGGGTCTGTGTTTACTATTAAAGATTCTCACATTGGTGAGTCCTGCAGCCTCCTCCTTCACAGGTTGAAATACTTAGCCCACCCAAACCATTTTCCTACACCTTGCAAACATTTGAAATGATGAAAGCAACAATGAGAGCTCTTCGGCCAATGACTACCACCCACCGCCCCATGCATCAATGAGGTCTTGAACTCCTCGCCCTGATAGCCTTTCCCATAAACCCCGCAAACTTCATACCACCTCAGATTTTTACTCAACATATCTCACATGATCCTGCACCTACTTAGCTTTTCCTGCAGCCTCTGACCAGCATGGTCACCAAGCCAGCTGTGATCACACACTGTTCTCCAGTGTCCCTAAAACCCCTAGAAGCCATGTGCTCCTGACTATGGACAAATTCCCCCACCTGCATGACCTTCTTACTATCCATGCTTTAACATATCTCCTTTTAACAAATATAGTTATACCTCTTCCACTTAGCCTGCTACCCCTAATTCCGAGGAATAGTTTCTCCGAGTCTCCTCATTGTGACAGTAAGACCTCCTGTCCCTCGCACATCCTTTCCCCTTAGTTTCTGTGGACAGACACAATGGACGGACTGTAGGTCACCACCTTGAGTGATCTAAATGGACAGCTTGATGTGAGAAATGGCAGTGGTTGGCTGGACAAGATGTAAACAGGTAAACATGCAAATTGGTATGGTTTGGGGAAGAGTGAAGGGTTAATGGGATGAACTAATAGTACAGGGAGGTGGATATTTCGGGCTCATCAGTAGTAGTGACCAAGGGTCTACTGGACTCGAAAAATTAACTCTGTTTGTCTCCACAAGTGCTGCCAGACCTGCTGAGTTTATCCAGCAATTTCTGTTCAGGTTGCTTATATTTCAGATTGCTTTTACAAAGCTGGGCTAACTTGTAGTCAGCTGATTGATACTGCAATTTGAAGTCTGTGTTTATCCTTTTTAAAACTGTTTTAGTCCTTGACTGTTCCAGGTATTTAAATCAGATGAGGAAGGTGAAAATTGATCATCAATAATTGATCACTATCTTGATACCTCCTCACCATGAGAAAAAGGAATGTAAGCAAAATTTATCTTCTTTGTTCATGGAAAGGTTTCCATTGTAAGGTTGATATGAAATAACAATCCAAAAATTGGGACCGTAATGCACACATACACATTCATTCCCTCCTCATTTCGACATGCATTCAAAACCTGCATTGGGCATGGCAGTCAGACTCATTCTCTGGGCCACACAAATGGTCCAAGTCTCAGCCTTTCACTGCCCAGTTTTATAATTTATATGCCAAATTCAGACATTTTTACAAACTTGATTTCTCAGAGGGTTGTGTGTAGTAATCTGATGATTGCCCTCTTGTAGGGTGTCTGGACTTTCATTCCAGACCCCACTGGTATCCAATTTAACTTTACAGCAGCCTGAAAATGAAATTTTCTCATCAATCTGTTCAGAGAAATTATTACACACCTCTGGAGCAGGAGGAAGTTGAACCCAGGTCTCTTGGCTCAGAGGTTAGGGCTCTACCATTGCATCACAAGAGCCCTTTCAACCTTATTTGATGCATTAAGTTTTAAAAATTGTTTATTTTCTTTTGATCTCCCAGTGGGCACCTCTGTTTTACCTTATTTGGTAAGCCCCTGACCAGATGTGCCTGTTTCCTTCTCTTTCCATTTCATTTTGAGAAAGAATTTTCTACCATCATTTCCATTTCCCTGGAACCGGGTAGATGTTCAGCTTCTGCAATATTCCCCTGTAGTTCTTCCATGAGGTGAGGCTTCACCTTTACTTTCTCCTGCCTGTCTCAGAACTCTTCTGGATCTGCTTTAAATTTGGAAGCACAAGCAAGCCAGGCAACACCAGGAGGTGGAGAAGTCAACGTTTTCTTCAGGACTGGGGGTGGGTTCATTCCTCTCATTGACCAACCAGATCATAGCCTCTGCCGGTCTTCACCTATCCCCTATCAGTTGTGCATGGGAGCAGTTCTGGCTATGAAAGGAAAAAAATAACAGTCAGGGAAAGTTTTAACTTCTCTGCCAGGCCTCCCTTTACAGTCCGACTCATCTTGGGGGTATTTACGTTGCAAGAACCACATTTGAAAAAGAGACACACTTGCAAAAATGTATTTTATTCATCATTCAAATCTATTTCTGTGTCCTGGTTCCCTTGAGTGTAAATTGAAAAGCTTCAACCTCTGGCCTCTTTTGAGCAAAGTTTATGTTCTTTACTACCAAGCATTTATTTAACCATGGAAATGAAGAACTGTAATCAGATCAGATAAGGATAGCAAGTTGCCATCCCTGAAGGAGAACTTTATGAACCAGTTTGATTTTTGCATTGGCCCTGTCATTTTCCTGGTTATGTGATGCTGGTCTACAAATTAATAGATTTGCTGAATTCAATTTTCCAATTTACCAATCTCACAAGCTCTAGATTGTCAATCCAGTATAATAATAACTTGGATATTAAACTGCAGTACACTGAACATGAGTGTAACCAGCACTATTGCAAATCCCTGAGCTCTCCTGTGTGATTGTTGAATGGTAAATGTGTTGTACACAGCCTGAGCCAATGGACTGTCAGTGACATGCTTAATGCAACTGCATTCTGCAGACAGGGAGTTGCAGCTGAATTCTTTTGTAGCAGTCAAAAATAAGTTAAAGATTGCGACAGCAGGGCATGGCCCCATGGTCCACATGACACCAGTAAATGAAATTCTTCTCACCAGTGAATTGGTTTATGCATAATCTGGTATAAGATCATAGAAGCCTTACAGTGTGGAAACAGGCCATTTGGCCCAACAATGCCACTCCAACCTTCTGAAGAGTATCCCACCCTATTACTTTATATTTCCCCTAACTAGTGTACCTAACCTATACAGCCCTGAACACCAAGGGCAATTTAGCATGATCAATTCACCTGACCTGCACATCTCAGTGGGAGGAAACTGAAGCAAACCTGGGGCGAATGTGCAAACTCCAAACAGACAGACACCCAAGGCTGGAATCAAACCCAGGTCCCTGGTGCAATGAGGCAGCAGTGCTAACCTTCAAGCTACCATGCCATCCCCTATATATACTAGGAAGGTTGGGCGCTAAAACTGGTCTAGAAATCTAAACTAAACCTATTTTCTGTCCTGAAATGTCATATAGTGGCTCTTGTTGAAAATTGCAACTGTGCGGATGTGCGGTGGAGGTAGGATTAAGATTAATTGCTTTACGTTTCAGTGAAACAATCTGTTAATATCATTTGGAGAGGCTCATTTATATGAGGCAAACCCAGAAAATGCTGGGTAAACCCAGCAGGTCTCTCAGCATCTGTGAAGAGAGAACAAAATTAATGTTGCGAGTTTGATATGACTTCTTCAGAACTGAAAGTTGGAAAATGATGGTTTTTATACTCTCAATGGAGGCAAAGGAGTAACAAGTGATACAAGAGGTTTGAAGTTCTGCGCAAAGATAAAGGAATTGCTTATTGGGGTGAAAGAGAAATAGTGATGTAAACTAAGGTGCGGAATGGTGAAAATGCATCGTCTCAACTGAGAGCAAAATAAACTAGACACAAACAAGACAAGCACATATGTGGGAAAAGAATATGAGAAAAATGTAGACAGACATAATGAGGTCAGTATCTCAAGTTGTGGAATTCAATTAATTTACAAAAGGCAGCATTTTTTTGTCTATTTCTAATCGCCCCTTGCTTGGTCATTTCATGGCGAGTTAATAGTCAACTTCATTGCTATAGATCTGGAGTCACATTTTGGTGAAACCAAGAGACGGTCACAGATTTTTCTTTCCAGAAGGATATTACTGAGCCAGGCGGTTTTTACAATGGTTTCACCTTCATTTATCATTCAAATAGTTATTTGTAATTCCAGCTGTATTATTGAATTCAAATGTTGCCATTTGCCATGGAGGAATCAAACCTATGTCTCCAAAGCATTAGCCGGGGTCTCTGGATTACTAGTTCAGAGTCGATACCACTAGATTACTACAGTTTTCAAAGATAATTCTGAAATCATCAGCAAACATCTGTCCTTACACTGAAACAGTTGAAACTAGTTAGGTCAGTGACACTAACCTGAGGAAAATCTGCAGTGAAATCCCATAGTTGAGATGATTGCTCTCCAGCAACCAGAACCATTATGCTTTGCACTAGGTATGACTCCAATCAGTAATGAGCATTCCCCATAATTCCACTTGTTTGGGCTCGCTGATAGTATACAATACTCAGTCACTTCTGAAGCACAGCTCTTTTGCCCATTTTTTTGAAGAAAGACTGCAATGAGGTCTGAAGCAGAGTTTAAGTGAACCTAAACTGAGTATGATTGAGCAACTTATTGCCACCTCAGTGCTGCTTGATCACATTGGCAATTACATTTTGTATCACTTGATTAATGATTGATAATAAAGTTATGGGGTGATAACTGGCCACTATAGATTTGTTCTGCTTTTCATGGTCAGAACATACTTTGACAATTTCCCATGTTGCCAGATGCCAGTTGTAGCTGTATTAAAACAACTTGGCAGGTGATGCAGCTCGGTCTAGGGCAGAACTTTTCAGTATTATAACCAGATCGTATCAGGGCTTTGCTGTATTCAATGCCTTCAACCCTTGTGGATTTCACTTTATATGTCCCAGACTTCCTCCCAAAAATATTTATTTAGTTGCTAGTAGTTGGTTTCATTAAATATGTAACTTGTAATATTTCCCAAGGCGTCATTCCAGAAATTTAAGATGGATGCTGAAATTAATCCACATTCCAACTGATTCCCTACTCATGAAAGGTCACTGAAGGATCACACACAAAAAAATTAAATCCTGTAGCATCCATTCCACTCCAGAAAATTGTTCCATATGAATAAAGTAATTCATCATTTTTATGGATATTTGAAAATAAAACAATTTTTCTTTCTTCTTCAATTGGAATGTATTAGGATCAATGACAGACCTCAGCGTTCCAAGTACTCAATTAAGTGGACCCATTGGTTATTGACTAACCACCAATACAACAGATCGCAATCATGATAAGAAAATCTGGTTATTTTTCTCTATTCAAATTGTGAACACAACGTGGATTTCTTAGACCCTGAAATTATTGCTTATTTCATTTTCATTTTTAAAAAGTAGCAGAATTTTATTTGGAGTGTTTGTTGCAAAATAAAGCTTCCTTCTGGTCACATTAGCAGTCAAATTAATTTCCAAAAAGAGTAAAATCTAGCAAGCTATATTCAAGCAGAATTAGACTGATAGCAACTGGCTATTGCCACATGCAGTTGAAGTCTATATTGATTCTTGATGGCACTGCAAAGCGGTTCCTTTTATCCATGAAGCTTATGAGGCACATTGACTTGACACAGATTGTTGTGGCAGCAGCAACTGGAGAGTGTCCAGAGACGGAACACTCCAGTATTAGCATTATCCCGGTGGATTCGACTGAGTTGATCTTCAAAATGTCAACAGCTCCCATGTTCAAGCTAAAATAGGTAAAATAATACACACACACACACAGAGTACTTCCATATTTTTCTAATCTCTGAAGATGTCAGATCTTTCAAAACTCTCAAGGCCAGCTCACACATAATGTATTCTTTATGTACAGCAGAGGAGTTCACAGAGGCCACTAGAGGAATCATTGCCTGAACTTGCTGCAGGCAGTGCAGTCAAATAAAATAGCACTTGAAAACCATAGAGAGGTTAAACTGGAAATGATACATTCTCAAAAGCAATGTGATAAAGAATGAACAATTTGAAGAGAATATGTCTAACCTCGATACATCAGGGAGAGCAAATATTTGCAATACTTCATGAAGCCGCCAACTGCATCGAGTCTTCAGCTGCTTTAAGACTGTGCACCTTAAACCTTGTGTCTTATTCATTAAAAAGGTGAGGAGAGCAGATAGTGTTTACATAAGCAAGCTAACTTTTATTTTGTCAATTTCCTAAACTGTAAAGGATATTACTGGTCTCCCAAATAAATTACCTTATGAATGGTTTTTCTTTTTCTTCCTATTCATTTTTCATCAGCCTTTTGGACTGAACATTTACTTCACCAACTGTTTATTTGTCGAACTGAAGTTCTTCTTGTGTTCTTCGATTTACATTTCATTGTTTCCCCTTTCAAATTATAGCCATTCTTCATACATATCTTTACAATATGTTTTCAAATACCTTGACTGAGATAATGTTTATAGCATGTGCAGTAATGAGACTCTCTTTCTAACAAACGAATTGACAATTATAAAAGCAAATTACTGCAGATGCTGGAATCTGTACAGAAAACAAAAACTGCTGGAGAACACAGCAGTCAGGCAGCATCCATGGAGAGAAAGGAAGCTCGTCATCAGAGCTGAAATGAAGTTTGGACATGGCAGTGTTTATTCCAAATTGGGTTGGGGATTGAAGTGGTGGAGAAGAAAGGATGTTGACAATCATATTTCTTACTTGTGAATTGATTATCATATCTGGAATATTAACATCTTTGTTCTCCCTTAATGTCTTTGTTTTGAGCAGACCTAGAAATCCACCTGCACCTCATCCCTTAATATGGTATGCCACTTCTGAAGAAACATTTCGCAATAAATTGTCATCTTTGTTTCCAATTAAAATGCTGACTGATCCATTGTGCATTCATAACAAGTTTTCTTTTGTTCAGAAAACTAAATTGAATTAATACATTTTAATAACCCTAACAAATGACAAACACATGCATAGTTGTTTTTAATGATGATCAATCTCAGTTGAGAAACCGGCCCTGAGAGTCTGCAGGGACTCTATCCTGGTAATCGTGTGGATCTACAGGAGCCCACTAATGGCCCCACAAAGTCTTTGTAGCTTGGGATCAAACCTGCACAGCTCCCTCCTGAAGATCTAAGAAATAGTAGGATTTACCAGACCTCCTTTACCAGACCAGGATCCAGTACATAATGCTCCAATGAAGTTCCAACTGTTCTGTCCAATTTCTAACATATTTCTGCAGATCTCCAGTGGAATTATTGGATAAATTTAGGAACAATTGTACTTTCAACTGGAAAATATATCAATGAAGTTATTACCTTAGACAGTGTGCAACACTTTTTTAAAAAACGATATTCTGTTAAGACAGGAAGAAGGGTCATGGAAGTCAACTGGGAGACATATTAAAAGATTGATTCAATAATTTTCAGGATGGACAGCATGCTGGCTATCTTGAGGGAGGAAAAGGACAACATCAAAAATCAGAAAAAAAATCAGGTCAGTTGGAAGACCATGATCCAGAATCAACAAAACAACATGGTTACAGCTGGGAACAGAGCAATCTTGCCTCACCAAGAGTTGTGAGGAATTTATTAAGAAACTATAGACAAACCCTTCTGTCTCTTGGTACCAAACAGTGACATCAATAACATCAGTATCATTAAAAAGTGACAACAACATTCAATGTTTTTTTTGCCACAGCCTTCTTCCAAGTACTGGTCAGTTTGCAGTTTAGAACTGCATTATCCACATCACAGATGTGCTGGTTTAACATGCGAGTGAATATCAGAAGATCAGCATTGACTTGCAGAACTACAGCAGGAAAGGTTGACAAGTATTTCAATAATTTTATCACCTGAATGAGATGGCCACCTTAGTGCCAAGCTTTTTTGTGCTTGGACCAATGCCACGATACACTGACCACTTAACCTTCATTTCAGACAGAATCCTGAAAGGAACTATCAAGCCCTACCTAGACAGAAAATCAGAACCAAGAAAAATGAAAATATAAAAATGTACAAATACCCAAAGGAGTTAACATGTTCTAGCATTTAATTTGAATTCTGAACGCAAACTGCTTTATTGCTGGACTCGATTAAATGTGGAGTAAAGAACCCAAAATGGTTGATGCTTCGCAGACTTTGAAACTTGAGCATTATAAGTTATTATGTGGACCACATAGAAAGGAAAGTCATGTCTGTGTGAACATTTATTCAATCTATCTAGGTACTGACAACCCTATGGGAAATACGAACACTTTTCAGTTTTCACACATTCAACATCAGTGAAATACCAGGAACACAGAGACCACCTACGGACTGAAACAAGTAACAGCCAGTGGATATGACAATTCCGACATGTAATTCCAGCCTGATTTTTCCCTCAGCAGTTGAAATGAAAACAACCTCATCACTCTTAAAATCTTCTCTAACCTCAAACTGACCTGGATGAGTTATACATTTCAGTGATTTTATTTTGAGGAAGGCAGGACACCTCAATGGACCATAGAGATCCACAGCACAGAAAAAAGCCCTTCGGCCAACAGCGCCATGTTGGCCAACTCAATCACCCAACTCGTCTAATCCATTTTCCAACACTTGGAAATTTGGGCTCAACATTATATTTTCTTTGTAAGTTTTTTTTTCCATTTACTTTCCATGAGTTATGAAATAGAGACCTATTAATTGTTAAGCTTATTAGAGATTATGTAAAAGTTTCATCATTAGCCAATCAAACTCCAGTATTCAAGGCATAATCTATTGCCTATTTTGTTGGCGGCCCTTTAAGTTGACAGAACTTCAGGGAAATTGTTCCGAACCTATAACTTCTTGTTAAGTATTCCTCTAAGTACAAACCTTCTACTTGCTTTTCCTCCCATAATGGCTGTTTCCTCCATTTAGAGTAATAAAACTGCAATTGTCTGACTTGTTAAGAGGTCTGAATCTCCAAGCATCTAAAGTCCCATTAGCTACTGCAAAACATGCATTCTGTAGCTTTGCTTAATGGATGAGAACTTATTGAAACAAAATTTGAAATAGCTGTCTCAGGACAAAGTTAAAAATCACACAACACCAGGTTATCATCTAACAGGTTTAATTGGAAGCACTAGCTTTTGGAGGGCTCCTCTTATGGAGTGCTCTGAAAGCTAATGCTTCCAAATAAACCTGTTGGACAATAAACTGGTGTTATGTGATTTTTAACTTTGTACACCCCAATCCAACACTAAATCATGCTGTCTCAGGATTTGTACCATGTGTGGCTGGTGGACAGAGGTAGGGAGTAAAGTCGGGAAAATAATGTCAACATTGTTATCACAACACTTAATGCTGATTTTAATTTATTCATGAGGCTCTCGGAGTATCAGTCATGTCACTAAGTTGTAGAGTGGAGGAAAGGTACTGTTATTTAGTGCTAACAGTCATTCCAGAACTATGAATCAATGCTGCAAGAAGCTTATCACCTCAACAAGGCAGGCAAGATAACTGTCGTGACTACCCCTGGCACTATTACACTCTTCACCCTCTTAAAGCAATACCTATACAACTAGACATAACTCTGCACTTTGGTTAAGTGGGGCTGTAATTCAGGATTTTGCATTACAGCTCATTTCCTTTGGTGCACAACTCTGTCAGGTCACTTAGCACATTCTCTTGAACTGCCTTCCTTCTCTCATTGATGCTACCTCCTTGAAGGAAACATTGTTGTACAGCTCCTATTGATGTGAGACTATCAGAGGGGGTACTCATGTTTATAGCCTTCACATTCACAGAAGGCCATGTATACACTGGAGAGGTGGTGTAACATTTTCCACAGAAAATAACAAAGTTGTAATTATTAGCATGGGTATAGATGTAGGTTTGTTTGCTGAGCTGGAATGTTCATTTTCAGACGTTTCGTCACCATACTAGGTAGCAACTTCAGTGAGCGTCCGAATGAAGGCTTCATTCAGACGCTCACTGAAGATGCTAACTAGTATGGTGACGAAACATCTGAAAATGAACCTACCAGCTGAGTGAGCAAACCTACATCCAGGACCTCAACTTGAGCTATAAATCTTCTCAAAACTCGCTATTAGCATGAGTCGAGTGAATGAACACTGGCAACAACCAGGGTTGGTGTAACATAGGTGAGCAGCTTTATGGTGGAAAAGATGCCAAAGAAATGAAAACAAATCTTGAATGTGTTTTCACAATAAAGATTACCCTACTAGTTTGGACAAAGCAAGTGATACAATTTAATGTTAGGCAGGTAGACTTTGGGGGAATGCTCAAGGCCATAATGCCAGTGTAATAATTCATAATAAGATTATGATTGTCAACGCTTTGTTCACAATTAAACAGACATTCTTGAGGGAAATGCGGAGAAGTGTAGTGATTGCTGACCTATTGATCTGGTTTAAGTATGACAGGATAAAGATTAGAAAGCTAATTGGGAATGTTAGAGAGAATATAGGATGGGGGAATTGAGATTGTTGTTCATTTGATGGTGGTGATGGATGTTTTGATACACCCATACAGCTGTGGGCTTGTACTGGTCAGAGTCAAGACTGAATAGTAACTGGAGCATAGGATGACACAGGAAGAATACATGTTTTGGGTAGAATTTCAACGTTTGCACTTTCTCCCTGTGTCTGCGTGGGTTTCCTCTGGGTGCTCCGGTTTCCTCCTACAGTCCAAAGATGTGCGGGTCAGGTGAATTGGCCATGCTAAATTGCCCGTAGTGTTAGGTAAGGGGTAAATGTAGGGGTATGGGTGGGTTGCGCTTCAGCGGGTCGGTGTGGACTTGTTGGGCCGATGGACTTGTTGGGCCGAAGGGCCTGTTTCCACACTGCAAATAATCTAATCTAATCTAAAGCATCCTGTTCCTTACCAACAGTTACCAGTACTAAGCATTCTAGTTTTGTTCATCGTCTGCAGTCATTTATCACCCTTTTACTACCTCTCATGAGGAGGTTGAACAGTTCATCAACTTCACCGGCACATTCCACCCCGACCTTAAATTCACCTGGACCATCTTTGACATCTCTCTTCCCTGGATGTAGGTTTGCTCGCTGACCTTGGAGGTTCATTTCCAGACGTTTCATTACCTTACTAGGTAACATCTTCAGTGGGCCTCATGCGAAACAATGCTGAAAATTCTTGCTTTCTATTTATATGTTTGGGTTTCTTTGGGTTGGTGATGTAATTTCCTATGGTGATGTCACTTCCTGTGGTGAAGTCACTTCCTGTTCCTTTTCTGAGGGGGTGGTAGAAGCATTGCTTCACATGAGGCCCACTGAAGATGTTGCCTAGTAAGGTAACAAAACGTCTGGAAATGAACCTCCAAGCTCAGTGAGCAAACCTACATCCAAAACCTCAACCTGAGCTACAAATCTTCTCAAATACTCTCTTTCCTTCCTGGACATCTCCATCTCCATCAACGGTGACTGACTCAACACTGACATCTTCTACAAACCCACCGACTCACACAGCTACCTGGATTACACCTCCTCCCACCCTGCCTCCTGCAAAAATACTATCCCTTATTCCAAATTCCTCTGCCGAATCTGCTCACAGGAGGACCATTCTACCACAGACCACACCAGATGGCCTTCTTCTTTAGAGACTGCAATTTCCCCTCCAATGTGGTTGATGATGCCCTCCAGCAGCGCAGCTCATCCACATCCCACATCTCCGCCCTTGAACCCCACTCCTCCAACTGCAACGAGGACATAACCCCCACCCCCCGATCCTCACCTTCCACCCCACCAACCTCCGTATACGTTGCATCATCCTCCGCCATTTCTGCCACTTACGAATGGACGCCATCACCAGAGATTTCCCTCCCCACCCCTACCTCCTTTTTGTAAAGACCTTTCCCTCAGTGACTACCTGTTCAGGTCCACACCCCCACCTTCCCCAACAACCCACCGACCCCTCCAGGCACCTTCCCCTGCCACTGTTGGAATTGTGAAACCTGCACCCACACCTCCCTCCTCACCTCCATCCAAGGAAGCAAAGGAGCCTTCCACATCCATCAAAGTTTCATCTCCACTTCCACACATATCACTTACTCTATCCATTGCTCCTGACTGTGGTCTCCTTGACATTGGGGAGACAGGACGCCGACTCACAGAGCACTTCAGAGAACACCTCCGGGACACCCTCACCAATCAACACCAAAGCCCCGTGGTCGAACAATTCAATTCTCGCTCCCACATTTCCAAGGACATGCAGGTCCTGGGCCTCCTCCATTGCCACTCCCTTACCAACCGAAGCCTGGAGGTAGAACACCTCATCTTCCACCTCAGGACCCTCCAACCCCATGGTATCAATGTGGATTTAACCAGTTTCCTCATTTCCCTTCCCCCACCTTACCCTAGTTCCAACTTTCCAGCTCATGACCCGTCCCATCTGTCCACCTTCCTTCCCACCTATCCGCTCCACCCTCCCCTCCAACCTATCACCTTTACCCCCACCTCTATCCACCTATTGCACTCTCAGCTACCTTTTCCCAGCCCCACCCCTCCTCCCATTTATCTCTCCACCCAGAGGCTCCCAGCCTCATTCCTGATGAAGGGCTGTTTCCCAAAACATCGATTCTTCTGCTCCTCTGATGCTGCCTGACCTGCTGTGCTTTTCCAGCACCACACTCTTGGCTCTAATCTCCAGCATCGCAGTATTCGCTTTCACCCTCATACGACCTGCCGACCATTTAAATGTCCGTTGATGATTTTGGAGTTGTGCTTTATACCATTCTTTTCCCACATCCTCTGTGTCAGTCTAATTTTTCCTCTTATTTCTTTCAATTTAATATTTGATCTGGTTGTCACTTGACAAATTCATCTGACATGCATTATACGCCTTTCTTTTTGTTTCATCATTTTCTACATCGTCTCTGTCATCAAGGCTTTCGTTTTTCTGACTTACTCTTTTGTTGAAATATACTTAGTCTGCAGCTGAAACATCTCCTACTTGAAAATCACCCATTGTGGTTTTAAATTTTTCTATCAATCTTTATTCTATTTTACTCTGGCTAGGTCTCCTGTCATTCTATTCCATTTGCTTATTTTCCAACTTGAAAGGTGCACTTTAGATTGTTCCTCATCCTTCTCCATTATCAATCTAAAGCTTATGATACAATGATCACTCAACCAAGTATTCTTCCATGGACACTTGGCCCACATCATTTCCCAGGACCAGATTATGCAACACTTCTTCATAGCTGGATCAAGGATATGCTCATCAAAGAAGTTTTTTTTAATACATTTCAGAAATTTGTTTTTGTCTTTACTTGAACATTATCCCAATCAATATCTGGGATATTAAAATCTACCAACATCATCCCGATTGTGGAATTAAAGTTCCCAAAATATCACCACGCCATAGTTCAGGCACATTTCTGTGATTTAATTCCAAATTTCCTCCTCTAACTCCTTCTCTTTCACTATATGAAGACCTAGAGAATGTCTACAATGCATGCTTATAGCTCTTTGTTTCTCACTAACCAAATGGATTCTGGTTTTGCCTCCTCAAAGATGTTCTTTTTTTCAATACTAATGTCCTCACTAATCATTACTGTTACTCCTCTTTCCTTATTTAGGTCCTTTAAATACTATGTAATCATAATATTGAGTGCCTAGCCCTTACCATTTTAAGTCATATTTTCACTTCAGCTTTAATTGTCAGCTTCCATAAAATGCAAAATAATTACCGAAAAACAAACCTTGCCTTTTAACGATGCCAAGTTACAGCATGAACAAATCCCCATTCTCATTATTATTTAAATTATTCAGAAATGGCCACTTATCGTTGAAATATGCCTGGAATCATGACTAATCTATTGACACTTACTGCAATTTCCATATAATTTGCTCTGCTTATTTTCTCCATATGCCATATGTTTGTAATACTTTGTCAGCAATTTTCTATGCTTTGACTTGTACTCACTGTTATTAATCATGTTTATTCTGATCTTGCTGACTGACCCTCACTGTGGCTGTTTACTCAAAATTGCCCAACATCAGTTTAAATGTTGACATATTTTACAAGTCAGATTATTCACCAATTCCACCTACATTAATATTTTAGCTCAGTGGTACTGATACTTTGGTCCAGAAATCTTTGAATCTTGGTAGACTTGTTGCTGCATTTGCTGTATTCATGGTCTTTTCTGTCTGTGTAATGTGGACTAAACCAGGATTCAATACAATTGTTCTGCAGCAAGAAGAATCATAAGAATGCTTTTAGGAAGCAGGTTTATAACAGCTCCCTCTCCGTCGAAAGGTCACAATTAAAAAAAAACGTATTCAATAAGCTATTTGTCCTTTCCTCCCTTTTTCCTGTGGCGAAGTGCTTGACCTTCACTTGGCAACTGTCCATTCTTACACATCTGAATTCAAGGTCTCAGTTGATGAAAAATCACAAGTAGTGACTCAAATGCTTTCACTCAGTAAATAAATATTCACACAATGTATGGATTGAAATTGTTAAAAATCTGTACTTATGAAAATCTAACACTTTAAGCTATTTCTCACTTTGTGCTTCCAAAGAGTCTTGCTGAATCTATGATTTTGGTCACAGCTGTCTAGGCATGGCCATGGAAGAAATATGTATAAAGTGATTGCCACGTTTGTCTACATGATAAATTGACAACATTTCAAACAAAAAGGAGAGAAGATAAAATTCAGGCAAGTGATTGTGAGAATGAGCGAGATAGGTGGATTAAGGATAGATTGAGTAAAAGGCTGGATACCTCAGAACAATGACAAGACAGCAATGAGGGTTTGAAGACATATTTAATTTATCATCCAGGCATATTATAAATCTATCAAATTTAAAAGTGACATAAATGTAATAGTCGATTTTCTGATTGATAGCGTACTATTAGTTTTAAATTCATGTATATAATAATAGTAATTATTTTAAAAAGTCTGATGGGAGTGCTGGTCAGATTAGTTTACAAAACAGAGCCCAGGGATATGAAAAGTGCAGCTCCTATGAAGGCAAGCTGTTTAAGGTAAAGTTAACACCATAGCACCATCTTCAGCACGGTGGAAAGTAGTGCAGTCTTCTATCAGAGGAGAGGCAGCATACACTTAAATTTTACCGTTAGAAGTGCAACAATCCTCCCACCATTGTTGTTTTTGTTGCAAGATTTAAGGTATAGGGTTAAAATTGTGCAGAATAAAGGAACAGGTGTTGCTTCTGCAAAAGCTTACATTATAAAATTAGGATGCGCAAGCAAGTACAAAAGAGTGAGAAGCGAAAACAGGTAGAATTATCTATGACTAATAAGGCAGAGCAATCGTTGAGCAGGATGTACCAGGCATACGAAAACAGAAGCGAAAACAGGTAGAATTATCTATGACTAATAGGGCAGAGCGACCGTGTAGCGGGATGTACCAGTAACAGGGCTGGCACAATGGCTCAGTGGTTAGCACTGATGCCTCACAGCACCAGGGTCCCAGGTTTGATTCCAACCTCGGGCAACTGTCTGTGTGGAGTTTGCATGTTCTCCCTGTGTCTGTGTGGGTTTCCTCCAGGTGCTCCGGTTTCCTCCCACAATCCAAAGATGTGAAGGTCAGGTGAATTGGCCATGCTAAATTGCCCATAGTGTTAGGTCAATTAGTCAGAGGAAAATGGGTCTGGGTGGGCTATTCTTCGGAGGGCCTGTTTCCACACTGTAGGGAATCTAAACAGGAGAATAGTGTGCCAGTCATAGGAAGGATGTGGCCAACAGATGGAATTTAGTTTGGCAGGATGATCGCACGAAGACAGCAAACTATGCCAGGATAGTCACATATAAGGAATAAGATAAATAAGACTAAGGGGCGACAGGCTTAGAGTAATGGGAGAAGTAAACAGAGGCAGAGAGAAGCTAGACAAAGGCGGAGTGAAGCTAGAGCTTGTGATAGGCTATGCGCTACAGCAAAAGTAACCAATGGGGTGAAAGGGGAGGACCGAGAGATGCAGCTGAACTGCATAAATCAGAATATAACCCTCAGATCG
Organism: Hemiscyllium ocellatum; assembly: GCF_020745735.1. Classification (NCBI taxonomy): domain Eukaryota; kingdom Metazoa; phylum Chordata; class Chondrichthyes; order Orectolobiformes; family Hemiscylliidae; genus Hemiscyllium; species Hemiscyllium ocellatum. Next base: position 31,091,188 of record NC_083410.1, on the reverse strand, counting down.
AGGTGCTTACTCGTTAGGCACCCGTTCTTTCAAGTACGTATCAATAAAATTCGCTGCTTCAGAATTTGGACTGAAATTTATTAATATGTGAGTTTTGTTTCTCACAAAGAGTAAACAGGTTTTGATGCAGATTTGGGCATCATATTGTGATGAAAGAGATAACAGATTCATATTTCTGGAATATTAAATTAACAGAAGTGTCACATAGGTGATGTGGTCATTGTCAACTCCTTCTCTAAAGCATGTGAGAAAACGGGCTTTTGACCAATTACCCAGAGAACTAAAGTCCTCAATCAATCAAGTCTCACATTACAATGCCTACCACTGTCAATTAAGATCAATGGCTGGATCCTGGAAAGTGTGTAGTGTTCTCCATTCCTTGGAAGTTTTCCTTGCAAGGAAGAAATATTGAAATTCATCATCATTCCCAATGTGCCAGCTCAGTCTTCAGCTAATGAAAAATAGTTTTGAGGGTCTCAAACCCAACATTAAGGCCATGGTTTACCAGGCAGCACTAATCCCTGCACTTTACATCCTTTAGGACTTTGACAGCCTTCAGGTGGCACCACAGAGTACTATGGAAGTGTCAACATGGATGCCATCACAATGTCCCCTATAGTGGCATGAAAAGCAATCCAAAAGCAGTGTCCTCTCCAAAGCCAGTTGGCATGCAATTTAGGCACTAAAAGCTTCAAATTAGCTTAGTTGTGTGGGACACGTTGGTTGTATTTCTGACACCAGACTCTTGAAGCAACTACTTTACTTGGAACGCAGTTGTCACAGCAAATTCTAGGAGAACAGTGCCAACATTATAAGGACGTCCTGAAAACATACCTAAAGAGGTGAAACATTCTTGCTTCCAAGCAGACCTATGACTGTCCAAAATAGAGAAGGTTCATTCATGAAATACCAAAATCAACAAGAAGCTTTAAAATGGGAACACTCAGAGTTGAAATTGAGGCTTTGCAGAGATTGATCAAAATTCCCAACAAGTTATTTTCCTAATCCTTCAAGCAATATCTGCCTCAAATGTGGCAAGAGTCACAGATCATCATTGGACTTATTAGTTATCTCAGAAGTTGCTGAATTGGACCGGAAGCAAGCAACTCTCTACTTCAAGGGAATGCCTAATAGAAAGAAATTCTTCTGATGGCAAGGCAATAATTCAGAAGTAACTTATGTGGTTTCAAAATTCTGACACAGCCCCTTGATATTACAGATTGATTCCAAGTTTATTGTCTTAGCTCACAGGTTGATTGTGGAGAAAGATGAACTGAAACCTGTATCTGTTTTGTCTACTCTGAGGCTGGCAATTAGCTGAAGAGAATTGAATCTTACATTCTCCCAAGGTTCACTAAAAAGAAATTAGAGGTGTCAAAAAAAATTACTGGTTGTGAAAACAGGCAGTGTGTATTTAGGTGGGGTGGAAAGTACAAGTACCATCAAAGGTCTGTTGGACAGGTTGGTTGTCCATCATTTTTCTTTTTTTTTGGATAAAAAATAGTAGAAAATACAGCAATTCTGCAATAGGTGTAGACTGCGCAGCAGGTTAAAACACACCAATCAGCAGCTATAGGAGAAAGAAAGCTTAATGTTCTGAGTAATATCCTTCATCAGGGGCCAAATCCAAAGTAGCCAGAGCTAGGCCCTAAATGAATTGGTATATTCCCTAACCCATCATGACAAACCTTTCCTTGTTCTGTAAGTACTATTTCTTAACTTACCTGCTATGTTGGAATTACAGGGAGAAATGAGGACTGCAGATGCTGGAGATCAGAGTCAAAATGTGGGGTGCTGGAAAAGCACAGCAGGTCAGGCAGCATCTGAGGAGCAGAAGAGTCGACATTTTGGGCATAAGCACTTCATCAGGAATGTGTGTGTGTCGTGGGGGTGAATGGAGGAGCGAAGGGGGCTGAGAGATAAATGGGGGTGCGGTGGGGCTGGGAATGAAGGTAGCTAGGACGACCTATGGGGTGCAGTGAGAGAGAGAGAGACTCACATAAGGATCTCAGTGAGTTTCTCTCTCACTGCTCTTCCCAGGTCATCCAAGCTACTTTCTCCCTCCACCCCCTCCCCAGCTCCACCCCCATCCTATTTATCTCTAAATCCCCTTGGGCTCTCCTCCACAACATTCCTGATGAAGGGCTTATGCCTGAAATGTTGACTCTCCTGCTTCTCAGATGCTGTCTGACCTGCTGTGTTTTTCCAGTGCAACACATTTGGACTCTGATGTTGGAATTACACACAGTCAAACAATTGGAGGCAGGAAGTATACACTGACAGAAAACAGAAACAGGAGATATATTCTGAATTTTGAGCTTCTGATAACAAACTGCATTTTGATTTTGGCTGATGCCTTAGTCACACTGCAAATGATTTAAGTCTGGAAGTACCTTTGAGCAATTCAGTTTGGAATCAGGAGTTGTACTGTCTGCTTATACTTTTGCATATAGGAAAGCATAGTTCATGCAGTACATGCTGAAACACAAATCCTCGTTGTCCAGTGTGCATGGGAACGGGGTAGTGCCAGATCCATGAGTCTGCTGGTAGCACGAGAAGTACACTTTTAGAAATCCAATATAGTATTCTCCAGTATTCTTTGGATAAAAAAAATCTTAAATCTAAATGGTAAAAAGGCAATTTACTTGCTGGGTTCTAGATTTCATTCGCGCCATCAACAGAATCAGCAATTGCAACTTCAGCAGCAGCTGATGTCAAGGGTTGAGGAAATGAGGATTTTGGCCAAGTCGCCCTCTTGCATAGATTTCTTCCATCTGCCTGTTTGCATGCTTTCCTTCTCACATGCAAATATTGGAAATGTAGGAAATGAAATTACATGACAATTTGTGCAGTAAAGCAATTTCACTGTTCAACGAGTTACAGAACATTTTCACCTCCTTCAGCAGCAGTCCACCAGAAAACCTTTGCCCTTCTGAACTTTCAGTCTGTCATGATTCAAAACTGTCCAGTTTCTTCTGCATTTAGTGTCACTGTAACAGCAACATTCTTGTCAACATTCATCAAGTTCATCTTTGGAAATGTTTTTTCATTGGATTTACAGAGCTAGCACAATCTACCAATTCCATCAATTCTTCGCACATAGTTTTCATTTGCTTGCTTTTATATGCACAAAATTCTCTGGAAACTTATTTCTTGTTGGACAATCCCTCTTCAGAGGCTATAGGTTTTGCAAGATCTTGGCAGAGTTTCACTTTCCACCTGCTTCTATGTAGAGGCCTCATTTAAAATGCAGCTTTTGACAAGAGAACTTGGATTGAAATTCATGAAGTGGTACTTCATGGTTTTTTGGCTTCCCCAAAACATCACAGCAGTAAAACAGTTTCAAATTTCGGATCATTCCCTGATTCCCTATTTACCTTCCTCATTCCTAGAATTGAGGAATTCAAAGAGGAATTGAGGCCCACAGCAGATTAGCCATAAGTGTTTAAAGTCTGGTTGAAGATTTGTAGCTCGGGTGTCCGTTGTTGTGGTTCTGTTCGATGAGCTGGAAGTTTTTGCTGCAAACGTTTCATTCCCTGGCTAGGGAACATCATCAGTGCTATTGGAGCCTCCTGTGAAGCGCTGCTTTGATGTTTCTTCCGGTATTTATAGTGGTTTGTTCTTGCCGCTTCTGGGTGTCAGTTTCAGCTGTAGTAGTTTGTATGTGGGGTCCAGTTCGATGTGTCTGTTGATGGATGTTCTTGCCACTTCCGGGTGTCAGTTTCAGCTGTAGTGGTTTGTATATGGGGTCCAGGTCCATGTGTCTGTTAATGGAGTTTGTGGATGAATGCCATGCCTCTAGGAATTCCCTGGCTGTTCTCTGTCTGGCTTGTCCTATGATGGTAGTGTTTTCCCAGTCAAATTCATGTTCCTGGTTGTCTGAGTGTATGGCTACTAGGGATAGCTGGTCGTGTCGTTTTGTGGCTAGCTGATGTTCATGGATGCGGATTGTTAGCTGTCTTCCTGTTTGTCCTATATAGTGTTTTGTGCAGTCCTTGCATGGTATTTTGTAAACTACGTTAGTTTGGCTCGTGCTGGCTATTGGGTCCTTTGTTTTAGTGAGTTGTTGTCTGGGTGTGGAAGTTGGCTTGTGTGCTGTTATGAGTCCTAAGGGTCGCAGTAAAGGGTTGCGCAACTTTATCACCAGATGCCTAAGAGATAGACCACGGAATGAGGACATGCCACAACCAAAAGGACTAGCCACACTACCATACGTCAGGAGCGTCTCAGAACTGACAGCCAGACTACTGCGACCCTTAGGACTCATAACAGCACACAAGCCAACTTCCACACTCAGACAACAACTCACTAAAACAAAGGACCCAATAGCCAGCACGAGCCAAACTAACGTAGTTTACAAAATACCATGCAAGGACTGCACAAAACACTATATAGGACAAACAGGAAGACAGCTAACAATCCGCATCCATGAACATCAGCTAGCCACAAAACGACACGACCAGCTATCCCTAGTAGCCATACACTCAGACAACCAGGAACATGAATTTGACTGGGAAAACACTACCATCATAGGACAAGCCAGACAGAGAACAGCCAGGGAATTCCTAGAGGCATGGCATTCATCCACAAACTCCATTAACAGACACATGGACCTGGACCCCATATACAAACCACTACAGCTGAAACTGACACCCGGAAGCGGCAAGAACAAACCACTATAAATACCGGAAGAAACATCAAAGCAGCGCTTCACAGGAGGCTCCAATAGCACTGATGATGTTCCCTAGCCAGGGAACGAAACGTTTGCAGCAAAAACTTCCAGCTCGGCGAACAGAACCACAACAGATTAGCCATCACTTTATTGAATGGAGGACGAGGTTTGAAGGGTCAGTTGCCTACTCCTACTTCTTATTTTATTGTAAGGGACCCCCAAACCAGAGGCCATTGTTTAAAACTCAGGGACACCCTTCCAAGGACAGAGATGTGAGGGTTTTCTTTCTCTCAGAGGATTGTGTAATTTTGGAACTCACTGCTTTAGAAGCATTGAAGGTATTCCATTGAGTACTTTAAGGCAGAGTGAGTTTTCATGAGTAGATGGAAATGCAGAATTCAAAGTCCAAACAAATCAGGCTTGATCTTAATAAATGGTGGAGCAGACTGATGGGGCCTAATTGCCTAGTTCTGCTTCTAATGCATATGCTCTGATGTCTAATACATGCTCAAGTGTAAACTGAAACAGGAGACGTGAGCTTCCTGACACTTAATTCAGTTGACTGGTTTTAAAGTATTTAGATAGATGGTAATTTCAATTCAGATCATTTAGTTAATTTGACATAGGTTTCCAGAATATAACTTCATCTATGGTCAGGTAATTGTTGCAGCGATTTAGGGCCACGTTTCTTCCTTTTTAAAAACTATTTTTTTAGTCCATGAAGGTCTTAGGTATTAAAGTCAGCTGACTGAAGTTGAAACGTTGCTCGTCCATATTTTGCCAATATTATACCTGAATAAAATGATTTGGCAGGGATCAGGCAGAGTTAATTAGATTGCTCCAGAGGGGGCTGGCATGGACTCGATGGGTTGAGTGTGGAAATGAATCCATAAGAAAGATAGGTTTGCATTTAGTCTAGTAGAATATCATGTCAATTGAAGGAGAAATAGTTCTTAACACTGCACTAATGGTTCAAAACTAATTTCTTTTCGGGTAGCCTTGTTTTGCTGAAAATGGAAAGAGATGAACCATAGGCAATCAGCAGCAGAAATGAAAGAAATCCACAGTAAGATTGAAGAAACCTTCCAGACTGCCCTTCGAACTTCTTTCACATTTGAGTATTAGTCCAGCAGCAAACCTGGCCGTAATACACTGATCATTCAGTAATATTTATGAATTGTAGACAGGGTGGATGTAAGATGTCTGACATTCTATAAAATAAATATACTGTAAAGTTGAGATGTTGGTGTTGGACTGGGGTAGGCAAAGTCAGAAGTCAGCTGCAAATGTGTTGCTGGTCAAAGCACAGCAGGCCAGGCAGCATCTCAGGAATAGAGAATTCGACGTTTCGAGCATAAGCCCTTCATCCTGATGAAGGGCTTATGCTCGAAACGTCGAATTCTCTATTCCTGAGATGCTGCCTGGCCTGCTGTGCTTTGACCAGCAACACATTTGCAGCTGTGATCTCCAGCATCTGCAGACCTCATTTTTTACTCAAAGTCAGAAGTCACACATTACCAGGTTATAGTTCAACAGATTTATTTAAAAATCACAGGCTTTTGGAGTGTTGCTCCTTCATTAGGTGAAGTGGAGGGAGGCACACAGGCAGGGAGACCAGAATTGTATGCAATACTCAAAGAGCAAATGGCAAGATAATTCCAGGTAAATAAGAGTGTCAAAAGATAAGTACGAATTGGGTTAGTTAAATGTCAACAAGTCAAGAGTTGATGCTGAAAAAGCACAGATCAGGCAGCATCTGAGGAGCAGGGGAATCAATGTTTCGGGCATAAGCCCCTCATCAACCACAACTGTCAGTGAAAAATGGATTAAAGAAGGGCAGGAATGGCATTTGAACATTCCTGGTACAGAGTTTTCATATGAAATAGAAATAGGTGCAAAAAAAGGAGATTACAATGTTGATTAAAGAAGGTGTTATAACTCTGAAGAAGTATGATATTCTAGGTGAATCAACAAATGAGTCCATATGAATTGAAATGAAAAAAATTAAAGAAGCAACCATATTGTTATGAGTACACTGTAGTTTCCGTACAGTCAGAAGATGGAGGTCAAACATATTGGCAAATTTCTGAAAAGCGCAGTAGCAATAAATAAGTATAGGGACTTTCAACAACCCGATTATTAACTGGGGTTGCATAAGTGTAAAAAAGCTATAGAGGGAACAAGTTCTTAAAATAACTTCAGAAGAACTTTTTTAGCTAGTCAGTCAATCATAAATCAAAGAGATTCAACTCTAGATTTAGCTATTGGAATTGAAACTGGAATAGCATTTTAGTGGTGATCATAATCAAGCTCGATTTAAGACAGTCATTAAAAAGGACACAGACTGGCCAAGAGACAAAATTCTCAATTGGGAAAGTCCAGTTTTACCAAGCAAAATCAGACTATAAGATACATGAAGGCAAATCAGGGTCAAAGGAATGGGGGACATTTAAGGAGGATTCAGTGACAGTTCAGCACAAACATTTTCCGGCAAAGAGAATTTATGGGTCTTGCAAAAACTGAATTCCCTGGATGTCAAGGAGCATACAGTACCTCATAAGGCAAATAAAAGGAGCTTTTATCACATAGAGAACTCAATGCTGCAGAAATCCAAGAGGAGTATCAAAACTTCAGGTGGTGAAATAATAAAGTAAATTAAGAAAGCAAAGAGATGGTATCAAAAATAAAAATCGGCATATAGTGTCAAGTAAAACCTAAATATATCTTATAAATATGTAGGAGCAAGAGCATAACAAAGGAAATAACTTGCCTATTAGAGATAATATTCGTTCTGGATGTAAGTTTGTTTGCTGAGCTGAAAATGAACCTTCCAGCTCAGCGAGCAAACCTACATCCAGAACCTCAACCTGAGCTCCAAATCTTCTCAAAAACTCACTAAGATAATACTGATTCCTACCTGTGGAGGTAGACAGCATGGGTATGCTCCTCAATAATATTTGGCACCTTTTTTTTGCAAAAGGAGAGAAGCAATTCCAATTGTGTAGCTAACAAGGAAGAACACCAAACATTGCTTGGGATAGTATTGTGGAAAAAGCAAAACCTAAGTGATTTGAAACCTTCAAATGTTGGGCAATCATGAGGTGACGATGTTATGTACCTCAGGTGGTTGAGAAGTAAGGGAATATATAATAGACCTGATGACCATGATTTTCTAATCCCCTCTTGTCAGCTGCTGCTGGATGTCAGAAAGCTAAGGAACCAATGACACTGGACTATAGTTTAATGAGGGATAGAGTAAATAATGACATTGCAGTCAAGCTTACCTTGGTGATTCCTTTAAAAAGTTCTGGAGTGCTGTGTTAATTGTCACTTTAGAAGTTCTGATGAATAAATACAGTCAGCATGAATGTTAAGAAAAGATCCCATCTGACATATCTGATTTTTTTTTGAGAAGTGTCATGGAGTCATAGAGATGTACAGCATGGAAATAGACCCTTCAGTCCAACCCGTCCATGCCAACCAGATATCCCAACCCAATCTAGTCCCACCTACCAGCACCCGGCCCATATCCCTCAAAACCCTTCTTATTCATATGCCCATCCAAATGCCTCTTAAATGTTACAATTGTACCAACCTCCACCACTTCCTCTGGCAGCTTATTTCATACACATACCAACCTCCGTGTGAAAATGTTGCCCCTTAGGTCTCTTTTATATCTTTCCCCTCTCACCCTAAACCTATGCCCTCTAGTTCTGGACTCCCTGACCCCAGGGAAAAGACTTTGCCTATTTACCCTATCCATTCCCCTCATAATTTTGTAAACCTCGATAAAGTTACCCCTCAGCTTCCGAAAGCTTCAGGGAAAACAGCCCCAGCCTGTTCAGCCTCTTCCTATAGCTCAAATCCTCCAACCCTGGCAACATCATTGTAAATCTTTTCTGAACCTTTTCAAGTTTCACAACATCTTTCCAATAGGAAGAAGACCAGAATTGCACGCAATATTCCAACAGTGGCCTAACCAATGTCCTGTACAGCTGCAACATGACCTCCCAACTCCTGTACTCAATACTCTGACCAATAAAGGAAAGCATACCAAACGTCTTCTTCACTATCCTATCTACCTGTAACTCCACTTTCAAGGAGTTGTGAACCTGCACTCCAAGGCCTCTTTGTTCAGCAACGCTCCCCAGGACCTTACCATTAAGTGTATAAGTCCTGCTAAGATTTGCTTTCCTAAAATGCAGCACCTCACATTTATCTGAATCAAACGCCATCTGCCACTTCTCAGCCCATTGGCCCATCTGGTCCAGATCCTGTTGTAATCTGAGGTAACCCTCTTTGCTGTCCACTACACCTCCAATTTTGGTGTCATCTGCAAACTTACTAACTGTACCTCTTATGCTCGCATCCAAATCATTTATGTAAATGAGAAAAAGTAGAGGACCCAGTACTGATCCTTGTGGCACTCCACTGGTCACAGGCCTCCAGTCTGAAAAACAACCCTCCATCACCACCCTCTGCCTTCTACCTTTGAGCCAGTTCTGTATCCAAATGGCTAGTTCTCTCTGTATTCCATGAGATCTAACCTTGCTAATCAGTCTCCCATGGGGAACCTTGTCGAACGCCTTACTGGAGTCCATATAGATCACATCAACTGCTCTGCCCTCATCAATCCTCTTTGTTATTTCCTCAATAAAGTCAATCAAGTTTGTGGGACATGATTTCCCACACAGAAAGCCATGTTGACTATCCCTAATCAGTCCTTTCATTTCCAAATACATGTACATCCTGTCTCTCAGGATTCCCTCCAAAAACTTGCCCACCACCGAGGTCAGGCTCACTGGTCTATAGTTCCCTGGCTTGTCCTTACCACCCTTCTTAAACAGTGGCACCATGTTAGCCAATCTCCAGTCTTCCGGCACCTCACTTGTGACTATCGATGATACAAATGTCTCAGCAAGAGACCCAGCAATCACTTATATAGCTTCCCACAGAGTTCTAGGGTACACCTGATCAGGTCCTGGGAATTTGTCCACCTTTACCTATTTCAAGACATCCAGCACTTCCTCCTCTGTAATATGGGCATTTTGCAAGATGTCACCATCTATTTCCCAACAGTGTTTATCTTCCATATCCTTTTCCACAGTAAATACTGATGCAAAATACTCATTTAGTATCTCCCCCATTTTCTGTGGCTCCACACAAAGGCCGCCTTGCTGATCTTTGAGGAGCCCTATTCTCTCCCTAGTTACCCTTTTGTCCTTAACATATTTGTGAAAACCCTTTGGGTTCTCCTTAATTCTATTTGCCAAAGCTATCTCATGTCCCCTTTTGTGCCCTCCTGATTTCCCTCTTAAGTATACTTAAGTGGGCGGCACGGTGGCTAGCACTGCTGCCTCACAGCACCAGAGACCTGGGTTTAATTCCTGCCTCAGGCGACTGACTGTGTGGAGTTTGCACATTCTTCCCATGTCTGCGTGGGTGTGCTCCAGTTTCCTCCCACAATCCAAAAAATGTGCAGGTTGGGTGAATTGGCTATGCTAAATTGCCTGTAGTGTTGGGGGAATGGGTCTGGGTGGGTTGTGCTTCAGCGGGTCTGTGTGGACTTGTTGGGCCGAGGTGCCTGTTTCCACACTGTAAGTAATACTCCTACTGCCTTTATACTCTTCTAAGGATTCACTCAATCTATCCTGTCTGTACTTGACATATGCTTCCTTCTTTTTCTGAACCAAGCCCTTAATTTCTTTCATCATCCAGCATTCCCTGAAGCTACCTTTCACCCTGACAGGAATATACTTTCTCTGGATTCTTGTTATCACATTTCTGAAGGCTTCCCATTTTCCAGCTGTCCCTTTACCTGCGAACATCTGCCTGTAATCAGCTTTCGAAAGTTTTTGCCTAATACCGTCAAAATTGGCCTTTCTCCTATTTAGAACTTCAACTTTTAGATGTAGTCTACACTTTTCCATCATTATTTTACATTTATATGCGAAAAATTGATGGATTTATATGTATAATTTTTAATTTTAGATGCTGCAAGTTGGATTTATGGAATTGGGTTCGTGACTGGTGGTTTTTTTTTTCTTTTAAAGGATCCGAATTCCAACACATAAATAAAACATCTGCACAGGGGCCTGTTCCTATGGTTACAGTTAGTTGGTGCACACTGTGCTCCTGCAAAGATGAGAAGGACCGCAGCCGGACAACTCGGGGAAAACTTTCAGTCCGCCATCCTGTTGGACTCTACCAACTGTAGTATGGGGGGGAGAATCCTATAAAACGCAATGGTAGTAATTTTAAACCTATAGTAACATGATAGCAAATGTTCTAATTATAATACACAAAATATTATAATGTTAAAATTAAAATCTTAAAAGTTGAAATGCTGCTGTTCGAAATTACAAGGTAATGACACGATATGTCCTCCCCCATTGCAGTTTAATCTGTCTCTGTGACCTTTGTACAGCCCACGTGCTCTTCCCCCCTCTCCCCCTCCCCCCTCCTGGTAACATGGCGGCGCTCCTAAGGTCGGTCCGTCTTGTCAAGCGGTTGCCGGTGACCCGCAGCCTGCACTCCGGCTTCGGCCCCGCGAGGTACACGCAGCTCGGGAACGGCGTCGCTCCTCCTGGTCCCTGTGGGGGCTGGTCCAGGTGAGTGCTAAATTGGGAGAGGATCTTTGGAATTCTCTCTGAGCCATCGCGCCGCCGCTTTCTTTTATTTCCTCAAAATCAAAATTTTCTGTCGAAAAGGAGAGTGGAAGAATACTCTTTTTCAAAATAAACCGTCTGTGACGGTGAGGAAACAGTGAGGAATCTGGTCGCTTCTACACGTGACAGCCTTCTTGACCTTGAGGTCCATGTGCTGAGGGGGTGTGGGCTGGGGCAGGGATTGTAAACATTTAAAATTAACATATTTCATCTTCTATTGTGCTCCGATCTATCAGGCAGGTTTTATGATCATTCCTTTTAGCCCTTGTGCGTACCCCAGCACTTTGGAAATCTGTAATCTTCCAACTTTCCTGTCGCCTTTCCTTATCTTCGTCCTGGATTAGGCCATCACACATGGTATTGCCCAATGAGCTCTTTTAGGTTTTTGTTACTGTCCAACACACACTCCAGTTGCGCCATTCTGTTCCTTATTGTCCCACCCAGTATGTCTCTTGGCCTCTTTCCCAACCTGCATGCTACTTACAATTAGGGGAAAGTGAGGACTGCAAATGCTGGAGATCAGAGCCAAGATTAGAGTAGTGCTGGAAAAACACAGCAGGTCAGGCAGCATCCGAGGAGCAGGAAAATCAATGTTTCAGGCAAAAGCCCTTAATCTTGCTACTTACAATTGCCCTCCTCCTCCTCCTGCTCCTTTGTTCTCTCGGTTGCCCTATCTCCAACTGTACCTTCTCACTCCAACTTGGGCGAATGGTTTGCATAGATTTGAAGAAATCTCCATTTTTAATGAACATTGCTGGGTTAATCATATCCCAAGAATTTTATCCAAGTGTAAGCAAATCCTAAAGTTAGCAATTCAAGGTTTAAGTGGATTTGACCAATTTTGATTCATGTACGTATCTGGAAATCTTGGATGCCAATTTCAGTTTGGGTGCAGTCCTAATGGGCTATATTGTGGAAGAACTGAAAGCCTTTTGCAAAAAGTTACATTGCAGATGATGTTTATGGTTCTGTTGTACATATGCTGGAGCAGTTTCTGTTTCATTTTCAATACACTATTTAGATTAGATTACTTACAGTGTGGAAACAGGCCCTTCGGCCCAACAAGTCCACACCGACCTGCCACCCACCCATACCCCTACATTTACCCCTTACTTAATACTACGGACCAATTCACCTGACCCGCACATCTTTGGACTGTGGGATGAAACTGGAGCACCTGGAGGAAACCCATGCAGACACGGGAGAACGTGCAAACTCCACACAGTCAGTCGCCTGAGTCGGGAATTGAACCCGGGTCTCAGGCGCTGTGAGGCAGCAATGCTAACCACTATGCCACCGTGCCACCCACAAATTTAATGGAAGGATTGAGCTAGTAGATGGATTTGTAACAAAAAGTGAGTTGGAAGGAGAGCTGACTTTAGAGAAGACATGTTGTTTCATTAAAATCTGTTATCTGGATAAGCACCTAGATTAAGTAGCTAAGTAAAACTTGACTGTGGCCTTTATATGAGGTAATCTGACACAGTTCAAGCTGCATTGTGATATGACATTCAAATCTTTGGATCAGATGTTTAAGTTGAAAATTCAATTCAAAACTTTGTGCAGTCTGGAAAGAAATATACCATTAATGATCAACCACAGCTGTTTGTGGAGCTGAGATTCCTTCTATTATTGTTTGATAGTCCTGCAATTAGGTGGGTAATCCTAGCTCATCATATGACCATGTTTTATTCATCATTAATCTTTGCTCTTTCCAGATCAGCAGCATTTGATCTTCGCTCCATTCACTGTACTGTTCAGTCTCCAGACATAGTACAGTGAAGTGCTGTTACAAGCACTTGTCAGTAGTGTCAAATCAATTGTGTCTTCCATGTAGTCAAAGCCTTTTGATCCAAGTTGAATGCAAAAGATTAGTGAAAGTGTGACTTTACTTCAGGCAGCCCTTTGATATATAAAGGCACTCAATGCATGATTTTAACTAATTCAGTTTTGCTGTATTTCTTACCCTTAGATTTCCATCCCTCTCACTTAATCTTCTCACTCTAAAGTCATGAGCCAATCTTTCATCTTTCTTTTTCTCATAATGTGCGGTAGGAATGTAATTCTATGTTGCTGAATAATGATAAGTTTTGAATTTGACAGTCTACAGGAATGCCTCTGTTATTGACAGTGACATACAAATATTAAGTTATGTATTGTAAAGATGAAGTAAATGCCTTCCAAAAGTGGATTCATTTTAAATTGGATTCCTGATGAGTAAGAAAGACTTTTGGATAAACACAATTGTTTCAACTGCCAGTTTAAGATTACACTGAAAAGGCTTATGACAGGAAATATATGAATAATTCAATACTGAAATACTACTTGCACAGGAGACATGTTTAAGGTACATATATCAAGGGATAAAATTATTGCAGTTATGGCTTGACAAAAATTTGATTGTGTTTGGTGTTGAGATAAAAGCAAAATACTGTGGCTGCTAGGAATTTAAAATTCAGAAAATGGGTCTGTTAGCATCTGTGGAGTGTGAACGTAGAACATTACAGTGCAGTACAGGAGGCCTTCGGCCCTCTGTTGCGCCGACTTTTGGATCCAATCTGAAGCCTATCTATCCTACACTATTCCATTTTCATCCATATGTTTATCCAGTGACCATTTAAATGCCCTTTAAAGTAGGCTAGTCTGCAACTGTTGCTGGCAGGGCATTCCATGCCCCTTACTGTTCTGAGTAAAGAAACTACTTCTGACATTTGTCCTTTATCTCTCACCCCTCAATTTAAAGCTATGTCCCTTTGTGCTAACCATTGCCAACCAAGGGAAAAGGCTCTCACTGTCCACCTTATCTAACCTTCTGATTATTTTATATGTCTCAATTAAGTCACCTCTCAACCTCCTTCTCCAACGAACATAGCTTCAAGTCCCTCAGCCTTACCGCATAAGACTTTGCCTCCATACCGGGCAACATCCTAGTAAATCTCTGCACCCTTTCCAAAGCTTCCACATCCTTCCTATAATATGGTGACCAGAACTCTGTGCAATACTCCAAGTGCGGCCTTTTTAACAACCCGATCAATCTGGGTGGCAACTTTCAGTGATCTATGCATATGCACACCTAGCTTTCTCTGCTCATTTACACTACCAAGGATCTTACTAGTAGCCAGTACTCCTTATTGCTGTTGCTCCTTCCAAAGTGAATTACTTTACACTTGTCCACATTTAATTCCACTTGCTGCCTCTCAGCCCAGCTCTGCCGCTTATCTATGTCCCTCTGTAACCTGCAACATCCTTCAGTACTATCCACAACTCAACCGATCTTAATGTCATCCACAAATTTACAAACCCATCCTTCTATGTCCTCATCTAGGTCATTTATAAAAGCGACAAACAGCAGTGGCCCCAAAACAGATCCTTGCGATACATCACTAGTAACTGAATTCCAGGATGAACATTTCCTATTAAACATGGCCCTCTGTCATCTTTCAGCTAGCCAATTTTTGATTCAAACCATTAAATCACCCTCAATCCAATGCCTCTCTACTTTGTGCAAGAGCCTACTGTGGAGAGCCTAATCAAATGCCTTACTGAAATCCATATACACCACATCAACCTCTTTGCCCTCATCCTCCTGTTTTGTCACCATCTCCAAGAATTCAATAAGGTTTGTGAGGCACGACATACACTTCGCAAAACCGTGTTGACTATCCCTAATCAACTTATTTCTCTCTAGATGATTATAAATCCTATCTCTTATAAACTTTTCCAACAATTTGCCCACAACTGAAGTAAGGATCACTGGTCTATAATTATCAGGGTTGTCTCTACTCCCCTTCTTGAACAAGGGGACAGCATTTGCTATCCTCCTGTCTTCTGGCACTATTCCTGTAGACAATGTTGAAAAAGATCAAAGCCAAAGACTCTGATTTCTCCCATCTTCCCAGAGAATCCTAGGGTCAATCCCATCTGGCCCAGGGTGCTTATCTATTTTCACACTTTCCAGAATTGCTAACACCTCCTACTTGTGAACCTCAATTCCATCTGGTCGAGTAGCCTGTATCTCAGTATTGTCCTAGACAACATTGTCTTTTTCCACTGTGGATACCAATGAAAAATATTCACTTAGTGCCTCTCCTATCTCCTCGGACTCCACGCACACCTTCCCATTACTATCCTTGATTGCCCAACCTTTTTCTAGTCATTCTTTTATTCCTGATGTACAAATAATAGAAAGCTTGAGGGTTTTCCTTGACCCTATCTGCCAACAACACTCATGTCCCCTCCTGGCTCTTCTCAGCCCTCTCTTTCGGTCTTTCCTGGCTAACTGGGAGCTCTCAAGAATCCTAGCTAGGCCTTCACGTCTCATCCTGACTCAAGCCTCTTGACAAGAGATTTAACTTCTTTAATAAACCACGGCTCCCTCACTTGACCACTTCCTCCCTGTCTGACAGGTACGTACTTATTTGTACTTATCAAGGAGAGTTGAAAGATTTAAATGTAAAGCCTATTGGAGACAAGTGGAACCTGAGATGGGTGTACCTAGAAGAAAAATGGCAGTGAATTAAGCACTCATAAAAGCAAAGTACTGTAAATGCTGGAAATCAGAGGTAAAAACCAACTTGTGTAGAAACTCACCATGTTTGACCGTTTATGTGGAGAGAGAGAAAGAACTTTGCTTTTCTCTCTCTGCAGGTGCTGCTAGACCTGTTCAGTGTTGAAAAATAGATTTTTTTCCTGTTGAGTGAGCTGGTACAAGTACAACATTTAAAAGGCATCTGGAAGGGTACAAGAATAGGAATGGTTTCAAGGGATGTGGGCCAAATGTTGGCAAATGGGACTAGATATCTGGTCGGCATGGATATGTTGGACTGAAGGGTCTGTTTCCATGATGTACATTTCTATGACTGTCAGCTGCAGATTGTCCAGTTCGGAAACCACACTGGGGGTTAATAGTCGGAAGGCTGCCAAAGAGATACTTCTGATAAAAGTGATTGTGGCAGACATCAAGCGAAAACTGAATGGTTTGCACAACATAACATTGGAAAAACGTTTTTCTGTCTACTTGGAAAAGTTAATCCAAAATCTTTTATGAAAACTGAAGGTTTCTTAGAATGTTTTTGTTGTGCCCATGGCACAATAGTTTCTGTAATGTGTTTGAATGTTAGTAGAGCATAAAAATTGTATCTTGTCCCAAATCAGTAGAGTTCACCTGCCGTGTGTGTCAAATTCTCATAGAAAAGTGGAAAAAGCAACTAATGTAAATAAATTAAGAAAAGGAGCTCTATTTTCAGATTGAAGTCAATTGGAACAGTAAAACAGCATGTGTAGTCCTGAAATTGCCATTCTGATTGTCTTGTTTTTAATGCATCTTCATTATGTAGTTGCGCTACCACGTGTGTTGGACTTTGGTGCCATGAGTAAAAGAATGTTCTCTTATAAGTCTTATAAGACACAAACTCTGCATCAACTTTAATGAAAAGATGTGGAAGGGCATCTTCCATTCCTTTGGAACATATTAAACACTGACTAGGCTCCCATTGACATCGACTTTTGGCTTTTATTGAAATACAGTACTGTAAGTACCAGTGGCTTTCATGTGTTGGTGATTCAAATGATATTTGTTTGTGTATGAGCTTGCACACCTTCAGCGAGCTTTGGAAACCCCAGAGTTGTGTCTGAATCTGAACTTGGTTAATATTGATGTACGTCCTTTCCAACTATCAATAGATGGTCAACGGAAACCCCAAAATAGCAGAACCATGCTGAGGTCAGCTCAGGTGTCCATTGTTAATCTGACATTAGCTCATTTGTTTCAATGAGGGATCAAATGTGAATCTCTTGGTGCAACAGGAATTGCCATCATTCTTTGGAGTAATGATTATGATTTTTAATTGCTCAGCTTAAGTTCATTTTTGTTGCTTGATTGTTCATCTCCATTGTTGCTTGTGTGCCCTCAATTTACTGTTCCAGTTTGTCAGTGAGTTAAGAGAATCTCTATAACAAGAACATGTTTGTCAATACTAAAGGTGACTTGTTGTAAGAGTGTGCAACTGTTTCAATTAATTTAATATTTTTAGTTTTTGCAGATATCTGAGCAACAATGTGCGCTTGTGTGCTGTAGCCACAGAGCAGAAGGCACCTCCTAAAGATGAGGGGATCACAGCAGTTCGAGCTAAACAATCCATGCAGTTTGACTGGGCCTTGAACAAGTTGGACTCATCTGTACGGAGAACAGGTCGCATCACAAAAACCTTATTGTTGAAGATTTTTCATGACATTTGTCGAACAGGTTTGTTATTTGTTATATTTGGCGCTCTTTTTAAAAATTAGTTTCTAATTGATCAAAGTTTGCATTATATTTACACAATGCTTTCTTACCTGTTTGTCGTTATTGAAATATGAACTTTGAAATAATTTTGAAAAAAATGTGTCAAAAATTTTGCTTTCCCCCTCTGAATATTTTAAGGCTTACATGATAACCCCCAATTGCTGTTTAATACATCGTTTTCTCTGCTTATTCTGTTTTTTTTTCTTGATATTGAGCTGTAATCTACATACTTGGATGAGTCCCAAATGGGCTATGAGAAGTTTCAAAAGCTGATTGTGTTTAAGCCAATGCATTTTTATTGTTGTTTGAATTGAATGCTGCCTTCCAGTGACTAAGTGACTGGGATTTTTGGTTAATTCAGTTGAAAACTGAGTGTGATTCCAATAAATTATGTTCATGGGATATAAGCATTTCTGGTAAGTCCTGAAGCTATTGCTCTCTTCTAGCCTTCCTTGAGAAGGTGGTGATGTGTTATATTTTAATTTGCTGCAATCCCAGTGGTCCAGGTACATCAACAAGCTGCTGGTAGGTAAGGAATTCTAGGATGCTGACCAGTAATAGTGAAGGATCAATGGTAAAGTTCCAAGTTGAGGTGGTGCATGGCTTGGAAAGAAACTTACTGACATTGATATTCCCACACAAATGTTGTTTCTCCTTTCAGGTAGTAGAGTTTAACAGATCAAAAAGAAGCCCGTTGGCTCACTGTGCCCATATCTGTCTTCTGGCATCTGCTTATATGTCCCATTTTGCACCATTTGACCTATAGCCTTGTATGATATGGCATTTCCAATTATCATTTAAATACTGTTTAAATTTTATGCCTGTATCTCCCCTCAGTCTTCTCTGGTGTAAGCAAAAAAAAAGCAACACTGACCTAACTACTCCCTCTTCATAGTTGGAATGTTCCACTACAGACAACATCATGGTAAATCTCTGCATTCTCGCTAGTGCAGTCACATCCTTTTAATGTGGCAACAGTTGTGGGTTTGGTAGGTACTATCAAAGGAGCATTGATGAATTGCTGCAGTGCACTTTCTAAGGGGGATACACAATACTGCCATGCACTGGTGATGCAGGGTGAATGTTTAAAGTGGTGAATGGAGGGCTAATCACTCTGGCTGCTTTATCTTGCATAATGTTGAACTCAATCATGTAGGCAAGAGGAGAGCATTCCACCACACCTCTGAATTGTGTATTGTAGATGTTGGATAGCCTTTGGGAGTGAGCTGAATTGCTTGCTGCAGCTTACCCAGCCTTTAACCTATTAATGTAGCTGTTATATTTATTTGAATGATTTCTGGTTATTATATCATTTTCTATCAAAAAAAAAGTTACATTTTCTATTGTTGAAGGTGATTATTGTCAGACATTCATGAGCTATGTCATTTATCTGCTCAAGCTGTTTGTTATCCGGGCCTTGCTGCATGAAGTTAAATAATGTTCAGTAGCATTTGTAATCATCAGCAAACATTCAAATGTTTGATCACCTAACTGTGGAATATCTTTCGTGCAGCAGCTGAAGGTGGTTGGTTTAAGGAGAATAGTGTGCATCCTCATCTCTGAGCCCTGAGGATTGGGTTCAAGTTGCAACTGTTCCAGGGGTGTATAAAACCACCTCTGAACAGGTTGATGAGTAAATATCTACCCTAGAGAACTTAGGACTGTGATGGTGCAGTTGTCATGAACCACCTTTTGAGCCAGGGGGATTGGATTCAAGACCCACTGTAGATGTGTGTTAATGTCGCTTAAAAGGTTGATTTGAAAATATTTCCCCTGCAGAACGTTTGCATCAATACCCATGGCTGAGACGATTGATCCTCAACTACCTAAATTTGCTTTGTGCAAGGACTGATTCCAACCAGTGGAGAATTTTCCATTTAATTCTCATCAACTTCAGTTTTGCCAAGGCTCCTTAATACCATCTCCAGTCATGGTCATACAGCGTGGAAACAGACCCTTCAGTCTGACATGTCCATGCTGACCAGATTTCCCAAATTAAACTAGTGCTATTTGCCTGCATTTGGCCCATATCCCTCTAAACCTTTTGTAATTCATGTACTTGTGCAAATGTCTTAAATGCTGTAATTGTACCTACCTCTACCACTTCCACTGGCAGTTCCTTCCACATGCGCACCACCCTCAGGGTGAAAAGGTTGCTTTTCAGATCCGTTTTACATTTTTCACCTCTCTCCTTAAACCTATGCCCTCTAGTTTTCAATTCCCCATTCGAGCAGTCATTCTCATCCCATGTCTGGAATTTAACGTATTTGTCCCTGTTTGGAGAGATGCTGTAATGAGGACCGGACCCAAGTGACTGACAGAACCCAAACTGTGTAGCGGTGAGTAGGTCATTGCTTAGAAAGTGACACTTGATAGCATCACCTATCACTTGACTAACGATTGATTCGGGTAGGGCATAGTCGGTTTGAATGGATTTCTCCTGCTTCTTGTGGACAGGTCATGGCTATCATTAGGTTGTAGGGCAGTAATCTAATTAAGTCTGGTTTTCTTGAATGCCATAAAAAAATTGAAATGGTGAAGAATATTTAAAAAAAACATTTTAAAGAGCAGGGAAGTGTTGGCTATTTGTTTAGAAAGACAGCTTTGGGGTAATTTCTTGTTATTTCTTTTTCCTGAGATGCTTACACACTTGATGCAACTGCAACACGCCAACCTCTGTGAACAACCAAAACTTTATTAAGCACAGTACAATATATGCTTTGGAGAAACCCTGAACACTCTTCGCGATGGTTGCAAGGTGTGACCAGGGAAGCTCTCCCTGAACAAAAGCGGCGGTCCTTCCTTTATACCATGTCTTCATATCATAGTTAGTAATGCCCACAAGACAATCTTCGGTCACATGCTACTCAAGGCCC
Source organism: Hemiscyllium ocellatum (assembly GCF_020745735.1). Lineage (NCBI taxonomy): Eukaryota > Metazoa > Chordata > Chondrichthyes > Orectolobiformes > Hemiscylliidae > Hemiscyllium > Hemiscyllium ocellatum. The sequence continues at coordinate 31,070,689 of NC_083410.1, read as the reverse complement.
AATGCAGTGACCACATCGTCTCCAGAAATAATGTAATGCTAATCATCCTTCAAAGGCCAGATCTGGTGTGAATTGTATTTTTTTTAACTACAGGGAGTAGTCAAATTGCAACTGCAATGTTGGTATTGATTTCTGAATAAGGATGGAAATGTAAATGGGCTTTTGAATGGCAAGGAAATAGCCATGTAAATGATTCTGAATAATAGGAGATGAGAATGTAATTTCTTACAATCTATCTGGAAGTCAGAGGCATCCCACCCTAGCCTCGGGATGTTCAATTTCCTGCAGGTCAGCAGAGCAAGCTAACTCTTCAATCTCACACTCTAAGTAGCGGTCTCTGACCACTGTCTAATTCTATCAAGATTCCAAGTTAGTGGAAAACTCTGAGAATGAGGACTGAAATATCTCTTTTGTTTAAGTAAGGCTTGTTCACTGGAGGTTGAGTGATCGGAAAAAAAAGGAATTTTTGATTTTAAAGAAAGAGAGTCTTGGATTTAAATAGCATCTTTCATGACCTCAGGACGTCCGAAGGTGCTTCAAACCAATTTTGCTTTTATCCATTTGTGGATGTGGCCCATCTCTAGTTGCCCTTGAGAAGGTTGTATGTTGAATATATTTTGAAGTGTAATTGCTTTTGCCATGCAAAAATGCTGACAACTAATTTACACATAGCTTGGTTCTTCAAACAACTGTGATGTGGCAACCAGATAATCTGTTCTTTGAGTGATATTTTATGAAGTATAATCCTGCCCAGTACATCGAAGGTAGCTACTCTTTTGGAAAAGTGTTACTGAATCTTTGACACCTACATGAGATGGTAAATGGGGCCTCATTTTAATGTCTTACCTGACAGTGCAGCAGCCCATCATTCTGCACTCGCTCATCACTCTAGATTATGTTGCAATCTCTTTGGTGGGTCTTGAACGCACTGCCTCTGAGAGTTTGATCATTGAACCATGGTTGACACCATATTTATGAATGGAGTACGAAGACTTAAAATATATTTTATAACCTGCAGTAAAAATACTGAAAGCACATGAAGTAAAACCTTTTTAAAGTGCAAACTGTTATCTGATGTTTCTTCAAAGTGCGAAGATATTGGTTTTCATGTGATAGTCAATGGCAGTAAAAGCTTGCAAAGTGGGATGAATGAACACATTTGTGATAGCATCTTAGAATGGTTAATGCTATGGATAACAGTCAGACAGCGTATCAAAGTCCTTTTCTGTGCTGATTGTGATGGAGTAATTACTGATTTTAAAGGCTCCAACTTTAATTTTTCTGAAAAGTAAAATTTTGGCATAATTCAAATGTTGATATATTTTATCAACCAGTTCAGCTATGTTATACATACCTCTGGAACAAGTGAAGCTTGCATCCTGGCCTTCTGGCTTAGAGTTGGGTCATTCCCACTTCGTCAGAAGAGACCCAATCAAGTCGAAAGTAGTACCCAGGGTCGTATGGGCTACTGGGATAGGGTGTGCATGTGTGGGTCTAGATGGAATTCTCTTTGGAGATTCAGTGAGGACTCGATGGGCCAAATGGTCTCAATCTTCACTGGAGGGATTCTGTGGTTCTATAGTCGTATTACAGCTTTTGGAAAAATGAGACTCATGAGCCAAGTATATGATTTAATCTTGAGGCTTCAGATAAATTATGAAAAAAATAACAACTTGAATTTATCTAGTCCCAATCTGCCACACTACTATTCCAACTAAACCAAGAGGTCAACTCTGGTTCACTGAACCATGCAGGAGGATGTTTCAGGAACAGCACAAACAAGCCTAAAAATGAAGTGTCACCCTGATGAAGTTACAGCTCAAGGCTACCTGCATACCAAGCAACATAAGCAGCAAGTGATAGATATAAGCAATTGCACAACCAGCAGATCAGATCAAGGCGCTGTAGACCTGCCACATTCAAGAGTGAATTACATGGGACAATTAAATTCTGTGGAAGAGGCAGTTGAATTAATTGAGCACGAGAAGACTGCAAGGAATAGAAGTGAGTTGGTCATTTGGATCTTTTGAATCTGCTCTTTCATTGAAACTGTCAATTGCTGATCTTACACCTTAACGCCATCATCTTACTCAATCATCATATTCCTCAGAGTTGGGTCCCAGAAATTAGGTTTACCCTTGACCAGAGTTTTGCCAAGTGGACCCTTAGTTTATTTTTCTGTTTGACCTTGAGAGACAGTTCCATTTGGGAACAGAGAGATGGTGGGTGTCCAGTTTCTAGACTCTGCTGGTGTTGACTCTTCTTTTACAAAGAAGTAAGAGAATTTTCAGCCATGCCATTCTGCATTGTTTTTCCTCCTTAGACTCTGCTTACTCCAACAAAGAGTGACCTTTCTTTGAGGAGGCTGAATCTGGGAGCAGCCAATTGGTTATTGAACCTTTATTACCTTGTTCCTTCATACTTTGCTTAAGTGCTTCCATATAAGAGATCATGGTTGACAATTTATTTATGGTATGAGTAAAATGATGCTTTTTGGTTTAATTATTGCTTTGTCTTGCTTGGTGTTCCTGATTGTGGGACTATGAATCAATGGTAGCTCTCTCACTTTGAAAGTCAGTTCATGTTGTACTGTAAGTTCTGTTCCCCAATCATGGCTGGTTAAAAATCAGATTTGCCTACAAACCAGATATATTTCTTTCAGCCCCTCTGACTGAAATGAATGGAAAGAAAATTGATTTTTAAAAATACAATATAAACCAAATGTTTGCTTGTATAAATTTTATCCTTTAGAATGATTGTAACAACCGAACAGTATTTTTACTGCTCAATCTGAAGCCTGAAAATTAAACACAGAGACTATTTTGTTGATTTTATACAGGTATCCAAGAGGGATTGCTAACAACTGAAACAAAAGATAAACAGCCTCAGGCCAATTCAGAAACCTGAAAGTAAAATGCTGATCTTTATCATCTGTCGACTCTCATCTGATCCAGTGGATAATCCAAATTATGGGCAAATCTGACATGCGCCATGATCTGTCCCGAGGGTACAGGATTTTGGACGTCAGAACAGTATTTGTCTTTTCTTTGACAATTTGAAGCTGGGGCTTGCAGATGAAAGGTACAGAAAAGCAATGAAACACTGATGGGTGGGTGGCCTTGTGTGTAGCATTTCTGTTATTGTGTTGCTAGTGTACCACGTGCGATCAGATTGGCATGAGCTTAGCTACAAAATTTTTGTTGGATTTGGTAGTTATGTTCCCCCAGTAAAGCTGTTGTGTAGGGAAAAGTTTGGAGATGCTCATTAAATTTGAGCACTGTTTTCAAGGCTATGCAAGGTTTTTTTTTCAAATTAAGGGTGAAGTGTGGTATATACCAAGTACAGTAAGCTTTGAAGCAGACTCCACCTCAAGTTGAGAAGTGAGATGAGAGATTGCTTGTTATTTATGCATCTGTTGAAGATTGATGGAGTCAATGATTATGTTTAGTCACTAAATTCATTGTGACGGAATAGTGTATTCACCATGATGGTGGAAGGCCAACTAGAAGGGGTATGGAGGCCTATGACCAGTGATATGCCGCAAGGATTGGTGCTGCATCCAATGCTTTGTTATTTATACAAATGATTTGCATGGGAGTACAGGAGGAGTGGTTACTAAGTTTGCAGGTGACACCAAAATTAGTGGTGGAGTGGACAGTGAAGGTTATCTCCGCATACCCGGGACTTTTGGGATGGCCAGATGGACTGAGGAGTGGCAGATGGAGCTAGATAAGTAAGATGTATTTTGGTAAGGCAAATCAGGACAGAACTTATACACTAAATTGTAAGGTCCTGGGGAGTGATGTTGAACAAAGACCTTGGGGTGCAGGCTCATTGTTCCTTGAAAGTGGAGTCAAAGGTAGACTGGATAATGAAGGTTTGGTATGCTTGAACTTTGGTCAGTGCATTGAGTGTAAGAGTTGGGATGTCATGCTATGACTGTATAGGGCATTGATTAGGCCACTTTTGGAATACTGCATTCAATTCTGGTCTCCCTGCTACAGGAAAGATATTGTGAAACTTGAAAGGGTTCAGAAGAGATTTACAAGGTTGGAGGATTTGTGCTATAGGGAGAAGCTGAATAGGCTGAGGGCTGGCATTAGAGGTGTATAAAATCATGAGCAAGAATACAGTGAATAGCCAAGGTCTTTTCCTTTGGGTGGGGAAATCCAGAACTAGAGGGCATAGTTGAAGATGAGGGTGGAAAGATTTTAAAGGAATCGAAAGGGCAACATTTTCACACAAAGGGTGGTTGGTATATGAAATGAGCTGTGAGAGGAAGTGGTAGAGACTGTTCAATTACAATATTTACAGGGCATCCGGATGGTTTCCTATTCAAAAGTTTGAAGGGATATGGGCCAAATGCTGGCAAGTGGGACTGAATTAATTTTGGATATCTGGTCGGTGTGGATGAGTTGGGCCGAAGGTTCTGTTTCCATGCTGTGCAACTCTTTGACTCTATGTATTCACCAAGATGGTGGAAGGCAAACTAGATAGGTCTTAGGAATTGCTCAGTGTGATGAGACTGCTTTACTTTGAAAGTCAATACTTGTAGCTGAAGATTTTTTGAAAGTCACAAAGAATATGAAGGAAAGATAAGCTTGTCAGGAGCTGGTAAACAATTGATCCCAAATTTGAATTTGAAACTTCTACTGGAAGTTAAAACTGAGGAAGGTTTAAAAAAAAAAGTGACTGTTTGAAAATTTTGATATTGTAATTGACTAAGGAGATGATTCAGTGACTATTGAATTTAACACTGGGATTCTAGAACGAGGAAGAACAACGTAGCATTTGAGGTCTGAGATGGAACAAGTAAGGGAAATACAGATAAGTCAGATACAAAATTAATTATGAACATTTTTCAATTTTAAAGCATTGAATCAAAGTTAAGTTGAGAGCACTAGCCTTCATGTTCAGATTAGAAGGTCTTCTTATGGTAGTTGATGTTTTTCCCTGTCTCTTTGCAGCATAAATAGGTGGCCAAATGTCTTCCTGAACCCCTCCAATGTCGTGGTTCATTTGCTGCAGGAAAGTGAAAAATTATGGCAAGAGTTGAGTAGTACACATTTTACTAAAGGCAATCAGACCCATGTTCAATGGTAATAAATGAGAGTTCTCTGTCATTGCTGGAGAGCCAGATTTTAGAAAGTCATTCAGAGGATGTGTGTTTTGCCAGCTATTGCTGATCACTAATTGTCTGTGAGAAAGGGAATTCCAGGATTTTGATTCAGTAATAGTGAAGGAACAACATTATTTTTCCAAGCCTGGATTGTGAATGGCTCGGAGGGGAACTTGTAGAAGGTGGTGTTCCTCGGTATCTGCTGACCCTGTGCTTCGAGATAGTAGTGGTCACGGGTTTGGCACGTGTTGGCTCAAGTGTGTGAATTTCTGTAGTGCATCTTGTAAACGGTACATACTGCTGTTGTTGTGCCTTGGTGGTGGCGTAATAGGAAATGAATGTAAGTAGATGTGCAAATCAAATGGAGTGCTTTGTCAAGGATAGTGTCAAATTTCTTGAGTTCTTGTGTTGTTGGAATGATACTCTACTCTCCAGGCAAGTGGATAGCACTTCAACAAGCTCCTGACTTTGATCTTGTAGAAGAAGGGAATGTTTTGAGGAGTCAGGAGATGAGTCATTTGCTGCAGGATTTCTAGCCTCTGATCTGCTTGTTTAGCCACAGTGTTTACATGGCCAATCCAGTTCAGCTTCTAGACCCATAGCTTTTGCAGTATCCAGTGCTTTTACCACAGGATAATTTAGCATGGCCAATATACCAAAACTGCATGTCTTTGGACTGTGGGGGAAGAAAAACCAGAGGACCTGGAAGAAACCCATGCTGACATGGAGAAAATGTACAAATTCCACAGATAGTCACGCAAGGCTGGAATTGAACCTGGGTCTCTGGTGCCATCATGCACCATGCTGCCCTGGATAAGACCATAATTACATTGCAATTTCAGATTAGTTTGTTTGTAAGGTTGAGAAGTCTGGGCAGTTTTGACCGCTTCAGCTCAACTGTTCAGTGATTCCTACTGTCTTAACGTTTCGGTGTTTTTAACATTTTGGAGCTTTCTAGGAGTCTTTCATATTTATCAGTTGCCCTTTGGTAAGAAACTGACATCGGTTGTAAACTTTTTAATTCATCCACTTTTTCCACTGTTATGGTGTAGAATCTTTACATGAAGTTAACTTCCTTTCTTGGTCATCTTTCTTTGTGGCTGAAAAATCTGTGTGCTGTTTTTTTTTCACAGTTTTGTTACAGCTAGGTTATTTTGGGATCAGTTTTGTGGTTTGAAGTTTCATGTCTGCAATCAGAATTGAATGCTTTTTCAAGGTTTTCCCATGTCTCAGCATTACTGCAAATAGAGTGAGTTCTATCAGTATTAAGTTACTAAGCTGTTTTATTTTTGTTCTAAACCAGGGTTTCCTAGTGGCAATCAAGCCTTGCTTCTGCTCCGTAGCTGTGGTTCTCTGCTTCCGGAGATGCAACTCTCAGAAAGAACAGATTTGGCTCACAGAATCTGGGACAAACTGCAAGAGCTAGGTATGGTTATGGGGAGAGTTTGTTTTCTCTGCAAAAATGCGGCTGAAGGCACTGTTGGATAACAAATAGCTGACGTTTCTTCAGATGCTTATGGTTGATGAGAAATGTTTGAAGTTTGCTTGTATATGGCTGACAGCCTACAAATAAAGGTAGTTTGAAACTACATAATTTACAGGAGATAGTTGGCTATAACAGGCTCCACTAATCTTTGAGACGGTGTTGTACAATATTTTATTCAGATAATTGTTAAGGTGGAAAGTTTCAGTTAACGTATTTATTATGCATTTGATCTTTAATTAAGAGAAAAGATTTAGAAGCCATGTAGAGAAATATAGTACAGAACAATGTTTAATTTTACTTGTAAATTCCTATTTACAGCTTCCTTATTGCGCAAAAATGTTGAGGTTCATTGAATACATGGCATTACTAAACAAAAAAAATTCCCTTTTTAATTTTTTGATTTGAGAATTCAACATCAGCCCAAATTTTGCAGTCAACAGTGAATGAACTGGCTTTACCATTTGTTCTGACTAGATGGATTTTTTTTTGTCAGCTTTTGACCTGCAACTTAGGAAAATAGATATTAAACTTTGGTAGCTCTGATATGTGGGACTCAGGAAATCAACATTTTGGCTCTTCAGGCAATCGGATTGGAAAATCTAAACTGTAGGAAGTAAAATAGAGAGGTGAAGAAAGGTTGGATTGTGAGTGTAATATGGGATGGAAAGAATTTTTTCCGTATAAAATATTCTGAAAGATGGAGTCTCCACGTAGGTCAAATTAAAATTTCAGTGCCAGTAAGATGGTTTGATAGTGTATTTTTACTCATTCTTTGTTGGGATATGAACATTGTCAGGAAGGGCAGAATTTTTGACCCTTGCCTGCTTGTGTTTGAACTGAGTGACCACTGTTTGGCTATTTCAGGAAGCAGTTGAGAATCCTCCACTACAATGAATCTCATTTCTGTAGACCAGACAGATAACAATGGCAGATTTCCTTCCCTAAGGAACGTTTGTGAGCTGTTGGGTTTTTATCACATCTGATCGTTTCATGGTTAGCATTACTTAGACTACCTTTTAATTGCAGATTTAGTAATTAAATTCAAATTCCACCAACAGCAATGGGGAATATAAATCTGTTTCGAGCGCATTAGCCTGAGCCTATGTTTTACTAGTCTAATAGCATTTCCATTATTCCACTGTTACCCCCAAAATTCAGCTATATTATGGTCCGAAATGTTCTTGTGGTTAGGAATTGGATTTCAGTACCGAATCTCTGATACTGGTATAGTGCTTTTTTTTAAAGAATAGTCAGGAATTGGTCAGCAACATCCAGATTTCCATGTTGTACTGCCAGAAGTTGCTATCCTATTTAGCCAACAAGAAATAAGAGTGCTGTCAGCTTCACCATTGCTTTTCATAAAAAATCCAATTTTTTATATTTTAGACACAATACATCACTTTTGTGAATTTTCATAGTCTTTGGTCAGTGAAAATCACAGTCTTGCAGATTTATTCTGCTTTGTAACAGCCAAACATCGTTGTGACATACTCTATTTTCAATTGTCACAAGTCTGTTCATTATCTCACAAATGTGAAATATTGATGCTGTGAATTTATCCTGTTTTACGGTGTATGCGCAAGTAAGCTAAAAGATTGCTTCCATTTTCTTTCTGTGACTATATCGAAAATGGCAGTAGCTCCAGGCAAGTTACTATATTCATAAACACTTCGAAGTAAATTTGAAAAATCTAGGTGGCAGATAGATTATATAATTCATCTATACTTTCTAAGGCATAGAAGCAAACTTTGTAACCATCCAGGTCGTTTCACCAATTTGAATTGAATAAATCATGTAATTTGTTGACTTGCTTTATGATTTATTAAGCTTCTGAACCAACAAGATGTTTAGTCTCAAACTCTGTCAATAAAATGCTGTCACACATTACTTACGATCACGTTTATTTCACAATTTCTATAGCTGCTTAACCCTTTGCTTTCATTGACACAGTGAACTCAAAGCCAGCTTGTCTAAGGGTAGTTTTTTAAGAAAAGATTTTTAAAAATCTCATGGGAGTGTTTCTAATACTTCATTAGGATGTCTGGTCAAGGCAAGTTCAACAGCTAGATAAGCACCCTCAACTGTTGCAATAAAGAATTTGAGATTCCTGCACTATGATGCATGTTAACCTTTTACTTCAAGTCTCATGACAGCTTTTGTAGTCTGTGGAACCTGAAGACTTACAGGACACATGGAAACAATAATCAAAGCAATTGTTAACCGAAAAACAGAGTATGATTGGCTCCGGAATTCTGAAATGAAAATGAAATGCTGAAAATGTTCTGGCTATGCAACATCTGTGTTGAGAGACAAACAGAGTTGATGTTTCAGGTCTGCAACCTTTTTCTCTCTATACAGGTGCTACTTAGCCTGCTGGGCATTTGCAGCATTTTATACTTTTATTTTAATTAAATTTTAACTGTTTAATGTTCAGAATTAGATCTAACAGTTATATTGTACAAATGATCTATGGTCCCATTTCATAGGACTTAACAAACTCAGTTTAAAGCATCAGTGGACTTGTTATTGCTTGGAGCTATGAGAAACAATGAGCTCAGTTAATTGGAGAGTGAAGTTCTTATAAGCATGCCACTTAGTGCAGACAGCTACATCCATTGTAAAACTTCCTCTGCACTTGGATCAGAGGCACATAACTTTGATGTTTTTCCACTTCTCATCTAAACAAGCCTGTATCCTTATTAGTGAGATTGCCAGTTGGAGCTGAATTAAAGACAATTTTATAGTATGTATACATAGTTTGTGAGAAGATTTGTAGCTTGGGTGCTCGTTGTTGTGGTTCTGTTCGCCTAGCTGGGAATTTGTGTTGCAGACGTTTCGTCCCCTGTCTAGGTGACATCGTCAGTGCTTGGGAGCCTCCTGTGAAGTGCTTCTGTGATCTTACCTCCGGCATTTGTAGTGGTGATACCACTACAAATGCCGGAGGAAAGATCACAGAAGCGCTTCACAGGAGGCTCCCAAGCACTGAGGATGTCACCTAGACAGGGGACGAAATATCTGCAACACAAATTCCCAGCTCGGCGAACAGAACCACTACAGTATGCATACATGCCCACTCAACTGATAGCGTAAGTATGTGACCTTCCTTGCTGATTGAAGATTTTCATATAATTTGGGCTGAATTTAATCCAGAATCAGTGGTTTTACTCTCCAAGTTATGCCAATCGAATAATAACCAACAGCTAAGAGTTCAAATGTGCTGATCTTCTACTGATCAATTATCTGTGATATCCAGGTGCTGCATATGATGTGAGCCATTATAATGCGTTATTGAAAGTCTACCTTCAGAATGAGCATAAGTTTTCACCAACTGATTTTTTGGCAAAAATGGAATCTGCAAATGTGCAACCCAATCGAGTAAGTTATTTACCTGTTTACCACCGAGTTTCAAAGTTCATTGTCTCTCTATTTACCTTTAGCATATTGCTGAAAATTGTGAACTTCTGTGTTGAAATGTGCAGTTTAATATCATATTTTATCACGTACTGCAGTTTTCAGTTTGAAAGGGATTTAGAGAGTTCTCGCTGTCAACTTTCGCAGATTAAAATGATGACAAATCTGTTATTTTGTAGTTTTTTGGATTGTTATATAGTTTGGCATTACACTAAATCTATTTTATGTATTTTAAATATTTTGACTTGATTTTGCAGCTGGAATTGCATATAACTTTTCAAGTTATTTAATGTTTATCTAGAAGTTGAGGATAAATTGAAGTATTTTTATTATATAAAATATATGAAGCAAATCCTTGAATGTCCTTTTTTTCCTCTCAATATCCAGGTTACTTTCCAGAGACTAATAACAGCGTATTGTAATGAAGGAGATATTGAGGGTGCAAGGTATTGTTTTTAAAAGATTATTCATGTCCTGTAATTAGTGTGACTACAGAATGCACGTTATCAGAGAATGGCTACAGCACAGAAGGAGGCCATGCAGCTGAACCTGTCTTCACTGGCTCTCCAAATGAGTGAATTATTTATCTATTGTGAGGCATCTTTTCAAAAGCCTTTTTAAAAATCCACATAAATCATATATATTGCATGACCATCCATGTTTTGTCTTTACACTTCACAAAAAGGCAATTGGTTTGGTCAACCAAGATTTCCCCTTGCTAACTATTCATTGGTTGCATTTTGCTTCTGTAGATAGGTGTGGAGGGATATGGGCTAGGTGCTGGCAGGTTGGACTAGATTGGGTTGGGATATCTGGTCGGCATGGACGGGTTGGACCGAAGGGTCTGTTTCCATGTTGTACATCTCTATGACTCCATGTTCTTCTGTTCTTTCTGTTAGTAAATGGAGTTCCGCAGGGATCAGTTCTGGGTCCTCTGCTGTTTGTAATTTTTATTAATGACTTGGATGAGGGAGTCGAAGGGTGGGTCAGTAAATTTGCAGATGATACGAAGATTGGTGGAGTTGTGGACAGTGAGGAGGGCTGTTGTCGTTTGCAAAGGGACTTAGATATGATGCAGAGCTGGGCTGAGGAGTGGCAGATGGAGTTCAACCCTGCCAAGTGTGAGGTTGTCCATTTTGGGAGAACAAATAAGAATGCGGAATACAGGGTTAACGGTAGAGTTCTTAGTCAGGTGGAGGAGCAGAGGGATCTTGGGGTCTATGTACATAGATCTTTGAAAGTTGCCACTCAGGTGGATAGAGCTTGTAAGAAGGCCTATGGTGTATTAGCGTTCATTAGCAGAGGGATTGAATTCAAGAGTCGTGAAGTGATGTTGCAGCTGTACAGGACTTTGGTTAGGCCACATTTGGAGTACTGTGTGCAGTTCTGGTCGCCTCACTTTAGGAAAGATGTGGAAGCTTTGGAGAGGGTGCAGAGGAGATTTACCGGGATGTTGCCTGGAATGGAGAATAGGTCGTAAGAGGATAGGTTGAGAGTTCTTGGCCTTTTCTCGTTGGAACGGCAAAGGATGAGGGGTGACTTGATAGAGGTTTATAAGATGATCAGAGGAATAGATAGAGTAGACAGTCAGAAACTTTTTCCCCGGGTGCAACAGAGTATTACGAGGGGACATAAGTTTAAGGTGAAGGGTGGAAGGTATAGGGGAGATGTCAGGGGTGGGTTCTTTACCCAGAGAGTGGTGGGGGCATGGAATGCGCTGCCCGTGGGAGTGGTAGAGTCAGAATCATTGGCGACCTTTAAGCGGCAATTGGATAGGTACATGGATGGGTGCTTAATCTAGGATAGATGTTCAACACAACATCGTGGGCCGAAGGGCCTGTTCTGTGCTGTATTGTTCTATGTTCTATGTTCTAAGGAGTCCATTACTTTTCCTACCTCGAATGTTAAGCAGATTGGACTGGACATGTTGTACTCTCCGAACTTATTTTGTAATCCATGCATTTGGACAAGTACAGATTCATTAAAGAGAGCTAGAATTAATTTGTTTAAGGTTATTTATGCTAAATGAGTTGGATTGTGTTCTTTAAGCTAACAAAAAATATTTGAGTAGAGTAATGTGGTTGATGTTGTGGGCATGGATTTACAAAAGGCATTTTGGTAAAGTGCCACATAATAGACTTGTCAGCAAATGTTGAAGTCTTACTTTCGATAAAATCTTTTGTGTAAGACTGATAGCAAAGGTAAAAGCCCATTGCTTCCAAGGAAATTTGGCAAAATTGGATCCACAATTGGCTGAGTGTCAAGAAGCAGAGGATGATGATTTGAGAGGGAATTTTCTGACTGGAAGTCTATATCCATTGGGGTTCCACAGGGGTCGTTGCTGGGGCCCTTGCTGGTTGTGGTTTATATAAACAATTTTTTGGATTTGAATAGGAGGGTCAGTTCACAGATGAAACAGTTTACCACCGCACCAGTTTTTGTGAGAAAAAGTCTTAGATTGCGAAAACTTATAAACTGGCTGTTCAGACGCTGATCAGTGGAAAATGAGATGATGCAAGGGTATAAGTGAATGGTCAGATTCGGAGAAGCATTGAGAATCAGAGGTGTATATGTATACCAGTTCTTTAAGGTATCAGGATAGGTGGATAACATGATTGAAAAGGCATGTGGTAACCTTGTCTTTTACTTGAGGCATCAAGTTTAAAATCAGGGAGGTTATGTTGGAACTGTAAAGAAACATTAGTTAGGTGACAAATAAAGTATATTTTACAGGTTCTGAAATCCACATTGTAGGGAGGATATGATTCCACTGGATAGGGTGCCTTGGCTGGAGCGTTTTAGTTATGAAGAAATTTGAATAGATTGGGAATTTTTTTTCCTTACAGTAGAGGAGATTGAGAGGCAACATGATTGAGATGTACAAAATTGAGGGGCATAAATAGGGTCGACAGGGGAAAAAAAAACTTTCTTCTTTGTGGGAGGAATCAGTGACCATGGGGCATAGATTTAAACTAAGAGCCAGAAGGTTTAGAAGAGTTGTGAGCAAACGTTTTTTACCCAGAGTGTGTCGGGAATCTGGAACTCACTGTCTGTTGAGGCAGGAGCCCTCATAACGTTTAAGATGTATTTTGATATACATTTGTGAAACCAAAGCATATATGGTGCAAAATCTAATCAAGAAAGCTAATGCAGTGCTTGCCTTTATATTTAAAGGACTGGAGCACCAAGATGTACAAGTTATGCTGCAATTACTTAAAAAAAGCCCTGGTTAGAGCCCATTTGAAGTACTTTGAGCAGATCTGGGCATCACATCTAAGGAAGGATATGAGCTTTGGAGGCAGTACAATATTGGTTTACAAAAATATTTGGTTTTCAGGGTTTATGAGGTGAGATTATATAAATTAGGCCTGTTTTCACTTGAATTAAGATGGGTGATCTGATTGAAGTCTTCAAAGTATTGACAGGAAAAGAGAGGGAAGCTCAAGATAAACTCTTTCACCTACTTGGGTATCCTAGAACGAAGGGACAGAGACTGAGAATTATGGCCAAACCATTCAGGAGAGATATTAGGAAGCATTTCTATACACAAGAGCTGGTAAATGTTTGGGACTGTTTTCCACAAACGGCAGTAGATACAGATCAATTGTTAACTTCAGATCTGAGCTGGACATTTTTTTTCAGCAAAACTTTTTAAGGAAATGGTCCAAAAACAGGTATATGAGATATTAGACATAGATCAGCCATTATCTCATTGACTAGTGGAACAGGCTGGGGTGTCAGAATAGCCGCCTCCTGTTCTTAAAAGGCTGTGGGCAAAGTGGTAGAAAATGGATGAGAATAGTTAATTGGTTGCTATAACCAGATTTAAGAATGTGGAGGAGCTGCTGTTGGACTGGGGTGGACAAAGTTTAAAAAAAATCTCAACACCAGGTTTATTTGGAAGCACTAGCTTTTGGAGTGCTGCCCTTTCATGAGGTAACTGTGAAACAGGATCATAAGACACAGAATTTATAGCAAAAGATTACAGTGTCATGCAACTAAAATGATGTATTGAACAAATTTAGATTGCTGTTCAATCTTTCTTCTTTTTGGTTCATTAATATGCAAATCCCAGAATTTCTTTCCCAGAATCCCAGAAGTCACATTCTTGAGATAACTAAGGTTTTATTAAAGAAGATGACAGGAGGCATTGTGGCTCAGTGGTTAGCACTGCTGCCTCAGGGACCCAGGTTCGATCCCAGCCTCTGGCGACTGTCTGTGTGGAGTTTGCACGTTTTGCTTGTGTCTGTGTGGGTTTTCTCCGGGTGCTCCAGTTTCCTTCCACAGTCCAAAGATGTGCAGGTCGGGACAATTGGCCATTATAAATTGCCCATAGTGTTATGTGCAATGGTCAGAAGGAAATGGGTCTGAGTGGGTTACTCCTCGGAGGGTCGGTTTGGACTTGGACACTGTAGGGAATCTAATCTAATCTAATCTAATATAATGCATTATCTGAGCTGGCATTTCATCTTTAGATTATTTTGTACTGTTCAATAAAATTAAACACAGTTGACAGAACAGCTGTTCACAAAAAAAGTACTATATACAGGGGAAAGGGCAGCAAAGCCAAACCCCTTTGTTCAACCAGTTTTCAGGGAGGTGAGGACAAACCTCAAATCCCCCTTTTATTTATCAGAAAGACAACAGTAGCAAACACAGATAAGACAGTGCATACAGCACAGACCCAATATAGCTGTAAAAAAGACAGCTGATACCCATCCACACCACGTACTAATCTTTGGCTAGCCTTCCTGCAGGACAGTCGTCGGCATTCCGGTTTCTGGCCACCCTACATGCTGACCAACCCTCCCCAGGCGTGCTTTCTACCAGGCTGGTCATCGACCACCCAGCTCCCAGTCACTCAGCGTACTGACCAGACTAGCCCGATAGTCTAGCTGTTGGCCATCCAGTCTCCGGCTGCCCTGCATACTGACTGACTGTCCCCAGCCCGCTTCCTTCCGGGATGGACGTCGGCCACTGGCACCTAGTCACCCCGCTTATTAACCAAACCACCCCCGACCTGCTTTCCTGCTTTTGGCCTTCTAGCACCCGGCTGCCCCATGTATTCACTAACCCATTCTCTAGGCCAGTGTTTCTGCGGACGGGCCATTAATTGTCTGGCTCCCAACTTCCCTGCGTACTGACCGGTCCACCCCCCGTTGGCCTTCCTACGGGCTGCCATCAGCCTCTGCACATATTGACCAGCCTGACCTATATCGGCTTTCCTGCGAAAACGCTATCAGTTGCCTGGCCCTACCCACTCCACGTACTGACAGGCTCCTCCCGGCCCGCTTTGATTTTTTTTTAATTTAGGTGACACAATTTAGATAATAATCAAACAATGATTGCAGTAGTTGCCAGGCAATGACTTCCCAAGCTGAGTAGAAGTTGAATAGTTATGTGGTCATGATTTGAAGAGAATAAAGTGGTAACAGTTTGGATATGCTGCCAGTATTAAATCTAAACATGAAATCTTAAAGCATTTTTAACATTTAGTTTGCAAATTTGCGTGAAACACCATTGTTTTCACATGTATTTATCACTTGAATTATATGTGGCATTTAGAAAAGAGAAAGAACAACAATGACAAAACACGTGATGAATGTTTGTGTGTGCATGCATGCATATGCATTTATTAAATAATATATATTCATTTTATAGTATTTATGTTGAATGGATCTATTGTCAGTGGAAATAGTTAGATGCAAAGTTTGGGCATTTAACTCTTGAGCACATTCGCGATCTTTTAATTTTTTTGTTAGAGTCTAAAGTAAAGTATTGTTAACATTTTATTGATGAATTCATACTGTTGGCTTTTAGTAAAATCCTCGGCTTTATGAAAAGTAAGGACCTACCAATTACAGAAGTGGTGTTTAATTCCCTGGTGACAGGACATGCACGGGCTGGGTAAGTAATGTGCTGCAGTGAAGTTTTCAAAGGTATATTGCTTAATATGTTTCATGTTTTGGATGGTGTGCTCTTTTTCTGTAACTCTTTGTAAATTTTGATGGTATTAGGCAAGAACTTTCGAAAGCTGATTGGGGGCAGATAGTCACAAGTATAGGGACGGCTGGAAAATGGGAAGCCTTCAGAAATGAGATAACGAGAATCCAGAGAAAGTATATTCCTGTTAGGGTGAAAGGAAAGGCTGGTAGGTATAGGGAATGCTGGATGACTAAAGAAATTGAGGGTTTGGTTCAGAAAGAGAAGGAAGCATATGTCAGGTACAGACAGGATAGATTGAGTGAATCCTTAGAGTATAAAGACAGTAGGAGTATACTTAAGAGGGAAATCAGGAGGGCAAAAAGAGGACATGAGATGGCTTTGGCAAATAGAATTAAGGAGAACCCAAAGGGTTTTTACAAATACGTTAAGGACAAAAGGGTAACTAGGGAGAGAATAGGGCCCCTCAACGATCAACAAGGCGGCCTTTGTGTGGAGCCGCAGGAGATGGGGGAGATACTAAATGAGTATTTTGCCTCAGTATTTACTGTTGAAAAGGATATGGAAGATAGAGACTGTAGGGAAATAGATGGTGACATCTTGCAAAATGTCCAGATTACAGAGGAGGAAGTGCTGGATGTCTTGAAACGGGTAAAGGTGAATAAATCCCCAGGACCTGATCAGGTGTACCCGAGAACTCTGTGGGAAGCTAGAGAAGTGATTGCTGGGCTTCATGCTGAGATATTTTTATCATCAGGTGAGGTGCCAGAAGACTGGAGGTTGGCTAACGTGGTGCCACTGTTTTAAGAAGGGTGGTAAGGACAAGCCAGGGAACTATAGACCGGTGAACCTGACATTGGTGGTGGGCACGTTTTTGGAGGGAATCCTGAGGGACAGTATGTACATGTATTTGGAAAGGCAAGGACTGATTAGGGATAGTCAGCATGGTTTTCTGTGTGGGAAATCACGTCTTACAAACCTGATTGAGTTTTTTAAAGAAGTAACAAAGAGGATTGTTGAGGGCAGAGCGGTAGATGTGACCTATATGGACTTCAGTAAGGCGTTCGACAGGTTTCCCCATGGGAGACTGATTAGCAAGGTTAGATCTCATGGAATACAGGGAGAACTAGCCATTTGGATACAGAACTGGCTCAAAGGTAGAAGACAGAGGGTGGTGGTGGAGGGTTGTTTTTCAGACTGGAGGCCTGTGACCAGTGGAGTGCCACAAGGATCGGTGCTGGGTCCTCTATTTTTTGACATTTACATAAATGATTTGGATGCGAGCGTAAGAAGTAAAGTTAGTCAGTTTGCAGATGACACCAAAATTGGAGGTGTAGTGGACAGCGAAAAGGGTTACCTCAGACTACAACAGGATCTTGACCAGATGGGCCAATGGGCTGAGAAGTGGCAGATGGGGTTTAATTCAGATAAATGCGAGGTGCTGCATTTTGGGAAAACACTTATTCACTTAATGGTAAGGTCCTGGGGAGTGTTGCTGAACAAAGAGACCTTGGAGTGCAGGTTCATAGCTCCTTGAAAGTGGAGTCGCAGGTAGATAGGATAGTGAAGAAGGTGTTTGGTATGCTTTCCTTTATTGGTCAGAGTATTGAGTACAGGAGTTGGGAGGTCATGTTGTGGCTGTACAGGACATTGGTTAGGCCACTGTTGGAATACTGCGTGCAATTCTGGTCTCCTTCCTATCAGAAAGATGTTGTGAAACTTGAAAGAAAAGATTTACTATAATGTTGCCAGGGTTGGAGGATTTGAGCTATAGGGAGAGGCTGAACAAGCTGGGGCTGTTTTCCCTGGAGCTTTTGGAAGCTGAGGGGTGACCTTATAGAGGTTTACAAAATTATGAGGGGCATGGATAGGGTAATTGGCAAAGTCTTTTCCCTGGGGTCGGGGAGTCCAGAATTAGAGGGCATAGGTTTAGGGTGAGAGGGGAGAAATATAAGACACCTAAGGGGCAATTTTTGCATACAGAGGGTGGTATGCGTATGGATTGAGCTGCAAGAGGAAATGGTGGAGGCTGGTACAATTGTAACATTTAAAATTGGATGGCTATATGAATAAGAAGGGTTTGGAGGGATATGGGACGGGTGCTGGCAGGTGGGACTAGATTGGGTTGGGATATCTGGATGGGTTGGACCGAAGGGTCTGTTTCCATGCTGTACATCTCCATGACTCTATGACTCTATAAATTAAACATAGTTACAGTAATATAGTGTCTATTTTACTGGTCTAGAATCCAGTGATCAAGACATCATCAAGTCATGGCCCATAGATTGGGAGACAGAATCATTTGATTGAAACACCGTTATTTTGGTTGGGATGAACCAAGTTGTTCGCCACTTTGATTGTCAGAGTCTAGCTTTACTTTGTTGAAAACAAAGGAATAGGTTATCTAAAACTCAGAAAGATAATGAGATTGCTCTTCGAATTACTACAATACCTTTCTCGGACCATGACTTGTCACGTGTATAGTGAGGCCACCTTTGTGCTCTGAAGAAACTTAGAGCAGAAAAGTTCAAACTGTTCCTGGACAGAATTCTGTCTGAAAGCAATTCCACCATTCAAGGCCATCTGAATAGTTGAAGTGCTGAATCTTAGTACGACAGAAGAGAATAAGAGGTTCTCTCTCTCCCTAACCTGTTTCATGTTCAAGCTCTTCTGCAAAAATTAATTCTGGGCAAGTGGGCTAAAGGAACTGTTGTAACCTCCAAAAATTGCTCTATTTTGAAGACCTTCACTTCAGTCTAATTAAAACGTTACTGAGAAACACGAGGCTTGCACCAAAAGAGATTGATTGATTGAAATTACATTTTTATTTACTATCAACATTTTTAATTTCTGTTTTGTCATCTGCCTATGTTTAGTTTTTTTGTGTGTTAGTGTAAACAAGTTGCATGAGTGAGACTTCACATTCTGGTCAACATCTGGGTCAACTGTTGCAAAATAAAGTAACCTTCATTTTTTTAATTCTCAATTGTCCTTGTGTTATTCAAATTGACTTGATCTCTGTGAACTAAGAAAATACAGAACTGCATAGAGTAACTTATTTGATCTCTGGCAAATAGAAGGAAATGTTTTTTTAAAAAAAACTACCTGTGATAGCGCAATTTATTTCTGAATTTACAGATGAAACCAAATTGGGAATGTGATGATCAATACTGAGCAGGCGAAAGTGAGCACTGCAGATGCTGGAGATCAGATTCAAAAAGTGTGGCACTGGAAAAGCACAGCAGTTCAGGTAGTATTCGAGGAGCAGGAGAGTTGACGCGAAGGACTTATACCTGAAATGTAGACTTTCCTGCTGCTTAGAGGCTGCCTCACCTACTGTGCTTTTCCAGCACCACACTTAATAGGAGGAGGCTGATAATAAATTACTAGGAAGGACAATTAATAATGTTGCATAATGGACAAATAAGTAACAAATTTAATTCAACACAGATAAATGTGAAATAATATATTTTGGTGGGGAGAATAGGCAAGTCAGATGACTTGATGTTATGAATTTGAGGATGTGTACGGTACCTTTGAGAGAGTGAATGCTGTTCTGAACTGAGGAGTTACAAGCACCTGTATGTATGACTAGATATCAGCCTCAATGTATTGGAAAATTGAGGCCGTGAAATGGATACCTGAGTTTTGGTTGCTGTTTTGACAACAATTTGAATTTAACCAATCACTTCAAATTATGTCCCAGGATACTAAAACCCAATTGAGTTTGAATTTATTGTTTTGCGAACATCAAAGCAATGAGAAAATCCGATGTTGGGAATATAAAATTACAGACATTTTGAGAATTGGAGACAGAGCAACTGCTATTGAGAGAGACCCAAGATATTAGGAAATACTCCCTATCAAAGGTTCCTTTTCATATGAACTCACTGTAAAAAGAAAGAATACAATTCAGGGAATTCAGCTGGAAGTGTCAAGTCACAGAACATGACCCGGCTGTGTGGTTTTGAAATTAAGTTGATGTAATTTTAATGAGTGTCTTATTGGAACAGCATATTGTTATAGAGTTGGAAGCAGGTAATAAGCAGTTAAGAGAAAGGGGGATTTGAAGGTGTAACATCTGTTGAATGTTCACTTTTAGTGTTAAAAAAAATTGCCATTATTTCCTTTAAATAGTTGAATTTGGGAGTGCTCTGTCACTCTTATTTTAACAGATTATGAGGCGAGGTGAGCCTTTCTGGATATTTGGTTTATTTAACAGAAGGGTTCACTGCCATTTCATAACACTTGCGCAGTGCAAGTCTATGTGGGGCATAGGGTTCGTAAATTACAAATACACCATTGACTAGAAAGTGTAACATTTGTTTGTGAGGCCCACAAAAAAAAAGCAAATCAATTACCAAGTTTTTGTTCTTCCAGAAGGCTGGGATTGTGAAGTTACAAAGTTGTGTTAAACCTGTATTGAACCTTGGTCAAAGAAACTTAGAGTACTGTGTGCAATTCTGGTTACCATATTGTGAAAAGAATGAAAGGTAAAGTCACCATTGTCCTCCTGGACGATAGTGCAGCTGTCTCAATTCAGAGAGACAACTGGAGGTGATTTGATTTGAGAGTCACCATAGCTCAGGGAGCGGTAGAGGTTGAGAAGGAGAGTTCTTCATTGTAAACTCAACCCAGTGTAGAAATGAACCCACACTGTTGGCATTATTCTGTATTGCAAACCAGACATCGTGAATAAAGCTAACTAAACCAACTTGTAAAAGGAATATAAGGAACTGGAGGGGCGGATGCACAGGAATGCATAGATGTACATTTATCAGGAAATGATTGAGAAGGAGGGTCTCTTTTTCTTAAAATAAAATTCTCTAGTGGTGACTTAATGAAGGTCTTAAAAATTATGAAAGGCTTGGATTCCCTCGAGGGGGGAAAGCACAACGGGAGCCTGTCAGGACAAGACAATCACAAAGAGATCCAATGAAATATTTCAGGAAATTACTTCACCCAAAGAAACGTGAGAATGTGCAACTCAGCAATATTAGGAAGGCTTTAAGCACAGAAGTACTTAATGTGAAATTGGGCAAGTATATCAAAAAGAAGGGAATAGATGGTAATGCTGACCAATTTCAATGAGGAAAGGTGGGAGAGGATTGAGTGAAGAATTAACAAAAGTATAGACTGGTTGGACTAAATAGCTTGTTTTTGTGTTCTTGTGTTGTGATTTTATATGTAAGAAATCATTTTTAGAAGTTCAATTTTATTACCGAAGAGCTTGTCAGTTCTATGAAAATATTTGTTGAAAGTGTTGGATGGTTTTGCTAAGTCCAACAGAATTAAGAGATTCATGTCATTGGATTTTGAAAGGAAACATAAAGTTGTCTCAATGATTCAAGAGAAATAATGACAGTTAAGAGTTATAAAGCTGAGACAGGAGTGATATTTCTTTGGGATCAAGACTGTTGGGTGGTATGAAAAAGGTTGAAACTTTGCTGTTTTTATGAATAGATCTTCAAACATTTCTGTTAATGTTGCTTGACTTGTTTTTCTTTTATGTAATAAGCTTATGCTCTGTTGTTTAAGAACATCTGTAGGGTTTTGAATATGCTTTAGGGACTAACCAAAATGTTAATCATCTACAAAAACAAATTAGGGTGTCTCAAGCTAGGTTTCATTCTAGCATCTGTTTTGTCCATTGTTAGCATTAGCTGGAATCATAATATCCTATATAATCTGATGCATGTAAGATTTTTGTTAATGTTAGATACTGAGCGGTTTGTCTGTCAGATGACAATGACACTCCTTGACTTCAGAATGTATGATTAACAATGAAAGTGGAGCACAAGTAATTTCAATCTTGAATCGTATTCCTAAGTGAAGTGATTGTTGTAAATAATGAACAAGGAAAAACTAGGGAACTACAGACCGGTGAGCCTGACATTGGTGGTAGACAAGTTGTTTGAGAGAATCCTGAGGGACAGGATTTACAAGGCAAGGACCGTTCAGGGATAGTCAACATGCCCTTGTGTGTGGGAAATTGTGTCTCATGAACTTGATTGAGTTTTTTGAAGTTGTAACAAAAAGGATTGATAAGGGCAGAGCGGTGGGTGTGATCTATATAGACTTCAGTAAGGTGATCGAC
The DNA here is from genome assembly GCF_020745735.1 of Hemiscyllium ocellatum. Taxonomy (NCBI): domain Eukaryota; kingdom Metazoa; phylum Chordata; class Chondrichthyes; order Orectolobiformes; family Hemiscylliidae; genus Hemiscyllium; species Hemiscyllium ocellatum. The sequence continues at coordinate 31,048,633 of NC_083410.1, read as the reverse complement.
AATGTTGCCCATGGGAGACTGTTTACCATGTTAGATCACGTGGAACAGAGGAAGAACTAGTTATTCAGCTACAGAACTGGCTTGAAGGTAGAAGACAAAGGTAGGTGGTGAATGCTTGCTTTTCAGATTGGAGGCCTGTAAGCAGTGGTATGCCACAAGGGTCAGTGCTAGGGCCACTGCTTTTCGTGATTTATGTAAGCGATTTGGATGTGAACACAGGAGATTTGGTTGGTAAGTTTGTAGATGACACCAAAATTACAGCTGTGGTAGATAGTGAAGAAGGTTACCTCGGAGTGCAATGGGACTTTCACCAGATCGGTCAAAAAGCCGAGGAGTGGCAGATGGAGTTGAATTTAGATCCATGAGGTGCTGTATTTTGGAAAAACACATCAGTGCAGGACCTATACACTTAATGATAAGGTGCTGGGGAGTGTTGCTGAACAAAGAGACCTTGGAGTGCAGCTTCGTAGTTGCAGGTAGATAGGATAGTGAAGAAGACATTTGGTATGCTTGACTTTATTGGTCAGTGCATTAAGTGTAGGAGTTGGGAGGTCATGTTGTGGCTGTACAGTATATTGTTTAGGTCACTTTGGGAATATTGCATTCAATTCTGGTCTCCCTGCTTTCGGAAGGATGTGAAACTTGAAAGGGTTCAGAAAAGACTTGCAAGGATCTTACCAAGGTTGAAGGGTTTGAGGTATACGGAGGCTGAATAGTCTGGGGCTGTTGTCTCTGGAGCGTTGGAGGCTGAGGGGTGACCTTACAGAGGTTTATAAAATCATGAGGGGCATGGATAGGGTCGATAGACAAGGTCTTTTCCCTGGGGTAGGGGAGTCCAAAACTAGAGGGCATAGGTTTAAGGTGAGAGGGAAAAGATATAAAATAGACTTACGGAGCAACTTTTTAATGAGAGTGTGGTGCGTGTATGAAATGAGGTGCCCCAGGAAGTGGTGGAGGTTGGATGGGTATATGAATGGAAAGGGTTTAGAGAGATATGGGCCAAGTGCTCGCATATGAGACTGGATTTATTTTGGGAAATCTGGTTGGACCAAAAGTTGTTTCTGTGCTGTTTATCTCTATGACTCTATGATATAAATAATTGCTGCACAAGACCTGCATCAGATTGCAGGTTTTCATAATGGAAACAACAATGTTAGGATTTGTTTAACTATGATTAAGGTGGTTTAGTGCATGTGTATAGTGCATGTAATTGTAAACATTCAACAGTACTGTCTTCCCTTGTGTGCCTTTTCTTTGATAAAAGGACAGGTAATGTCATGAACCTCAAGTCTGAACTGTTTTGGTCATGTTTTCTTGTATTTTAATATGACTAATTTCGGATAGACCCGTCTCCTTTGCGCAACTCTGTTTCAGTAAATTTATTTTGTAATTTTATTACAAACTTGATTTGATTTACATCTTGTCTGATTTTATTAAAAGAGCATAGGACATTGCAGCACAGTACAGGCTCTTCAGTGTTGTGCTGCCCCATGGAACCGATCTGAAGCCCATCTAGCCTACACTATTCTATTCTCGTTCATATGCCGATCCAATGACCATTTAAGTACCCTAAAAGTTGGCGAATCTACCAACTGTTGCAGGCAGTGTGTTCCATGCTCCTGCTACTCTGAGTAATACAATAATATTTTATATTTGTGTTATTTTAGCAAGATTTCAAGTATGTTTCAACAAGTACTGGAGTCCGATCTGGCTCTTGTACATCTTGTCTACATCTTGCCCAAACTTTATTTTGTCCAGTTTCATTGTTGCCCCATTGTACATTGATGAAGTAGAGCTGGGAAGCATCTTTAGTGGATCTTTTGTTCAATCCTTCTGTATTTAGTCAATAACTTCAACATGACCACTTTGCATGGGTAATTTAATTGAGCTGTCTGGCATATGACCATATCTTGATACCTATTTCATTGTTGTCTTGTTACTCACAAGAAAGGTCTGTAGCATGAATTTTTTTTCACTTCGTTGCCACCTTGTTTTTGAACTAGAAATTTAAAGGTTTCATCCCCATTTTTAAACTTCATTTCTAAATTTTGTTTGATTATCCATTGCAGTGCTGATTAAAGGCTGTGTTCTTGGATTGTGAAATTCAGTATATCCATTTGCTGTGATTCAAATGGATGTTTATGATCTCATTCCAAGAAGAATAGTATGCCCTGACCATTATTCTTTGTCAACTTTCTTCCCTCTACCAACCATGGTAAATAAATAAATAGTGAACATTAAAGTTTTCTAATTGATTGGTTTTCATGTGCAATTTGGCTAAAACCGTTAGCTGCATCATACCAGTGTCTGCATTTAAAAGTGATTTATGGTACTTTGAGTACTTGAGATGTATCTGGAGGACAAGTGCTCAGACAATATAAAATATGCCAGTGTACGAATGCTTCAGATACTTTGTATTTATTCTGAACAAGTATAGTATTGATTGTTGGATATCTCCATTGTTCAGTTTTAACTGAGCTGCATAGCGTCTGTTACAATGCACAGTAGATGTCAGAATAAGGGGTTGCACATTTAAGACAGCTGAGGCATTTCTTCTCTCAGAAGGTTGTGTACCTTTGGAAGGCTATTGAGGCTGGATTGGTAATTATAGTTCAGTAGGCTGAGATATGTGGATTCTTGATCATTTAAGGGAATCAAGGCTTATAGGAAAATTGCAAGAAAGTGGAGATGAGGATTATCAGATCTGCCATGATCTCGATGAATGGTGGAATAGTTTTGATAGGCTGGATCACCTATTTCTGCTTCTACATCTTGTGTTTTATCTGTGTGGTGCTTTAACTCTTAAATTTTATTTCAGTGACATGGAAAATGCAGAGGGCATTCTAACTGTGATGAGTGGTGCAGGAATTGAGCCTGGTCCGGATACCTATGTTGCACTGCTGAATGCATATGCTGAAAAGGGAGATATTGAGAATGTGAAACAGGTAAAACTGGGCAGCATCTGCTTTTGTTCAAGTTCAACTTAATTGCAATAGAAATTTATGTAGAAACATTACCTATTCTTGGGAATTAAGTTTTATGCAAAAATCCTGAAATTATGTGAATAGACGAAAGTTTGATTTGCTGCAACAGTTTGTTTTTATTTGTACTGTTTAGTCATTTGTCAAAAGTCATATTTTTGAAGTTGTCGCTGTTCAAAATAATGAAAACCAAACACTATTGGGGTCTTTTGAGTGTAAGCATGCTAGAATTTAGTTTATGATGCTTCTGTAACTTTGTAAACTTCTGTAAGTTTATGCAACTTCTATCGCCAAGTGTCTTTTATTTAATTATGCATTTCCATGAAAGCTTTAAAAATTGCCATTTGGTTTGTGGTATGTATAAAATTTCTCGTATGCATTCTACAGAATGCCATTATTTATGGTTTGCTGTTTTCTGTCTCCTTCTTAGATGACATCAGGTAACAAATGATTGCAATAAAAATTAGTTTGACTGAGACTACAAAAGTAGGAGGAAGTAAAAGTTCAGATTTTCAAATTCAGTATTTCTGTTTATTTTTGAAGTGACCTTTTATAAGAAGTCCCATAAATTCAGGTTATAAATTTTATATGTAAGTAAATATATCCGTATATGCCATGGAAAATAAATGTTTCAATCTCCAAACTTATTTACTAAATTTAAACTCTATAAATTGTTTATTCAGATGGTACACGATCAGCAATTGGTAGGGTAAAGCTTAAAAGAACAGATTGTGACAAGTTTGGGACAAGGAACAAGATTAAAAGGTGTTGAAAGCGAAAAAGAATTGTCTATGCACAGCCTGAAGATATTTGTGATTTGAATGTAAAGTCTATTTTTGTGTGCTTAATCTTTCTCTTGTTGATAGACACTGGAGAAAGTTGAAAAGACAGATGCCAGCCTGATGGACAGGGACTTGATGCAAATCATTTTCAGCCTGGCCAAGTCTGGCTATCCACAATATGTTCAGGATATTGTGGAGCGGATGAGACATGACAGGGGATATGTACCAGGCGAGTTCTACACTAGTGTTGTGCATATACATGGTTTTCAGTTGTGATTTCTCAAATCTTATTCACTTCAGGATTCTTGAAATTTGACTTAGACAGTGTAGAACACATTCAAACTGGAAAAAGCCTGCTAAGTAAAAACTAATTTTGTTTCTATTTATATGGGTGAAAAGTACTGTATTATCCTATTTATTGTTTTTCTATTAGCATAAGCCATGGCAAATGACAAGCTTGTAAAATGTAAGTTTTTGGGCAAGTCTAAATGAACATGAGACTAAAAATCTCCTTATCCTGTACTTAAGCATTAATTGCTAAAATACCAGCTTTTTGTTATCGCAGTAATCTAAGGAGTTGTGTTCCATATTTAATATTCTAACTATTTAGGGAGATGCAGTGAGGAAAGCTGCAAATGGTCAAAATAATACAAGTTATTAGCATCTGATATCTCTGCTTGGATTCTTTAAGGACAGTAACCATTCTTTTGGAATGTTAAGAATGTCCATTGGTTGCAATGCCTTCTGATTTTGGACAAACTAGAAACAAAGTTATGTGTTTAATTTCATGTTATATTAAGTTCTGCTTCATTGACACAATGAATGAAACTATGGATCTTCTCGCACTCTATTTCAAGACTTTTACAGTAGTTGTGAAGGATTAAATGAGAGCACAGAATAATCTTAGAATCATATCATCGAATCTTTTTAGTGTGGAAGCAGGATATTCAGCCCATCGAGTCCACACATAGTGTCCGAAGAGCATACCAACCAGACCCAATTCCCAATCCCTACCCCTGTAACACCGAATTTCTCATTACTAAGCCATCCATCCTACACATCCCTGGAGACTCTGGGCAACTTCAGCATTGCCAAATCCATCTAATCTGCACATCTTTAGACTGTGGTAGGAAACCTGCGCAGACGCAAGGAGATTGTGCATATTCCATGCAGACAGTTGCCCAAGTGGTGGAAGTGAACCCAGGTCTATGGCACTGTGAGGCAGCAGTGCTCACCACTGAGCCACTATGACATCCCTGCGAGTGAATTTTTTAAACATAACACTTAATCTAGAATATGTCGGCAGTTTCTCTCTTCATTTGAGATTATCCACAATTTAAATCATTTACATGGTTCACAAAATAAATTGTGAAATTTTAATCATTTTTTTTCATTTTTGTTCCTGCAGTTATTGATCTATTTCAAAACATAGGATTTCTCAAAATTTCTCTTAACCTAACATTGAACACACCTTTTTCCGGTAGCAGATTTTTTTAAATTGTAAACTTCAATTAATGTTTATGAATCTGTTGTTGGATTACAATACTTAATACATTTTTATGAGATCAAGCACAGTAAAACATCAAATAGTAGCTGAGCAGACTTTTCATCTGTAGGCCTATCATATTTAAATGTTGATTAAGAATTATATTTCATAATTACAATCTTTTTGTTATAGTGGAATAATTGTCACAGTTTGGCTTATTTTCTGATTTGTTGATTGTTGCAGATGCAATGAATCTATGTTTGAGCTTGATTACACAAGGTTGGGAAGAAACTGCTTTCCAAGTGTTGAAAACTTTTCCTACATTTCAGTCTGAGAACGAAAATGGCGATTCATTCGACCTTGGTAACTTTTTCATCCGGCACTGTACTAATCAAGACACGGTAAGACAAAGTAACGGATGATACTCCCATAATAATCAGATATCAAATCAAAATTATTATATGTTCAAAAAACTTGGTGATAAAGTATCAGTGAGGTGCTGTTGATCATCAGTAGAATTGTATTTAACCATAATCTGTAAATTCATAGGCCAGAATATCCCCCACTCCAGCACTGTCATTAAACAGGGTGGGCAATGCTGGCTCAGTGAAGAGTGCAGGAAGGCATACCATCTAGAACTAAAAATGAAACATGAACATAGTGAAGCAATGGCACAGGCCTGTTTGCATACAAAACCAATAAATGATTGTGCTAAGTGATTTCTCAACCAATGGATCAGACTTAAACCCTGTAGTTCTGCCATATCCAGTTATGAATGGTGTGGACAGTTAACGCCTAAAATATACCCAATCTCATGATAGGGAGCTCAGCATAACAGTGCCAACAACTAGGCTAGAGCATTTGCAAACTTTTTCAATCAGAAATATGGAGAGGATGGTTCATCTTGGCCTCCTCCTGAGATCCTCAATATCACAACTGCCAGCCTTCAATCAATTGGATTCACTCCACGTGATATTAAGAAACAACTGAAGGCATTGGATACTGCAGTCACCAGCTCATTGATATCTGATTTGCATTCTGTCCAAGGTATTCTGCTTCTGTCTTCATGGCAGTCTTTGGTCAAACATGGACAAAAGATTTGGAAGTAGGTTTGCTGAACTGGAAGGTTCATTTTCAGACATTTCATCACTATGCTAGGTAACATTATCAGTGTGCCTCCAGATGAAGCACTGTTTGTATGGCTTGCTTTTTATTTGTGTTTAAGTTTCATTGGGTTGGTGATGTCATTTCCTGCAGTGATATCATTTCCTGTTCTTTTTCTCAGGTGGTATTTTGGTTCTATTAGTTTGGATGGCCATTTTCTTTAAGGAAGTAATTAATTTGTTTTTTTATTCTCTTCTAGACAATTGAAAAGCTCTGTCACTTCTGTGAGGGACTAATAGAGGCCAATTTGCATTCAGCTCCTTTCCACTTTGCTCTTTACTGTGCACTGGATGCCAAAAAATCTGGTTTGTATTATATTATATTAAATTTGAAGATTGAAGGATATTGATTAATAATTAGCTTTACAAAAACAAATTACTATGTTACATGTGTCATGTGTGAAACATGGCTGAGGACTATCTTAATTAAGCTCAAACTACAATTTGAATTTTACTTCCACAAATTCAATTTGTATAGAAGAAAGCACTAAGACTGTCTGTATAAGTGTACTTGATATGAAAAAGATTTAGGTCAGCAGACAATTATTTCTGTTCCATAGAGAGCTTCTCTTCATCCAGTAAACTGCAGAACTGACTTCTGCAAAACTAATAGCATTTCTTTTCACTTAACTTTGCCTTTGATGTAACTAACCAGTGATGTCTGCAGTGTAAAATCCCAGATTAGTGGGCCTCTGCATACAAAGGTGTCAGTTGAGCCATTTAAATGCAGATTTTGTGTGCATGCCACTTAGCTACAGACTTCACTACAGATTTGGTTCAAATGTCGACAAAAGAGCTGAATTCCAGACCTTGGGTGAGGATGACAGCTCCTGACATCAAGGCTGCATTTGACTGAGTGTAGTCTCAAGAATCTCAAACTCGTTGGGTATGGGTGGATGGGGGTACAGGGCTGGAGACAACATGGATGATTGGAATCATGCATGGCACATAGGAAGATGATTATGGTCGATGGAGGTTAAGCTGTAGGATGTCAATGCAGGAGTTACTCGGGGTAGTGTCCTGGGCCCAACCATCTTTAGCTACTACATCAATGGCCTTTGCTCCATCATAAGATCAGAACTGGGGACATTCATCAATGACTGCACAATCTCGAATGTCATTCCCAGCACCTCAGATACTGAAATAATTCAAATCCAAGTGCACTAAGGCCTGGACATTATTCAGGCTTTGCTTGTCACTTTCCAGCACATGTTCAAGTCATACAAACGCTGAAAATGTGTTGCTGGAAAAGCGCAGCAGGTCAGGCAGCATCCAAGGAGCAGGAGAGTCGATGTTTTGGGCATGAGCCCTTCTTCAGGAATGAGGAAAGTGTGTCCAGCAGGCTAAGATAAAAGGTAGGGAGGAGGGACTTGGGGGAGGGGCGTTGGAAATGCGATACGTGGAAGGAGGTCAAGGTGAGGGTGATAGACCGGAGTGGGGGTGGGGGCGGAGAGGTCAGGAAGAAGATTGCAGGTTAGGAAGGTGGTGCTGAGTTCGAGGGATTGGACATCCAGTCCCTGTACACCTCCATCCCCCATCACGAAGGACTCAAAGCCCTCCGCTTCTTCCTTTCCCGCCGTACCAACCAGTACCCTTCCACTGACACCCTCCTTTGACTGACTGAACTGGTCCTCACCCTGAACAACTTCTCTTTCCAATCCTCCCACTTCCTCCAAACCAAAGGAGTAGCCATGGGCACCCACATGGGCCCCAGCTATGCCTGCCTCTTCGTAGGATATGTGGAACAGTGCATTTTCCTCAGCTACACAGGCACCACCCCCCACCTTTTCCTCCGCTACATCGATGACTGTATCGGCGCTGTCTCGTGCTCCCACGAGGAGGTTGAACAGTTCATCCACTTTACCAACACCTTCCACCCCGACCTCAAATTTACCTGGACCGTTTCAGACTGCTCCCTCTCCTTCCTAGACCTTTCCATTTCTATCTCAGGCGACCAAATCAACACGGACATTTACTACAAACCGACTGACTCCCATAGCTACCTCGACTACACCTCCTCCCATCCTGCCCTCTGTAAAAACGCCAGCCCATTCTCCCAATTCCTTCGTCTCCGCCGCATCTGCTCCCAGGAGGAACAGTTCCAATACCGTAAAGCCCAAATGGCCTCCTTCTTCAAAGACAGTAATTTCCCCCCAGACGTGATCGACGATGCCCTCCACCGCATCTCCTCCACTTCCCGCTCCTCCATCCTTGAGCCCATTGATGTTCAATGGTGTTACTATCACTGAATGGCCATTATCAACATCCTGGGAGCTATCATTGACCAGAAGCTAAACTGACTGCAAGTGTTGCTGTAAGTAACTCACCTGACTTCCCAAAGTCTGTGCAGCAGTTACAACACGAATCAGGAGTGTGATGGAATGCTCTCCATTTGCCTGAATGAATGCAGCTCCAACAAGACTTGAGAAGCTTAACACCATCCAAGACAAAACAGCCCACTTGATTTGCATTGCATCCATAACTATTCAGTCACTCTATCACCAATGCTCAGGAGTAGCAGTGTGTACTATTCACAAGATGCATTGCAGAAATTTGCCAAAACTCAGTCCACTGCACCTTCCAAACCCGAGTCCTCTGCAATCTTGAAGATCAAGGGCAGTAGATATGTGGGAACAGCACCACCTGCAAGTGTACCTCTGAGCCATCTTGACTTGGAAATTTATTATCATTTCTTCAGTGTTGGTGGAACAAAATCCCTCAATTCCTTCTCTAATGGCATCATTGATCTATCTATAGCAAATGGGCTGCAGTGATTAAGAAGGCAGCTTACTGGCACCCTCTCAAGGACAACTAGATTTGGGCAAGAAAAACTGGCCAAGCTAACAATTCCCATGAGTGAATTTAAAAAAAAATTCATAACCCAAATTCATGGAAGAGGCAAAAAATATTTTGTTTATAGAATTCTTATTTTCAAAGTCATTTCAGAAGATAATCTTCGGCATTCTTTTGTGAATTAGTGATGACAAGTGCAAAAAACACTGCGTCAAACAAAATAATATTTTATACATGTCATTGTTCATAACCATACAAATAAAATTGGAATTAATAAAAAGAAAATTAATTACACGTCGCACTTCAAGAATTATTGAGTCTCACGGCATGGTCCAACTCGTCCATGATGACTGGACATTCCAATTGAACTTAGCCCAATTTGACAGCATTTGACCCATGTCTCTCTAAGCCCTTCCTATTCATGTACCCATTCAGATGCCTTTTAAATGTTATTGTATGTGTCTCTTCCACTTCCTCACGCAGCTTGTTCCATATGTATACCACCCTCTGCATGAAAAAGTTACCCCTCAGCTCCTTTTCAAATCTTTTCCCTTGCCTTGAACCTTTTACTCTCTATTTCTTGGGACTCCCACCACTCACCCACCCGAGGGAAAAAGTCATTGGTTGTTCACCATATCTGTACCTGTTATGATTTTATAAGCTTCCATAAGGTCACCCTTAGCCTTTGCTCTGGGGACAAAAGCCCCAGCCTAATCAGTATTTCCCTATCGCTCAAACACTTCAGTCCTGGCAACATCCTTGTAAATCTTTGCTGCACTCTCAAGTTTAACAACATCCTGTAGAAGACCAATCAAAACTGTCTGCATATGATAGCACTTGGAGTTGAGTTTGTATTTTGTTGTCAAATACCATGGGAATTGGACAATGTTTTTCTATTCTCGTATCTTTCTGTTCAGTATTTCTGATGATAAAATTTTTAAAAATATTTCTAGAAATGTCAATTGAGCTCATGAAGATCATGCAGAAGAAAGGTTTATCTGTTCGGCCCCATTATTTTTGGCCTCTGCTAGCCCAGCATCAGAAAGAAAAAAACACACAAGGTTGGTGATATTTGAAACCTTCTCGTTTGCTGATTATTTTCAATAAGACAAAATGTTTGTTGTATGATTCATGAATAAGCTAAATGAGTAATGTAAGTTAGCTAAGAGAACTTCAGCATGATCATGCACAGTGTTCTGATCTGAAGTGTGAAGTACAGTTTCGCAGAAGTATTTTAACATTTAAACAGCATTAATTTGAAATCTAATCTTGGATCCTAAGCCCATTCCAATTCCCTAAGGAACACCTATGTCTAATGTCTGTCTGAATTTGTTTTGTAAATAAGTTTTTATGTTTAAGAAGAATTCTGATTCTAGAACATAGAACAGTCCAGCACAGAACAGGCCCTTCAGCCCACGATGTTGTGCAGACCACTGATCCTCATGTATGCACCTAGATTCTGTATGGACATAATCATTCAATAATAATTATAATTAATGAGTGGTTATGTTTTGACTGGTGGATTTCTCTTGTCTGATTCTCATCTGGACATTTCCAGCTGTAGCTTTTTAAGGTAGCTGTCAAGTTTTAAAGAAAGATATATAACTTTCAATTCGTTGACCTTCGGTGAAGGTTTAGAATTTTAAGATAAATAGAGGACACTTTCAAAATATTGATACTTAGTTTCAGATTATCCTGCAAGAGAAAAACGTCTCTCCTGATCTCCTGTGTTAAGATCTCTTAGGATACGTTTCAATCAAGTCATCTCTTAGTCTCTTAAACTCTGGTATATGCAAGCCAAACCTGGTCAGCCCTTTCTGATTGAGCAACCTGCCCATTTCAGGTTTTAGTCTGGTAAATCATCTCTGAATTGATCATACTTTTCTTGAACCAAGGTGACCAATACTGTGCATAGTACTCCAGACGTGGTCTTACCAGTGCTCTGTTCAACTGAAACATAACCTCCCTACTTTCGTATTCAACTCTCATTGCAATAAATGACAGCATTTCAATTGTTTTCCTTAATTAATTAATTAATTTTTGAGATAGGAATCCCTACAGTGTGGAAACAGGCCCCTCAGCCCAAGAAGTCCACACATTATTGCTGAACCTGCATCCTAACACAGCACCTTTTGTATCTCTAACCTGTACCCTGATAACCTGTACCCTGACGACATACAATCATGCCATTTAATGTAATTTCACTTGTGCCTCATGTTTTCAAAATTTTCCTAATTCAAATTTAACTCTGCTTCAGATTGAACTACCTCACTTTCAGGTTTGATGTAAAATTCCGTCATTGTCGTCTTTCATCCTTGAAGACTGTATTGCAGTAAGATCAGTAACTAGCCTATTTTCATTACATAATATTACATCCAAAATAGCCTGACCTGATGTTGGCTCTTCAGTATGTTGAGAGATCGTGAGAACTGTGGATGCTGGAGAGTCAGAGTCCAGCTCCACACTTTGCTGACTCTTTAACATGCTGTTCTTGGAACCCATTCTTAACATTTTTCCAGATGCTCGTTTCCACAGCTTTAACATGCATTTGGTTTACCCAGTTTCTCTGCAGATTGAAGTCATCCATGGTACTGTGTGTATATGGTACAAGATTCTCTCATATCTTGAATTTATCCCAAGACCCACACTGCCACCATTATTTGGTATATAAATAACTTCAACGAACCACTGTTGCCCCTCGTAGTTTCATGGTACTATCCAAACAGTTTGCACAAGTTGTTCTTATGATCTGCAATTCTCCCTTAAAAAGGTACTGGTCCCATCTCACATTATCCATGCAACTCCACCTCCTTTTCCTTCTTATCTGTCCTTCCTCAGCATCAAATATCCTTGAATATTCTGTTCACAGTCTTGGTCACTGTGCAGCCGTGCTTCTTTCATGGCAATTATAATCATATACTTTCATTTGTGCTTTTAGGTTATTTATCTTGTTGTGAATGTCACACATGTTCAGGTGGTTTGCCCTTAACTTTGTCTTCATGGCATCATCCTACGTTTGTGGCACACAAGATGCTCGCCTTTGTTTCTTCTGTCTTCTAGTCTCCCTTGCAGCTCTTCTACTTCCTTTTACCTGTTCAATTCCCTGCCAGTTTGGGAGAGCAGGAATACGAATTTAAGTTTAGAGCCATGACCTTATTGAATGACGAAGAGGGCTTGTTGGACTGAATGGCCAACCCCCTGCTCCTTGTTTGTATTGGTTATTGTTAAGGGGCCATAACTAGTTACTGACCAGATAAGGTGCAAATCCACTTTTCTTGCCAAAAATATTTATCACACTTTGTGTCAAGTTTATTTTGTGTCTTTAGATGGTTTACTCAACAGCACATACTTCGCAAGAGACTGCGTCGGTAATTATCAAATAACTTCTCCCAGATTTTGATGGAATTTTTCTCATTCCTCTGTGTTTTCATAATTCTATATTCTTATCCTTGTATTGACTGTCACAACTTAGTGAATTATGATATCGTTCTAATCAATCTTTCTTAACTTACTGTTGAAGTACAATGTAGAGATTTTGGAGAGGTATTGGGATTATTACAGAATGTGAAGATAGACAAGTCCCCTGAGTCAGATGGGATCTATCCTAGGATCCTCTGGGAAGCAAGAGAAGAGATTGCCGAGCCTTTGGCATTGATCTTCAAATCATCATTTGTCTACAGGAATAGTGCCTGAGGACTGGAGGATAGCAAATGAGATTCCCTTGTTCAAAAAGGTAGTAGAGACAACCCTGGTAATTGCAGACCAGTGAGTCTCAATTCAGTTGTTGGTTAAGTGTTGGAAAAGTTTATAAAAGATAGGATTTATAACCATCTAGAAAAGAATAATCTGATCAGGACAGTCAGCACGATTTTGTGAAGGGTAGGTCGTGCCTAACGAATCTTATTGACTTTTTTGACAAAGTGTCCAAACAGGTAGATGAGAGTAAACTGGTTGATGTGGTGTATATGGATTTCAGCAAGGCATTCGATAAGGTTCCCCACAGTAGGCTATTATACAAAATGAGAAGGAATGGGATTGTGGGAGACATAGCAGTTTGGATCAGTAATTGGCTTACTGAAAGAAAACAGAGGGTTGTAGTTGATGGAACATATTCATCTTGGTGTCCAGTTACTAGCGGCGTATCACAAGGGTCAGTGTTAAGTCCACTGCTATTTGTCATTTTTGTAGATGACCTGGATGAGGGCATAGAAGGGTGGGTTAGCAAATTTGCAGACAATACTATGGTAGGTAGAGTTGTGGATAGTGAGGAAGGATGTAGTAGGTTGCAGAGAGACATAGATAGGATGCAGAGCTGGGCTGAGAGTTGGCAAATGGAATTTAATGTGGACAAGTGTGAGGTGATACACTTTGGACAGAGTAATAGGAATGCAGAGTACTGGGCTAATGGTAGGATTCTAGGGAGTGCGGATGAGCAGAGGGATCTCTGTGTCCTTGTACACGGATCCCTGAAAGTTGCCACCCAGATTGACAGGGTTGTTAAGAAGGCATACAGTGTTTTGACCTTTATTAATAGAGAGATTAGGAACCAGGAGTTTATGCTGCAGCTGTTCAAAGCTCTGGTACGGCCACACTTGGAGTATTGTGTACAGTTTTGGTCACCGCATTATAAGCAGGATGTTGAAGCTTTAGCGAGGGTGCAGAGGAGATTTACTAGGATGTGATCTGGTATGGAAGGAATGTCTTAGGTGGAAAGGCTGAGGGCCTCGAGGCTGTTCTTGTTACATAGAAGGAGGTTGAGACGTGACTTAATAGAGACATACAAGATAATCAGAGGGTTAGATAGGGTGGACAGGGAGAGTCTTTTTCCAAGCATGGGGAAGGCAAACACGAGGGGACACACTTTTAAAGTGAGGGGAGATAGGTATAAGACAGATGTCAAAGGTAGTTTCTTTACTCAGAGTAGTAAGCATATGGAATGTATTGCCTGCAGTGGTAGTAGATTTGTCAAGTTTAAGTGCATTTAAGTCTTCATTAGACAAGCATATGGATGTAAATGGAATAGTGTAGATGGATGGGCTTCAGATTAGTAAGACAGGGCAGTGCAACTTCGCCGTATTCTACACTTGAAGGAGTCCTCTATATTGACATTCGTCACAGGACTATAGCTTTTTGTAAATGTATAATTTCTTTGGTTTCATCTTTAACTTTGACCTGTTCTTCTCAATTCTCTTTGTCATTTCAAGGCCCTTGCTCTGCACAATTTCCTCCATAATGATACTTCAATTCACACTTGAAGCACACATTAACTGTTCTTTAGACATTCCTTGGATTCAATCAGACATTACTTCTTTCAAATTCTGTATTCAGCAGTAATAGCCAAACTAAAAATGTGTTCATCCACATTTTGATGTTGTTAATACTTCCACTGAATTGACACCTGTTTCTGTTTCTGGATCATTTTCAAATCGTGTAATCATTAGATCTTCTGTTCTTTGTTATTGTGAAAATCTTGTGTTAGATGCTAACTGAACAAAATGATTGTTCCCTCTGAATGCTTCAAAGGCAGCAGATATCCAATCCATTCGGACCTCAATTGCCAAGAACCAACATGCACATGACCTAGTTTTTTGTCAGTATCAGAGCACCTTTATTATAATCCAGTAATTTTAAATGCTAGTATAGATTGCAGAATTCCAAATTAGAATTTAATAAATTTTTTCATAACAAAAAATGATTGCAATTGTGTTCAACTGATGTAATGTTCTCTTCCTCTGCTATAAATACTGACAAGCAGTCACCATTTAGCGTTTCCACCATTCTTTATTTTAATTGAGATTATTCTCATGCATATTTGAGGAACCCATATTTACTTCTGACCACCTGTTCCCTAATGTGACTGTAAGTCATCTTCAGGTGCTTTAATATTTCTTAGAAAATTGTATTTCATAGCCATTCAATGTCACTCATACATTCGAGGAAGGATTTTTTGGTAACATTGTTTTGTGAAACTAAATTATCTTGGGGTTCAACATCTATGTGAAGGTTATATCTTTTTGAAAAATGTCAATTTTATATTTCAGTTGTAAAATACAGATTTAGCCAATTTTGACTTTATTTTGTCATCCACATTTTATGTCTGTTCAGAGACTATAAAGCTCAAAAGTAAATATTATGAAGTATATCGCATGTCTCAGCCTAGACACTGTACATCAGACAAAGAAAATATGAAAGCTTGTTGCTTCCAGCTCTTTGTTATTTAATTTAACTGTCATTTCTTCCCATACCTGCTTTTCACCACTGTTAGTTGAAGGCACATCTGTTCCAATGCTTGTCAGAATTATAAAATGTGAAAAAAAAGAAGCAGCACTTAGCCTTGAACATCTGATAAATCTTTTTTTGAAAATGCTCATCATGAAATATATTAAATGGGAAGAAATAGCTTACAAAGAATTAGAAAAAATGTTGGTCTCTGCTGTTCAAACTACTAGATGTTCAACCAAAATTCTGCTTTTTAAATAACATTTTTATTATTATTGTGACAACAGCCAGGAACAAAATCGCCTGTCATGGATAGATATTTGACCAGAGATGGAAGTGTCAGTTAAGTAGAGTAGAGCTGGAAGCAATGAATGTTAAATGTTGTCTTCAGGTTGATGTGTAGAATCTGTTTAGCAATGCGATGCATTTGGAAAAATGGTATTTAAACCAATATTGGCATTGCTGTCTTGACTTGTTGCATTGATCATGTGCAATGTTTCCTTACCTACCTGTTGTATCCCACTAACAATCTTTAGAATCCCACTTATTTGGGAATCAATATATTTGCTTCTGATTATAGTTTCATGAACTGCATTTTTATAATGAACTGATTTTAATATTTCCAAACTTTGGAGTTATTTTGCAGCAAGTTGTCACTGGTTTATTATTCTTTTGTGTAATATGATAATGGTCATTGATGAAGCAGCTGAAATTTTTTAGGCTACATGTTACATTTAACGTACTCAAGAAAACGCAGAAAAACCGGTTTGAAAATTTATTTTGCTTTTCAAAACCTAGTTGTTTGCTCCAAGAATATCATTCTAGTTGAGTCTGGTGGTCTACCTCAATATGTTCTTGCACCTTGGTCTTCCAAATTAAGTCTTCGCTTTGGAGAGTGCCTAAGTTCTGAGGTGTTGAATTGAGGACAGTTCACTTGCTTACTTTCTCATGTGACGGAAGCTAAGAAATGACATATATTGAGGGATAGAAAGTATTACATTTTTTATGTTAGAATATCTGCAGATTTTCTTTATAATTGAAAGAAATGAGTTGGACAGAATTGTCTGAAGTTTGGACTGCGTAGCCTGCTTGATTTAAATGCATTATTTGTGACATGGTTGTCACAAGGCCTATTTAATGTGTTAATAGCAGTTATGCTTTCAAGAAAAATTCCATTTACTGGCTGCATTTTGCTGTTGTACTAGGACCTGGCTTGTGACATAACTTTCAACCTGAATTTGCTCAGATTACTGCTTCCCAACATTTGTCTTGCTTGTATGTGAATGGTAATAACCTGGAATTTGGTGCTCGTAGAATGATGAATATAGAAACAATCAATTTCTGAAGGAAATTGAATGAGCACTTGAAGAAAATAAACTTGTAGAGCAGTCGGGACTAAGCAGAGGAGTGGGGCTTATTTTTCAAGGGCAAACTGGTATGGACTCGATAAGTCAAATGACTGGCTCGTGTGCCAAAAATGACTCAATGATTCTGTTCGTCAGATTTGTTTTTTTCCCATTTACAATCCTAAATTTGGAAAGGGGTAACAGTACAGAGTATTTTTCACCATGTGTTAATTGCATGGAAATTTTACTTAGTCATCCATACATTTTAAAGAAATTGCAGTGACAGCAATGAATGAACTAAATATTTTGAAAATAATTTAGAATTAGGATAACTAATGTTCAATTTTGACAAAACAAGTATTTGTGTAGCTTATTGAGTGTTTGTTAACAAGTTGCTGAAATTGCCAGCCTTGGTGAAGATTTGATTTCTGTTTGGGTGGGATATTCAGGGTCATTAGGATCAGCTGAGATGAATGTAATGTATAAATTCAAGTATTAGGATGGAATGAGCAGATTTGTGATACAAATTGCATCAAGCATGCATTAGAATTAAATGTAAGGTAGGTATAGCTCGCTCAGCGTCCTTACAATCTTCCCAATTTGGTGCAGGTGTAATTTAGCAATTTTTATAAACCTGGTCTAATGTGTTTGTCGAAAAACTGACTTCATCTAAGAAAGGTTTAAATAGCCCAAGTATCAAAAAAAATTGTGTACATGGTAATGTTATGGTTGAACTACTTCATAACCAGCGTATTGTGCACAAACACCATACAGTGCTCATTGAAATGATTTTTAACAAGTCAGTAAAATTATAGCTCTGGAAACTACTGTGAAATTAATAAATTTTGCTTCACAGGTTCTACACACGAAGTAATTTTTCTCTTTCCAGGAGGGAGGATTGATGCTTTGAATAAGGGCATTTCAGTTTGGAGATGTTTTTCTTCCAAGCACTGCAGTTTCAATTCATATTCTGGTTTGTTGTATGTCCTAATGTTACTGTAGAAATAATTTGTGTGCATTATGAAGTTGTCTGGATTTTTTTTGGTTTACAAGGTCGTAAATAAAATTTAATTGACTGGTTTCTGTTTTGAACGAGCTTTGAGTCTGTGAAAAGGACTTTTTTTTTATTTCCTCTTAGACAGTGATTAGTAATCCTGCATCTGTTCTGTAGTTGTAGTTATGAGCGTCATTATCGACAGAGGTTACTGACTTAATTGCTTGTGTACTGCTAATTATCAGCAGTTTTTCATTAGATGGAGAAGTTCTTTGCAAATAAACTGTCACATCATTACTTTTAGATTAAGTGGAAACATTGAGTGGCAGCTGAGTGAATGTAACTGCAGCTGACAATTTTTTTTAACATGATATAAACATTCTTCTTTAGCAAGTAAGATCTGCCTCAGAATTTCAAGATTCCGGTTGCTGATGTAAATTATGAGGGAACTTGAACATAATTGATGTTTTCAATGGCAAACAAGAATGAATCACTGATCTACATATATATGTAAAACTATTTTTCAGCCAAAGAGCAGAGGCCATAAAGCAGAACTTGAATTCATAAATTGCATGATAGTGCAATGCAATTTTTGTAACCATGAGAAGCATGCAGACCTCAAGATATAGAAAGATTGAATTGTTTGAATCCAGAGCACACCAGCCTGAATAGCCATTTGGGTTTCAATCAATACCAAAACATCTGTTGTTGCTATATAAAGCAATCCAGGTTCACAGCTTAAAATTGGTGGTATATTTATGTAGATAGGTCATTAGTAAGTATCGCCTTAGTGGCCCTCCTTTACTAATTTGACATGTAATCTTTCAAGTGCAAAATACTCTGCAAGCATTTGCTCATTTACCTTAACGTTTTTACTGTTCCATTTCCTGCCCACACAAAATATAGTAATGCATAAATGCAAAAATAAATATGGAGTTGTTCTGGGGCAAAATAGGAAAAAAGTGTTGTGACTTTAATTTAGAGTGACTTAGCCCCACATAGACATTTGTGCTCAAAGGGAAATCACTTTGGATTATCAGCAGTGTAGCGCACTGCATAAAATATTGAAGGCTACTTTACTTTCTAAAGGTGGCACTTCAGGCTAGAAGAGCTTTAAGCAAATTTTACATTTACAAATAACTGACAGAGGTAGCTGATGAGCTGTGAACAGCATATGCTGCCTTACTTCAAGATGTCGCATAAGCTGACAAGTCCATTCCTAATAACAGAATTGTTGCATTTGCTTCTGATGTGATTTAAGAGGAAGGAGAGCTGTAAAGTTTTGTTGTGTTTGAAGTCATCTTTCCAGTTAAATTGAAAATAGCATTTAAAATCGAAGGCAGCTTTAATTGTTCGGCATATTTTTGAATTGCTATTGTTTCTCTCTCTTGTCACTGACTAATACGGAGTTAGAGGTGAAATATGTAAGAGGGCTTGATTCTGAGCTGAGACAATAGACAAAGCAGACATTTTATATGCCAATAATTCTCATAAAATTTGTTTCAAAGCTGGTTCAGATTGGGGGGTGGCAGTTAGTGTGTTTTAAATTCTCTTGACCTGTTGATTTACAATTTCGTTTGAAATTGGGTACTTCACCATTCTGAATAAACACATTTATTCAGCTCAATAAAAGATATTCTTGCCCAAAAAGAAACAGGGTGCTCAGAAAAATGTAAAGATATTATTAACCCAAACCGTTCATTTTTCATTATTTGTAAACAATATAATTTGAGATTGGCATTCCTGATCTGCGAATGTTTCCAAGGTCAGAAATTAGAGCTGAAACATTATTACGGCCATCAAAACTCCTCCATCTAAATGCATTTTTCCCACTTGATAGCCTAATACCTTACCCAAATGTTGCTTTTGTTAACCTTTGGTTTAACTTGCATGACAAACTCGAAGCCAGATCCACGAACTGATTACTTGCAATGAGAAACATAGCATTTCTGATCTTGCTGCTTGTTGAACCTGTGACACCTTGTTCTTCTACTATGATTTAGTTGAGATTATGGTCCAGATTTACCTATTTTATTCTGTTTATTGTCTTGAATGTCTGAGTTTCACTCTGTTGCTTTCTTTCAAGACTTTCATTGTCAAATTCAAAGATCAGTCCTTTAAAACTGCAGATTTAATGTTGTGGCTCTCTGGCCTTTGGCATTTTATATAGAACTGGGCATTGCATTCATGGCAAGTCTTGATGGCAGTGCTTAACAGTTTGAGAGTGGCATCCATTAACTTGATCTTGACTGTACTGACTAGAAAGTTTTTTTGAGTATTGCCGCAAATAATGGATTTCCTAAGTTACGTTTATACGATGTCTTTTAACTTCGTCTTTAACTTAGTTAGGCTTAGATGAAACATTGGATCATGTCTGTATCTTCACTTAGGGGAGGTATCGCAGCCCATGGTGTTTTTCCAATAAGACACATAAAGGTCTCTGTGACCTGGTTGATATTTATCTTTTAACCAGCATCACTAATCTGGATTGTACCTTGTTTGTGGGACTTTGCATAATACAGCACTTCGTTTCACTTTTGAAGTGTTGCTGAACTTTTTCATCTAGCACTTACAAAGAAAAATTAGAAACAGGCCAAATTTGAGATATGTTAAACTCGGGACAAAAGTATGTTGATTGGTGAGCAAGTTAACACTGGCTGAGGCATTGCCTTGGTGGAGGTTTTGTCGAATTACAGGCTTCCCAGCCTCCCAGCTAATAGAAAAACGTGCAGGATCTTTAACAGATTTCACATATTTGTTTGCAGAGACTAGATTCCTGTGTCTGAATGTATGACACTACTTGCAATTGTCAGTAGATTATCAAAAATTTATTGGTAATTTGGCTGTTAGTATGCCTGGGTTGTTCAGTATATACTGCCAGTTGCAAAATTGTGCCTAACAGTTGATGTTCTGTTTTGATTTTGTAAGCGTGGATTATTATGAACAACTGAAGAAGCACGTTATTTGATTCAATCAGTCAGTTGCTTGGATGTGCATCACACTTCTCCTGAACTTTATTTGTAACATTTCCTAATTAAGTAGTATGCAAAATATCTTTGGGTTGATGGCAGCATCCTGTTCATGGAAAATACCACTCATGTGGCCACTGCACAGTAGCAATATGAAGCAGCTTATTTAAATGTTCAAACGTTTGGAGATGTTTTATCAATTTTCAAACAGTCACAGCAAGTATTTGTGCATTTGTCCTAATGAGTGTAAAATGAAAATATTCAATATGCAGCAATATTCAAATACTGTGCACCAAATCATTTTCCAAGTACTTCATGGCTTTGAAAACATTTTATAACTATTTTCATTTGAAACAATTTTTCTGTCCTATTTGGTTGCATTTTGTTTTGGTTTGCATTCAGTTTCATTTGTTAACATTTTGTCCATTGACATTTTAATTCATTTTAATTTTTTTTCATGCAATCTGGGCATTGCTGGGGAGGTAATCTTTTGTTGCACATGATTACTTGAGGACTATTGAGATATGTTGAAGATACTTTTTATGTAATTCATTTTGTCAGCACATGGCTAATTTATCAATTTATTGATGCCTTCAAATTTGGTGATGTATGTCAAATTTGTCAGTTTTCTTTGCAATTGTTAATCACGCTTGTTAGCGTACAAATTCTAATAAATTTTTATGCTCGCCATTTGGAGGTGGACAACTACGACAAAATTTGACACGATTGTATGTTCACCATGCTTAAACCCCTTCATTGTAAATAGAAATCAAGCCTTGCAACAATGCATTCATGTCTATTTGAAGTGGAACTGGAGGTTTCAAATTTGGTTTGAACTTCTCCACTAAAACTCCCACTGTTGTGTTGCAAGTAAAATAATTTGTGAAAATTATGGGTGATGGACTTGATAATTTCGAAGGAGGTAGAGATGAAAATTATTTAAGCCCCGGTCAGATGTATTCACAGCTAATATTTCAATTTACAAATGGCTATTAATTTTCAGGGATCATAGAAGTACTGAAGGCCATGCAGAATCTAGGAGTAGCACCTGATGTAGAGACCTATGCAAATTATGTGCAGTCGGCATTTGACAACACTGAGACAGCTCGTATCCAGCTTGAGGTTCGTATTAACAATATCTCTTAATCAGCAATAACTTGCATTATATGTAACTTCCTTAGGGAAGTTAAAATATTCTGAGGCAAGCTCACTTCATATAAGCTTGCTTCCACTAAAATTGTAAATAGTTAGTGATTGTCTAAAGAAACAAGGATGATATTAGAAAATGCCTTTGTATGGAATGGTTAGTAATGGAAATGCACTGCCTGAGTGTGGTGGAGGCAAGTGTAATCATGGTTTTCACAATTAATTTGATGTTTATATGAAGATTTTAAAAAAGGTTGCTTGGTCACTAGGGAAAAGACAGGAGTGGAATTCACTTTGTACCTCTGACAGAGAACTGTTCTAAGTGGAATGAGTTGAAAGGCACTGTAACGATTCTGTGATTTATATGATAGAACCGAAGAACAGTTAGAGCACAGAAAGAACCAATTCAGGACTGAATTTGTCTGCACTGGCTGAATAAATGAGTCACTCATTCCGATCTTTCCAGTACCTTGTCTGTAGCCTTTTTGATACATTCCCTCACGTGCAGATCCAAGTTCCTATTTAATGAGTTCAGGGTTTCCGCCTCAACTCCCAAACGTGGGCAGTGAATTCCAGATGTCCACTACCCTCTGGGGGAAAAATCAATCCTGATGTTTCGAATCCTTCCACCAATCACCTTATCTGTGCTCCCTCTAAATGATCTCTCCACTAGGGGAAACCATCTCTGTCCACTCTTTCCAACCCCCTCATTAGTTTGCATCCCTCCATTTAATTGCTTCCCAGACTCCTTTGGAAGCAAAGCATCCAAAGCCTTTCCAACCTTTTGCTCATACCTGCAGTTTGCAAGCCTGGTAATATTTTGGTAAAGCTCTGTGTTCTCTAGAGCAATTATGTGCCTCCTGTATTGTGGTGGTCAGAAGCGTATTGAAAGCTCCAGCTGAGGCTTGTATAATTCCGGCATCACATCCTGCTTTTCTTTTATTGAATAGCTCGCCCAATAAAGAAGAGAATGCCCATTTGCTTTCTTTATTATCTTATATATCCTGTCACCTTCAGGAACCTGTGGACATGAAGGACTCTATTTGATTGCTTTCTTCTCCCCTTCTCAGTACCCTCCTTATTGGTTATTTCGTGTTTGTTCGTCCATTCCAAATGCGTAAGTACTCGCTGTCCGAGGTTGAATTCCATTTGCCAATTTCTGCCCACTCAAGCAAACATGATATGTTGCCGCAGTCGACAATTTTGGTCTGGAAATTCACGAATTATGCCTCCTGCATTAAAGTCTAAGTAATTAATGCATACTATAAACAGCAAAGGATCTGAAACTATGACCTGTATAATACTATTGGTAACAAGTTTTGATTCACAAACATTTTGGTGAACCATTATCCACAAATCAGCTGTCTGTATAATCTATAAATATTTCTATAAGTAGGCTAAATGATTAGGTCCTCACAATTAGGATACAATTAGTTCCTCACAATCTAACTTGCCTACAGAAACATGGCAGTAAGAATTGACTAAGATTATAAATTAGTAACATATATGGAATATTTTGATCTATCATCAGGGAGTGTTTCTGAATCTTTTTTTTCATTTCATTCATTAACTTGATGTGCAGCTGTTTGTCTGAATTTGATTGTATTGAGCAGTTAAAATTTGAATAAAAAAACCAAGATTGGGCCTGTTTAGTTGCATTGCTGGTGCTAAATGCATGTAACCGCATAAAGAATGTGTTTTGGAATTGTTGGGTTGATAGTTAAAGCACAAGCTTTGGCACATTAGCAAGACTTTGAAATGAGTGCCTCTTGCATAACAGAAATTTGGTTAATTAATTAGTCGATGTTGTCAGCTAAAGAATGGGAAATGTGGAGACATGATGGATGCTTTATTTATGAAGGAAAATGGATGTCTGGTCAACACAGTTGGATTTTATGCCTCTGAACTCAGGACAGAAGCTTTAAATGGACATTTGGACAAGGTTTATTCTATGTGTAAGTATTATAACATTCTGCATAATCTGTATTTTAGCAGATGGGGTTTTAAAAATTGTTAAACAATTTTGTGGTATATTGATCTTGCTTTTCTTTTTAAAAAGGCTTGATCTTAAACACAACATCAAAAATTTCCTTAAAGCTGCTTTTGTTTGGCTGGGATTTCTTCTGCATTTTTGATGGAGTTGCAATAACAGCAGCAGGAGATTTGAGGAAATGCAGCTTCAAAAATTTTATCATAAAATGTAAATACAAAGCAAGAAATAATGTAAGAATTGGTATACCTGATATGTTATGAATGTTATTAATTTTTTTGAAAAGTACTGAATTATACAAGGAAACTGATATTTTTTGATGTCATGTTAAATATGCTTAATTCTATCGATATAAGTAATCGATCTTACATATATAGCATCTATTACCAATTGCTACAAATTTCTAACTTTCTGCTGAGCTTATAATGCAACTTCTGTCCTTGTCATCTGATCATCATCAGAATATTGGTAGCGTTGAAAACAACGAATAGAGTATTATTCTATGGTGGTGCTGCTGTTTCACTTTGTAATGTTCTAAATTCACCATATATATTTTTCTCTTTGTAGTATCATTACCAGAAAACCCAGCAGTGGATTTGAGCAGTTTCAGGGGCAGTCTTATTTTGGGATTCAAAAGGTAAGTTCATAACATTTTCAAAAAAAATGAATATGAATCGTTTGGGAGCCCAGTTAATACTGTATATTATGAATATAATTGATCCAGCATGGACAATACCATTCTTCAATGAAGCACAAATATTTGTGTTTAATTTTTTAAATGATAAATATGCTTCAATCTGTGACATTATTGCATTTTTTATTTTCTATAGCAACATGAAACATGTTACTGACAAAATAGATCGATCAAGCCTTCCTTCAACCTCTTGATTCTTTCAAATCTCTTCAATCACAAATACATATCTTGTCCACGTGTGTGTATTCTTATTGTATATGCTACCAACCAAACTAATTTTGAATGAGACAGTATTGTGCTTGATAGCATTCTTGCAAAATCGACTTCATCTTCTGTAAATCAGGCTCTGAATAACCCATGTCGGAGATAGGTACTAATGAAGTTGAATGCCTGTTCGGGATAACTGAGCAACAAATTGCTGATAATCTAACTGAGTGAAACATCTCTGCCACAAATGTGGGTAAGGAAGTTTAAGGGTGCTCTGAAAGATAAACAAGAGTCAACTTAAACATTGGGTCGTATCCTGAAGATCTGAAGAAAAGGCCCAGGGGTAGCTTCTTTGGAATCATCCAGTGTGGTGGTGTGGGTTGTAGGAGGGCCATTGCCTGAGATGATATGGCTGTATTCAAGTAACCTATTGTGTCATCCTATTGAGCTGAACAATGGTGGAGAGATGTTGGAGGTGGATGGATTATTTGCTGTACCAAAAGACTGCAGAGAGTTCAAGGACTGATGATATATCATGTCTGAGGTAAGAAAAAAAGGAGAATCAAAGGATGACAAAGATAGGAGTGGATTCGACATTGAGGGGAATGGAAGCTTAGCGAAGGACTGGTAATTTGCAAAAACAGATTAGAGAAACATTTGAAAAATGACATAGTAGGGATTAATCCCAGCAATGAAACATCTTATTTTGAAAGCTGAATTTTTTTTATTGTAAAAGCATTCTCTTAACGTGGTAGGTGAATTAGATCTTTAGGAGAGTGACCAGGAATGAGAGCTGGATCATTTTTCTTTCTGCTACATTGGCCTGGGGCATTCAGTTCAATTGTATGTGCTCCAGACGGCATAAGTTTATTCTGTGTATATTTCGAACTTGAAAGTGTGGTGCTGGAAAAGCGCAGCAGGTCAGGCAGCAACCGAGGAGCAGGAGAATCGACGTCTATTTCTGACAAAGTGTTTATGCCTGAAATATTGATTCGCCTGCTCCTCAGTACTGCTGTGCTTGTCCAGCACCACACTCTTGGCTCTGATCTGCAGCATCTGTAGTCCTTTATTTCTCCTTGTATATTCGGGACTACCTGGCAAATTTTATCAGTCAGGAATTACACGAAATAATGGCAATGACCTGGCTTCCATAGCTCTCTGTGGCAATGAATTCCACAAATTCACTACTCTCTGGTAAAAACAAGTTTCTTCTAATCACTGTTCTAAAGGGTCTTCCCTTGACCCACTGTCACTTCCCTTTAAAGTGAAAACATACTATGCTTATGTCAGATTATATACTTATGATTTGGGAGATTGTGGAAAATAGTTAAAACTAAGGTTTGTAGTTTTTTTACAAATGAGCTATAATTGGCTGCACTGTTATCTTAAATGCAATGTTCAATGTAACAAGCATTTTAATTAATCAACAAAACTTTGCCTTTGCGAATATATCTTTAATAGTTTTGTGCTGCAGTGCGTTGGCTGCATGAAAGCATATGCTTTTCTGTTTCACTACTAAGCGTTCCCATTTAATTTTAGAACAGGGGCACAGATTGGAAATGTGTGACTTATTCTCATTTGCATTTCAGAGGATTAAAAAACAAATTTAACATAAATAAAGAACACACATGCTTGCAATTATTAAGTAAGGGTTCTGTCTCATGGGTATTAAAGGTTTTTGTTTCAAGTGCATACTTACAAAAGGACTTTGAAGGATGTGAATTTGCACTCACTCCTGCTTTGCTGCAAAACTACATTGCGATCAAATTTTACCTTTGGTTAAATTCAAAATTGATTGAATGAAAATGGTAAGGAACAATTAAGTGGTATTTGGAAATATGGTAACCGGTGTTAACTTGAGCAGTTTGAGCTCAACTGGTTAGTGACTTAGAGGCAGACCACAGGAGCACAAATTAGGCCATTTGTCCACTGAGTCTGCTCTGCCATTCAATCAAAGCTGATAGGTTTTTCACCCCCATTCCCCTGCTTTCATCCTGCAACCTTTGATCCCCTTGACAAACAAGAACTTATCTATCTCAGTCTTAAATATACTCAATGACCTGGCTTTCACAGCCCTCTGTGGCATTGAATTCCACAGATTCACTACTCTCTGGGAAAGAAGTTTCTTCTAATCACTGTTCTAAAGGGTCTTCCGTTTACTCTGAGGCTATGCCCTCGAATCCTCATCTCTCCTGTCAATGGAAATCTTCCCAACGTCCACTCTGTCCAAACTGTCTGGTGTTCTGTAAGTTTCAATCAGATCTCCCCTCGTCCTCCTAAACTTCAAGTATAGTCCCTGAGTCCTCAAACATTTTTCATGTGTTAACCTTTCATTCCTGGGATAATTCTCGTGAACCTCCTCTGGACCCACTCCAGGGCCAATGCATCTTTCCTAAGGTATGGGGCCCAAAGTTGTTCTGCAGCACAGTAAAAGGCCCATCTGTGCTAGTTAAAAATAGCCACCTAACTATTCTAATTCCATTTTCCAGCACTTAACCCATGGCATTGTATGCCTTGGCATTGCAAGTCTGCATCTGAATACTACTAAAACATTGAGGGTTTATGCCTCTACGGTCCTTACAGGCGCTGAGTTTCAGATTCCCACCACCTGGATTAGTCATGGAGTCATAGCGATGTACAGCATGGGAACAGACCCTTCATTCCAACCCGTCCATGCTGACCAGATATCCCAACCCAATCTAGTCTCACCTGCCAGCACTTGGCCCATATCCCTCCAAACCCTTCCTATTCATATACCCATCCTAATGCCTCTTAATTGTTGCAATTGTACCAGCCTCCACCACTTCCTCTGGCAGCTCATTCCATACACGTACCACCCTCTGCGTGAAAAAGTTGCCCCTTAAGTCTCTTTTATACCTTGCCCCTCTCACCCTAAACCTATGCCCTCTAGTTCTGGACTCCCTAACCCCAGGGAAAAGACATTGCCTATTTACCCTATCCATGCCCCTCATAACTTTGTTAACCTCTAAAAGGTCACCCCTCAGGCTCCGAATGCTCCAGGGAAAACAGCCCCAGCCTGTTCAGCCTTTCCCTATAGCTCAAATCCTCCAACCCTGGCAACATTCTTGTAAATCTTTTCTGAACCCTTTCAAGTTTCACAACATCTTTCCGATTTTTCTTGACATCTCCTCTAAACTCCCCACCCCTTATTTTAAATCTATGGCCTCTGGTCATTTAATACTCTATGAAAGGGTAATATTCCTTCCTGCCTATGCCCCTCACAATTTCATACATGTCAATGATGTTCCTCTCAGTTGTCTCTCCTCCAAGGGAAAGATTCCATCTATGTAAACCTAAACATCTCCAGCCAGGTAATATTGTGGTAAGTTTACTCACCATCTTCTCTAGTTGCATCACATCCCTTCCATAATGTGGATTCCAGAACTGTACACGAACTGGGCGTATCCAACGTTTTTATGCAGTCCTAGCATAACCTTCCTGCTCTGAAAGTCTGCCTTGCTTAATAAAAACAAGTCTTCCATGTACCACCTTAACCCGTGCAATCTTAATAGATTGGTGAACATGCACACCAAAGTCCTGCTGATCTTGTGTGCTTCCCAGGGTCCTACCATTCATCAGGTATTCCCTTGCCTTACTTACCTTGTCTAATTTGGAGTATTGTGCACAGTTTTGGGCCCCATATCTCAAAAAGGATGTATTGCTCCTGGAATATGTTTAGAGGAGGTTCACAAGAATAGTCCCAGGAATGAAAAGTTTAAGGTATGAGAAATGTTTTGAGGACTCTGGAATTTGGAAGCATGAGGGGTATCTAACTGAAAGATACTGAATGGTCTGGACAGATGTTGAAAAGATGTTTCCATTGGTCGGAGAGACTAGGACCGGAGGGCATAGCCTTAGAGTAAAGGGAAGATCATTTAGAATGGAGACAAGGAGAAACTTTTCAGCCAGGGTTGTGAATCTATGAAATTCATTGCCACAGAAGGCTGTGGAAGCCAGGTCATTGAGTATATTTAAGACTGAAATAGGTTTTTGAGTGTCAAGGGTTACCGGGAGAAAGCAAGAGAATGGGGTTGAGAAACTTATCAGCCATGATTGAATGGTAGAGCAGATTCAATGGCCTGAATGGCCTAATTTCTGCTCCTATGTCTTGTGGTCTAATGTGCACCATCTCACATTTACCAGATTGAATTCCATTTGTTACTGATTAACTTTTCTGACCAGCTTGACAATATCCTCCTGAGATATAAAGATTTCCTCACATTACACGACCCAACCAGCTTCTGTCTCATCAGAGAATTTACTGATCAGCCCTTCTGCATTCAAGTCTAAAACATTACACATTCCACAAACAGCAGGGATGCCTATACTGATCTGTGTAGAATCATGCTTTCCTCGACACATGTTTACAGTCACAAACAGTCCTAGACTATCACTTTCTGCTTCCTGCCACTGAGCCAATTTTGGATCCAAGTAACCTAATTTTCTTGGATCCAATGGGCTCTTCATGACCAGTCTCCTATGTAGATCATATCAAAAGCTTTGTTGAAGCCCACATTGACTACGTCAAATGCATTGTCCTCCTCTGCACACCTGGTCAACTGGTTGGCAAAAGTCCACAACATGAACCTGCACTCTAATGACAGATTAACAAATAACTAATATTATAAAGCTGCCGATGAGGAAATTGGAATTTTCTTAAAAAGCCAATTTAATTATTAGATTATGGGAAAAGCAGAGGGTGATCGAACCTGGACAGTCCTAGTCCATGCTGTGTTGTTGTTGCTAACCCTGTTCATTACCTATTTGTTACTGTCATTGTCCATCCTGCTTCTAGCCTGTACCATAAAGCTCTTATTCATGTTACTGCTAATTTTCCCTTTAATACATGACCAAAAGCACAAAATAAATCACACAGTTTTAAAGGCAATTTTTTGTATTTTCTTTGATGATTAAAATCCAACAATAATGTTGATTTTGATGCAGTACTTGGTGAAATTTGCTATGTTGTTGAAAATGTAATTGGACATTTTGTTTCGGGACTTCTGAAGCTGTTTGGTAGTTCTGCTCTTCATGGTCCTCTGTCGTGTTTGTTGAGATAAATATAATTGAAATATAATTCTTTATGTTTTGCTGCCCTCTGCAGGTCTGAGGATTTTGATTTTCTTGCCAAGGTATGTGCTGGGAAATAAATAAGTTCACTTGGCTGTAATGACCTATCAGAAGTATGAATATAAATTACTTAATTTAATCATTCAATTATGCTAGAGTTTTGATAGGCATAAAACTCTAAATTTTCTGCATTTAAAATTTGCTCCATCTTTTAATAAATCATTGATTTCCTGCTAGGTTGAAATGTTGAATTTGTATGAATACTTAACCTGTCAAATTCCTTTGCAATTAATTTAAAACTGACACGCATTTAAAGGTTACACTGACTATTCATATTTCTAAAACATATTTGGTGCTTTAGTATCAGGATGGCTAAATACAATTTTGTGGTGAAAGCATGTGTGTCATTGGGAGATGGTCTCATTTTGTTCAGTTTTATTTCCGAAAGAAAGTCAGCTATTGAGTGAACGCTGTTCTGTCCAGCATTTTGCAGATGAAAAGTCACAATATAGTGTTGATTAATACCTTTGTAGAAAAGTGCTTTGTTATTTAGAAAATACAATTTCAAACACTGCTTATTCTTGCGTACTTCTTCCACCTACAATATATTATTATTTTGTTTTTTCAGATAACAGAATTGTTGTACAAAGATGAGCGTTATTGCCAGAATTCTCCAGGACCGACTGGTAGTGTTTCAATTTCCTTGATTGTAACTTGCCCACAAATCCGTTCTACCTAATGATGGGGCTCGAGAGATGACAGGAGTACACTGATTGCTTTTTTTTTTAAAGTGAAAAATTTAAAGTGTGTAGTCAGAAAACCTTTCAGTATCTTTCTGTTTTATGTGAGTTTTTTTATTAATCTAAAACTTAAAATGCTTTTTGTATTTGTAGCTTTTGATCATCTTAAATTTAATTAAGAAATTTATGGTTTACTGAGAAACAACATGCTTGTGCCAAATATTGATGTTGCAGTTATGACATTGGACGTATGTTGGTGAACATTCATGGGATTTCTACGTTTAACTTCTATTTCGCTTCCTTCATTTGAGTTGTTTGCTGTATATGCTGCTGAGCAGCACTATCCACATGCCTCATTGATGATTGTTGCCATCTCAGATACAGAATCCTGAGCTCTGACAAATGATTTGTGGTAGATTAGTCTTGATAATGCAACAATCTCAATAATTTTGTGGCTCGATTATCTTGTTTCTCTTCCCTCTTTCTTACAGAAGCTGTTGGCTATTTTCTTTATAATTTGATTGACAGCATGAGTGACTCTGAGGTGCAGGCCAAGGAGGAGCATTTGAGACAATACTTCCATCAGTTGAACAAGATGGTACAATTTCATTTTAGCTGCATAATGCATGTCATGTTTGACATGTATCTATTATACTTAGAACTGCTGCATTTAAGTACACTAGAATCTCATTTACTGGCATGGTTAGAGTTGAAGAAGCAAATTACATTTCAAATAATTCCAGTTAGAGAACTTCCAGCTATTTCCTTCAGTAACAGTTAATTTTAAATGTTTTTATTCAGGGTGTAGTAATTCCAGCAAATATCTACAGAGGAATTCGAAATTTGTTGGACGCTTATCACATTCCTGAGTTAATTAAGGTGATTTACATTTGTCATTTATCTTGTATACAGATATTTTTCTGCATGGAAATTACTGTATTATTGTGTCATAATATTGTAATGTTTAAAGTACTGTATCTTTTCAGACTTTTATAGAGGGTTATTTAGAAAGAGGACTCAGTCTTCATTTAATGTCATAGATTGTTACTGGCTGAGAAAAGGCTCTTTGGCCCTCATGTCCATGTCAGTCACTAAGCACCAGTTTTTTACTTTTTTATCACTTGGTCTATAGCACTGGATGGTATGGCGTTTCAAGTGTTCATTGAAATACCAGTAAAGTTTTGTGATGGTTCCGCCTCTGTTGCCCATTTAGGCAGAGTGTTCCACATACACACAATTCTCTGGGTGAAAAAAAATTCTTAGAAAATTCCTGCCCCTTAATTGAGTAAAAGCTTCTTCCTATCTACTCTATTTATGCCCCTCACCTCAGTATTCCCTACTCTAAGGAAAATATTCCAACCTATCTAATCTACCTTCCTTGCAAAAAATACCTCAGCTTCCCTTCTGGTGAATCTCCCCGCATTTTCTCAAATGCAGTTTCTATAGAAGCGGCACAGTGGCTCAGTTGTTAGCACTGTTGCCTCACAGCACCAGAGACCCAGGTTTGATTCCAGCCTTGGATGACTGTGAAGTTTGCACATTCTCCCCGTGTCTGCGTGGGTTTCCTCTGGGTAGTCTGGTTTCCTCCCACAGTCCAAAGATGAGCAGGTCAGATGAATTGGCCATTCTAAATTGCCCATAGTGTTAGGTGTATTAGTCAGAGAAATGGGTGTGGGTGGGTTACTCTCCAGAGGGTCAGTATGGATTTGTAGGGCCGAAGGGCCTGTTTCTACCCTGTAAGAAATCTAATCTAAAAAAATCGAATCTAATGTACTGTGGCAACCAGTACTGCACACAGTGCTCCAGCTGTGACCTAACTGATATCACTCAGATTCTGAGCTCATTTGCTGTGTAGTGAACACAGATGGATGTATGATTTTTTAAAAATCCATAAGTTGTATTCATGATTACTTTTTGAGATGGCATGCATGGAAATAGGTAACAGTCACCTTTTAAATCCACAGAAATTGCACTGTCTTTAAGATGAAGCAAGAAAATGGAAATAAGCCAGTTGTTGCATTTTATTACCAATGAATCTACTTTGCATGTGTTTTTGCACAGAACAGGTTCCTGTATTACTTCTGTTGTGTAGAATGTGGTTCATACATTTGACATGGGTCCATCTTGAAAGGCACTCAGCTTGTGTAAATAATGTAATAGTGTTTTTTTGTATACAGAACAAATCAGCTTTTAAATCCCAAATCAACCCAACCTGACAACTGAAGGTTATTAACCCGCCTAAACTAATGCCTATGTCACTCTGCATTTGTAAAGTTAGATATCTTGACCAGACTCTGTAATTAGACCTGACATAGTAACACTTTTTTCAACGATGAGATCTCTGAAAATAGTATTTCTCCTGATAATGTGCTTACTTGAGTATAGCATATTGACCACGTATGTTGCAGATCAGGACATTATGTAGTTCTTCCATATACGTCCAGCACTGTGCCTCATCTGAAATTTAACATGTTTTAAGCATAGATTCTGAAGTTGAGCAGTTTTGAGATGTCTTTGCCTCCATTTCATGTATTCAGTATCCAATCAGAATTGACTCAAATATCTCTGAATCAGTAACTGGGCTTCTTTTTGTACTTCCTCTTTGAATGTGAGAGAATGCAATTAACAGTAGTGCCTGAAAAATGAGATTTTTCTTGGATTTCTTTTGACTTGTGGATTTTATTTGTTTAGGTGAGGCAGGTGAGTTGGTGATGAACTGAAGTGAAATTGCACTGCAGGCTTAAGCAATTTCTTCCTTTGTCCTTCTGTTACAGGAGTGCGTCCACAAATAAAGATGCCTGAGCATTTTAAGAAATTTGAATCCAGTTTTTTTATCTTTTCATTTATTGAATCTCTATCTCTAGCACTTTCTAACCCACAGGGAAAGTGAATGAAAAGCATTGAATGCTTCATTTTCTAAATCCAAGAATTGTTGTTTTTCAGGATGTCATTGTTTTAGTTGATGAACAGGATAAGCTGTCTGCTGCTGACCTGCCTAAAGTGAGTACAAAGTTCATATTGAAGCTTTGAAAAAAATGTTTTCATATGAAAACTGAAGCCTGGCCTAATTAAACTGTTAGTCTAATTTAACAATGAAGCTAATTTATTCATGCAAACTGCAGTCTTACTGAAGTAGTTGATTAACCAGCCTTAGAAGCCTTGTGATATCTTTCTTTCATTTTGTTAGGTACATTCAATGGAGTATTTGTCTCTGCATTTACGTATGTTTTCATTATCCTCTAGCTCAGTCTGCTGTGATAACTGAATCTTGTCAAATTTATGCCAGAGATGTTTAATAGACAGCTACAAAAAATTACCAAAGTGTGTAAAGGTGTAACAGTCTCTCCTTGAAACCAGAAATGCAGCAGGCGTTTTTAAAGTCAGGAACTGAACAAACTGGAATAACTGGCACATAGTGTTGGGTATCTTGATAGATTTTGGATAATATACATTTACTGCTGTCCTAAGGATTTGATATTTGTTTCAAAGCAAGCAATTTTTAATTTACTAGGCAGTGTAAAGATGTGAATAGATATATATTTTGGTTTCTTGGCCCATTAAGTTAAAATCCGGATATTACAGTGAGAAGAGAGTTTACATGTTACAATAGCAACTGAGGTTTATATTGCCCCTTCTTCATAATAATGATCCCAAGGTGCTCCGTGGGAACATCATCAAACAAAATATGATGCTTAGTCGCATCTGGTAGGTAAATGACCAAGATTAATGAGTTACAATTTAGAATCTTTCAAGAAGGATAGCAAAATGGAGAGAGGAAGAGGTGTAGGGGAGGCTAGTCCCAAGCTAAATGCCTCTGCAGCGGAAGGTGTGGCCGCCAATACAAACAAACGAGTTCAGATAAGACGTAGGCCATTTGGCCCCTGGTGTTTACTCTGCCATTTAATGCATTTTGCTGCTTTAAAAATATTCAGAGGCTCTGCTTCCACTGTATTTTGAGGAAGAGAGTTCCAAAGATATGTGACTCATAAGACAGCTGAGGTGAATGTTTTTTAAATAGTCAATTCCTTATTTTTAACTATGTTTAAATATAAATTAGGAGCAGGAGAAAGCCATTCAGTCCCTTAAACAAGCTCTGACATTCAGTAAGATATTGTTTTTTTTTAATGAATTTATAGGATGTGGCAATCAGTAAGTAGGCCAGCATTTAGTGCCCATAAGAAGATTGTAGTGAGCTGCTGTCTTAAACTACTGCACGTCATTAGGTGTGGATAAATCACAATGCCATTAGAGATGGAGTTCTTGGGTTTTGATCCAGTGACACTTAAGGCAATATATTTCCAAGTCTGGGTGGTGGATGGCCTTTTGGCAGGGGGGGTGGGGTGGGGGAGGGGTGATGGCTGGCACATGGGAGTGGTGGTGTTCTCTTATACCTGTTACCTTTGTCCTTCTAGATGGTAGAAGTCATTGACTTGAGAGGTAACTGTCTAAGGAGCCTTACAGATGGTATGCACTGCTGCTACTCAGTATCTAGTAGTGAAGAGGGTGATTATTGTGAATGTGTTGCCAGTCAAGTGGGCTGCTTTGTCATGGATGACATCAGTGTTGCTTGAGCTACACGTATTCTGTTACAGTCTTGACATGTGCCTTATTGCTGTTGAACAGGTTTTGGGGAATCAGCAGGTGTGAGATACTGGCTACTTATTGACTGTAACCTCAAATCTTCATTCTGTCTGGTAACCTCACACCCTCATGCCTAACAAGAATTTGTGCATTAAAAAAAATCAGGAGTCTGCTTCCCCAATCTTTTCAGAAAGACTGCTGCAAAGAAATTTGATAACCCCTTTCTCATTGTCATACATCCACGCTGTCAAGACTTCTAAGGATCCTGTAAGTTTCAATCAAGTGACCGCTTACCTCTCCATATACAAACCTAGCCTAATTAGCCATTCCATGTAATAGTATGGCAAACCTACTTTGAACTGTTTCTGATGCATTTATATGCATCATTAAATAAGGAGACTGATATTGTTCACAATACTTAAGATGTGGTCTCTCGAAGTATGAACTCCTACTTTTGTATAACTTAATGACCAGTTTTTGTATCATCAGTAAGTATAGCTACTACACTGCCAATTCCTCCTTCAAAGTCAGTTATATGAGGTCCCAGGACTGATTCCTGCGGCCTACCACTCATTGCTGTTTGCCAACCAGAAAGTTAGCTTTTTATGTTGACTTTGTTTCCTATCAGCCAGAATATCCGCCATAATGCCAATATATTACCCCATACACCATGAGCTACTATTTTTTGTAATAACCTTCGATGTGACATCTTTGCGAATGTCTTCTGGAAATCTACATACACATACAACGCACCCATAGATTCCCCCTTATCCATAACATGTTATTTCTTTGAAGAACTCCACTACATTGGTTAAATTGGCTTCTCTTTCAGAAAAACCTGTTGACTGCCTGATTACCTTGTCCAATGTTCCCAACTGTCCTGCTATAATATCTTTAATAATAACTACTAACATTTTCCCCTTGATGGATAAAAAGAGTTTTCTACATTCTGTCCCTGTTCCTTTTGCATAAAAGATATTGTTATCTTTCAGTGTAATGGCACTTTTTTACAGATCTAGAGAATACTTTTAATTTTCTAACAATTCATCAATTGTCACACTTTTCAGTTCTTCAAAAGTGCATGAATGAAGTCCATCAGGACTTGTCAAACATAGCTCAGAAATGTATTCAGTCCTGTTTTCCTGCTTATGGTAATTTGTTTGAGCTCCTGTCTTTTTCAATTTCCTGATTATAGCTGTTTCTGGTAGGTAAAGTTGTCATAGGACCAAAGGGCTGCTGAGTCATGAGAAAAGAGAGAGATGACTTGTAGTGGTTTAACCTGAGGGGTGTGACAGCTTGGGAAGGGACGAAGTTGAGAAGATGTGATCTTCTTGGTGATCTCAGCTGGTATGGGAATTGAATCCACACTGTTGGCATCACTCTGTATCACAAACCAGCCATCCCACCAACTGAGCTGACCTCTATGAAGACTGATGCAACATTGCTATTCAAATTATCTTCTAACTGCTTTATTTTCATTAATGTTTACCCAGATTCATTTTCTAAGCACTTTATAAAAAACAAAATATTCTTCAAAATTCTTGCTAGCTATTTTTTGTATTTCTAAGTAGTTTTCTCATGCTCTACTGTCCTGTAATTTTGCCCTGATATGTATTTTAATCATCCTTTGCTGATCTTTATTTTCTGGTTCAGTCTCATGGCCTGCAACTTATCTTATCATAATTATATGCTTTATGCTTACATTTGATGTACTATCTTTGACTTTTTTTAGTTATCTTGGATAGTGAGTTCCATCCCACCTCTTTAGAATGTGTCTGTTCTGAAATATTCCAGTGCATTTCTGTTGTCTATCCCTTAAACTAATTTGTGATTTTGTTTTAACTAACTCTCCTTTTATGTCATAATAATTGCCTTATTTAGATTTCAAATGCTGGTCTTGGATCCACTCTTCTCACCCTCAAACCAAATATAAAATTCAGTCCTATTATGATCACTGCACCTAGGTGCACCTTCACTATGAGATTATTAACCAATCCCTTCTCATTGCACAATTTCAGGTCTAGCATAGCCTGTTGGCTAGTTGCAACCAAAATGTGCTATGCTAAAAAAAACTATCCTAAAGACATTCTGTGACCTGCTCATCTAGTCGACCTTTATCCTGCTGTTTTTCTCAGCTCCATATGTAGACTAAAATTACTCCATGCTTATTGCAATATCTTTTTGGCAAGCTCCTACTATTGCTTCCTTTTCACTCTGTCCTACCAAATGGTTACAGATCAGGAGCCTGTAGAACTCTCCCACAGTGACTTCTTGCCTTTCATTTCTAATCGAAGTGCTTTTGTATCTTTTAAGGCCATCTCTCTCTATTGTACTAATATCGTGATTAATTAATAAAGCCATCCTTCCACTTTTTCCTGTCCTTCCTAAATGACCTGTATGCTTCAGTAT
This sequence comes from Hemiscyllium ocellatum, assembly GCF_020745735.1. NCBI lineage: Eukaryota > Metazoa > Chordata > Chondrichthyes > Orectolobiformes > Hemiscylliidae > Hemiscyllium > Hemiscyllium ocellatum. The sequence goes on along the minus strand of NC_083410.1, from coordinate 31,011,042 downwards.
TAAGGTCCCAATTCATGTCATCCTGCAGTTACATCTCTAATAACTATTCAGTTGTGCTTACTTAATTCTGTTAGTAGTGTTAGTTCACATGTTTTGCTTCTAATGCTACGCGCATCATTTCTTTAGTTATGTATTGTTATTGTTTTTGTAACCTTTCTCCTTCCATTGATTTATTCTTAGATTTATACTCTAGCTCTTTCTGTTATCATTTACTTATTATATTACTACTTTTTTGCCATATTACTATTTTTCTCTAATTACTGTCCTCTACTCTTATTTCGCACACCCTTCTAATTTCGATTTTTAGTTTGAAATCTCTCAACTCTCCTAGTTATGTTGTTTTTTTAGGATCCTGATCCCAGCATAATTCAGGTATAGACTTTCTGAATGGTATTGACCTGCTTTCTACAGTACTGGTGGCAGTGTTCCACATGCCTGAATCCACTTCTCTCTCAAAAGTTTTTGTGCCAATAATGCAGCAGTTGAAACTAGGGGTGCTGAAGTGACCTGAATAGGCATATCTTGGAGGATTGTTGTGAACTAGAGGAAATTACAAGGTTGAGAAGGATGCAGCCACAGAGGAGTTTTGAAGCAATGATGACAATTTAAAATCAAGAATTTGCTTGACCAGAAGCCACTGTACATCAGCAAGGGTGGGATTACAGTTAAATGAGACTTGATGCAAGTTAAGCTTCTGTACTTGTCCATTTGCAGTCAGTTTGTACGCAAGTTTGCACACAATAAAAGACAAAACAAAAAAGCCATTTGTAAGTGCAAGGAAACATTCATATTTCATATTGTAAATCAAAGAACCCCTATAGTTAAATGTTAAGATATTGAATTCGTGAAAAATAGTTTCAGCAGCAGAGGAGCTAAGACAAGAATTGATTATGAAAGTCAACATAGACCAAAGGACCATAATCTTCTCTCTCATTGAAGAGGGGTGACAGTTAGTGAATTTAACTGAGGTTCACCGTGCCTCAGGTGAGGGCCAAGTTGTGAATATGGGTGACCTTCATCAATATCGGAATTGAATCAATATGGGACATTTAGGAAGGACAGGAAAAAGTAGCTTTGTTAATTAATGACAATATTAGTACATTAAAGAGGGATGGCCTAGTATCACCATCCAGCCAGCTGAGCTAATCAATTCCATAAGAACTAAGGATGTTAATGAGCGAAGGACCAGGTTGACATCATGTGGCCACTATAGCCTTGAGGAGTCAAAGTGCAGCATACTAGCTTAATAAATAACTTGCCATAACAGAGCAAATGATCAGTGTGGCTGTTAGGTAAACCTGTTTTCTATGTGGAAGTAAATTGAGCCTACCCTACTAATCAGTCCAGTAACAAAGGCAACAAGTAATATGCAAGAATGGAATATAATAGGAAACCCCCTCACGTTCTACCCCACCAACCTCGCATACATTGCATCATCCTCCGCCACCTGCAAACCTCCAACACCTTATCTTCACCATGGACATCCAGTCCATCTATACATTTATCCACCATGATGAAGGCCTCCATGCCTTCCGTTTGTTCCTCTCACACCGATGCAACCAGTACCCTTCCACCCACTGACACCCTCATCAGCCTGGCTGAACTGGACCTCCCCCTCGACAACTTCTCCTTCCAATCCTCTCACTTCCTTCAAAACAAAAGGGGTAGCCATGGGCACCTGTATGGGCCCCAGCTCTGCCTGCCTCTTTGGGTACATGGAACAGTCCACCTTCCGTGGCTACACTGGCACCATTCCCTACCTTTTCCTACGCTACATCGATGACTGTATCGGCGCTACCTTGTGCTCCCAATTCATGAACTTCATTAACATCTTCCACTCTGACCTCAAATTCACCTAGACCATCTTGGACTCCATCTCCTCCTGGACTACACCTACTTCTTGTGAAGATGTCATCCTTTATTCCCAATTCCTCCACCTCCGCTACATCACCTCCCAGGAGGGCCACTTCTACCTTAGAACATCCCTGATGGCTTCTTCCTTCAAAGATTGCAATTTCCTCTCCCACACAGTCAACGATGTCCTCCAGTGCATTAGCAGTTCAAATTATTTCCTGTTATCTAAATGGCTATTTTTTTTCCATTTCTAAGTCAGTAACAAGTAAAATTTTTATTTGTCAGGGGTCCGAGGAGAAAATTGCTGCCCTGGAAGCAAGATTGGCAGAACTAAAAATGGACAATAAACCTATTGGAGAGACGGTGAAGCAACTAATCCTATTGCTTTGTGGAGCTGAGGTATTCTATATAAAATAATATCATGTGTTCTTTGTGTGAAGGTGCGTCAGTAATTCATGGTCTGCTGTTGCTTCATCATGAGCTGCTATCTTAGCAGTTTTTGTCCATGTGAGTTGTCATTGCTTTTAATTCTCAGGGGCAGGGTTAGGTAGCAGGTCCATAGTCTGTCTTCACTTAGAATAGGAACCAAACCTGTGATGTTGATGTTATTCTGAACTTCACACTCGTAAACAGAACTAGACAACCCATATAAAAGAATAACCTTTTGAAATGTTACTGAGCAGAGTTCTCAACTTACAAAATTTTTTCTCATTGAATTATAATGCTGGAAGAGGATTTCCACTCCTTTACAACACCCAATTGACCAGAAGCATTCTGTTTGTCAGAAAATTTCAGCACCACTTCCCCCTTCTATGAAATGTTAAGAAATGTCCTTGGCCAAGTGTTACAGTTTCAGAATACAAGTGCATGTCCGGAAGCACAGCAGCCTCGTAGGTATGACGAGTGCCAGGGATGCCATTCTCTCTGTGGATGTCCCAATGAGTAGAGAGTTGTATCAGGAATAGTGCTTACAGGTTGTAGTTGGAAGCATTGTTCTGCAAACTGCTTATTCTGACTACACGTGAACTAGAGGCTCTGGGAACGTAACCTCAAGTGACAAATTTGAATTTTAAAGAATGCTTCCTTGCAAGTTTGTGCTGAGTTTTCAAATTAAGAGCAGGAGTAGACTATTCAGCCCTCCTGGCTTGTTCTGCCATTCAGTAACATTGTGGCAGATTTTGATTTTGGCCTTAACTCCATATTCCCACCTATTCCCGATAACCTTTTGTTAGTCAAGAATCTATTAAACTCTACCTCAACACAATTCAGTGTCCTGCTTTCCGTGGGTAAAGGGAGTTTGCGTTTGTTCTTCTCACACCGACGCAACCGGTACCCTTCCACTGACACCCTCATCAGCCTGCCTGAACTGGTCCTTACCCTCAACAACTTTTCCTTCCAATCCTCTCACTTCCTTTTATGCCGTTCCAACATAACCCCTTTGCTCTTAAATTCTATGCCACCCGTAACACCCATGTGAGTTTTCCTGCCTGTGTGTGTGTGTAAGGAGGAATTAAAAGTGTGTTAGAATTTAACTATAGAGTTTTGTGGTTAATGGTTTATTTTCTTTTCTGTAACAAGCATCTATTTATTTGAATACTTAGTGCCAGTATATAGTCTGTGCTGTCTGGGTCCAGGGAATTCCATATAACTGGATAAAATCTTTTACTTTTGTGACGACTTAAGAAATAATACGGCTTGATTTCCAGTGTGCAGCCTCAGTTAAGATTAACACTAAAATGTCTCACCTTTCTTTCCTTATAAATGTGCACTAAATCTTGGGAGCTTCTTTTAAAATGTGCAGTGCAGTGAGAAACGCAAAATCCATGCATTGTTACCTGTTTTTTTTGTTGTAGTTTTCTCACCATATTACAAAAGTATTGACTACTTTGGATATAATTACTCACGAGTTGAGTCACTTATAGTCAGAGTGAGCATTATTCATGTGCAAACTTTATCAGTGGGTGTTGGCATGTTATTCAAAAAGGGGAATGGTGAGATAATGTTATTTGGAGTAACATTACAGCTAAATCTAATTTCGTGCTTACACTGCAAAAGTTTTCTGCAGAAATCACAAAATGGCAGTCAGGAAAACTGTCTACTGAATAGATTTCACCCATCTTCTAAATCTTTGGATTCTGAGGTTACTTTTGCTTCTGCTGGTCTGGTTGAAAGAACTAGTTCAGCAGAGTGCTGACCTGATTGCTTTAGGCAATTACTTCGTTAATGTTTTTGAGTATGTGTCACTCAGGTGATGCTTGGTTCTTTGCATGCTTTTAATGTATTTTCCCGTAGCTTTTTCTTAGTGTTCTCATTTTCTGAGTTATCCCCATCTTGCAGGTACACCACTGCTACTGATTTCTTGGACTTGTCAATGACTATTTAATTTTATTTATTTTAAATTTTTTTCCCACACCTTTGTTCCTGTAAAAGATGCTAATCTTCATCATTAACTCCCACTAAAAGCATTACTAAGGTTATTATAACCATCTGCATTTGATTATGATGTTCCCATAATATAAACAGTGAACAGCTGTCAGAAATTGTAACCTATCAAGAATTTAGTAAATATTATATGTATTGCATGCTAATGTTTTGTGTGTTTGAACTAAACCAGGCGAAAGTCATTTTGTTGGGAGATGTAATGTTCTGTTCATTGCATCAAAAATCGTTATTTAATTTTGTTATCAGTATATTGAGATATACAAACCAATTTGCTTTTTACTCCATTGCTTAAATGTTTTGTTTTCTAGGTCCTTAATTTCCAGTGAAAAATTATCTTTTTCATTTGTTTTAGCAGCCATCATTCTTAATGATGGTATGCAAATCCACCGATATACCAATTAAGCATACTGAATAGTCATGAAAAGTGCAACAACAGCTTTTGAAGTTCTGGTGAGAGGAAATCTCAGTTATCTTATACAGTTCAGTCTGCCTTCAGCAGAACAGTTTTCTCATTCTCCTTTTAGAATATGCAAAAAGCTCTTGAAGTGAAAACTCAATATGAATCGGACATGGCTATCGGTGGCTACGCTGCACTAATAAATCTTTGCTGTCGACACGATAATGCAGAAGAGGCAGTGAACCTTAAACAAGAAGTGTAAGTACACTAGTGCAGAAATATGTCAGTTTAATTTATGCTGATATATGGACCTTCCTGAATTAAACAGGTAGTAATCTTCAAACCCCCTTCATAAAATATTTATCGGTGCCTGGACCATGGCTAAATCAAAAGTGAGAGTTGCTACACATTGATTTTATATAGCATGAAGTTGAGCATTGCACCACTGCAGCATTTGAAGAACAAAATAACGCTCTGTTCAATTGTGACAAAAATAACCTTTCTTTCCTCCTCCTTATTCTAAAATTTAAGGGACCGTAAAGATTCCTCGGCTGTCCTTGACATAAATAAGTACTTGGCACTTGTGAGGGTCTTAGCCAAGCATGGTAGACTAGAAGGTAAGCTGATTGCTCCTATAAAATAATTAGTTTTTCAAGAAAAATGGCAATTAAGCATCTACACCTCCGTAAGGAAAATTTGATTTTATTTTGCTGGTATATATCCTGTGTTCAAAGATTATATTAAAGCATTGTGCATGCTAATTTTCATATGAATTCAAGTAAAAGTGCTGGACAGTGCAACCCATTACAGTAGTTATAATGGCTTGGCAAGCTTGTCATTTATATTTTGCACAGCTCAGTGCATTTGCTTTTTGTTTGAAGCTCTTTTTGTTAGCATAGCCATTCAAAGTTTGAGGAACATGACTAGTGGCATAGATTGCCTCCTGTGCCTCTACTGATGGTTTTTATTTTTGTTTTAGTATGGCAGTGTACAATAACATGAAGACGAAGTTGTACAACATTTTTACAACAGTTTTAATGCGCTATTGGGAAATAAATATTTAGTTTAATTTCAGAATTGTATTTGAAACTTAAAATATTTTGAAATAATTCAGTCGTTTGTATTAGCAGCTAAAAGCCAAGCTGTTGAAATAAGAGAAGGGACTTGATCTATTCCGTAAGGAAAACTAATTTGTTCAGATTATCAAACCTTTTTTTTATGGTAGACTGTTAGAAAGCTTTCCTTCGCTAAGACTGGATAATTAGTATCGGCTCTGCAAACAGGCTGTATCGGTATCAAGCCATTAGTCTAGATGTAAATACAGTGTAAACACATCTTAATTATCTGGCCTCGTGACAAACCATCTGCTAGAGAAACAATGGTGTGATTTAGCAGATGTTATCATTGAAGGATAAAAGCATCCATTTACTGAGATTGTGCAGCTATAGGGCAGGCTGTGCAGGGTTATACAGTGCAGAGTGGGCACACAGATACTGCCTATAATTTGTAGTCACAGTTGCAGAGAAATGATAAAATCATGCCATTGTGGTGTATAATTGTAGTCTCGCATAGATATACAAGTAGTAATTAACTTGAAATCTGCATTATACTCCAGAATTTGCATTCTTGCTCAGTTAAAATGCCATTTTTTAAAAAAAAGGCAGTTTGTTTTTCTTTTGAATAAATTTTGTCTGGGAACTTTGTGTTTTGCATTGTAGATGCTATTTTAATCCTAAAGGAAATGAAAGAGAAAGAGGTTGCTCTAAGAGATACAGCCACCACTTCGTTCTTCCATATTCTGAATGCTGTTGCCTTGAAAGGAGAAGCAGATGCAGTGAAACAGCTACTTGAATCCATTGTCAATTTGGGTTTGGCTAAGCCAACTGCGAACCTCTGTTCACCAATGATCGGAGTCCATCTTGATCAGTAAGTGGAAAAATCAAGATTTCCCAATAGCAACAAACTAGATATTCTGCTGAACCAAGGGCACTCCTCTCATATAGTTTGTGCTTATTTTACAAAATACTCTAATTTTTGTGAGAAGCTTTATTGTCTGAATGATTAGTAATGCAGTATAACTTCATGATAACATAGGAGCAGAAGTAGGCCATTCAACTCCAGTCTAGATTCCCTGTATTTGGTTATACATTGGCAAACCTCACTTCAATTCCCTTCTGTAGTGTACTTAAAAACAGTTAATTGCTTGGTTTTAGAACTTGCATTCAACTCTTCCTTAATTTTTAAAACTGAGTTGCATCATCAGTTGTAAACACATGCATGCCAGTGACTCCCAACTCTTCCCTTTATTGATGTTGACCATTTGTACTGCAAATAATCACATCCTGGATCAGCTGTAATGTTTTCGAGCTAAATAATTGACAGGTCAAAGTCATAATTTTCATTCTAGCCATCAACTATATCTTCACTGTTAACAACATCTTGGTTTGAAGCAGACTGATCACAACCACAGTATCTGATTTAGCACTGAGCTGAGGACGGGGTTACTTTTTTTGTTGTCTCCCATCAGACAGCTACCTAATGCTGATGGTAGCCGATCTCAAACCTGCTGTCTCTCTTGTGGCTTATGGCTCTTGACCTCACTGCCTCGTAATTGAAACATGTGGAGGGTAATTTTGATCCTTGTCTATGAAACCTCTCCAACGCATGCATATTCTTCAGTCCTGTGACTCTAGTTGCTTGTGCATCTGCACCATTGCCTCCTGTGACTTCAATTGTTCTGGTCTCACTTCTAAAATTTCATAAACTTGAAGCACCCTGTCTTGGTACGTTCTTTTTCAGACCTTATATTCAAAATGTTTTGATCAAACCTTAATTTGCCTGAATCATTTTTGTATGGTTTCAGTATAATACTGTGTCTTTGAAATGCTTTGAGGTTTTTTCCTAAGTTTTTGCACACATACAAGCCCCACACCACCCTATACGATAAATACCTTCTCTCTTCACTCTACACCATACACATTCAAACTCCATATGTTTGTGAAAAGTTGACGGGTTCTGTCTATTCATGACTGTATGGAAAGTGCTATTAAATGTGGGAGTGATCCAGGGGCAGCCTGGTGATCTGTGAACTCTAGTTTGCTCCAGTATTTTATTTTTGGTCTATTTCTGTACAACATTTATAATTCTCTCGTGTAGAAAATTTAATCTAAATTTGCTGATGTCAATTATTCATTTAACGAATCATTGGAAAGATTCTTGAAAAGATCTTTTAAATGTGTATTTAATTATTCTTGAGCTAAAAGGGCAGGTCAGACACTTTACACGCAGCAATTGTGCAAATAACTGATAACATTATGGTTTGCAGTGTCTGGTTCTATTTTTATGTTCTAAGCAAGAATAATTATTTACTTTAATGTAATCTTATGTTGTAACTTAAGAGTATTTATTTGAAGTGAAATTTGATCCAATTATTTGATCTTCAAAACTTCACTTAACATTTAGAAATGAATATTTTGGATTTTCATTCAGTTTCTCTTTGAATATTAATTTAAGGGTGACATCTTATGACAACATGAAAGGAAACCAACTTGTACATTTCCAAGTCTAACAGTGCAGAACAGTCAAATTTACATATACAATTGACATGACATGATCGTTGAACCACTCTGCATTAATGATAGTATCCACTAACGTTAATTCGACTTCTTTGCATACTGCCAGGTTCAGAAACTCCTTCAAGATGGTTCCTCTTGTGTTGTCATCAACACTCCTTTTTTCCTAAATTGCACAAATGTGCATTAGTGACCACATTCTTGAAATATTTTTGAGGACTATTGCTGATCAGCATAAGTGAACTGAGCTCGATTTCTATTGCCATGTCACAAGATGTTAAACTTAGTCTTAATTGCTATTTATTCCTATTGGACGTGAGTTTCAGTAATGACAGCAGAAAGGAATGGCCTACAGACTGATAATCAGTATCAAATATCTTGGAAAGACAAATTTTACGTGCACTAGCACATTCTAGATGAACCTCTTGCAGGAATAAAACCACCATTCCATGTAATGAACTCAACAAGTACTCTGAATGTATTCTGTTTTGTATGCTTTACAATTTGTCTTTGTCTTAAGATGCTACCATAGTTTGATGTACAATTGATGTTGTTGCATTTTATTCAACTGGCTGTTCTTAGCGGGGAGCTTGCGTGCACTGTGCTGTGAGGCTATCAACTACTCGTGATATCATAATTAACCCAGTCCTTTAATTCTATCAGGAAAGTTAAATTAAATCAGCAGAAACCTTGATTAATCTTTTGATCTGAGAATGCTCAGACTTCTCATCCAACTAACTCATTTTGAACTGCAGTCAAACTACATACTGTCCCAGTTTGTATTCTACAACAAGCACACTAGCTGACATTTCATTAGGAGATTAAGGTTGTATTTTATAATGAATAAAGCATCCATTGAGAGAATCCTAGTTTGATGGGGCAAAGAACTGAACATATAAATATGGTACTAGGTCAAAAACAGGTGTTTTGCTAAATTAGGGGTTTTGAGATACATTAGGGAAATGGTCAGGATTACTGCTCACTTCTCTGTTCTAGGAGTGCTTAGTGTATACAAAGTGCAGAGGTGTTCTATTCTTCAGCTCAGGCATTCCTGTCCTTAATTAGCTTTTCAGATTGTCAAACTTGTCAGTTCAGCACTTCAAGGAGCATGATTGAAGTGTCAATTCAGAATGTAAACAATTGAGCTTGCTCTGCTCTGAGGTATACTGAGTAAAATTATTGTGCCATTCAAGGTATTGTTTTGAGAATGGGGCTTTATATTTAAGTAGTTGCTAACGAAATATTTTGATGGGGGAGGGGTGTGGAAAGAGTAAATGCAAAGATAAAAAATTAAAAGGGACACCAACTTCTCACAAATGAATATAACTATCACTATTAGTTACAGCTGATTAAGAACGAAGTGTTATTGTAAATATCTTGATGTTTAGTGAGGCTGACAGATATAAAATGCAATAATAACTGCAGACTTGGTCGTCTTTATCCACCTTGCATATTTTGACCAGAGACAGCTATTTTTCAGACCAAAGAATTTCAAACTGAAAACATTCGATCTTTAAGCTTAAATTTTGTGATGTTTATCCTAAGAGTCACAGTACAGAATTTTAAAAAGTTGGTTACCTGAAGCATGTTTCCTCTCACCCTATTTTATACTGTATTCTAAGGATAGTAAAGACTTCTGTGTAGCTTGCCTTATTTTTCAGACTCCCTTTTTTTCCATTATGATTTTAGCATCACCAACGATGAAGGACAAAAGTAGTTCATTTGCTTTGCGGAGACAGGACACTGATAAGATGATTTTTCGTCAAGGATCATTGGGTTGTAATTAAGTTGCATTCATGGCTATTGCATTTTGAAGGATGATTGGTAAATGACAGGCTTCATGTGCTTAGCATGGACAGCGTTAGCAATTTTTTCTGTCCCTGTCAGAAAATCCTGTTGAGGCTGATAATGTAAATGCAGCATATTATTCCGAACAAAAGAGCAGGGAAATGAGCTATCTTGTCTAGTCATTCAGTTGTTTAACAGTGACTTCCAGTTAGACTTAATTGGTTGGAAAGCACTTGACATGTGAAGTTACAGCTATTTCGAAAGCGTGTTTGAGTAAATTTTAAAGTAAGTGACAGCTAAATTGTACCTAGGGAAATTATAAAGCCTTCAACACAGTTAATTTTTTGAGGATTAGTTGTAATTGCAACACCAGTCTCCTTGAAGATTCCTCATTATGTCTAATGAACAGAGAAACATTTAGCTCAGTAAAGAGCCAGTCCTTTTAAATGTATGATTGTGCAAAGCTGATTGTACCGTGTAGAATTGATTTCCCTGTACACTAACATCTGGTTTAGATTTGCCGATTGGGATTTGTTACACAAGTGTCTTTTTTTGCTTCCAATCTTTTTCTTTCCACCCTGCCTCCCAACCCATTTTTATTTTGCTCCTTTCTCTGAGGTTTTCAGCTTCAAAAGACAAGCTTTTCAATCAGTAAGCCTGTCATGAATTGCCACTTAACTGAAGCTTTTAACATAACGTTACCACACTACATGGCAATTAAAATCAACAGTCCACAATGTTTTCTTATATAAAAGTGAACTGTCTCTTGCTTTTCCATTGTAAACTTCTTCACCACCAAGCAAATGGAGACTAAGCTGTTGAATAGCAGCTGTAAGCTTTTCACGGCAGTGCTCTATTGTTTGTCTAGTCTGTTGCTTTTATTTAGTTGCACATCTATTCACAGATAAAAAATTAACCTATAATTTTGTCTTCATACAGAGTGACAAAAATTTGAATGTCTCAGTAGGGTTCCACTCACTGTACTGTAAACATGGCTTGGGAAGGGTATAAGGTACATATCTATCATGTGAAGCCCCGTTTATACAGAAGAATAGCACTGTGTTTAGATTGTAATGATCCAATTTAGTTATTTCATTTTTGGAATTGAGACTTTTTTTATTTTGCAATGTTTAATAGGTTGCCTGAACAAATGCTTAATGACAGTGTAGCCTGTTTTTTTTAAAATGTTACTGAGGCAGTAGTTTTATTTTTTTAATTATCACTGCATTTCTCCTCCAGCCAAGAGGGTAAGACAATTCTGAACATAGGGGAAGGAAGACTTTGGCTCATTATTAATATTGAAAGGATTTTCTTTTGCAAATTTTTATCGTTATGTCGCTTACAGTGAAATAACAAATTAACCCCAGGTATGTAATCACAAAAAACGATATGTACAGGCTACCAAATGCAAACACCTAATGGCACACTACATTGATAATTCCTGCATTCATCCTGCATCCTTGATTTGAGGCAGGAATTAAAAGCATTACCTCTGTGTAGCATTCTCTTCACAAGTCAAGTACATACTAGTGTAATTTTGCCCACCAGGAAAAGTAAAATTAATAAAACTGCCAATTTGGAATTTAATTCTGTGAATGCATGCTTCGACATTTGCATTTTTGTCATTTGAGTTGTCAGGTTGCAAAAAAAAAGGATTGCTAATAAAACTAGAGAGAGATTAAAAAGTAAGTGGTAGTTAGGTCCTGAATGCTTCCTGAAGCTTTGATGTTTTATGATAGTGTATATTACTCATGTTACATACTTTTCAGATATGTATTTTGCAAAAAGTCTAAGTGTCATTCAATCGAGATGCTGCAGCATTGTAAATAAGGGTGCAATGACTTCAGTATTTGCAGAAATGAAAACATTAAATTGCCATTTTTAAAATTGTGGTTGTTGTTTGCCGAAACTGTGTTACTGGAAAAGTGCAGCAGGTCAGGCAGCATCCAAGGAACAGGAGATTCGACGTTTCGGGCATAAGCCCTTCAGTCAACCATTTGTTTTGGGTCTGAAGACACGTCTTGGTCAGACCAGCAAACAACAGCTGGTTTCTTAACCTAAAAAATATTAGTGAGCCAGATGATTTTTACCATGATCCCAAACCAAAAGGAACTCTGGGTTACTTGTCTGGTGACTATGGCTTGGACAGAATTTAGTTTGGGATTTTGCCACTTGGAGCTCTTCTCTGTTGTTGCTTCTTACACCTGCCCTGTATTTCCCCAGGAGACCCCAAACCCCTTTCTCCGAGGCCAAGGTTGTTGGAATGTGACCACTGCCTCCATCTCTGCTGAGTGCTAAAGATACGTACTCTGATTTGCTAATGATGACTGTTAGTAAGTGGGGCTTCAGTATGAATCCTAATACACAGAGAAAGCCTTCCAGCCGCTAGGAAGATACCAGTTGGCCAGATCCTGATAGGGTGCAAATCTCTCTCTCTTCTGTCAGATTTAGTGCAAAATGGGTAGGTGCCTTCCCCCTTTGTAAGAAGAACATTTCCTGAACTGTGTAAATGCTGCTTTATATTGTTGGTAGACAAACAGAAAGCTGGAAAACACAGCAAGCTAGGCAGCATCAAGAGGTGTAGAAGTCCGTGTTTTGGGTATAACCCTTCTTCAGGACTAGATGTGAGGGTAGTTTAACATTTAAGATTAATATGAAACAGATATCAGTAAATGGGCAAATCCTGGTTGAATACCCCAAAAAACTACACTTTAAATTGCCAGTGCCATCAAGCCAGATCCCACCCATATGTTGGTGATGCTGTTGGTCATGAAGTCACATTAAAACTTTGTTTCCCTTCAAAGAGATTCCTATTCTTCACTTTCAAAGACCTATACTTGGAACTCCCTCACAGCCTGTCCGACTCAAGTTGCCTCAATGATTGCTTATATTTTGGTAGTTTAATCTCTCTTCCGAAGACTCTCTTTCCAAACATTTAATTAAAACCATCATTTCAACTTTTATCAAACAGCTATTTTTATCAAGCTACTGTTAAAATTCTTTAAGCTTCAGTCTTTTTCAATTGCATCAAGATAATGCTGCATTTTGGTTTTCTTTGGCCTCCATTCTCAACTGCAGTAAAAGTACGAATATCTCCCAGTGCTGCTGCTTAGTTCTAACTTTGCCCCACAGCATGAGCCACCACATTCTGGGATGACTTCTGAACTGTAACTGCCTTGTGTCTACCAGCAGAAACATTTGGAGGCTGGAGCCACTATTTGTGTTTCAGCACTCTCCCAACTCTGACCTACACCTGATCTCTCCCAGCACACAACCCCAGAAATATAGAAACCAGCAAAACTTCAAAATCAAAATTCATCTCCATGATGATGTAGCATGCTCCAAGATGCCCTCAGCATAACTTTAGGGTTCGCTGGATGTTTTAAAACTAATTCAGCTCTGACTTTCTCTGCATTACCATTCCTGCAAACTTTCCAGATAGCAAACCTTTAGCTTAGTAAGTCGAACTGCTGCTTTTGAAACACTGTCTCTTTCTTGTTGAGTTTGTTAAATAAACATGGTAGACCTTCCAATCCTCCATTTGCTTTTCGCGTTCTCAGCAATAAAACTCAGTATTTTAATTCCCATATTAATTATTAATTTTTTAAGTAACATGATCCCAACTTTTGAACTACACTTGACTTCCAGGTGCTTCAGCAGCACTTATTCCATTTTTAACTGCTGTTTTAGTTATAGGACTTAAAGTTTATATTCTTAAGCACCTGAACCATAAAGTAGATATTCACAGCAATGTTGACACACAGTCTCCTGAACTGATATCATGGATACACCATTGTTTTCTCCAATTCTGCATTAGAAAGACTGAAACCTTGTTTTTAACTTTTGCATAAACTCAGAGGTTGTTTCCCTGATTTCTAAGTTCATGGTCTATCTTGCTGCTATTTCTTATGTTCTAAACATTGTGTTTTTGTGCTCAGGAGACAATAAATTGTCAACCAAACATTGAGGGTAACCAGGGGACTGATGAGAGTAAGGAAGATAAAGTTATTAATTTCAGTAAAGCAGAAATAATAGGAAAAGTCCAAAGGAGTAGTAGCCAATAAATTACCAGAACATGTTGCCCTATATCCTTGAACTCTTTCTAAAACAAAATAAGGGGCTGCAGAGTTAATGGGTGTACTGGTCATATTTTCCAAATACTCCAGATTGTAGAATGGTTCCAGCAAATTGTAAATTAACAAATGCAACACCATTATTTAATGGAAGGAGGAAAGGGAAAGCAGGGGACTACAAGCTGAGTAGCCATCACTACTTAACTAACAGGGCAGCACAGTGGCTCAGTGGTTAGCACTGCTGCCTCACAGCACCAGGGACTCTGGTTTGATTCCAGCCTCTGGCGACTGTCTGTGTAGAATTTGCGCATTCTCCCAGTGTCTGTTTGGGTTTCCTCTGGGTGCTCCGGTTTCCTTTCCACATTCCAAAAGATGTGCAGGTCAGGTAAATTGGCCATGTTAAATTGCCCATAGTGTTAGGTAGTAGTCAGGGGTAAATGTAGAGAAATGTGTCTGAGTGGTTAATGTTCAGAGGGTTGGTGTGGACTTGTTGGGCCAAAGTTCCTGTTTCCACAGTATGGGGAATCTAAAAATGTAGGGAATAATCTTAAAAAAAAATCTAATCTAATAGTGATGATAAAGGAACCAGTAGATGTAGTGTTCTTGGATATGTAAAAGGCATTTGTTAAGGTATCAAAAAAGATTAATATGCATTTAAGAGCTCACTGAGTTCTTAACTTGCTTAGTGAATGAGTAAATAAGCAGGAAATAGTGACTAGAAAAATGGGGCATTTTGAAGTTGAAGTTTTGCTTAATGTATCCAACTTTGCTGCTGATACAAAGCTAGATGGCAGTGCAAGCTATGAGGATATAAAGGCAGCAACGAAATACAGGTAGGTCAGGTTGAGTCAACAGCAAGATAGCAGATGGGAAATCATGGTATTATTCAATTTTATACTACAAACAAAAAGCAGAATATATTTTAAAGCATCAGAAACTTAGAGACTGTGGTTCACTTTATACATATAGCTTAGGTCCATGCTGGGTCCAGGAGGCAATTAGGAAGGCAAATGGAATGTTGCTTTTATCACAACGGAACTGCGAGCCAAGTTCAAATAAACCTTGTCCCAGGCTTCCATAACTTTGTCAGATCTCTCAGAGAATACTTTGTGCAGTTTGATTGCTGCATCTAAGGAAGTACGTAATTTGACTTGGACTCAATACAATAATGGTAATACCAATTGGTTGGTGGCTTGACAAAGTTGTCCTATGGTGAGTTGCTGAATGCATTTGTTCTGTGCTGTCTGGAGTTCAGAAGAATGAGAGGTGATCCAACTGAAGCATACAAGATTCTGAAGGGCTTGACAGAGTTGTTACTGAGTCATTGCTTTGCCTGGCTGGGAATCTAAAACATGGGAACGTAAACTGCTTGTTCTCAAATTATTCTCTGGCCTCACTTCAACTATTTTTTGCTCCTCCTTTTGGAGTATGTTACAGGATCCTGTTTTGCGTGTTTTGTACATAGTGCCTCAAGTTTGATGGCATAGCTATCAGAACCCTTGATGAAGCTCCCTTCTAAAGTCCATCACTCTTCAACTCCTCTCACTGAAACTTTATAATACCCAATGTTTATGCCTCCCCTCTGCTCTTTAATAGTATATTGATATTAATATGTGAAGTACTGAGTGCCTTCTAGTACGTAAACTTCTATCTTAATGAAGGTTGTCATTATTATTTTGGTGCTTCGTTTAGAATCAGGTGTTATATACCAGGTAGACAATTACTAAATCTGAACAGGAACACAATGAAGGGAGGTTCTGGACTTGATCCAAGATCTGCCCTTTCAGGTCACCTGACTAGCTGTCTCAAAGGGACACATACGTGACACGCCTCACCTTTATTTTAAAACACTCATCAATAAATGTACATAAAAATTATAAGTGTTATACCATCATTGTAGCTAACATACATTGTCAGGAATATATACAAAAAGACGTGGAAAAAGTAAGTGACCCTTCTATAGTTTACATGAACATGATCAGTCTCTCAGGAGGTTGATGATTGCTAGAAAACAGTCTCCTTGTTTCAAGAACTTTTTCCAGTGTAGTCTCCCGGGTTTCCAGAAACTCTGTTGTTCTGCAAGTACATTCCTCCCTGCTGTGGTTTGTTTGTGATACTGCTGTTGTCACCTCCCTGGGCATGACTGACCCTGACTTGGTCAACACCACTAGTCCCATCTGCACAGGCTTGGTATTCTGAGGACTTACTCCATTTATGAGGTGTGACCACCAACTGGTCTTCATGTCTCCTCTAGACCAATTCATCCCTAGTCTGCACTGCATATGACAATGGTCCTGTTTGAGCCACCATCACTGTTGGGCTCCATTTTTTCCCAGATATATAATTCTGGGTCAGCACTGTCTCTCCTCTTTGGAGTAGCCTTGACCTTGACGTACCTTGTTATTCCCACATTAAACACAGAAAACTCCCACCTTCTGTAGAGGTAGGGGTATAATTTGGAGTGGTCTCCAGGACTGGTCCACACTCGAGATGAAGGCTCAAAACTGGGACACCAGCACCTAGTCATCCTGGGAAAAGTACATAATATATTGCCTGGTAGTGGCAGCCTTGACAGGGCATTGGAATAGATATATGCTTCTCTGCCTGACAGTTTTGATCTCATGTGAGTAGGCTGACAGAACCAGTGCCCATCTCTGTATGTGTACTGCCGCCATTGATGGTGTTTCCTGTGTGTTGGCCAAAGATTGAGGGTTGGAGGATTATGTGTGGTCGGTAGCATGAAGTGCCTGGCCAAAAGGAAATGGGTGAACTTTTGACGTTGAGCACGATGCTCAATCCTCCTTTTTCAACTTGAGTATATTTCTCCTCTGTCTTGATTCGTAGAATACCACTCAAAAAAGATTTATGCACTGGAGTGGTATGGGGAAAGAAACTGAAAAATGGATCTGTTGCAGGTCTGCTTACAGATTGGGGTCACGAAGAGTCTCAACTGCCGCTAATAGTGAAGTGTGGGACTTTTCTGCGACAAGCACTTTCCTTTAACTATTATGTCAGTGCTGGCTGTGTTTCTGAAAGCCATGGATCAAATAGTAAGTGGATTGCCAGGATTCCAGTGTCATTTGGATGACATTTTGATTGCTGGATCCTTTAGAGAGGAACATTTGAAAAATTTAGAAGGAACCCTAAAGTGATTGCAGGAGCACAGCCTACAAGTGAAAAGAGAGGTAAGAGTTTTTTTTAAATGCTCCATAGAATATTTGGACCATGCAATGATGGCAAGGAACTACATGAGGCATCCAAGAAGATGTAGGTTATCACGAAGGTCCCCGGAGCAGAGAATAATGTAGGGTATCTGTGTTTTACTATGTGAAGTGGCATTTCTGCACACTGGTCCCTTAACTGTCCTTTCATCAGTACATAGCCCTTCAGTGGTGCCACTTGTTCAGTGCATGTCCAGAGTGTAATTTTGGCAGGCTTCAACAGTAGTGTCCTCAACATCTCTGTATAAACTGATTTGGAAATCATCAATATCACTGCCTGTATCCAATTCCATTTTTACTGTTTTCCTCTCTAATTTGGGAAGGACCCAGAAATGATCCCATACCGACAGTGTTTAGTTGAAATCCTGTTGACTCTGGGCCTTCTGCTTCCTCTACAGACCCAGCTGATGCGCTGTCTACTACTTGGTTGGCAGCGTGCACCTTATGCCTTGTCCTCAGAATTGTTTCTTTCTGACCTTTCTTAATTTTTGGGAGTGAATAGTTATTGTCTAATTTTATTGCTTTTGTCAAATTTATGATCATGGGAAGAATACTTCGCAGTTGGATGATTCATTGAAGGTGGGAGCCTCTTCAATGTTGATAATGTCATTGTTCTTTTTGCATTTTTTGTCACCCAATCACAGAATTGATGCCACTATCCCTCTTTCCTTTCTAGCTTAGAAAATGTTAATCGTCAGCTTTATTCAAAAACAGCTTTTCTGAGCATTCCATTGCAAGGTATAAGTGGAATTAAAAATAAGCTCTTTGCCTCATGAAACTGTAATAAGCTGTACTGTTTCTGAACAGGATTTATTGTGTGCCAAGCGTTTTCTCGTGTAATTTGCTAGTATTCAATCCTCCACTGTCCCTTCAGTTTTAATGGAAGTGGTCAGATTGGTTTCTGTTCTGCAGGAAGCATTATTTATTCTGTATTGTCTGATACCAAAACAGGGATATCACCATGAGAAAACTTGGACTTGTTGCTGTCACTAAGAAAGAAGTGTAATGCTTCTGAGTTGAGTCGTTTAATAGCGACACATTTGACATTCTGATTACTGTAACTGTTCTTTATAAGGTATTACTTAGTGTGTGAATTTCTTAAGCAAAACGTTGTCTCATAAGGCCAAATATGATTTAGAATATAGAGGATTCCCAATTTACAAATTTCTGACTTATGAATGCTATCCAATATGGAGTGTTATTAATTTTAAACATCCAGTGTATGAACATTTCCTTGTACTTAGGAGAATGCCATTTTATATTTTCCCTCCTTGTGTTCCAACTTGTGTATAAATCGACACATGAATGGACTTGGATTCACAACCCAGAGACTGCCTGTGTTGCTTTTAATGCTCAAATATATTAATGAGGCTTTTTGTTTTCTATTTCAGGGGGAATCTACCTGCTGCCCTAAATGCAATAATTGATTGTCAAAAGAAATATGGCCAGATGCCGAGGCTTCATGATGTTTTGTGCAAGTTGGTCGATCAGGGGGACACTGATCTCTTACAGAAAGGTGGCTGATAGTGGAGATACTGTGAAAACCAACCGATTTTTTTTTTGTGTTATTACCAGATTCCCTTCCCTCTCACTCCAACTGAATTTGAATTCACAACATCCTAATTATTGTGTGCCCTTTAAAAGCAAACCTTTAGAATATTTCCTGCAATAAATTACGGCTTTTTATGGATTAATTTTCATTTGAGTTTGCTGTGTTAGTTCTGAAATTGACTTCACTGGTGATTATTAATTGATTCATGAATACCATAAAGCTTCATATGCTGCATTTTCAGCTGCTTGATTGGTAGATATAAAATTCATTTACAGACAGTTGCATAAAAATTGGTGTCAAAAATAATTCTGAATGTTAAGTGCTTTTACCCCTTAAACTCCTTTTCAAAGTTTTCTATTTTTGTTTTAAATTTGATTATTTGAATGTTGGCACTCACCTTCAAAGAGAATACTGAGTTTTTTGCTGCTATGTAAGTGATGCACTAGATCAGATTGTTTTGCATTGAATGTTATTTCTTCAAATTTGCTTTCTGCTCTATTTCAGTTTGTTTTACCTATGTGTTGCTTCTTCAGTTGGTATTAGAATAGCACCTCAAACTTCTGTAGCAGCAGTATGTTTTACCCTAAATTGGTATGAGGCATAAATTAGTGTCTCTTTTCTTGGTCTATTTTGTGGATAGTTTTTACCTTTTGTAGTGAAGTCTCCCATAGGAACTAAGAAAATTGTTATGAAAGAAATACTGATTAATTGAAATTGATTAATTAAGTGAAGTGGCCAATAGCGTAACAAAGAAAATATTTATGTGTAAGTCTTAGCATATCTTGTGTGAACTTCCAAGTATTTACATTCAAAATTACTCAGTCATGCAGTGATTGTTATGTTGCAAAAAGTACACATTTTGGGTGAAAACCTTCAATTTGCATCATTTACTAGTTATGGGGATATTCAAGAGAAATTGTAATATATTAAAACCAGTGGGTTTATTTGTAGTTATTGGCTGAGCACATTGAGCTTGTTTTGGAAAGGAGGAGAACCTGAGCTGATAGTATACTAATAGTTTGCATAATAATAGAAGTTGAGAATTAATCTGGACAAATTGTTCCAAAGTTTAAAAGCCAGGGATTAAATGAGATGTGCAAAACCCAGTTGGTAGAGTTATTAATTTTTTGGGGGCAGCTAAGAGGTTTTTGGTGTCTTTCTATTTCTGTGCTGCTTATGTTTTATTGACATGGAATATGTAACCAAGGAAAACTACTAAGCTAATTTGTCCAAATGGATTCGGTAATAATTAAATGTGATACTGCAGAGAGAGCAAAGACAGATCAAAACTGAAGAGGCTTGTTAGGACGAAACACATTTTCATTTCCTGTAACTTACTTCTTGAAAGAACCTTCCCACTTTCCTCAAAGTAAAATCTGCATTGTGACTGGACAAAAGATGTGTTAAATTAACTTTTTGCCACTGAGAAGCCAAAGTGATGGGTGGAACCTTATGGAATGTACAGTGCATAGAATTTCTTTTTGCTAACATTTCTTGGGATGAAAAGAAATTAAGATTTAACTTCAGTTTTGATGATTGTTGAATTACATCGCTTTAAAATTTTCTCTTGTGCTTGCAGCTATGGATTTTGTAAACCAGGAGCGAGGTGAAATGACAATGCTGTATGACCTTTTTTTCGCTTTTCTTCAGAGTGGGAAATACAAAGAGGCCAGAAAAATTATCGAGGTGAGACTTCATCCTATTATGCTGTTCACATAGCCATTTTAGTTTGAACAATGAGCATCAATTAATATTCTGAACCTAAGATGAGTATTAGTCTAATTCTGACTGATGCAATTTAGTCTACAAATTGAATAATGTTAACCTTATTAATGTGATAAGTATAGAATTTCTTCTTTTGATGTCTGCATAATGCTGCAATAAGAATTATAGCTATTGTTTTTGTTAGATGTTATTCAAATTAAAATGTTGTTCTAGCTTGGCTTGATTAAATTGTTCCATTTGTGCCAAATATTATGGTTGCATATTAAAATTGTGATTGTAGAACAATTAAATTAAACTGCAAGTCCTGAGTGTATAAAGTTCTTAATCCCCTTTACTGATCAATTCTTTTGTTGTGCTTAAAAGCAGCAGAATTTAATTTGCAGCAGACAGAGGGTGAATCTGGTCAGATTTACTATAGGACATGTCTGAGAGCAAATAATCAGCCAGTCTGCTGCAGCATCATATTAAATTCAACTTTTCCTTCCTGTAATTCCTTAAGCAGCTTATGCTCAGCCAAAGGTGACTGATCACGCAACTACATTTTGCATACTGTATCTGGTCTTGATTAAAATCTTTCCTAGTAATATAAAGGGATAAGTTGGAGTAAAACTATCTGTTTGTCCAGCGTTTACATTTTTTTTGGAGTACTGACATCAGGAGATATGTTGATCTAATAAGACCTTGGTACTCTTGTTGGAGCCATTTTTTAAAAAGTGAATTTTAATTTTTATCTTAATACATATAATTTTTTTCTATTTTCAAAGAATGTATTCTGATCTTGCCATAAGACTTGTTATGAAGAGTGAGAATAGCAGTGATGTATTTAGTTCCTCGAGCTTGTTTCACCATTCCATTAGGTGGTGTGAACTGAAACCATTCCAGTTACTCAATGTTGTTATATACTCCTTTTAAATCTTTACCTGACTAAAATCTATTGATCTCAATTTTGAAAATTTGAGTTCACCCAGCATCTGAAAGAGAGTTCTTCTTGAAACAAATAAAGTTTAATTTTCACTCCGAAATGGAGCAGCTCTAACTTAAGGTTGTGTTCCACTATGCGTCAAAAAATTAGATCTTTGTGTCATTACAGTTGAGTCCCTTGTTTTGAAATACCTCAGTTTGGTCCACTTTAATCCAATGATTATAGGCTTTGGCCTGCCAAATTTGAACTTTAGCTGCAGTGAATATATTAAGCCATCTAATATGGAAATAAACTCTTGTGTGAATGGTGATAGGAGAAACTTGATACGATGACCTGAGAGCATATTACAATAAGAAGTACTTTTCCATATTGTCACTTGTTTGTTTAGGGATGGCATTAAAGGATCCTTTTGACTACTCATCTCTTCTGATGTGATACATGTTGTTTGCAGCTTCCAAATACAGCACTTGTTTTTTTTTCTTTAAAAGTCTGTGTAAATAGACAAGATATATTCTACTGAATGATTGCAGTTGGCAAGATGACCAGCCATAAAACAACAGGATCAGAGTCATGACTGCAAGTCAAGTTTGTGCTTTTGCTGACCTTTTACCTTTATTGTTGTGAATGATATGCCAGCGTTTTAGAATTTTTTTCTCAGGAATTTTCTGCATGGATTTATACTTGAAAGATTGGAGCATTTAATGTTAGTCTTTAAACTAAACTGAGAGTCATACTTGGAAGCTACCTCCTTGTTCTTAAAGGTTACAGGTTGAGCAAACACATGCGCACAGGGGATCAGAGAGGTCAGTCAGCTATATGACTGGAATGACTCAAAGTAAAGCCAGCAACATAGATCCAATTCTCATACAACTGTGATAGTTCAAGGAACCACCTCTTCACATTACACTATTCTTACAGAGTGATTACCCTGAAGTTATATACAACTCCCTGAAGTTATATACAACTACTCCTGTTTCATTAATGGATGGAGGTTCTTTGTGGACAATGTCTCTGTACCATACCATTGATTTGTTAAACAAAGAAGCTGGGAGTTAAAGTGAGCAGGAGAAAATGAGCTATTAAAAAATAGAAGTTGCTGGAAGTGTACGTCGGGCAATTAGAATGCGAAGAGGAAAGATTGTGTTATGATATATCAGCAATGTATTCACCAGAAATTGAGGTTAATTGACAACATGAAGAATGTGTGGGCGATTCTACTCGTTCTACTTAACATGGTGCAGGCTCAACCATGGCTAACTACAACATGGCCTCGTCTCCACTTTCCCGCCTGCTGCCCATAACCCTTCAGCCTGTAACAAATCACGAATCTGTCAACCTTCAGCTTCTGTTGCAATCCAAGGTAGTGAATTCCACAGATTCACAATCCTTTGAGCAAAGTGCTTTCTCCCTATTTCTGTTTTAAATCTGCTATGCCGTCTCATTCTAGATTGCCCTATGAGAGGAAACACCCATTCTTCTTCTACTTTGTCAAACATCTTTAGTATTTTGTGTACCTCAATTAAATCTCTTCTCAATTAGACAAAACCCCTTCTTTGTGGAAGTAGTGAACCTCCTGTGTAATACCTCCAGTGCCATTACATCCATTCTCAAGTAAGATGAACAAAACTCTGCAATTATAGAGTCATAAAGATATACAGCACAGAAGCAGACCCTTCATTTCAACCCCTCCACGCAGACCAGATATCCCAACCCAACCCAGACCCACCTGCCAGCATCCGGCCCATATCCCTCTGAATCCTTCCTATTCATATATCCATCCAAATTCCTTTTAAATGTTGTAATTATACTAGCCTCCATCACTTCATGGCAGCTCATTCCATACCCGTATCATCCTCTGCATGAAAATGTTGCCCCTTAGGTCTCTTTTATATCTTTCCCCTCTCACTCTGAACTTATACCCTGTAGTTCTGGACTCTCCCACCCCAGGGAAAAGACGTTGTCTATTTATCCTATCCATGCTCCTTGTAATTTTGTAAACCTCTGTAAGATCACCCCTCAGCCTCTGACGCTCCAGGGAAAACAGCCCCAGCCTGTTCAGCCTCTCCCTATAGCTCAAATCCTCCAACCCTGGCAACATCCTTGTAAATCTTTTCTGAACCCTTTCAAGTTTCACAACATCTTTCCGATAGGAAGGAGACTAGAATTGCATACAGTATTCCAACGGTGACCTAACCAATGTCCTGTACAGCCGCAACTTGACCTCCCAACTCTTGTACTCAGTACTCAGATTAATAAAGGATAGCATACCAAATGCCGCCTTCACTATCCTATCTACCTATGACTCCACTGTCAAGGAGCTATGAACCTGCACTTCAAGGTCTCTTTGTTCAGCAACACTCCCCAGGACCTTACCATTTAGTGTATAAGTTGTGCGAGGAGTTGTTTTCCCAAAATGCAGCACCTCACATTTATCTAAATTAAACTTTTTTTGAAGAAAGGTAAAACAGCAAATCTGGCAATTGCAAATGACTCCGAATCACATCAGTTGGGGAAGCATTTAGAACTATATATCTGGGATTGAGAGGGAGGATAGATGAAAGCAGCACAGGTGATGTTGAACATGTGTACTTTCAAAAGGTATTTGATACGGTATCACATTTTTTCTTTATATTCGCAACAGCCATATTTTTCCCATCCTAAATCCTCTTTAAGTGGTCTGATCAGCTATTTTGAAGGGCAGTCAAAAGCCAAAATAACATGTGGTGGAGGCTGGTACAATTGCAATATTTAAAAGGCATTTGGATGGGTATATGAATAGGAAGGGTGTGGAGGGATAGGAGCTGGGTGCTGGCAGGTAGGACTAGATTGGGTTGGGCCATCTGGTTGGCATGGACGGATTGGACCGAAGGGTCTGTTTCCGTGCTGTACATCTCTATGACTCTAAACTCCATCTGCCACTTCTCTGCCCATTGGCCCATCTGATCAAGATCCTGTTGTATTCTGAGATAACCTTGTTCGCTGACCATTACGCCTCCAATTTTGGTGTAACCTGCAAACTTACTAACGATACCTCTTACATTCACATCCAAATCATTTATATAAATGAGAAAAAGTAGTGGACCCATCACTAATCCTTGCGGCACTCCACTGGTCTCAGGCCTCAGGTCTGAGAAACAACTCTCCACCACCACCCTCTGTCTTCTACTTTTGAGCCAGCTCTGTATCCAAATGGCAAGTTCTCCCTGTATTCTGTGAGATCTAACCTTGCTGACCAATTTCCCACAAAGAACCTTGTCGAACGCCTTACTGAGGTCCATGTAGATCACGTCTACCATTCTGCCCTCATCAATTGTCTTTGTTACTACTTCAAAAAATTCAAATCAAGTTTGTGAGATATGATTTCCCACGCACAAAGCCATATTGACTATCCCTAATCAGTCCCATAATCGTGAATAACAAGCATATGGGATGGACACAGTACTATTTTAAAGGCTATTAGAAATATTTTGAAATTAACAGTTTTCCATTTTTGAAAAAAAAGTTTGTAAAATAATTTTAAAATCATTTAGGCAAAAAAAACCTTCTATTCTTATGTTGCTCATAAAAATGTATAGATTTAGCATCTAATTGAGCAGCTATGTATCCTGGGTCAGGATTTGTGAAAACAGCCCATGTGGATTTACTCAAATGCAGATTCAATCAATTTTGGAGTGATAAAAAAGCATTTGAGATACGATATAAACAATTTAAGGCATGATATATGACGGCAACCCAATATGCGAACTATAGAATAGCTCTACAGTTTAAAATCTCACGACCTAAAGAACAGATGGCAGTTAGTAGAAGTGCCGGAGATCAAGCAGTTAGCCACAATATGTGGGGTTTCTTAGCACAGTCAAAACTATTTTTTGTCTGTGCAACCAAGACTATACTTCACTGCTGGTCAGAATAGCGATGTCGTCATCAAGAGCTGAAAGGCCAATAGAATCCCCTAAAAAGGTGTCTTGGAAGTTGTCCTTAACAAAGACTGTCTTAAAAGTGAATGTTCTTAACTCTGTCCCACAACATGCCATACCTGCTGCCTCAGCAAACCTCAACCCTGCAACAAGTTTTAAAAAAAAGTACTGTTCAACAGCTAAAGATCAGCAAAGCATCAGGGGTAAACAGAATCCCTGCCACAGCACTGAAATATGATTGAGAAACAAATTAGTTTGATTACATGACAAATTTCTTTATCCAGAAAGAGAAAAATAGGCCAGCGATCTGTTAGTAATCATGACCATTTAAGAAAATGGCAGGTCTGCAGTAACTGTGAAGAAATTTCCCTGCTGTAAACCATTGCAAAAGTTATCCCAAGAATCCTCCTCAATTGTCTTTTCCCTGTTAGTGAAGATTTTCTTCCAGAGTTGCAATGTGGGCACATTATCTTCACCTCATAGCAACTACAAGAGAAATGCAAGGAAAGCACCTGTCCTTGCACATGGCTGTCTTTGATTCACAAAGCTCCCTATCAACAGAGATATTATGGAGCATCCTCCTTCGTAATCACATGCTCTCAAAAACTTGTCAGTATCCCCACCTGCTTCATGATCTCAAAACTTCTTAAGAAAGGGATTCACCACAGACCTGACTCTCATTTGGTCTTGCAACCAAAGCACTTCCGTCATCTTGATACTCTTCTTGAGATTTTTCATATCTTATTGCTGCAATGCTTCAGCTCCTTCTGTTCAAGTTCCCTGCATGAATGGAATTAATAAACTGAGTAAATAGGAACCTCCAGTGAATTTGGAGGCTGAGATCCAAGCTATCATTACTGAGATATGAGAGCATGGGTCTCGCACTAAACATTTGTAAGACAAAAGGTGCTCGACCACCCCCAGTCACACTGCACTAGCCCTGGTTATCAAAATTTGTGGTGTAGCCTCGGACAATATGCTTCACGTTTACCACACTTTGGACACCTACTGTCAACAAAGACTGACATTGACAACAAGGCTGTTTTCAGTTTGGAATGTCTTCAGATGGAAATGATATGCCATTTGCTTAAAAATGTAGACGTGATGGAGCATGTTTATTTGGGATGGAATAGTTCTCCAACAAAAATCAATCAGTCTTAGGCTGGGACTAAAACCCTAATCTGACTACAGTTAGCTTGGTTCCACCATTTGTTATACATAAAGAGCTTGCGCAAGTTTGTTTTTTGAAAGAGTGCATCAGCTGATTTACAGTAAAATTGCTTTTGATATGTTATAGGCAGCAGTTTAGAAGCATGCATCATTTCCTTTTGGCTTTACATTCAAAGCCATGTAAGTTATTAATTTAATCTGCAATACAAGAATGAAAATGAGGATTTGCAGTATAGCCGTGCAATCATCTTACACTTCTGTAAAGAGTTGCACTTGATTTTGGAAGCTAAGAGATCACATACCGAGGACCTGGGAAAATATTCCATTTTGGTGTTAGTTTAGACAACATGACAGTTATTTTTCTCAGTGGAGCTTATTCATGTTTAGTTTTGAATTCCTACTCAATTTTGGAAGAGAATGAGTAGATGAAGTGGGTATAATGGCAAAATTATATCAAATGCCCAAATTAGTAGGAGGATATGTTGTTCCAATCACGTAAAAAAAAGCTGAGAGATGTTCGACTTTTGCCACAGGAAGTTTAATTTAAGTGGAATGAATATTTTCTATCATTGCCATTATTCTGGAGTTTATAAAGTTCCTGGGCTAGTAAAATACTTGAGCAATAAGCTGTAAATATAGAACATCGATGAGGTTAGGAGATTTAGTTAAGCTGACCTAGATGTTCTTTTGAGGATTGAGTCTTAGTGTAAGTGAAAACTGTTCTCAATATCAAATGAAACTGAAGGATATCTGCATTTATTGCTTAGCTGTCTTTGAAATGACAGGCACATCAATCATGTCTAAACACAGGAGATTTAATACTTGTATGTTGTGGATTTGTGTATTGTTGACATCCATGTCATTTGGGTAAGTGAAGATATTGAAAGTTGTAATCAAATGTATTATTTGTTCAGTACCCACAGTCAGACTCTTTTGTTTAATTTTCAGGATTCAGTGATGTTTAATTTGTAATTTCATGCTATAGTTTTCATGCAAATTTACTTTGTATGGTAAAGTTAGCATGAAAACACATTTGCTCCATCTACCTCATTGTAGAAAGCATAAAATTGTTGAGAACTTGGACTGTATTACCAAACTGATTTGATTTTTAGAAAATCGAAATAATTTGTTTCATCTATTTATTTAACTCCTTAAAAAATGTAAAGAATTTGGAAGCTCAGGTGATCACTCTGGTTATAATTGTCATGTAAAATAGATTTGAGAAAGCTATTTCATGAACATTGTTAGACATTAATTACACAATAGAGTTTCCTTTAAATCTCATGGAGTAATTTCATGAAAAATTGATGTTAAATTCTTCCTATAAAAACTTGAATTAACGTAGTTGTATTAAGAGTCTTGAATATAAATACTATATATCACAAATGTTTTGCAGAACAGGCATAACAGCATCTAATTATTAACGCTGTTTTATGTCACAAAAACCTAGCTGCAATTAATGTAGTCATTTTTTCAAATGATTAATTTAACGAAGTGCTGCTTTATAATAATTACTGATGTCAAAAATTTCCTTCGGTATTTCCACAAATAAAAACGTGATCATGTTATACATGTGCCATAACAAAGTCATCCAACAAAATGGATGAATTTTTGCCCAAGTGTGTTTTATTATCCTATCCCTTTCTCTTTTTTGAATATTATGTCTTTCTGTCAGACTCCTGGCTTGCGAGCCCGTCCAGGAAGGCTTCAATGGTTTGCAGATAAATGCACAGCCACAAATCAGGTAGGTTGGTTCTGTGATTTCAAGATTATTAAGTTCATGGTTTATTGTACAAGATGATGGCTTATCGTGCTGGAGTTGCTACAGTTAAGTGGATAGGGGATTGCTCAGTTAACTAGAAACAGAGTTGGGATAAATGGTTCATTTTCAGGTTTACAGACTGTGACTTGTGGAAAGCTGGGGACCAGTGCTGGGCCCTCAATTTGTGATATATGTTCTTGATTTGGATGAAAGCACACACTATACTGTAACCAAATTTGTCAGTAATACAAAGATAAGCAGAAAAAGGAGTTGAGAAGGCTAGAAAGAGTTTGCAAAGAAGTATGGATGGGTTAAGTGACAGATGGAGTATGTTGTGGCAAAATATGATGATCACTTTTCCAGTAAGAATAGGAATGCAAAATATAATTTAAATGGAGAGAGATTGTGGAGGTTGAGGTACAGAAAAATGAGTATCCTTGGCCGTGTAACAAAATATTAATTTAGAGTAAAATCAAGTAATGAAGAAGGCAAATTGAATTTACCTTTATTGCAAGGGAGATGAAGTAAAAACGGGAAGCCTTGCTGCTAAACCAAAAGGCATTGGTAAGACTGCACCTTGAGTATTCTGTTAAGTATTGGTCCCCTTAACTGCATGGGAAGCAATTCAGAGAGGGTTCACTAATCTGATTTCTGGGATGGAGAGTGTAGTGTTCTGAGGAAAGGTTATAATCAGGCATATCCTCATTGGAGCTTAAAATAAGAGTCGACCTTGTAATATGTAAAATTTTAAAGGGGATTGAAAGGATAAATGGAGAAGTTTGTGTTTTTTTTTGTTAAACAGGAATCGAGAACTAAGGAATGCAGCTTGAAAATAAGCTGCCTGCAATTTAAGATTGAGATGAGGAATAATTTCTTCCAAGGGCCATGATCGTTTGGGAATCCCTTTCATAGAGTAGTTGAGGCTGGATCCTTGAGTTGGAGATGAGGTTTATAGGGGACAGGCAGGAAAGTGCGATTGAGGCCAACATTGGATGAGCAATGATCTTTTTAAATGGTAAATCAGGCTTGTTGGAAGAACGGCCCTTCTGCTGTTCAATGTCACCTTGTAGAAAAACAAGTAGGGAGAAGGGGAAAGCTTATCTGTAGTAAGTTTCCAATCCAAGTGAGTCATCTCAATAATTAAAACAAAACTTGCAATTCCTTTTTATAAGACCCAATTATCATTAGACCGTGTGGAAGTCTTTCAGTATTAACAAAATTTGTTTACTTTAGACCTTTGAATTCTGAAATATTTTCTAAATTCGCTTCAGGTTGAAGCACTTGAGAACATGGTGGAAATGACCCAGAAGCTATTTGAATGTGACCGGGATCAAATGTACTATTATCTTTTGAGGCTTTTCAGTGAGTAACGTTTTAATTTGTTATTAATCTTAAAGACCAGTGAAGATTTTTATGTATATGTGCATGAAGTACAGTATTTCTTTAAGTCTTCTAGCACTACACAATTGTGTTCTGAAATGATGCTAATTTTTGAGGATATGTAATACTGACACTACAGCGTTAAAGCTCTCCAGCATTAGAATGAGCAAAAATGTGTAATTATAATGCTTTTTTTTGACAACTGACAGTTGGTTCATCCCAGTATAAATCCCTTGGGTGAAATGGGCAGGGCAGAAGAAGTTAATTGGCACACGATTGCTACTGATCTTTTAGTAACCTGGTAGTCAGTAATGTATTTAATTCTAAAGTCAATGTTTAAATTTTTGATAAAGCATTTCCTTTTCACATCGTCGACTGTGAATTAGAATTGATTTTTTAAAAAGATTGTTGTCATTGTGCTGCTTCTTCCAATTGATCAGTTTATTCCAAGGATATGTATGTCTCTTACAACCAGTGGGCATTGCAATTATTGTTATATAGCTAGAATTTGCATGCTGTATTATCTGTTGGGTGATTGGTGAGAATGAATCCCTTAAAAACAGTTTCTGAAGCTGATTTGTACTTTTCTATCCAAAGTGCATTATGGTTGTAGTTTGTGTTAGTCTGAGAGATTCTGCTATTTCCTTTGTATGTAATTTGTTTCCTTCTGTGTAACAGTGCTAGTGATTGTGAATTTAAGTTGAACAAATCTGTTGTATCAATTCTTCGTTTCGATGCCCAGTTTACATGGGGTCAGTGGGTCAATTTGACCCCTCAAATCCTCAAAAAGCCCGATAAGATTAACTCACCTGGGCAATCATTTGGAGGAAAACTGCCCATCCTGAATAGTATATGAAGAGCAGCTTCTGCAATCACAAGCTAGTTCTGTTCGATTCCAACAGTTAGATAGTAAGGGTTGAAAGTGAGAGTTGCTGGGGATGATCTTTTGGGAGCTAGGGTTCAGATGCGAAGTCTTGAGTCTCAGCTTAGAGCCAATGTCCATGTATTAGAGACTAGGAACCAGATTGCAAGAAAAATGCAAAGGAAATGGTTGCTGGGAGCACAAATAATATTGTGAAGGGTGATGGGAAGGAAGTAGCTGTGTGGGAAGTTGGAGAATAAGAAGGCCGAGAGGGAAGCTGAGAAGGAGGTGGGGGTGGTAGGAAAAGGCTGCAACAGAGTTGGTGAAAGAGTGAAAATGATGTACTTTAAGGGATTTGGAGGCAAGTGGAGACTTGCAGGGGGTGAAGGACAAGTTGGAGCTTGCAAAAGAACGAGGAGTTAGAAAGAAGGATATGGGGCTGCAAGGGGATTGGAGTGTGGGTGAAAGTGTGAAGCTGCAAGGAAGTGGAGCTAATGAGAAACTAAAGGTAGTAAAGCAAACGGAAGGCTGCAGGGGCATACAGGGGTTGGGAATCTATATGGGAAAACAAAAATGTTAAATAATAGTTTCCTATAGCATTGCATTTGGGGAAAGTTAGAGCAGGGTTAGCATGGGTATGAAACTATACCAGAGAGCAAGGGGAAAAAATAAAATTTTGATTCATAAATGGAAGAATTGGGAATGAGGCCAGAGAAAGTGAGACAGTTTGAAGAGAGAAAACTGAAGGTCACAGGATATGCAAAAGCAGGGGAGGATAGAACAAGAGGTAGCGCTAATGAAATTTGACACTACAGTGCAGAGGGAGGAGAGAGGGCAGTTGACAATGTCACAGAAGACTGACAGATGAAACGTTAGTGTCAGGGATATTCTGTTGCATTTAACCTGCAAATAACTTTAACTGGAGAAGTCCTCTGTGCTGCCACGAAAGTACCCAAAGAAAAACGCTCCCTTCACAAGAATCCAGAAACTACAGGCCAGACAATCTAACTTCAGTGATGGCAAAACAACAGGAAGCAGTTCTGAAGGGCAGAATTCATCTGCACTTGTAGAGGCAGGGATTAATTAAAAACAGTCAGCATATTTTATTAGTGGAAGGTCATTTCTGACGAACTTAATGAAATTTTTCGAACGAGTAGGCAGGTTGTAGATTAGATTAACATAACCGATGTTGTCTCCTTGGCAAGGCTTTTGATAAGATCCCACATGAGAAGCTGATAGCAAAGGTAAAAGCCCATGGGATCCAAGGAGATTTGGCTAGTTGGCTTTTGAATTGGCTGAGTGGCAGGAAACAGAGGGTGATAGTCATTGCAAGAAATCTGTTGCTCAGGTTCTTTTGCCTTCTACTTGTTGGACGACATTTTGCTGAATTCCATGTTTGAGGTATTTTCGTTGCAAACCTTGTGTGTTTTAACTTGAACAACCCCAATGTGCATAACTGTTTGAAATGACTATTTATGTTGAGACTGTGGAGGTCATGTGGCTCTGTAGATAATGTCTAGCCTCTGACCCAGAAGTTATAGGTTTCAGGCATGGAATATATATTCGAACTATTGAAAATAGATTTGCTTTTGGATGGAGTCTTTGAACAAAAGGCTATATTGCTACTTCATACTTTAGGTATCATCATTTGGGTACAAATAAGTTAGGTAATGTTATTAAGTGCTCCTGCACCTGTATGTTACACTATATTAAGTAGCAGAGCATCTGTTGCTGAACATGCAATAACTATTTGGTGCTGTGTTCCACTTGGCAGCATTTTAAATAAATAATTTTCAGTTGACTTGAGTGCTGGACTTCAAAATCCATGATTGACCCAGTCACAGAGTTCTTGTTCCAAATCTGCTTTGGTTTAAAAGCAATTAGTAAAGTTTTGGCATTCTTTTTATATTGTAATAAAGGTTTTTAATCAATATTACTTCGCAGTTGAATTGGATATTGCCTATGATTGATTCCTAGCTTTATTGGCTCCATGTTCTGACCTCTCGTGGCAGAATAAAAATTTCACAATTTCTCAAGAGACCCTGAAATGATTTCAATTTGCCCTTTTTTTGTAACTTAATTAACCGGCTTAATTTAACAGAGGAAAATAATGACTGGCGGAAAGCTGATGCAACATGGACCAAAATGCAAGAGGAAAATGTGATACCCCGGGAAAGAACACTCCGATTACTTGCTGAGATACTCAGGACCAGTGGTCAGGAGATTCCATTTGAAGTTCCAGAGGTAATTTTTATACAATCAAGAATAAATTAGTTTGTGTTTCTAAAATCTTAATGAAGACTTAATACTTAATTTCTAGTGAATTTCTAGTTTCATAGAAACAGAAAATTGAAGCCGAAGTAGGCCTTTTGGCCTTCACACCTCCTTCGTCAGTCAGTATAATCATCGTTAATCATCCAACTCAGTACACTAGTCCTGTTTTCTCTCCATACCCTTTAATCCCTTTACCTCTAAGAATTATGTCTATCCCCTTGAAAACATGCCTCAAGTTTTGGCCTCAACTTCTGGCCTCAACTTCTTTCTGTAGCTGAGAACTCCACAAGCCAATCACTCTTTGGGTGAATAAATTTCTCTTCATCTCTGTCCTAAGTGATTTACCCTATATTCTTAATCTGCGACCATTGTTCTGAATACTCCCGCCTTTGGGATTATCCTTCCTGCATCTGCCCTGTTAGAATTTATGAAATATCCTGCTCAATTATTGTTCACTCCTTCCATGGCCAGAATATCCTTGCTCAGTTGAGATCAAAACTGCACCCAATACTCCAGATGTCAACTCACCTGTACAATTGAGCAGGCCATCCCTACTCCTGTATTCAAATGGTCAGCGTACCATTTGCTGTCTTCACTGTCTCTGCACCTGCCTGCTTGCTTTCGTAACCACCAACCTATAAAATCCTTTCCAAGCTATTCAGCATCCTGACTTGAATATTGTCTGTTTAAAGATATGGTACTGAAATGATGGCATACACTTGGAATACTTGCAAAGACATTCATTGGACCTTCCCCACTTTTTTTCACGAAACCATTGGTGGTCGTGCTTTCAGTTAAGTCCTACAATCTGAGTAGCCCTCCCCATATCTCTCAAGCTCTGTAGCTCTATTTCATCCTTTATAACATCGTTAAAATCTATATTGTTTGAACAAGCTTTTCATCTTCTGTCCCAGTGTCAAAAGACTCACTTTTTATCAAATTGTTCAGAGATATCTTAACATTGACTACTTGAAAGCTACATAAAATACACCTTTAATAAACTGAAATTAATGTCCCTTTGAACTGCTCTCACCCAGAGAGCATACTGCTCAGGATAAGTGCTATTGAAATCTAAACAAGAAAGCAGCATACCTTTAACAAAATAGAATACCTCAATTGGAAAGGAAAAGGCCACACACTCATACATGCTGTTTGACTTTAGTAAAGTCATTTCTTCCATAGTGCCAAAGTCACGTTGCTGTACGACCCTGTGCTATACAAGAATCACGCAATACAGATAACATTTAGTGTTGGCGATGAGATTTTGCTATGGCCAACACACGTTTTTAAAAGTTATCACTTCATAAAAAGCATCCCCACTTTGTTAAATGATTTACAGCAAATTTATGTAGACGTAACGCTCATTATAGCAGAATGGCCTGTATGTCCAAATCTTATGCATTTTTATCTTGAAAACAATATTGTTAAAAGGAGACTAGTCAAAGTTTGTTGTCTTGCACTCACAGTGTGGATGCAAGGAACAGTCTCAATAAGAGACAATTTATACTGCATTAGAAGAGGGTGCTGAGCAATGTGATACAGGAGGCAGTTAGCTCAGTTAGGCCATCCTTGGCATGGAAATGCAGCAGCATCTGTTGATCTTGACTGTGACCTTTTGTCAGAAATACACTCCGATTGGACAAAGTATTGCCATGAGGATATGGCAAAAATTACAAGTTTCCATGACCATTTTTTGAATTTAAAAAAAGTGTAACATTTGTTTAAAATAAATTTGCCTACCTGGAAAAGGATTCTCTGTGTTGATATACATATCTTCCAGCAGACACAAATGCTTCAAACTGGGTCCTGATTGATAAGTTGTTTGCTTTTATGGTATAACTCTTAGCACAATCTGGATTGTTTAATAAATGATGTCAAATAGCAGAGTCCCATCAAATTGTGTACATGCTGATGGGAGACATGCAAGCATGAGATAGTGGAGCACGATCAGAATGTTGATGGTTGTGGAACAGTCAACAAGATACAGTATTTTATGTCATTATTGGAATGTATAGCTCATGGACCTGCCTTCACACTGATAGTGAAAGCCCTATAGATATTTTCACATCAACCTTTGGAGCAGGTGGGACTTGACCTGGGTTTCTTGGCTCAAGATGGCAACCCAATCACTATTTCTCAAGAGTCCATGTGAAACTTGGATATTTACAGATGAACTTGTTCAGAGAAGTTGTTTCACGCTTCTTGAGCAGGTCCAACATGAACATGGACAGCCTATATTTTTAAAAATTTATTGCGGAATGTGGTTTGGAATTTGCTGCCTGAATGGGTGACAGGAGCAGATTCCACATTAATGTCCAAATTGTCAATATTTTCTCATCAACCTGTTCAGAGATGTTATTACACATTGGAGCAGGTGTCTCTACATGCCACAAGAACCCCCCAGCTGGGCCTTCTGTAGGTCTCATATTTCTTGAAATTTTTTAAATACCACAGATTTTATTCTCTGTTTACATGTATCAACTAGTGAAAGATATCTCTCTGCTTGGGAGATCTGAGGCAAAGCTGCCACAGTTCCAAAGGGGGCTTCACCCCTCATTAGAGAGAGGTACAGAGATGACTGCTCTCATTTTAACTTGAGGGTCACCACTCATCAGGCAAGGGATGAAGTTGAGAAGGTATGGCTATCATGGTGATTTGAACCTGCAGTGTTGGCATTATTCCATAGTACAAACTAGCCATCCAATCAATTGAGCAAGCTGCCTCCTCTATCACATTGCTCATTATTTGATAAGCTGCTCATTCTAATATTGCAAATGTAACAGAATACATCAATGTATTTGAAGTATGACAGGGATATTGTTTTTGTTGAAAAAAAGGTCACAGAGACTGCTAAACTATGCCGCATTCCCATTGTGGTACCTGAGTCAGCCTAGAGTCATTCCACCTGGTGCAAGATATAAAGGTTGACAGATATTGTCTCTACGTGCCAACACTGGCCAAACCAATCTGTAGCCACTTCCTGCGCTTTATAAATTTGTGTCCATTTCCTCAAATCTGTTTCTTATGTCCTCTTCCTGATGAGTACAAACTGCAAAGTGTCAGCTTTTCGTCTCTCTTTAGTAATACATTTGTTCTGTATTAAAAAGCAATTTCTAAAAATATTTCTCAGTCATGGTATGAGGATGCTGTAAGATCGACTTCATCTACTCTCAATCAAGCCACACGAACAAGAACTACTGATTTGACCATTGATTCTGCAAGTGACTATCAGCACCGACTGCTCATATTGTGCAAGAAGAATAATATTCAAGGTACAATTTGTGATAACTTAACAAAGGCAATGATACATTAACATCTTTAGGAATTAATCTGAACAGAAAATCTGGAAACGATTAGGCCAAATCATTTCTGGTGGGAAAATTACTGGAATCCATAAGGAGAGATACTTGGAAAGGTACAAATTACTCAGATAGTCAGCATGGTTTTGTTCAGGGAAGACCTTGCTAACATAGTTGGATTTTTTGAGAGAACATAGGGAAGGTTGAGTAGACTAGTGCAGTGGATATTGAGTACATTGATTGTAGTAAGGCACTTAATAAGGTCCCATGTTAAAGATTAATCAGCAACGATGAAAGATTACAAGATTCCGGGGAATGTGGAAAGTTTATATCCAAAATTCAGTCAGTGATGAGAAAGAAAAGGTAATGGTTAACGCATGTCTTTGTAAATAGAAGGTGATTTCCAGTGGTCTTTAATAAGGTGCAGTTTTGGGGCCCTTGTCCTTTGTGCTATATGTGAATGATTTAGACTTGATTGTGAAGACATGATTGAAAATTTACTGCTGACACAAATAATGGCCAGGTCATTGGTAGTGAAGAGGATGGCTGTCAACTTCAGGTACACAGCAGTAGTTTGAGTGGGCAGAGAAGTGTAAGGTCAAGCGTTTGATGAAAGCAAACAAAGCAAGAGATATCCAGTAAACCAGACGGTATTGAGAAGTTGAGGAAGGGTGAAACCTTGGATTGCATGCCATCATGTCTCTGAAGGTGGCAAGAGGTCGTAAAGGAGGCATATGGAAAACGTTCTTTCTTTGGGTAAGGTATTGAGTACATGTTCAAGGATGTAATGCTGGAACTGTATGAGACATTGGTTGACCACAGCTGGAGGTTTGTGTGAAGTTCAGGTCATTGCATTACAGGGAGGACTTTAAGGTACAGAGGAAATTTGCAAGAATGTCGCCAGGTCTTGAAGATTGCAGGAATGCAGAAAGATTAGATATACAAAGGTTGTTTTTCTCAGAATGGACGAGGCTGAGGTGTGACTGACTAAGTGGAGGTGTACAAAATAATGCTGATCTTGGTACAGAATTGATTTCAAGTGATTGGTCAAAGGATTAGAGAGGTCATGAGGAGAAGACTTTTTCTTTTGAGTGTCTAGAATTCACTGTTCAGTTTGGTCCTGGAGGCAGGGAACTTCAGGTTATTTGGAAGAGCCTGGACCTGAATTTGAACCTAAAGCTCTGTAATATGCAAGGTAATGGACCCGGTTCTGTAAAATAGTATTAGAATTGGCAACTAGTTTATGATCACTTTCTGTGCTGTAGCCTTTTTATAGTTCTACTGTTTTTTTGTGGTTGTACGCCAAGAAACACAACTTAGTTCAGGCACTGATAAACCAGTATTTTTCTACATATTTGCAGCTACCTCTAATTTGGAAAAAAAACACTATAGCAGTTGGAAAGTTGTTTGGAAAAGGTTGTCTTAACGGACCAGGAGAATTTAATAAAATGTTGAATGTGAGCTGAATGAGTGATGAGATGGATGAACCTGAGTACCTGACTATGTTGGGAAGAGAAGAAAATTGCAATGGAGGCAAGATGTTGTATGTCCGGATGCAACCTTCTGTCTTTCTGATGGCTTACTTGCATTACTTTGTTGTGCACATTCATACCATATTTTAAACTCCTCTGTTTATTTCCCTGTTGGTCCAAAACATCTGAATGTAAATTTATGACCTATTGACATTTTATATCATTTTTTATCCAAACTGGTTCAGTCCTTGAATAGGGTCCAGTTAAGTAATTACTCTTAAATTACTGTTGTTAAGGGTTGTTAAGATCTAGAACGCAGTACCTGAAAGGGGCACAGATGCTATTCGTAGCAACATGAAAAGGCAATCAGGCATGCTTTTGCAAAGAACTAATTTGAAAACTTGTGGAGAAAAAGCTGAGGTTAGGGGCCAAAATTGGAATACTCTTAGAAAGGGCACTGTAAATATGATGGGCTAAGTAGCAACTTTCATGCTGCTAATTGTTAGATTAAAATAAAGATGGATAGAAAAATCAACTGAGTCCTTGATCCTGTTCAATGGAAAAATCTGGTATATTGTACTAACAGTTTTTCATGAATGCAGTGGTCTGGAGTGACTGGTTTATTTGTAGTTTGAGAAAATGCAATCAAGGTCTCGTCCTTTTTGAGGCTCTCCTTTCCCCTCCCTTCAATTCCATCAAAATTTATCAATCAATTTTTAAAGACTGAAATATTTTTGTAATCTGCCTTTGTAATTTTTTTTCCATTCAGAGGACTAAAATGGTGCTATTTTGGACTATGTGCAGTTGTATGAAACATCATGCTTCTGTGCATAAGCTATACTATATCTCAGAGACTTCCTTTCAATTGTGGCTTATTTAGTGATTATCACATCTGGAATATCACTTGCAATCCTACTTTTTAAACTATGTATGTTTTCTCACTGGATCTTTGTGACCATCAATCAATGCTTACCCTCATTGAGCATGCAGCAGCAACGCACATGGTGTAAAATGGCCTTCCTTGCTTGATTCTGTCATGAAATGGCTTGTCATAATTTCTTTTCTGCCTTGTTGTGGTTTTTGCTTTGTCGCTAAATGCTAGCTATAGCTCAGTGTCAACGTCAACATCAGGAACATCTGTCTCATCTGCAGGCCATGTCATTCAAACTCTATACCAGGCCTGAACACACAATCTAGACTTG
This sequence comes from Hemiscyllium ocellatum, assembly GCF_020745735.1. Classification (NCBI taxonomy): domain Eukaryota; kingdom Metazoa; phylum Chordata; class Chondrichthyes; order Orectolobiformes; family Hemiscylliidae; genus Hemiscyllium; species Hemiscyllium ocellatum. The sequence continues at coordinate 30,972,158 of NC_083410.1, read as the reverse complement.
TATTCCAGTGTTAGAAAAAGTGCTACGCTGTCAGAAACTGCCATCTTTGAAAGATTTTAAATCAATGACATGAAAAACATTTCTGAGACTATGCCAAGTGGAAATGTTTTCTGGTAAACATTAACCCTCCCTGACATCACAAAAACAGATTATCTGATTAAAGCCAGATGTCATAAATTCATGTGCATCTTGGCTCTCATGTTCTCTAAATTATAATTGTGTTACTTCAGATGTACTTCACTGGTTTTGAAGCACTTTGGAATATCTTGAAGCTCTAAAAGGCACAATATGAATGCAATGCTTCTTTCTGACACAGGCAACTAGTTAGAATGAAAGGTTTTGTACCTCATTGATCCCATTGTTGGTTCAATCACAGTTGTCATTTGGTTAAAAGCAAAATACTGCAGACTCTTGAGATATGCATTCGAAAGTGTTTGGAAACCTCATCAGGTCTGACAATATCTGTGGAGAGAGAAGTGGTTGAAGTTTTGTTCCCATGACCCTTCTTCAGAACACACATTCAACTGTTTTGTAAAATAAAACTTATACCAATCTCATCAAAACCTATGTTTTCAGATATTGGAGTTACTTGCATGAAAATGGCTTTTGATGGGGTTAAGCTAAAATGGAATCATGCCATCGATAGCTAATTTCCATGATAGACTATTAGTAATGCTTTAAATGAAAATTCTGAATAATGTAGCTCGGATACCAATCTTTACACCAGGTTTAGTGCTGAGACTGGAAGATTATGTTTAAACACAGTGAAACATCATGAACACTATTAAAGGCAATATATGAACCACATCTGAATACTTGGATTTTAATCCTTGGATACGTCAAATAAGTCCCAGGAACAAAAAAAGTAGTGTTCAAACCCAGACTGTTGATTGCTGCCTATTTTGTTTTTTAAAACCATTTGCAATACTACAACAAGGTATTTGTTTTCTGCTGTAGTATTCATAAAATAAATTGATCAAGTTTAACCTTCAATAATAAATGAAACTAATGACTGAAGAAGCCCAAATAGTTTGATTTGAGCTGTTAAAAATTAGTTTTTAATTTCAATTTGTTCTGAAGGACTTGCAAATATTAGCAGAATTGTGTGTTTATGATTTATTTTAATAAAATACTCCTTTCATTCTTCTTAGATGCCCTTAATGTATTCATGGAAGCTGAAAAGAAGGGCCTAGTATTCAGCTCAGCAGCTTATTCAAGCTTCATGAATACTCTTCTGAGTCATGGGTTATTGGAGGAAGCCATGGATGTCAAAAGCAAGTAAGTTTTTTTTCTAATGAAGTGAAATGAAAAGAAGATGGAATGTAAAAAATGTTAGTGCTAACCTCCAATAGTCACCCTAACACTTGTTCAGCGTTTTAATTGTAGGAAAAGATTTGAGGATAGTGAAATGTAAATCCTTTATTGTCTGCATTACACTGTCTCATGTACAAATTGTTGATTTAAGACTGACAGATGGAAAAGGAGAAATCACGATTGAGCAATGGGTGCTTAGGCAGGGATTAAAGGGATTCGCTCTTGACAGTAAGAAAATCCAGAGACCAATGCTGTATTACTTGAACCCTGGAGGCTGAAAGTGACTGAGAGGGATAGTTTAACCCTGTACAGTACAAAGGATTTTCTTAGGATTGATCGCAGTAATAGTCACGACCTGATTCTTCTGGCCTTCAGAATTCCTGAGGTCACGATGTGCTTGCAATGGACGGATGCTTTTTGGTGTAGTGGACTGCAATAATTGTTCAAGTTTAGCTCAAATGGCCCTGTGACAAATTGTGTAATCCTCATTCGTTGAAAGATTGTACAGTGTGGATTATGTACTCTTTTTTCTTGCATGGATTGACGCTTTCTGGTTTTTAAAGATAATGTCCTTTCATCATTAAAAATTTTTAATTTCTTCAAGATTGTCACGCACTGCGTGACTGATGGTGCATTGCATGTCATTTAGAACAGGAAAGCTTTGTTCCTGAATGACAGTTATTTGGTGGGGAAAAAAAATCATGCCTTTAGAAATGCCCAGGAAGTAAAGGATTTCTGTACAATTAATGAGGCATGAGAATAAACTGAAGATCTATGCAGGAGTAGAGAGCGCAAATATCCCAGTTGTGTGCAGATGTGTGAGGTAGTGCATTGTAGATGAAAAGAACCAAGACAGGGCAGGTATGAGGTGTAAGCCAGAACAGAACATGCATCTATATATCCCCAATTTGCTTATAACGTGGAGATCTCATGGCTCCCAGCTGAATTAAATTGTTATTTAACTATATAGAACTATTCAGTGAGCTCCTTTTAAAGAAGTGATACTGTAAATTTGAAATCTCTGATGTGCACAATTACAATGAAAATTAAAAGACAAAGTGAATTAGGGAGTAGGCTTTCACATTTAACAAAAGGAATTGGATATAAAGCTGTTAAATATTTGGAAAGACTCTATATAGTTCTTGGCAGAAGCAGACCCACAGCACAAAGCAGCAATTGATGAATAAATTCAGGAAACCGATAAAATGGTTCATGTGGAAAATAAACTAAATGTCTCATTCCCCAGAAGCACGAGTCATGGTAGGTAAAATTATAAAATGGTCAGGAAAGGTTTTTTTGGAGTGGCCAAGGATGTCAAGTCAGAGAAAAGGGATAATGTATTCAAAACTTCAATTAGGCCACAATTAGAGAACTGTCTACTTTTGGGCTCACTCCTGTAGAAAAGACATTTACGGAGATGATGATGGTGGTGGGAAATGGGTTTTGCTTAAGACTTGACTTTTAAAATTACAATTTTTTTGACTTGAGGAAAAGCTAATTTCTCCACATATTCCAATGATGCTGAAGCATCCATGTAAAATTTCTCAGTGAAAATCAAGAAACCAGGGAGAAACGTTCTTGGTGTTGCTAAACATGGAGTGCATTATGACAGGAATTGGACAGACAGAAACCCATTGAACCTGCTGTGGTGAAACTGAACAAGTATTTGAAGCAGCGACAAATGATTGGTTATGGGGCGAATGCCAGACAATATGGTTCCATAAAACCACAAGACATAAGAGCAAAAATAGGTCATTCAGAACATTGTCTGTTCTGCCCTTCATTGAGATCATGGCTGATCTGATATTCCTCCACTCCACTTTCCTGCCTTTTCCCTATGTCCTTTGGTTCACTTATTGAGTAAAAGTCTGTCTACTTTGGATTGCATGAGCAGGGTTGAAGCAGACAAGAAACTAGTTGAAAGTTTTGGCAAATGATCATTCTGTTAGAATACTGAATCCTTCCATTGAGCTGTTATCAGAGTCGAGAGTGTGATGCTGGAAAAGCACAGCAGGTCAGGCAGCATCCGAGGAGCAGGAGAATCGACATTTCAGGCATAAGCCTTTCAGCGAATTCCCCAAGAAGGGCTCATACTTCTCGGATGCTGCCTAACCTGTTGTGCTTTTCCAGCACCACACTGTCGACTATGATCTCCAGCATCTGCAGTCCTCACTTTCTCCCAATTAAGCATAGTTGATAATTGGGCTTGTTAACCTGCAGTACTATTGGACATTTTCAATATTGTAGTGTAATCAATAATTAAGAAAGGAAAATCAAATGTTGTGTCCTCCACCAGAAAAGCTGAGTGAAGATTGAGTAAAGTTAAATCACTTTCATGCTTAGTGTGTAAAAAATGCATGAAGTGAGATCTGAACAATCATATGCCGAGGATGGAGTTTTGTGATCCAAAGTAGCAAAGCCAAATTACGGAGGCCTATTGTTCCTCCCAATTTTGTCATGCCTCCATTAGGAAAATGGAACAAATGGAAGGACTGAGCAAAATCTTTGAGCAATTGCAGTAGAAAGCTGCTTTAAAGAAACATGGACAGGTTTGAAATAGAAGATGATCTAGAATGAGGAGATCCAGAGTCTAATACTAACCTGAAGGATCATTTCAAGAAGGCAGGCAATGTACAAGTTCTCAGTAATGCAGTTTGAATAATGAATGAATACAAACACTGATATATTTTAGCTGTGACTCACGAGTTAAGTCAGCTTGGCTTAGTGATAGTACTCCTGGCCTGTTGGTAAATGCAGTCATGTTTGATGGTAAGTTTTTATTTTCTGTGTAGTGTACCACCACTCTTCCTAGTGCCTGCAGTTCATTTAATAAGGGCTTAAACCTGCATTGTTCAGTTGGTTGATGAGTAATAAGGAGTGGGCAGGGGAGTTGCAGGATGATTTGCGATGTGGGGTGAAGGTAACTAGATTGTTTATAGACAAGGTGACATGTTTAATTATGAAGTTTGGAACCAGATCAGTTGTCTGTATGTTACAGGTTTTATTTTCCTAAATGAATTTTTTTCTGACGTATGGACAGAAATTCCTACAAAGAATGTATTTTAACCAAAATGCAAACCTGTGCATCTTCAGTCAGGAAGCATGAGACGTAACTATGAAGCAGTCAAGGTTGTAATTCTTTTTGATTTTATTTTAACTTTTTATTTAGTGTCTACCTGAGGCGTTCCTGTAAATGTTCATAGCATTTGATTCAAAAACAGTCTTCAATTAATTCAAAGTCATCATCTGATCTCTGAATTACTGTTTCAAGATTCTTGATACAATAAGTCATTCATTATATGTAATAAGTTTAAATTGGAGAAGTTGCAGTTATGTAGAACCTCCTATGAATGTGCTTCCCATGCTGTTTGACGATGGAATAACTGCAGTGTGAAATGGAAAAGGTGTTTACTGAGCTGCACGATTTGTAGGTTTTGCGATGTTATGACTTAAATTATTGCACCTGATTGCTTTTACATTGTCTAATTGGGAGCATAATTGTCAAGTATTATACATTTTTTGAAGCTGTTTTTGGTGTTTATAATGTTTCAAAACTTCTCATAAATTGCTTTTGAAATGTAATGATTGGTATGGGGAAAAAGTACTAACCATATTAACATTTCACAAATGAGCAGAAAAATAATTGATCAGTTGATCTATTTATGGTGAAGTTGGATCGGGGGATTGTTGGACAGGATAGTGGGTCGAGTGGAATCTTCAGTGTCTATCAAATTTGATCTTTTGATCTGCTAAATACCCTGCAATTGGTTTTATTTTACAGCAACATTCTTCTAACAGTAACAAAAAAAATATGGATGCTGGAAATCAGGAACAAAAATAGAAATTGCTGGAGACCTAGCAGGTCTGGCAGCATCTGTGGAGAGAAACCAGCATTAACATTTCAGGACAAGTGACCCTCCTTCAGAACTGATTGTAGCTCGGAAATGTTTGGTATATATGCTGAAGGTCGGGTGGAGAGAGAAATGAACAACAGGTGGAGATGCAGTCCAGAGAGAGAGAGAGAACAGCAGTTGATAAGATTAAAAAAAGATGGGTAAAGGTCAGCCTAGGAAAATGAAAAACAGCTAATGGGGGCCATTAGTAGCTGACGATGGGTCCGTTGTGGTAGCAGCCCATGTGATGATGAGGCTTGATGTGTGCTTCAGTGATACTGAGTTTCCTGTTGTTTACTAAACCAACGCATCACTATGTTCCCTGGCCAACATCTCTATCTTAGGGCTCACTGCAGTGCTCAGCGTAAGCTCAAAGAGCAATTATCTCATTTTCTGCTAGGGGGCTGCACAGCCTTCATGACTCTGTATTGAGTTTAATAATTTAGGGTTGTGTCCTTACCCCAAGCCCCCATACCTGGTCTTGTCATCACATGAGCTGCTGCCATAACCAACCCATTGTCAGCTAGCAACAATTGATTCTCTGAGTCTGACCTTTACCCATTCCTTTCTCTGCCCAATTACTGTTCTCTCTTGGGCTTCATCTCCACTTATCTCACCACCCCACCTTCAGCAAATATTCAAAGCTTTTCAAAGCTTTTCCTAGCCTACAATCAGTTCTGAAGAAGGGGTCAATAAACATGAAAAGTTAACTCTACTTTATCTCCACAGATGCTTCCAGTAATTTCTGTTTTTGTAGCTTCTAACAATTGTGTTCTGCCAAATGAGTGAAACTGACAGAGCTGTGTAATTTTCAAGTGTGAATTGTTCACCAATTGTATGTTTTTATTGTACGGGTAGGATAAAGTATTTTACATGTTTTCCAGGAAGTGCATCATATCTTGTGGCCAGATTGTTCAATTTTCATCCAGAAAATCAATACCCAAATGATTTTGCACTTGCGATGTGACTTCATGGCTGCATATGGTGTAAGGTGGATTGATTTTTAGGAGGCACCTAGTGTTTCGGTCACAAAGCTGTAGGTTTTGAGATGAAGAACACATCCTCCCATGGATAACGTGGCTTCATTGTTTAGATGCACAAAAACAACTGTTGTTACTCATCGTCAGCGGTAGACATTGTATATGACTCTGATTTCACAGTGAAACATGATTTGCAATCGCCAACCCCCACCGAAATCACATACAAGCTGAGACTCTGATCTGCGACTTTTTCAATGTCTAATATCTTCATGTTTAAGAGATAATGTTCTGGAAGCTAGACCACTTGCTTAAACATTACTCTCTCTACTGCCTAGGGTACCACTTATGGCAGCTGTCAGAACCAAAAAAAAAAGAAAGAAAGGGAGAGAAAAAACACTATTTCAGTATTTGACGTTCTAACATAAAAGCTGTCTACAGGTCGACATTTGTGGCAAAATTTTTAACATTGGAATGGTAGTTTTTATAATTTCACCTCGGTCTCAACCATTTATTATCATATCAGAAGCATGTCAGTAATTCCTTTCTAAATGTCTGCTTCTTTAGAGTTGAGACCCGCATCAAGGGCTTTACACTGAACGACGCTGCCAACAGCCTACTCATCATAACGCAAGTTAGGCGGGATAATCTGAAAGGTATGTCACACATTATGACCTTTACATCATGTTAATGCCTCTGCAGATTTTCATGTAACGCCTTTCGTAAGCTGTGATAAAGGAGTCCATTTAGCAAATTACCTGCTTATCAAGAGTCTTTTGTAGTAGCTGAGAGACATAAATTACTATATATGCATCTATAATACAACTGAAGCTGAATATGAATGTACTTGTCATTTGGCCACTTAGTCCAGTTTCCATTCCATTTAACAGAGGATGGTTTTGTCTTAGCTAAAACAGTGGGCTGCAGACTTAGGGGGTGGGGGTGGTGGGTGAAAAGTACAAGCTTTCAAAAATTTTAGAAATGGATGAATGAGCAAATTCACCTTTACACAGTTGCAAAATAATAGAAATTCCTGCAAAGCAATTGCAACTAAAGAAATTTTGTTCGAAAAGAGATATTGGGTAAGAACTTTTCTGCAGGGGTAGGTACGAGGGATTCAACCTTACTATCTTCGTTGAGATGTTGCCTAAGAATTATTTTTGCTTGGTAAATTAAATACTGAGAGAGGCAGTGGATGACGCTGATGTTAACAGTCATAAATGTTTATTGTTAACCAAAACATCTACAAAAATTTGAAACTTTGTTTTTGTGTACAGTAATTACTTTATTTATACTTGTGTTCTTTTAAGTCATATTCTGCTTTACAAGTAGAAGTTAAGACTTCATAGATTAGATTTCAAGGTATTATCCCTTCCATCTATTCATCTTTTTTAAATGTTCAACATTTTTCCAATGCTGTTTCTTTCTGAAAATTACATTTATGTTTTTGTTCTTTCATTTTATAATTATAGTAGATACTAAAAACATTTAATTATCAAATTAGAACAAAGTGTATGTTTGTAAAATGACATGTAGATAGTATTTGAAGTTACAGCATAGAACCACATGCTCATATTGAAAATGCTTTGTTTAAAGGAAGGACAATTAAATCAGTTCTGTTTTAATAATACTGCATTTCAGACAAAGTACATAAAAGCAACCTTTTATTAATAATTTGTTTTTAATGTTGTGGCACTTTTCTCCTTGAAACTGTTTTACCCCCACAAAATCAAACTTATTTTGTGCAACTGAGGTAGAATCTCTTTTGAAACTGAGATGAATATGTATATTCTCATTATGGTCTATTTATTTTGCACAACATTTTTTTAGATAATATTTGAAGTAAGATTTATTTTGTAAATCTGATGGAAACCAACATTTTTGTTCAAGGTAAATGTGAATAAGGTGCTGCTCAAACTTGCCTATGTATTGATTAATGCAGTGACCAGAACTTTTACACATGTAAGTTAAGTTCACTAAATTGAATCAGTAATGTTTTAAAACCATTCATATCTGACGTCAATGTGTGATTATCAATCAAAAGCAGTCCTTCTCTTGAAGAAAATGGGTCTCAAAAGGTTATGGGTCTCAAAATGGAAATATTAAACAGATCTACCTGTAAACTTGATGAGCTAAAGGAATCATTTCACTTATTTTCAGTGTCAAATCAATTTTGCTTCAGTTGGAAAAAGGTTTTTTGTCAACTATTGACTTATGCTTGTAACTACTAGAGGGGAAATGCAGTTGCAGCATTTGTGAAATTATTTTGCAAAAAATAATATTTTAACACTTTTTATAAATCCCTTCATTATATTTGGTTAAATTTAATTTCAGATGCTGCTTCTACCCTAAAAGAGATGTTGCAAGTTAATCAAGTACCCAGTCAGCTCGCTGTTGCACGGTTAGTCCAAGCTTTAGCCTCCAAGGGTGATGTGGAGAAAATTCAGTTTGTGGAAAAATTGATGAGCAACTTGGCACGACCTATCAACTTGTCCAAGATGTTATTTATCAATAACTTGGTCCTGGCTCACATAAAGAAGTAAGTAATTTTTTTTTTGTTGTTGAGATAATTTAGCAAAATATGCCACTCTGAATTCAAGTAAGATTGCCACTATAAATCTTCTTGCAAGCTGAATGAAACTTGAGCTTCACAAATAATTTATTGGTTTCAAGAATATCCTATTAATTTGAAATATTTTCCACTTTTGTTGAGAAGTGTTTGTATTCTCCTAAAAAAGGCATTTATTGAAAGTAGCACAATTCTGTTAACAGTTTAATTTTTAATGGAGAAGTGCATTCATCTATGTATAAGCATACTTATTTTTGATTTTTTTTGTATTATGCCAACTTTTAGTTATCTGCTTTCTCATTCTGTTTGCTGTTGTCTTTCTTGCTTCCTCCTCAATATACTAATTTCCTGAAAAGTGAAAATAATCACCCTTTATTATTAGCAGTATTAATGATCATTCAGAACATATTGGCTCTAACTCAGTAAGTATTCGCTTGGAATTTAAACATCAGGGTTCCAAAAATGTGTTGGAATGGGAATAATCATTTCAGTTAACCATTGGTTGTGAACATCCATTTTAATTTAACAAATAAAGTACTTGAGAAAATTGCTAAATGGAAGATTAACAACAGATTGAAGAAAATTTTAGCCATTATTTTAATACAAAAGATTATGAGCTGTGCCAAATAATTTTAGTATTCTCTTCTTTCATAATTCCTGTTCTAATTTCAACCTTCGTTTAAAAGGAATAATGTAACTTTTATCTCAGGAGTGAGCTAACTGACGGCTAATCTTTGTCAATAATATGAGTTGAATATAAAATTTTTATTGGCAATGATTGCATTCTTTTTACAATATATTTGCTTAATTACAATAGCAATTTGGGGCAGATATTTGCATTTTATAAAACGCTTGTTAATATTGTTACTGTAAATGGTTTACATTTTTCTAACTTGTTCTCTGATACAACGCCCTTTTTCTGAATAGGAAGCAATTAACAGTCATGATCTTTCATGGTACAATGCTACACCGGGCATTAGCAAAATATGGCACGGTGTTAGGATTTTAATTTTCTTGATTTTACCAAGGTGTGGATATGTGATAACTTTTTCTATATCTCCCTAATTTGGACTAATGGCAAAGAAAGATTTCTATAGCATTGTCTGAGTCTTTCTGCCAAACCCAGATATCCAGCCTGTTTCTTTATTTTTCCCTGTGCTTAATATTGGATTGAAAGTATCGCAATTTCCAGTACAATCGAACTCTTTATTCCTTTTCTTCAACTCTTACACTTGACTTGCAGAGTAAGTGATATTTTTAGAAGGATGTGTGTATCTTTATTAATAAATATTTAATAGCGTGATAAAGATTAAAATGTCTTCTTAGCCTGAATTATTTAGAGATAATGCCTTAGTGCAATATTTGCATGTTTAAGAATTTATTGGAGCTTGTAAACTGGGTGAGTTGAGCGTGCAGATATCCACACAACATCTGCCATTTAAGACAAATTTATTTCCTCTTACAAGTGCATCACTGTAAGTTAGACTTCTCAAGGTCAGTTTGTTCAAATGCTGCATCTGATTACTGTTGATTGTCTCTATTCAACCTGAATTATTTCACCAGTTTTATCATTCTTGCTTCACTATAGTAACAACCATTCAAACAAATAGCAAAATTTTCTCAATAAAAAATGCATTTGTGTTTTGTTTTCCATTTTGTATCTGGTGGCTACTTGTAAGATTGTAATTTTTTAAGATACAATCCAACATTTTGTTCTGTTTTCCCTCAGTAATAATATTGACACAGCAGTGGAATATATTGAACCATTCTACATTCCAGGAGAATATAGTTCTCAGCAGCAAGCAACTAGCATGTCCTATGTCTTTAGAAAAATATTAGAGGAAAATTGTGAAGCAGCAATAGACAAATGTAAGTTTATCTGACTTTGCATGCTACTTGTTGTATAATTCTAGTACTTAAATTCAAAAATGCAAGAGAGATCAATATTGGGTATGGTCTAGGACTTAACCAAGTTTTATATTTGAAATTTTAGTTGTGTTGGTGTTGCTTGTTTGCCTTTCAGCTTGAGCCCTAATGCTACCAATTGGCTCCATTTATGCAGGATCTTCCTTCACACTCCTGTGATAGGAGTTGCGGTCATTTGCTTTTTTTGGTGTCCAATCATGGGTAGCTCAGACAAAATATGTGTGGTACTGCTATTAACTATGCTAGGAATTGACAATTCCCATACCCATTGTGTTGGGTGGGTTTCATAGCTACCAATGGGGTGACTTGCAGACCATAATCATGCAGTTGGAACAGTGTTTATCAGATAAGTACAATGAGCTTGAGACTCTGCTGCGGTGACATATCAATTAGTCATATCTTCCAAATTGTTTTTTCTGCTTACAGTCTGTCCTTATAAATTTAAATGTCTTTGCAGGACCAGTGGCTTCACAAATTTGTAAAAAGCACATGTAAAATTTGTGGCCTATAAGCTCAAATGTGAATGGTTAGCTACGAAGCTTTGGAAAGTGAACACAAAGTAACTCCACGAAATAGCTGACTCCCTTTGTCATTGCGAAAGCAGTTAGTTAATGGTATTTTCCTTCCTCTCGCTCCCACCAAAGTACTTTGCGTGAAACATCGCTCCATTTGTATCAATCACTCTCAGATGCCATTCCAATTCTGTGACTACTGTTCAATCACTAATGCCTTACTAGGGTTGCATTCACTGTATAAAATTCTATGGGAGTGTGGCTCCAAAGCTCCTATGCCTCCAAGTCCATTTTTTATTGCTGGGGACCCATTTGTGGGATATTGGTAGGATTATCCTGAAATGATGTTCACACACATGCTTCCAGTGAGGTTGTTAGTTTGTAGTGGAGAGTTGTATCCCTGACCCGAAATGGGACTATTGGACGCCAGCGTTTTGGCACAGCCGTTTGGGGGCCAGCTTATTTGGCGACAGACGTTTTGGCGTTCGGAAAAAAATGTTGATTGATTCATCATCATTCAAAGGTAGAACTTTAAAAAGTTTTAAAACTGTAACTTTATTGAAAAACAAAAACATTAAATCTGTTAATCACTAAAAACATTAAATCTGTTAATCAATGCATTTTGTTAATACCTCCTCAGCCATCATATGGATGAAACGATTTTAAAAAATATAAAAAGATGGCAAAAGAACGAAACATTTGTGGCAGCGAACCCGCAGTTAACTCAACTGAGGCTAAGGGCTAACTGTAGCCTGAGCAAACAGCTAAATGAGGAAAGAGCTAGTTTTCCTGTTTCTAAATATGTACTAGCTCAATTTATACAAAGGAAGTGCAAACAGCAATATACCTATTGGAATTTTCGAGGCTGCAAGTTCAACTACTATATACAAAACCACTTAGTACAAAATAAAATGCTGTTATATGTTCATATGTACAAGTAGTATATTTATATTGAAATAAAACTTATCTACACCATTCGATAAACAAGCGTGGTTATTCAACATGACAAATAGTTATATAACAGATATATTGTAATTTTGTTACACTAAAGCTATCCATACAGACAGATTTACAAATAAAGAAATGTTCTTAGTGCCAAACATCTGTCACCAAATGGGCTGGCGCCACATAGGTTTGGCGCCCAAACGGCTGCACCAAAACATACCAAATCCCCCTGAGCAGCATTTCTCTGCTCTACTTGAGAACACTGAGACTATTGCTTTAACTTGGCTGACCAAGTATTCAGCTATTCAGCCCCTCAAGCCTGCTCTGCTGTTTAATAGAATCATGGCTGATCGTACACCCCTCATGTCCACTCTCCTGACCTTTTCCTTTGATCTTTGACTCCTGCACTGATCAAGGATCTATCTACCTTTAAATGTACACAAGGACTCTGCTTCCACGATGTTGTCTGGCAGGGAGTTCCAAAGACACTCAACTCTTGGAAGAAATTCCTCCTCATCTCCGTCTTAAATTGACACTCCTTTATTGTAATATTATGCCCCCTGGTCCTTGGCTGTCCCATGACGGGAAGCATCCTCGCAACGTTTATCCTGTCAAGCCTCTTAAGAATCCTCTATGTTTCAATGAGATCATCCCTCATTCTGAACTCTAGTGAATAGAGTCCCAACTTGCTTAGACAATACCTTCATACCAGGGATCATCCTAGTGAACCTTCTCTGAACTGCCTCCAATAAAATTATATCTTTCCTTCAATAAGGGGACCAAAACTGCTCTCACTACTCCGGATGTTATATCATCAGCACCTTGTACAGCTGCAGTAAGGCTTCCCTTCTGTTATACCCCAACCCCTGGAACTGAGGGCCAACATTGCATTGGCTTTTCTAATTTCCTGCTGAACCTGTGTGCTAGCTTTATTTGTTCCATGCTCAAGTACTACCAAGTTCCTTTTGATTTTCAGATTTTTGCAATTTTTGTCCATTCACGTGTACCTAATCATAAATTGAACTTATCACCTTCCTAACTCAGACACAGTATTTGAACCACTTCTGGCTCCATGATGGCAATAAGAAAGAACTGTCTTGAAGACCCGAGGGCTGCACAGTCACTGGAGAGAGATGATTGGTGATGGTTTACCCTGAGGGTCACTGCCTCAGGTGAGAGTTGAGGTTGAGAAGGTGTGACCTTCATGGTAACCTCAGCTGGCATGGAAATGGAATTCGTACAGCTAGTACCACAAATCAATTGACCACAAACTGAGCTAACTAACCACTCCCTTTTTCTGTAATGATCTAGGAAGAAACAAATGCATTATATAAAATGCAAGGCTTCACTTTCTCCTCTGGAGTTTTCTTTTCCTATCCTATTCTAATTTTTTTTTTGGTGCTGAGTTAACCTCTTTGGATAGGCTGCCTTAATAGTTTTGACAGATACACCCGAATTAAACAGTGACCACATCCCTCCCCCAACCTCTTCCTTCTCCTGAGCATTTACTTTTGTGAAGTGAAACATGAACATTAAATTCTATGACAATGTTTTTGAGAAAGTTACAATAGTACTTATGCCAATAGAGCAAAATATAAGATTCTTTGCTATATTTAAACTAAACTAGCATTTGGTGCCTTTTATATTGCAGTGAGCGCTATGGCTGAGCGGTTAGCTCATCATTTTTCAGTGTATAAGCCCGCGACTGATCTCTTCCTACAATATATGGATCTCAACAGAACCGAAGATGCCAAACTCCTTTTACAGGTATTTATTAATCATTCTGTAATATGATTTGTAAAAAAATTATTTAATGGTCACTTTGCCTTTCTCCTTTTTCTGTTTGGAGTTGCATATTTAAACAGATGTCAATAATGTTAACTTATGTTACTGTGCACTACCTTGTGAGTAATGATCAGCATGGATGCTATTAACTTAATGGGCTTTTGTTTCAACAGTATGTTCACGTCTTCTCTCAGGATTTGAACATATTTCTTGAGTTTCCTCAATTATATCCTCAATATATGTGCTAAATTTTTTTAAAAAGCAAAAGAACTGCAGTTGCTGGGCATCAGAAACAAAAACAAATTGCTGGAAAAATGCAGCAGCTCTGGTAGCATCTATGGAAAGAAATCAGTTAGTTTTTCAAGTCCAGTAACCCTACGTCAGAACTTGGTGCTAAATGTAACAGATCAAATCACGAGATAAATGAGAGATAGGAAATCTGATAAATAATTATTTTTCACTTCTTTGTGTAGTTGTGACACGTTTTATTTATGAGTGCGTCTTTATAAGGCCAAATACTGAGTGCAGCTGTAATCATTGCGGTGCGATGCATCACTGTTCAGAATTGGGCAAGTGGGCAATTGTGTATTCTGCTCCGATATGGTGCGCAACTTTTAAAAAATATTATGGTTTAAAAAACACTTCCTATGCTTGTTGCAGAAGATAGAAATCATGATATCTTTATACTGTCATTAACAACAGTCGAGTAAAAATCTCTTGTAATTAAACTGGGACCTCCTATTTCACTGTGACACATGCAGAACAAAGATTCGGATTTCTTTCCTTATTGTTCCTTACACTGCTCTCGATTTCAGTACATCACATGCCTGTTTGAAATAAAGTACCACTACAAATCCCAAGAAATAGATGATACTAAGTGTAATGTAAAACTGATGCTGCTCAATTGAAATCCTAAACATTTTCTCCTTGGACATGAAACCTGTGCACACAGCAGTGTATTCTTCTACAACAAAATTAAAAACACTATCTGTTCTCTTAAGTTAGTTACCAGTAAACTAGTAGTGATTCCTGTACTTAAGCTGGAAATCCTCAATCTGTTTAGTTTTTTTTTACATTTGTTCACAGAATGTTGGTATTGCTAACAACTTTTCTGTTACTTATGCTTTAATTTTCCAGTGTTTTCAGTGTATCCTTCCTCTGTACAAAAAAAAATGAAAACGTTCCTGAAAGGTGTAAAGATTTATTGCTGCGGCATATGGTATTTTATCAGTCATGTTCTGTCTGCAATTTTCCAACAAAATAACAAATGCATAAATTCATAAGTTGCTGTTGCTCGATGTTCTGAATTTGCAGTAAATGACAGGGTGGTAATCTTCAGGGAATGAGACAACAGCATTCAGGCTTTTTGATGGTTTAAGACGTAAAACAGAGCAAATGTTGAGCAGTCTGTAGGGAATAAAAGCTGCCATTGACAGTGTACACACACGCACTGACAAAGAGTCTGTTCCCAGCAGGTGGCAGCCAAACAATCAGTGATATTGCAGATTGCTGGGTTCATGGGTACTCATGCTGTCAGCCTGTGCACATTTTTCTCTTCCAACAGTAAACAACACAGCTTTTGCTTGTAATATTATATGATTAATAAATGCAAAGAGTTAAAGCAAGCCAAACTACATATTGAGCTGGAACAGCCTACAATTAGTATCTATTGTCAAACATTGTTGCACATTTAGACTATGGTATTTTGTAACTTTTATATAAATATAACACCAACAGCAGCATTGATGTATTAAATTTGAGCAGTATAATTACATAAATGTTGACCAATGCACTTTTTTGGAAGTGGGGAATTCTGTCATATTAAATAAATAAATCTTGACCAGTAAAAAGGATTCCGGCTCCTAAATCACAATCTCACAGAGCCTGCATGGATTTCCTCCATATACTCTGGTTAACTCCCACAGTCCAAAGAAATGCAGATTAGGTGGATTGACCAAAGTAAATGTGGGCTACAGCGATAGGATTGGAATGTGAGTGGGATTCTCTTCAGGGGTCAGTGTGGATTCAGTGAACTGAATGAGCTTTTTTCTGTACTGTTGAATCATATCTCTTAAGAGATCAACTTAGCACAGTGCATGATGATAGTTATAAATTTTGCCTTTGCAACAAACTTAAGAAATCTCTTAGGGTTTTGTTTTGATGCAAATTGATACACTTTGCCAAATTCAAACCATGTCATCAGTTATGCGTAATGCTACTTGGTCTATTTTATCCATTTAAGGTTATAAATAATTGTATTGCTCTCGAGTTGTGGAAGCATGTATGCAGTTCTACAGATATGAGATAGAAATTCAAGGCACATGTAGATTTGGTGAGAATCCCAGAGAGAGAACCTGTTCACAGATCTGGTTCCAACTGAAAAATCAAATTCTTTTCTCTTTTTTTTGATTGATATGTGTTTCCAATTTTTATATTTATTCCAAGACTTACATTCTTAATCATGATGTGGAGGAGCCGGTGTTGGACTGGGGTGGACAAAGTTCAAAATCGTGCAACTAAGTTATAGTCCAACACTATAAGCACTTCTGAAGCACTAGCTTTTGGAGCACTGCTCCTTCATCAGGTGGCTGTGGAGGAGGACCATAATGCACAGAATTTGTAGCAAAAAATTAGTGTCATGCAACTGAAATGATATATTGAACAGTTTTGGGACTTTTCCTGCTTTCTTGCATTTTTGCAATAAATATATCATTTCAGTTGTGTGGCACTGTAATCTTTTGCTATAAAATCTGTTTCCTGAGGAAGGAGCAACGCTCCAAAAGCTAGTTCTTCTAAATAATGTGTTGGACCATAATCTGATGCTGTGATTTTGTACGTTGTTAATGACAGTCTAATTTAAGGCCATTGCTTGGGAGTATCCTGGTGGGTATTTGAAAATTCAAGAGTGGAGAGAAAATTGTAAGATGAATAAAATATTGTGAATTGTTGTTTGAAGTATTTTCTTAAACTTAGTGCAGTGTATTTTGTTTGTGATGGGCAGCCCCTCATTCGAGTAAAATGCCTCTCTGATTTTGGGATTGCCATACTCAGTTGAGTGGTTTTCTTTTATGCTAATGGAACGTTCTTGGATATGTATGCCCCCTCTAGTTTTTCTCTCATGTAAAGTTAGTATTATCCTTTTAGTCAAGGGGCAAAATCCCAACAGATGCCTTAGTCAAACACCTTTGTTGGGATGGTATAATGGGCCAGGATGTTCTGACTTCAGTCCTCCCCCTCGATACTTGTCAGGTTGAAATCTACAGAAGTAAAACCAGCCTTTCCCTTATGTTTCAATCTGTTAAAAGTAGTAAATGGGGGTGGCCCGGATCATTCATAACATACTGAGATTTTTTGGGGGATATCAAAAAAATCCCAAAGAAATCTCAGATGATTTGAGCAATAATTTTAACAACAGACAAAAGGTGAAAGGAAGACGGTCGGCGAGTAGGTTTTGTGTTAGTGCAACATGTAAACTATGTGTAACTGTTAAAATAATGAACTGAAAATGGCATGTATAAAAACTGGATAAATGGCATTGATGTGAAACTGCAGTACTTGATGGGTTGTAATGTGAATGGGCAATGGCAGAAAATACCTTTGAAATTTATTCTCGATATATGGGCATCAATACTTTATTGCCTTGTATACTTACCATTGTGAAAGTGTGGTGAGCAGCCTTGTAGAACTGCTCTTTCATTTGGTACCGAATCCTGGGGTAGATTCCAGGATTTTGACATCTGTGGTGAAAGAATGTTGATCAGAGTTCAAAGTCTGAATGGTAAGTCACTTGGAGATACTCCTTTAGGTGATGATGTTCCCGTGAGTTTGCTGCCCTCCTTTTTCTAGGTTGTAGATGTTGTAGTTTGGAAAGATGCTGTTGAAGGAGCTTTGGTGAATAAATATTAGTTCAGAAAGGCAGGAGAATGAAAGGTGAACAGCAACTTCAAGTAATGTACTTTGGCATTAAGCTATTATTTTTTAAAAATTACTCATAGTGCAATTTAGCAAATTTGTAGTGTATCCGAACTGAGCATGCTGTTTTTGATATAATGCCATTATTTAATTGATTTAATATGGTGCAAGTTATATTTCTGGCTTATGACTTTTGTGCAAGATCATAGCCAATGAACAGTGTGACTCGATTCAAGTTGGGACTTTGACAGAAAACAAGAAAATACTCACTTAATTTCTTGGCATTAACTGTGGGTTTCTACAGTGCTGTTTCACTTTTGGGACATGAAATTCACATCAGCCTCACCAAAAGGATGCAACTCTCTTGTCTATTAGTTACAGAGGTCATCTATGTGGTCAGCTTCCACAGTTTGAGCTGGGTACAATATACCTGCATAGCATTTTGTCACAGTGATACTGAAACAGCAGTTTACTTCGGCCACAGAGACAACTAATGTAGAATACAACAGGAGTTATTTTCTGGATGGAAGAACTACTGCTCTTTATTTGGTCTTTTGATACTCAGCTTGACAACTTCAGGATGAGGAATTATTGTATCATTCATTACTAACATTCACAACTTAAGTGAGAAAATATGAATAAACTGGAAATTACATTTTTAAATATGGCTCATAATTATAGCATTAAGTATTTAAAATGTGATGTATTTAGTGAATGTTCATTAATTTGCAATTATGTGCTAGTTCAACATAAAGTTAAGGTATTTACCCAAATAGTTACACTGTCTAAATGCAACCAATGTATCTGGGTTTGTTTTTCAGAGGTGCCCTGCAATTGCCGAACAGAAAACAAGTTTGATTTCATTCATTGCTAAGTCTGCACAGAAACCTGGGCAGGTATGTACACAGAAGAGTCTGTGAAATATTTGTATAAAAATCATAGAATCCCTACAGTGAGGAAGGAGATGATTCAGCCCATCAAGCCTGCACTGATCCGCCGAAGACCATCCTATCCAGAACCCCCCCATCCCTGTAGCCCTGCATTTACCGTGGCTCATCCACCTAACCTATACATCCCTGGGCATTTTATTCCTGAGCTACTATTAGTGGCAAGTGACACTGTACCATCTATTGGAAATGTTGAATATTTGGGTTGGACAACTCATTTTCCTTTTTCTTAAACTCTGTAGGTAAACCACTTCTAGCCCCTCGTCTACCTCATTGAAATAAGCAATCCCAGCTAAACTTGTAAATTTGTCATTCAAATTGAAAAAGATATGCAAGCAGTCAAGGGTGTTAGTCCTGTCCTGATTCCTAAATCAGATTCTTTAAAAGAGGTTGAACTGCAATCCCTGAAGAACAGTCTCAAATTACCTTCGAATTCTCTGCCATGTCACTGGCTGCCCCAAAAATAACCACTTCGGTAACGAATTGCTGCTGAATTAAAAAGCTGTTCGGTAAAACTGGTTTGTTTCTTCTTGAATAGATTAACATAGCCCTCTTCTGATATTTTGCACATGATTTCACTCACCTTCAAATTATTTCTATCACCCACTGGAGTCATCTGATATACCCATTAGTGCTGTTTTCTCTAATGGCTTTCTTTATGACACAATTCTTTACACTTTGGCTAAAATAAAAATAGCTGACTTCTAATGATACTGTACTAATTGTTCCTTGTTCTGCAATGTTGCAGAAATAAGTCTTAATTTTCCAAATGAGGGTAATATGAATGGAGAAAAATGCTTGTCACATTGTAAAAATGTAAGGCATTATCATTTTAAGGAGTTAATTACCCAGCAGTATGGTACAAAATGTTCAATGTATTGTTATCAGGTTAAATTTTATTTGTCTCGTTTTTTTTCTAAGGCTCACAAGATCACAGGGCTCCTTGATCTGATGAAAGATTTTCCAGAAAAAGAAGTGGCGTATTCATATCTAATGAAATGTTATGGTAAACTGTTTAATGTCAGGCTTATTTTGTTAAATAAAGTCAAATTTATTTGGAGTAACAATAATTCAGTATTTAACCACAATGTAAGGCTATTGCAAAATGACTCCATTTTGTTTCTTCTCCAGCATTAGACAATGATGTAGTTTCTGCAAAGACTTTGTATGAAAAGGTTCAAGAAGAAAAGTTGATACCAGACGAGTTGTTCCTGAAGCGCCTTGCTGTGCTACTGAAAAATTCAGGGGAATCGTTGTCTTTCACTGAACCCCCTGTGAGTATTCCCACTTTAATCAGCCATGGTTTCAATCTCAGATCCATACTGAGATAAATTCAGGGCAATACTGTGAAATGCTCTGCAAAGCAACCTAGCCAACAAATGGTGAAAATGTGTTGCTGGTTAAAGCGCAGCAGGTCAGGCAGCATCCAAGGAACAGGAAATTCGACGTTTCGAGCATAAGCCCTTCATCAGTAATGAGGAAAGTGTGTCCAACAGGCTAAGATAAAAGGTAGGGAGGAGGGACTTGGGGGAGGGGCGATGGAGATGTGATAGGTGGAAGGAGGTCAAGGTGAGGGTGATAGGCCGGAGTGGGGTGGGGGCGGAGAGGTCAGGAAGAAGATTGCAGGTTAGGACAGTAGTACTGAGTTTGAGGGAATCGACTGAGACAAGGTGGGGGGAGGGGAAATGAGGAAACTGGAGAAATCTGAGTTCATCCCTTGTGGTTGGAGGGTTCCCAGGCGGAAGATGAGGCGCTCTTCCTCCAACCATCGTGTTGTTATGTTCTGGTGATGGAGGAGTCCAAGGACCTGCATGTCCTTGGTGGAGTGGGAGGGGGAGTTAAAGTGTTGAGCCACGGGGTGGTTGGGTTGGTTGGTCCGGGTGTCCCAGAGGTGTTCCCTGAAGCGTTCTGCAAGAAGGCGGCCCGTCTCCCCAATATAGAGGAGGCCACATTGGGTGCAGCGGATGCAATAGATGATGTGTGTGGAGGTGCAGGTGAATTTGTGGCGGATATGGAAGGATCCCTTGGGGCCTTGGAGAGAGGTAAGGGAGGAGGTGTGGGTGCAAATTTTGCATTTTCTGCGGTTGCAGGGGAAGGTGCCAGGAGTGGAGGTTGGGTTGGTGGGGGGGTATGGACCTGACAAGGGAGTCATGGAGGGAGTGGTCTTTTCGGAACGCTGATAGGGGAGGGGAGGGAAAACAAATGGTGACATGTTTGATTTTTCATATCAGTGAAGAATGGGTTTCAACCTTGGATGGCTGCCCCTCATTACAGGATTTGCCGCTATACTACAGGCAGCATATTGAGTTTTTTTTTGGTCTGGGTTTTCTGAAACAATAGGTGGGTGCCAATAAATGAATACAATGTGGCAGCAGGTGGATGAGCAAACCTGCTGAGCCTCAAATTGCAGGATACAGGGTTTACAGCTTGTGATTTCCCAAAAAGTGAATTCCTAATTGTAACGTTTGTTGCAGAAGTTTACTCAGTGGGAACTGTCTGATCACCCTTAGGAAGCAAATTCCTATCATTTTTGTCTACAGAGTGTTAGGTAAAAAGCAATAATGTTAGAAGCTTATAAAGAACAGGGTGTGTAGTCAGTAACTGAGATATGTGCAAGCCAATAAATGTACAACTTAATATGAATAGATGAATTTGATGACTGATATTCCTGGGAAAAAAAATTTAGTGTTGAGTGACTTTGGAACTGTCTTTTTGAAAGGGTGGAGGAGAGTCATTGAATATTTTTAAGGCAGAGGCAGGCGGATTTTTGTTAAACCAGAAGGGTGAAAGGTTATTAGGGAAAGCAGTGATTTAGATTTGAACTTGTGGTCAGATGGGCCATGATTTTATTGAACGAGAAACAAATGCAAGGGGCTAAATGGCTTATTCCTCCTTTATTTGTTTGAATTAGATTTATAGTAGCTTTGTAGCATGGCAAACATTAATATGTAACTACCTGTTCACAAATTTGCAGTTGACCACTGGGATGTTTCAGGCAGAAAGAATGACCTTGATTTATAAGGGAGCGCTCATGTTATTCTAATAGCTATGTCGCAAGTGTCATAAATTGCATTTTTATTCCATTGCTTACAGAGTTATGAAATTTCTTTTTTCCCTTTTTCTATCTTAATTGGACAGATTTATTTTAATTGTAGAAGGCCAACATTTACTGCTGATCCCTTGAGATGGTAGAGAAAGGCTTTCTTGAACTACAGCTGTCCATGTGGGGGTGCAGAAACAAGTACAGTAATGTTAGGAATGGAGCTCCAGGGTTTTCATGGGGTTTGTAGTAATGAGGGAATAGCAATTTGTTTTCACATCAGGATGGTTTTGCAAACTCCTAAACTTCGATCTAAGTTCATCAATACAAAATATTTAAGAACAGCCTGCAATTAAAGGAAAATATTATGGATGCTGGAAATCTGAAGCAAAGAAAATGCTGGAGAAACTCAGCAAGTCTGCCAGCATCTGTGGAGAGAGTTAACATTTCAAAATTAAATTTATATCACTGCTAATTTATTACAGTTTTGATTGATTCCCTACAGTATGGAAACAGGCCCTTCAGCCCAACAAGTCCAAATCGAACCTCTGAAGAGCAACCCACCTCGCCTATATTTACCCCTGACTAATCCGCCTCTCATTATGAGATAATATATCTCATAAATTGCATTATGGGCAATTTAGCAAGGCCAGTTTACCTGACATGCACATCTTTGGACTGTGGGAGGAAACTGGAGCACCCGGAGGAAACCCATGTAGACACTGGGGAGAATGTACAAACACCACACAGACAGTTGCCCGAGGCAGGAACTGAACCCAGGTCCCTGGCGCTGTGAGGCAGCAGTGCTAACCACTAAGCCACCGTGCTGCCCCAATTTTGTTATAAATTGATATTAAACTCTATAAACTAATTTTAATTATGCTCAACACGTTGTGTGTTCCATGAATTCCCTCCTTTTGCTTTAGCTTTTTTTATATGCAGCAAGCTGTTCAGTTTGTGCTGATTATTTTTTAATAATGCTAATACCATCACTGTTGAAAAGGTCAGTGCATTTAAATGTTCCAACAGTTTGGGATATGACATGTCGGTATTTAGTCATACTTTGCCTTTCAAAACATAATTACAATGCTATTCAAAGAATTGTACCTGTTGGATTGAAAGTTATTTCATCAGTATAGGCATATTATTTTTAAATGCAGTGCTTTAAATAACAGTACAAAGCCCACACATATTAAGAATGTAACACTTTGTTCATATAAATCATTCAACATTTTATTCTCTAAACAGGAAAGTTTCAAATTTTATGCAGACAAGCTCAGGCGAGAAAAGGCAGCACAATCTTCTGATGAAAGTCAAGCTGAAGATTGAAACTATCAGACATTTTTATACTTTTGAGCCAATTTATGATGAATGTGTATTTCTGAAATGTTAATTTTAACTGTGTTGACTGTACAGAAGTATTTAATGTGACAAATAAAGATTCAGAGGAGACAAAACTTGAGCTTTTTGTTCGATAAGTCTGAGAATTTTGAACTTATTATCATTCCTGCGTTGTCTATCGCTGAGTGGTAGCGTTCTGAAGCACGTAATCTAATGTAACACTTGTGGCGTAATGAGGACATACTACAAAGGAGCAGGTGAGTTCTCTTGATCTCGACCAATATTTAATGATCAATAAACATAATGAAAATGGATAACCTCAATAACTTGATTTGCTGTTTGCAAATTCTGGGAGTTAATTGCCTACTGTGTTTCCTATAATAGTGACTACACTTCAAAATTCCCCTTTGACAGTGATATGATTTAAATCATTTTAATTTGTGAAAGGTGCTGTATAAATATGTGTTTGTATTCCAGTTGCACTAAAAGTAGTGCACAAAGTAAACGAATCAACCCAAAAGATATAGGTTATTGTTCATTACAATGCAGTCACATTTTTAAGCATTGTATGTAATTAATAGAAATTGGAGTGATGGATGAAGAATCTTACATGTTAGCATTCGTTCATATCCAGTTTGATGGCATTGGGCTTCTACAAATATATAGTATTGTTATGCGAGCAACATAACTGTTTGGCCAAATTAACAGGGGAAGCTTAAGGCATGGATGTGCTATTCTTCCTTCTGATTTTTTAAAATGTTAATTTACGGGATGAGCTGGCCAGGCCTGCATTTATTGCCCATCTCTAACTGCCCAGAGAGCACTTAAGAGTAAACCACATTGCAGTGTTTGTGGAGTCACATGTGGGCCAGACCAGGTAAGGATGGTAGATTTATTTCCCTAAAAGAAATTAGTGAATCATATGTCTTTTTTTCCAATAAATGACAGTAGTTTCATGGTCATCATCAGACTCTTAATTCCAGATTTCTATTGAATTCAAATTCTACCAAATGCCATGTCCAGAACATTACATAGGTCTCTGGATTAATAAAAAAAAACAGAACAAGTGTTGGTTGTAGCTTGATTAGTTTCTGTTCCAAAGGAATAAGTGTTAGACAATACCACTCAGCCATCACTTCTCCTCAAACTAGGGGACTAGGCCGTGCAGACGAGGATCTTGGAAACTCCAGATTTCTGTTGAGGGATGGCAGTGGCAATTGCACAATTTCTGAAAATGCACAACATATTCGCCTGCCTGCCTAAATCCATATTCCTGTGGAATTGAAGTAAATCAAGCTATAGCCAACACTGGATTTTTTAAATTAATAGTCGCCTGGACATGAATAAACATCAGAGTTTTCTTAACCAACTTAGATCCAAGATAAAATTTACATCTGTATAGGAAGGAGGTCAAGGACAGATCCTTGAAGAACATTCAAGATGACGGTGGAGAGGCAGGAAGTGAAGCCTTTGGTGGTGATTTTCTCTGATTTGAGAACTCCAAGTGAACCAGGTGTATCAAACTGAGATGGTGAGGTCGTGAAGACATGATACTATATATTGAAATAATCTAATAGCTCATGGTCTGATTTTACCTTTTAAACTTTTAAAAAGCACATTTCAATCAAACAAAGACACTAACTTAGATTGACTGCTAATTTGCATGTGTAGCTACAGCCCATGTCATGGAGACGGAGCCTCCAGAGATCCCAACAGCTGGTAGCACCCAGAGGGTAAGAGTACCTCCTTCCTACCTTGTTGAGATGGAGGATGGACCTCGTAAGGATTTAAGAGCTGGAATATTTATGAAGTTAATCACTGCATTATCAACAGCTAAGAGGAAACTGAGTTGGACATAAGCTCATAACTACCTTTTATAAATACAAACTGGAGAGAAGTTATGTAATAAGCCTTTTGTGTGAAACCTTAAACTTGATCTGGACTGAGACATTGTAGGAACTAGAGTGAACAGTTGGTCTCTTGCTCTCTCTACCATCTTTAACCCCTGATTTACTAGGCAAGAGAAGTTTGACTGTGGTCTTCCAACAGAGACTTCCGAAAGGCATTGGAGTTCTATCATCTTAGAGAAAAGGGAAGTATCAGCCTTTACTTCAAACCAATGTCAGGAGAAGAAACTGCTTGCAATATAATGTTTTTTAAAATGACTTTTTAAAAATGTGTTCTTTAACTTGGCAAAGTTTAACATCTCATCTAATAAAAATCTAATCTAATTTGTGTTTTCTTTTTAATTACTTTGCAGGAGAGTAGGATGTATTTATACACTTTTAATGTTTTCCCCAAAGGTATTTTTAGCAGTAAAACTAATTCATTACCTGTTTAACTCATGAAATCTGCATAAGTTATTTTTATAAAATGGACTGCTAGGCACACATTGAAATGAAAACACAGCATCCATTTAAAAATTCAAATCTCATTAAGTCAAACAGAAAATGGAAAAAGATACATACCAATCTAAGCCTCCTTGCTTGCTTAAAGCAATGGGAAGACTTGAAATGGATGGCACGAATAGCCTTGCAAATCAGGTTTCACAAAGTCTTCAAACTTCAGGAGCGCAACGACCAAAATATTTTACATTCATTTGGTAGTCCCTGTTGGATGGAACACAGTAAGGAAGGGGAACCAGTTAAAATATTGGTGTGCACGTAGCTTCATAAGGAAAATTGTTTATTTAAAAGAACAAGAGTTTGATGTTTTGGATGAGATGTTCTCAGGAAGCAAAGAACGAAATGTAGATTGGTTTGGCTCTCCCAACTAAGGAAAACAACAGAACAAAATAAAACAATAAATGTGACATTCACTTAATGGGAAATAGAGTGAGGAAGAGAAGATGAGTTTAAGATGATTGCTTTTGGAAGAAAGCAACTAGAGACTACCTTTGCTCTTCAGGATCACCTTGATGTGGCACATTTGGTAGAGAAAATAGGTCTGTTGTCCATTGAGATCTGGCAATGGATCAGTCTTAAGTGATATTGGCATGGGTGAAGCCAAGCTTATTCCTTCCACAGATTTTGTCCATCATTATATGATGGATTTAACAATCCATAAAGTTTCAGCAAAGTCACTGCCTCAAAAGCAAAGTGCTGTAAAACTTAAAAATTTCATTAATTTGCTTAGCTCAGTGGACCCAGAAGATACTTAAAGAATTGTTTTCCTTATAGAATCACTGAGTTATACAGAACAGAAACAAACCCTTCAGTCCAACTTGTCTGTGCTGACCAGGCATCCCAATCTGACCTCGTCCCATATGCCCCAGCATTTGGCCCATATCCCTCTAAACCCTTTTTATTCATATTCTCATTCAGATGCCTTTAAAATGTACCTGCCTCCATCACTTCCTATGACAGCTCATTCCATATATGCACCACCCTCTGCATGAAAGTTAGCCCTCAGGTTCTTTTAAATCCTTCCCCCTCACCTTAAACCTATGCCCTCTAGTTTTGGACTCCCCCACCCTAGGGAAAAAAAGAGCTTGGCTATTCACTTTCTCTGCCCCTCGTGATTTTGTAAACTTCTATAAGGTCACCCCTCAGCCTCTGGTCCAGGGGAAATCAACCTGCAGCCTAACCAGCCTCTCCCTATAACTCAAACTCTGCAGTCCTAGCAACATCTTTATATTTTCTGCATCCCCTCAAATTTAACAGCATCCTTCCTATAGAAGGGAGACCAGAACTGTACACAATATTCTAAAAGTGGCTTCACCAATGTTGTGTACAACTGCAGTGTGACCTCCCAATTCTGACACTGCATGTTTTGACCAATGAAGGCAAGCATGCCAAATGTTGCCTTCCCCATCCTGTCTGCATGTGACTCCACTTTCAATGAACTATCGACCTGTACCCCAAGGTCTCTTTGGTAACACTTTCCAGGGCCGTACCATTAACTGTATAAACCCTGCCCTGGTTTACTTAACCAAATGCAACACCTCACATCTAAAGTCTATCTGTCACTCCTCAGCCCATTGGTCCATCTGATCAAGATCCTGTTGTACCCTGAGGTAACCTCCTTCACTGTCCACTGCACCATCTGTTCTGAGGCTCCCTGCAAACTTACTTACCATACCTCCTATATTCACATCCAAATCATTTATATAAATGACAAGCAAACAGTGAACCCAGCACACTGCTCGTCACAGGCCTCCAGTCTGAAGAGCAACCCTCCATCACCACCCTCCTTTAAGCCAATTTTGTATCCAATTGACAATATACTCCCTGGATTTAATTCTCAACAACAGCAGAATGTAAGTATTATTTGTTGAGTAGTCTGCATTGCTTCCTGAGAATATGGTATATGCCACATTCTGGATCAGCCAAATTCCTTGATGTGACATTTTAATGGGACCTGCCACATTGCACTCAATACTATTTTCTTCCGTTATTAACTAACTCTCAATCCTGTCACTCACCAGATGTTCCTCTCTCTTTTTGAAAGAGGGGTCTGAAAATAAACTGCTTTGACATCATGAGGTAACAATAAAAATGACATCTCAATCAGGCAGGAGCCAGATATTAAAGGCCACTGTTTACATAATTTGTCCTTCCTCCCCACCTACAATTATGTGGAAGCTAATAGGCAGCAGAATTACTGCATGTTGCAATACAATAGCTTTTCTTTTCGTATTTTTACATGTAATTTTTCTCCAGCATCTCTGGGAACTTGATTGTTTCATCTTTTAATTCATTTTTTCATATGAACTGAATTTGGAAGCTGACATTTTTCACTTGGACATGTAGCAATTAAATTATGAAACTTCAAAGTGTGAAAAGGCACATCTTTCAGCAATGGAGTGATAACAAGAAACAAGTTCATTGTGCTGCAGAGATGGGAGAGCAAATGGTCCTTAATATTTCTTAATTGAATAAATATCTGTGAATTCTTATCAAATGCAATGAAATTTCTGAAAGAAACACAGAAATGGTTATCATCCATGCCATTTTATTTTTGAAGTTTTTACTGTTACACTGGATAAGTAATGTACACTTTCAGAGCCTGGTAACTCTTACTGATTTAAAACAGAATTAGCACAGTATGTTTGTATCTGCTCCAATGGATTAAAGCTATTAGTTTATATTCGTGAGTGGTGCTATTTTCCATCTGTGTACTCCAATTCATATTTGCAGAATTCTTATTTTCTCAGATTATTTAAAATGGTTACGTTGGCAAAGATGTAACAGAGGCTGTATAATCAGCAATTTAGCAGGATTGTTGCTCTTACTCTTTGGAATAAGACTGACTTATTCTGGTAAGAAAATGCCCCCTTCAAAGTAGGTATTTCTTCTCCTGGTCTGAGACTTGTCTTGTTCTTATCATCCCAAATCTCTCACCTGTCATTTCCTTAGCATTAGCAACTCAGATCCAGGAATCTGAATATTCTTTTGGGCTGTTGTTAATGTCAATTGCCACACTCTACAAATAATGTATCATGCATTATCTTTTGCCACATTTTACCAATTTGTGTTGATGGCAAACTGGTGATGGGGACAAGGCTGTGAACCTGGGAGTCTCGGGGAAACTAAACCTACGCCTTGGCAACAGATACATGAAGACTGTTGGATGCCTATGTTGGGGCAGAGATTTGGTTTGGGCAGCAGCATTTGTGACTCCGTAATCATCTTCTACCCATCCTCAACTTGCCCAAAATAGGAAAGGGGTGAGAAGAGGTGCTCTTAAAAATAAAGTTGTCCCACTTTGTCCTGGCTGGGGAACTGCACCCAGCAAAGGTCACCAACTACATGGTCAAAAAACGAAAATTTCAAGTTTTGAGATTTGAAACGTTAGAATACGCCAACAATTTCAAGAGTGACAACCTAGAAAAACCAACTACAAGTATATCACATGAGCTGTCAGGGCTCCAAATGGATATCAGTGCCCTATGTGAGACCAACCTTCCTGCGGAGGGGTAGTCGAAGGAGCAAGCAGAAAGATGCACCTTCTACTGGAGAGGAAAGCCTCATGTTGACCCTGAAAGCTGTTGGCTGTGCTACACAGAACAGGATCTTGGCTATACTCCAGAATTCCAATTGTATAATGAAGTGATTATGACACCACACCTCCAAGTCAACTATAATTATCATGCCACAGTCATGTGCTTATGTCCCTGGATAAAGCATCAAGGAAATTTTCTGACTTTCATGAAGTGCTCTCTGCCATCCCAAAAGAAAAAAAATGTCTGTTAATTCCGAGATTGGTTGTGACTCTGTCTGGAGAGGAACTATTGGGGAAAATACCAGGGCAAAAACAATGGAATAGTGTCCTACTGCTGGCTGAATGTGTTCAGTGTGACATCATTATAGGAAACACACACTTCCATCAAAACCAAACCACACTGAGGCATCCAAGTCTAAAGCACCTGGATTATGTCTTTTGAGTTAAAGACTGAATCGATATCTGTAAAAAGGCATTGTCCATACCCCCATCACTTTATTCAGCTTTATTAATGTAACTACTTACAAGGCATGGTGGGAGAGGATGTGCTTCTGCAGCCTTACAGACACAGGCTCCATGTGATCTGGATTCACTATGACATGAGCTACTGAACATGTGCATGTGGATATTTCTATTTTCACAAGGCTACAATGAAGCTTTGCCCTGCTATGTCGGTGCACTTGATCCACGTGGGTGTTAGATTCAAAGGCATTGCGGAGCAAAATTCCAAGATGAAGGTGATCATTGTCTTGACTGTAGAAGCAAGATCTAGAACAAAAATAAGCTGCCTTCAGTGCCTGGTAGATCAACCCAAGGTCACAAGTCAAGAAGGCAGCATTGATCAGCCTAAGGCTGATGTCCGCGGACACATCTGGGCCATTAAAAGCAAACCGCAGGAAGAGTGCCTGAGAAATCCATCAGTTTACTGACTGATTGATTGTCACAACATGCAAGGTTTTTGTGAAGTCACCAGGGCCATTGACAGACCAAGGTCAAATTGACAATATCTTTTTTGCACTCCGAATGGTGCATCTCCTTTTAAGGATGTCCATTCCATCTTTCAATGCTGGGGCAAAAAAAAAATCCAATAACTCCTTAACTATGAATCCAGGCTATCACCCAGTATTGTAGAATTCATGAGTGAATCACCAGCTTTGGGAGAACAGGAGCAAGCAACAAAATGGATGGAAACTACCAATTCCTGTGGCCTGACAGTATTCCACCTAAGGTCTTCAGAATTGATGGGCATTTGTTTACATCATGACTTCATGAAGTCATTTTTAGGATTTGGGACAGTGAAAACTTAATGATCTTCAAGAAAGCAGATGAATCATGCTGTGGATATTATCAAAGCATTTCACAGAGGTGAAATTCTTACATGCATTGTCCTGAATCACCTACTTCCTGAGAGAATCCTTTCAGGGACATAGTGGGGCTTTGGACCTTCCAGAGGAACTTCTGCCATGGTCTTTGTCATGAGACAAATGTCAAAACCCCCCCCCGTCATCAGAAATTCTTCATTGCATTGAGCAAACTGACCAAAGCTTCTCATTAGTAAATCGCAAGTGTCTGTGGTTTTTATAATATAACTCATGAAACACATGAAACCAATGCCATCAAAAACTGAATCTGCATCATATTATTCACAATGTGTCTGTCAATGAACATTGAAACATTTGAACATATGGAAGGCCCCAAGATCATGAAGCAGGGATTTTTTGTTCTGCTGAAATCGGGTCATTATAATCGGTCTTTTTTCGGCAGAGAGTGGCGGGAGCTGGGCAGAAGTCAGGTCAGAGCAGGAGGCTGTTGGGAGGGCAAGTGATTGCTATTTAAGCACTTACTTTGAAGCCAGCCTTGGTCTCTGAGCACACCGGTGCCAAGGTGTGGGAAAGAGGGATTCCATTTCATGGGACATTGGCATCAGTTTTGGAACTGGTGGGGATCTTTACTGTTGGGACAGTCTTCACCTGAACCGATCTGGAGCCAGTATTCTAGCGAAAAGGATAAATCGGGTGGTCAGTAGGAACTTAAACTTCTGAGCTAGGGGAAGGGGAAGTTAAAGGGAAAGAGACAGGGAGTGTGGAGTTAAACAAAAGATAGGCAGCAGGATAGCATGTATGCAGGTGGGTTTAAGTTCGAGGCAGACTAGAAATGCAGCAAAAAGGAAGATAACTAAGAACATCTTATGATTTTCAATATTTCTAATAATGATAAGAAAGTTAGCATTAAGGCATTTTACCTGAGTGCTCGAAGTATTTGTAACAAAGTAGATGAATTAACAGCACAAATTATGGTGAATGATGATGATGATGATGTGATAGGCATCACAGAGACGTGGTTGCAGGGGGATCAGGACGGGCAGTTAAACATCCAAGGATTTACAACTTATTGAAAGGACAGAGAGATGGGCAGAGGGGGGTAGGGTTACCTTGTTAGTTAAGAATGAAATTAAATCTATGGCACTGAATGACAGGGTCAGATGATGTGGAGTCTGTGTGGGTAGAGTTGAGGAACCACAAAGGTGAAGAAACCATAATGGGAGTTATGCGCAGACCTCCCAGCAGTGGTCAGGACCAGGGGCACAAGATGTACCAGGAAATAGATAGGGCATGTCAGAAAGGCAAAGTCACGGTGATCATGGGGGACTTCAATATGCATTTGGAGCGGGTGAATAATGTTGCCAGTGGATCCAAAGAAAGGGAATTCATGGAATGCCTACAGGATGGCTTTTTGGAACAGCTTGTGATGGATCCCACAAGGAAGCAGGCTATTCTGGATTTAGTGCTATATAATGAGCCAGACTTTATAAAATATCTTAAAATAAGGGGTCATGTAGGAGGCAGTGATCATAATATGGTAGAGTTCAGTCTGCAGTTTGAAAGAGAGAAGACAAAACCGGATGTAGTGGTGTTAGTTAAATAAAGGTAGTTACAGAGGCATGAGGGGAAAACAGACGAAAATCAACTGGAAAGAGAGCCTAGTGGGGAAAACAGTAGAGCAAAAATGGCAGGAGTTTCTGGGTGTAATTGAGAACACAGTACTGAGGTTCATCCCAAAGAAAAGAATAATTATCTGGGAAGGCAGGGGGCGGGGGAGGGGGCTGTGGGGGGGGGGGGGGGGGGGGGGGGGAGTGCGGTTGGTTGTTGGTGGATGAGACAACTATGGTTGACAAAGGAAGTCAGGAAAGTATCATAGAAAACAGAGAGCTTATACAGTGGCCAAGAGCACTGGGAAATCAGAAGATTGGGAAGTCTACAACAACAAACAAGATAACAAAGAGAGAAATAAGAAAGGAGAGGATCAACTTTGAAGGTAGGCTACCCAGTAATATTAGAAGTGAAAGTAAACATTTCTTTCAATACATAAGAAACAAACAAGAGGCAAAAGTAATCATTGGGCTGCTCCAAATTGATGCTGGAAGGTGAGTGATGGGAGAAAAGGAAATAGCTGAAGAACTTAATAAGAACTTTGTGTCAGTCTTCACAGTGGAAGATATGAGTAATATCCCAACAATTAAGGAGATTTAGTGGGTGGAGTTCAGTATGGCAGCCATTACAAAAGACAACGTGCTAGAAAAGCTAAAAGGTCTAAAAACTGATGAATCTCCTGACCTGGAGGCATTGGTTATGATCTTTCAGAAGTCACTGGAGTCGGGGAAAGTCCCAGATGATTGTAAAATCAATGTTGTGACCCCCTTGTGCAAGAAAGGATCAAGACAAAAAATGGAAAATTATAGGCCAATTGGCCTAACCTCAGTTGTTGGTAAAATTCCAGAATCCATCATTAAGGATGAGATTTCTAAATTTTTGTAAGTGCAGGTCAGATTAGAACAAGTCAACATGGATTTAGTAAGGGGTCGTGCCTGACAAACATGTTAGAATTCTTTGAAGAGGTAACATGTAGGTTAGAGCAGGGAAACCCAGTGAATATTATCTATCTAGATTTCCAAAAGGCCTTTGATAAAGTGCCTCATGGGAGGCTGCTGAGCAAAGCGAGGCCCCCTGGTGTTCGCGGTGAGCTACTAGTCATGGATTGAGGATTGGCTGTCTGACAGAAGGCAGAGAGTTGGGATAAATGGTTCTTTTTTGGAATGGCAGCTGGTGACAAGTGGTGTCCCGCAGGGTTCAGTGTTGTGGCCGCAGCTGTTCACTTTATATATTAATGATCTGGATGAAGGGACTGGGGGCATCCTGACAAAGTTTGCCGATGATACGAAGTGAGGTGGATATGCAGGTAGTACTGAGGAGGTAGGGGGAGCTACTGAAAGATTTAGGTCGGGCAGGACCAGGAAAGTCAATGTTTTAAGCAAAAGCTCTTCATCAGGAGGGCTTTTGCCTGAAATGTTAATTTTCCTGCTCCTCGGGTGCTGCCTGGCTGGCTGTGTTTTTCCAGCACCACTCTTGACTCTAATCTCCAGCATCTGCAGTCCTCACTTTCACCCTGCAGAAAGTTTTAGACAGTTGAGGAGAGTGGTCCAAGAAATGGCTGATGGAATTCAATGTGAGCAAATATGAGGTCTTGCACTTTGGGAAAAAGAATGCAGGCATGGACTATTTTCTAAATGGTGAGAAAATTCATAAAGCTGAATTACAAAGGGATCTGGGAGTGCTAGTCCAGGATTCTCTAAAGGTGAACTTGCCGGTTGAGTCCGTGATTAAGAAAGCGAATGTAATGTTGTCAATTATCTCAAGAGGGTTGGAATATAAAAGCAGCGACATGCTTCTGAGACTTTATAAAGCTCTGGTTAGGCCATATTTAGAATACTGTGTCCACGTTTGGGTTCCACACCTCAGGAAGGACATACTGGCACTGGTGCGTGTCCAGCAGAGAATCACATGGATGATCCCTGGAATGGTAGGCCTAACATATAATGAATGGCTGAGGATCCTGGAATTGTATTCATAAGAGTTTAGAAGGTTGAGGGGAGATCTAATAGAAACTGACAAGATGATGCATGGCTTAGAAAGGGTGGACGCTAGGAAGTTGTTTCCATTAGGCGGGGAGACTAGGACCCGTGGCACAGCCTTAGAATTAGAGGGGATCAATTTAGAATGGAAATGAGGAGACATTTCTTCAGCCAGAGAGTGCTGGGCCTGTGGAATTCATTGCCACAGAGCGCAGTGGAGGCCAGAACATTAAATGTCTTCAAGGCAGAGACTGATAAATTCTTGATCTCTCAAGAAATTAAGGGCCCCGGGGAGAGTGCGGATAAGTGGAGTTGAAATGCCCATCAGCCATGATTCAATGGTGGAGTGGGCTTGATGAGCTGAATGGCTTTACTTCCACTCCTATGTCTTATGGTCTTATAAATATGAAGGGAAATTAATGTTGAATAAGGAGCCTGTGGGTTGTGGAATCCTTTTTGCTTGCTGCTTCCCCATGAGGCCTCCTTTCCCAAAACATGGTTGTTTCTCCCCAGAGAGGGTCCATTTGACTGCAGCTCCTTCACTGTCACCATCTACTGTTGGAGGTCCTTAAATGATTGCTTGTGCTCCCCTGCTCTGCACCGTCCTTTTACACTGGATCGATTGCCTTTTAGAGTGAGTAATAAATATTGGCTAAATGGAAAGCTCTTGGCACGGAGACTTCTGTGGTTAAAACATGTAGCCAACACAAACATATGTGACCTACGGTATGTGGATGACCGCACTGTGGTTGCCCACTCTGCACTAGATTAGCAAATCAATCGTCATATCTTCAGACTTGCAAACAGACTTGATCTGTCCTTGAATGTTGCCAAACAAAGCTCCTATCAACCCAGTTCGTCAAATATTCCACTACTGTATGTATATTTATATATATTTTATACATATATGGAAGGAGAGACTCATGACAGTTGAGTACTTCCCTTGGCAATTGCCCATCTCAAAACGTCACTTGATTAGGGAGATCCAACACTAGATCAGGTGTGTTGGCTCAGTAGTGTATCTTTGACACAAAGACCTCCACATGTCAACAATGGTACGAGTAGACACAATAGATGTTAGCAAAACTCTGTACTGCAGTGTGACCTGGACTCTAGTGCTCCTATGCATCAATGATAGAGACATTCAGTGGAAAGGACCTTGAATAACGGTAGAGTCCTTCTTGAAGCCAGATATTTGGCTAAAACTCCTACAAAATGAACAATGATGGACTGGACTCTGTACTCTGGTTGAGCAGCATTGCCTTTGCCAGACCCTGCTTTCTGAACTCAAGTGACTTGTGTTCTAGGGGAAGGAAATGAAGACACAACAAAGGCAGTCTAAAGTTCTCCTTGAAGACTGGCACCATTGACATGAAAAACTGAGAGCAGCTTGCTACAAATTGCTCAAAATGGTGACATGTAGTCAATCAAGTGCCATCATGTTTGTTTTTCAGCCTTTAGCCTTAATGATGTGGCTGAAAAGGAAGCTCTCAAGATCCCACTCAGCCTATGGGGCAAGCTGCCCCATTCTCCCAAATATTGAGATTCAGCCCATTTAGTCACAAGACGACCCACAGCAGAAGTTTACAACCCTAAATAAACATCCTCCCTGCAATGAGAGACAACTGCTGATTGGAAACAGTGCAGTCATGTTGATTTGGGTGGGCTGGGAGCAAACAGATATAAAGTGAGTCCAAAAATTAATAAGTGAGCTTTCCCCACTGCCACACTCAACTTTCTCAAGCATTTCCATCTGATTCCAATCCTTTTGTGGCACCAATGCTTCAAGGTGTTCCTTCTTTCTCAACAATAAAATGGAGGTTTAATTTGGCCAGAAGATTATATCAACTCATTGAGCAAATTCAAAGCTGAAAGTAATATGTTTGTCAAGCTTGCTGACATTCAGGGATATGGAAACACAGGAAAATGGCATTGAGGTGATGGTCAGCCAAGATCTAGAAAGGTGCAGCTGGATCAGTGGGCTGCTTAACTTAATCCACTTCTGAAACATCCTCACAAGATCACTTGTTTCTGAAATGTAAAGTGTTTCTTAAGTTTTATTTTAAATTTGTCTGTTTTGGAGCCAATATTTTTGATGTTAGGAAGCTTTTCATTGCTGTTAAAACTTTCTGAACAGAAATAACTCAATTTAACAAAGTGGCCTGAGTATCAGCTGCTCTAGCCCCATCCAATTACCAGTCCTGAACTTGAAAAGTGACAGTCAATAGATACACACACACTTTGCTATCAGCAGTGATAAGCTTTCACAGGACCAATACGTAAGCAAAGCAATTCATATGAATTTCAATCCTGGTGCTTAGAGGTTTTGAACACCATTTTTAAAACAAGTGCACATGTTAGTTCCTGATGTGAAATTTTCTGCAATTCATTTAAATGGTGAAGTGGGCATGCTGTTAACTGGGAGGAAGCTAGGAAATTATTATTTTAATTTTGTTGTCTTTTTAAAAAATATGTCCCAACTAAACAATGGGTATTTGGCAGCAATATAGTCTACTACTTCCTGAAGTTGTACAATTCTTCAAGAAGAGATTTTTAGGTGATATTTTGCTGCCATCTGCTGGTCCTTCAGTAAATGGCAGCAATTTACAGACTGAGGAGACCTGACATTCAATTGTTTCAACTGTCCCCAATCAGTTCCTAAAGTCTAAATCAAGGGCCAACAATGTTATTAATTTACAGTCTTTTTTTTAAGGGAGCTCATGGATGGTGTGCAATAATCCCATTCCCAGATTACTGTCCTTCAATGTTTAAAGTGGCAGCACATTGTTGGCTAGAGTTGAGAGAACATATGTGTCTGCTATTGCCACTCTATGCTGAAATAAATTGATTAGTTGGGAATTGGAATACAATGTCCCTAACTTCGAAGAGCACAAAAATGTAACCAGAATTTGTCCATCACAATATTTTTTTTGTCAATTACAAATATTTGATTTAACTTTTATATTTTAACTGAATTGCTTGTAGTAAGATCTTAAGAGCATCCCAGGGAAACAATAGTAAAAAATAATCAACGTTCCTTGAAGTTTATTCCATACCAAATTCTAAAAACAATGGGATGTTTCCGTTACAGAATCAGGCAGTATTTATTTATCCAATGTTAAACATTTCATGCACCAAACTTAACTAAACAGAACAAAGATACAATCATAATAAATATTATAATGTGTAAGTCTGGTGTCAAACATTCATCATATTAGAAGTAAAACCAACTTCAATCGCTTCCTTTGCAGAGAATGCAAAACTGCAGAAATCCATCTGGTACACAAACATCCTCTATTCACAGTGAATCCCTGTCTATGTATTCCTGATTGTTCAGTTTGTATGTATGGGCCTACTGTAAAACTTGACATTCAGACCAAGAAAGGATGAAAGAAGGCCATTAAGCCCTTCAGGACTATACCAATATTCAATTAATTAATGGCTGAATTTCATTTACTCAATTTAAATACTATTTAACAACTTGTACTCTGTGTCTCTTTGATATCCTTACAATGATAATCATCTGATCTCCATTTTGAATGTGTGTCCCTCAAACCAATATCCAGTCATTTGGGAAAGGGGATTCCAACTTTTTGATTCCAATTCTTAAATGACCAGGCTCAGGTTTTGTGATATGTCATATTGACTGTAGTTGAGCAAGTGGATTTAAAATTTACTGAAAACTGCAGTCTGGATATTAAAAAAGACCAGGCTTGGCTGTGAATTTGTCTGAGATAAAACAGTCTACCATTGTTCATTGTCTAAGCAGCTGGGAGGGGGATGCGAGAAGAAGAGGTCTTTGGTTTTTAGACAGTATCAAACTCCAACATTTGTTTGTTTCCTTGACATGGTACTGTACTGAACTGAACTGCATTTGTGATTATGTGTATGTGAAGTTTTTTTAATTAATGAAGTAAACCTTTGAAAATAAAAGGCTGGGGGGTGAACGGGAGAGAAGAGATTGTCACACATCTCTTTCTGGAATATGCCTTTGCAAAGGAAGTCTGGAGAAAGATACAATGGTTTTTGTCAAGGCACTTCCCAAGCAGCTCTATGATGAAGGACTCTATGCTGTACAGGCTGTTGCCCAGGACACATACCGAGGCAAATATTGACTGCGCCTGGAGGACCATCAACTCAGTGAAAGACACTCTTTGGTCTGCCTGAAACCTGATGGTCATCCAGAACAAGGAGGTCGTCCTGATTGAATATTCAGACGGGCATTATCTAAGGTCCAGGACTCCATGCTGAGGGATGCACTAAAGCTTGGGGTAGCTCCTGCCAAGTTACAGTGGGGAAAGACCACTGTCTGATGTCTTTCTGCCAAAGTTAAATGGGGGTCTGTTTGGTTATCAAACCCTTCCGGTGCCTCAAATGCATGTAAAAATAGTCTTGTATGTGTAAGAGAGAGGTTTTGGTTTATTGGATACAGTCAAACTCCAATGTTTTTGTTTCCTTGACATGCTACTGTACACAACCAAACTCTGTTGGTGACTATGTATATATGTAAGATATTTTATGAATAAAATATATATTTGAAATAATTAGAAGCACCCAAATGTATACATTAGGTATAGCCACTCGGTTGAGATATCTGAATGCAGTGAATTCCTGTGACATTCAGCAGCATCAATTCAAAAAACTTGTTTCAGCAGATCACCAGCTTGTTATTACACTATTATGGAGAATGTTAAAAATAATAATGTCTACCAGCTTAAAGCACTATCCAGCCTCAACTCTCTTGGTAAAGGAAATGAGAAATCTTGGAATTATTTGAAATAGCTTCCTTTCGTGTACATGGAGTCTGAAATAGCTGCAGTAATTGTATTTTACCAATCCTGATTTGATTTCTGTTTCACAAACCTTAAAGACACATAATAGAGGACCAGGAATCCAAAACAAATAGCTATCAGGATGAGGTAACACATATACAGTGGCTCTGAGTCCATGTCCATTGATTCAATTATCTAGAAAAAATAGAAAAATACTAGCTGTCAATGTTTTGTATTTTGCACCTAACATATAGAGATACCATCAAAATAATAAAACCATGCAAACATTTGGTAGGCACTAAACGTTGATAATTTTGAATCTGTTGATATGATAAGGTTGAATTAAGGTTTGACTTACAACAGTTCTGTGCCATATTGCTCCTTTACTTCAGAAAATTGCTCCTTATATAAAATGCTAACAAACAATGTTTTTCTCACTAATTGTTTGATTTGATTTATTACTGTTTAATGTACCAAGGTACAACAAAAATGGTGTTTTATGTGTCTTATAGGCAGATCACACAAGTGCATCAGGGTAACGGGACAGATTAAAGGATACAGTGTTACAGTTGCTGAGAAGGTGCAGAGAGAGATCAACAATAACACTTGAGAGCTTCATTCAAACGCTTGATAACAGTGGGGAAGGAACTGTTTTGATGTGTATTCAAAACCTTTTTTTTTATCTTCTGCCCAACTGAAGACAGTGGAAGAGAATATAACCGGGTGGGAGGGGTCTTTGATTACATTGGTTGCTTTCCAGATGCAGCAAGAAGTACAGATGAAGTCAGTGGTTTGAAGGTTGGTTTGTGTGATGGACTGGGCTGGTTTGTGTGATGGACTGGGCTGGTTTGTGTGATGGACTGGGCTGGTTTGTGTGATGGTCTGGGCTGGTTTGTGTGATGGTCTGGGCTGGTTTGTGTGATGGACTGGGCTGGTTTGTATGATGGACTGGGCTGGTTTGTATGATGGACTGGGCTGGTTTGGGTGATGGACTGGACTGGTTTGTATGATGGACTGGGCTGGTTTGTGTGATGGTCTGGGCTGGTTTGTGTGATGGACTGGGCTGGTTTGTGTGATGGTCTGGGTTGGTTTGTGTGATGGACTGGGCTGGTTTGTGTGATGGACTGGGTTGGTTTGTGTGATGGACTGGGCTGGTTTGTGTGATGGACTGGGCTGGTTTGTAGGATGGTCTGGGTTGGTTTGTGTGATGGACTGGGTTGGTTTGTGTGATGGACTGGGCTGGTTTGTATGATGGACTGGGCTGGTTTGTATGATGGACTGGGTTGGTTTGTGTGATGGACTGGGTTGGTTTGTGTGGTGGACTGGGCTGGTTTGTATGATGGACTGGGTTGGTTTGTATGATGGACTGCGTTGGTTTGTGTGATGGACTGGGCTGGTTTGTGTGATGGACTGGGCTGGTTTGGGTGATGGACTGGGTTGGTTTGTGTGATGGACTGGGCTGGTTTGTATGATGGACTGGGTTGGTTTGTGTGATGGACTGGGCTGGTTTGTGTGATGGACTGGGCTGGTTTGTGTGATGGACTGGGCTGGTTAGGGTGATGGACTGGGCTGTGTACACAAGTCTTTGGAGTTTCTTTCTGAATCCACACTTGCCAAGTAATTTCATGCCCCTTGGATGTCTTCAATTGATACCCAGGAGCCCCAGGGGAAGCACCCTCCTGTTGCTTGACACTACCCAGTGCAGCTAAAGCTGTTTGGCTACCTGCTTGGTATGAGCATCCATCAATTGTGGCTAAAAACAGTGTCAGGGACAGAATGAAGCACAAGGGAGGCCATTCATAGGCCACCTAAGGGTCTGAATTAGTCCAAGGGTGAACTGCCCAATACTTACACCCTCTCATTAAACAGGAGACAGCTGAAGAGGTGGCAGGTGGGCAACATACAGGTCATGTGCTGCATTTCACAATCTCCCATTACTGTTTTTAAACACTCCACTTTTCAAAAATTATATATTCTGTCCTTGTTTTACATTATTTAAACTTTCTTTTGTATTAAATAACAAAACATACACTAATTTATGAGAAGATGATAATAAGACCGGAAGGAATAGGAACAGGAGTAGGCCAGTTGGCCCCTCAACTCTACTCTCCCATTCTATAGAGATCATTGCTGCTCCAACATTCATCACATCTGGTTTCCTGCGCTTTTCACACAACTTTTCATTCCTCTTCTGATCAAGAATCCCTCTGTCTAAGCTTTAACTGTACACAAGGACTCTGCTCCACAGCTCTGCATCTGATCAAACAGCATCTCCAGACATGATCCACCAGTACCAACTGCACACACCTCTCATTCATGGATATTAGCCAATCCTTGACCAATTTACCAATCTTTCACCACAGTCACGGCGCCTCTCTGATCCACTTGCAGGATACTCACAAAGCACAGGCCCGCGTTGCAAGGCAATACTATTTGAAAGGCTGAGGTTTCTCTCTGGTACAGGTTGAGTAGTTGAATGGCACAATGGTATTGCAAGTTTACTCCATTATAAATGTTAAGGATGAATATAGAAATGGATGTGCAGCTTTTAAACTATTACACAATTTCACTCACATGTGTGTTAGTAATTAATATATTTGAACTCCAAGACCTTTGGTTAAAATCTAAATATATTCTCTTCTATTATTCTTACCTTCAAGGTATACCCATTTAGTTTCTACATTGATTTATAAGTATCACCTCAGCATACCTCTTCCTGCAGTACATTCCCTTGCTAATTTGTTTTCTATCAAACAGGTTGATAACATTCCTTCAATGACCCTGCCAAATGATTTATGGAGATGAACAGCCACAATCCATATCTCCAGTTCACCAGATCCTTTCAGAAAGGAAAGTTCCTTTGACTTTTATCTTTTGTCTTTTCTGCTTCAACTATTGGCTATCCCTCCAACCATATTCCTTTTAATTCCATATACCATAGTCTTTCCCACAAATGTTATTATATGATACCTAACCAACTGCAAGTGTTAAGAAACTTCTAATACGGAAATTCTTCCTTATGATTAGCAACGGTTTTGGTTGTTTCAATATGAGTTCAGCATAGCACCTACTTACATCTGCGCCCTTGACTGGAATGGTGATATTCCCTATCGTAAACCAGTATGGATATCCTGTGAATTGGATTTGTATCAGACCTTCAAAACCCCAACGGAGGAAAGAGATTTTGGAACACCAGGAGGCGACTGTGAATAAATACAAAAGCATTAAGTTAATTTTCAAATATATCTCTTTTCTCTCCCTCAGTCTATGTTGAGAGCACAATACTGGGATAATTTCTCATTCTTGATCCTGTGCCACATCTCTGTCGCTCATGCAATACTGTCTTCAAATACACACAGTCTGATTGAGTGAGATGTGCGTTACGGACCCATGAAGGAAGTGTTAGCAAGTGGTAGAAGGTATTGTGGTACAGCTGTGATGTCTAAAGGAGGATGGACATGCTGGGCAATTGAAAAAGTCAACCAAGACTTCTTCCTCCTTAGATATATTAGTAAATATTTTGCAATTATAATCCCTCGTTTTGGATTTTCCCAAAAGTGAAAATATCCTCTCCCATATCAACTTGTTCATAACTTTAAAAACTACTATCAAGTCCCGTCCAAGTCCTCTCTTTTCCTAAAGAGAAAGCACAAACCTTCCCCAAATATCTAAATTAAGGGACCATACATCTAATCACTTTTTGTACTTTCATCTGTACTTCTATAGCCTTTTACTAGCAGGTAACTAAATCTGTGCCCAGCACTCCATGTGGGACCTGACCAGAATCCTCTGCAAGTTGAATGTAACTTCACTACCTTTGAATTCTATAGCCCTGGAAATAAATTTAAATGTTTTGTTAACAGTTTTATGTGCTTTGCTAGCCTGCTATGCTGATTCCTGATGAAGGGCTTTTGCCCGAAACGTCGATTTTCCTGCTCCTGGGATGCTGCCTGACCTGCTGTGCTTTTCCAGCACCACTCTAATCTTGCCCTACTACGCTGCTTTGTTTACTTGTATCCTGCAACCCCTTTTTCCTCTTTACCATTCACTTCTTTATTTCTATTGCACGTTTTCAGATGTTAAAAATGATCTAAAGTACTTAACTGCCCAAACTACAAGTTTTCCAATAGCTTATGTAGTTCACATTTTCCCTCCTGTTAACTGTACCCCATCTGTAAAGTTTTATTGAACTAGTTCTTCTAAAATCCAAATCATTAAATATAAGTGATGAATAACTATAGAATATTACTTTCTACCTTTCTCCAACCTAATTACCACTTGTCCCTACTCTCTACATTGGTTTTTAGTCCATTTGCTTTTTATTCAGCTATCTGTTCCCTGACTTGACATGCCTTAAACTTTATCATGAACAAACCATGAGATGCCCTCTGAAAGACTTCATGAAAATCTAAATACTTGGCACCTATTGCATTATCCTTGTATTCTCTCTCTGCTCATAAAATGTTTGAGGTTAGTTACATATTATCTAGCCTTTCAGAAGCTATGCTAATTTTTATTATAGTTTCTATCTCTGGATATTCATCTATCACATAATAGATTCCAGGATCTTTTCTTCCAGAAATGTTAGGCTGACAGATCTATAATTTTGAGGTTTTGTTCAATTTTCCTTTCATTATATAGGAACAACATTAGCTGTCTTCTTGTCCGCTGCCATTAGCTCCTCTTATATCGAGCATTGTATATAAATCTGATCGATTGTCACTTGAAAATAATCCACATCAGTATTCTGAAAGATTTCAGAGGTTTGGATTGTATTGTAGTGTCATGAAGTCACTTCCATTACTTATATTGCATGGCATAGATGAAGACGGTATAATTTAGTATTTATTCATTTCTCTGGTCATGGCCACCAGACAACATGCTAAGTGTCAATACACGGAATTAATATTAATTTATATAGCTGATGTCTAACAACATCTTGTTTGAAAGATTTATTAGTATAATATAATTGCAAATTTGTCATGCTATAACAAGCAATTAATTCCTGGGATAAAACACTTTATATTACTCTGAAGTAATCAATTTTCTTTTGGCAGAGAAAAACCCACAGCATTAAAATTAATTTTATTTTCACAACAGTAGTCTTGCAGTGTCTGTCACAAAAAGGAAAGTCACTTGGTACACTGTAAAGCTGTTATTGGAGATAAGTGTTTGATTGTTCTTTAGATTCGGACTCTTGGAATGTAGCTTGTTTGTTACACTGAACCAAATTTGATCTGGTGTCATCCTTATCATTCTAAAGACTCATGTAAAAAATGTGTCAATACTTTAGTTGAGCGAGACTCAGTAGAATACTACGCAAAACTTCTTTAGTATCTATTTTAATAAATTAAGTGATGCTAGTATATACCGAGGAGATATATACTGTATATCTAAAAAAGAAAAAGCTGGAAATTTAAAATGGAAAATGTACAACTCAGTGTCAAAACAAAAACATGTGATGAAGGATCTCACCTAAAACTTATTACCTTTT
This sequence comes from Hemiscyllium ocellatum, assembly GCF_020745735.1. NCBI lineage: Eukaryota > Metazoa > Chordata > Chondrichthyes > Orectolobiformes > Hemiscylliidae > Hemiscyllium > Hemiscyllium ocellatum. The sequence continues at coordinate 30,927,879 of NC_083410.1, read as the reverse complement.
TCTTAGATTTTGACCAATCTGTAATGCATATGTAATTACAGTTATAGAGTCATACAGCACAGAAATGATCCATGCTGACCAAGTTTCCTAAATAAAAAGCACGTTGATTAAGGATCTTCCTAAATCTTATTGCCTTTCTCTTAGATTTTGGCCAACCTGTAATGCCTATATAATCACAGTCATAGAGTCATACAGCACAGAAATGATTCATGCTGACCAAGTGTCCCAATACTTCCATTTGTCTGCATTTGGTCCATATCCCTCTAAACCTTTCCTATACATGTAACTATCCAAAGGTCTTTTAAAATGCTGTAACTGTAACTCAAACCCTCCAGTCTTGGCAACATCCTTGTAAATCTTTTCTGAACCCTCTCCAATTTAAGAATATCCTTCCCATTGCAGGGTAACCAGAACTGTACACAACATCCCAAAAATGGCCTCACCAACATCCTGAATAACCACAACATGACATCTCAATGGTCTGAGCAATGAGGCAAATGTGTTAAAGGCCTCTCAACCACCCCATCTACCTGTGATGCAACTTTCAAGGAACAATGTACTTGAACCCCTAGGTCTCTCTGATCAACCACACTCAGCAGGGCACTACCATTAACTGTTTAAGTCCTGCCCTTGTTCATCTTATCAAAATGCAACACCTCACATTTATCCAAATTAAATTTCACCTACTACTCCTCAGCCTATTGTCCCAATTGATCAAGATCCCTTTATAATCTTAGATAACCTTCTTAAAATATATTCCAAATTACCACCAATGTTTTATTTGCTTTCTTTGTTTGTAAATCATCATTGGTTGATAGGCAAAGAATATAAATGATCTGGCGATTAAGGCAGTAATGCAAGTAAATGTTGGGACAATTGAATTAATATCTATATCAATATAGATATAGATAGAAAAATAGAAAGCAGTGGTGAACTATGAAAGAATGAAAGATTCCAAGTAAAAATAAATATGGGAAGATTATCTATTAAATTTTCATTATTTATTAAAAGGTGGGCTAATAGCAAGTAATATACATGTAAAGCGAGAAACTGAGAACATCAGCAACTTAGGTTAAAGATACTAAAGAATTACAAGGAAAATTTCAAGACATAATGGGTGGCACAGTTGCTCAGTGGTTAGAACTGGATACCTGGGTTCGATCCCAGTGTTGGGTGACAGTCTGTATGGAATTTGCATGTTCTCTTCATATTTGAGTGGGTTTCCCCAGGTGCTCTGGTTTCCTCCCACAGTCCAAAGATGTATAGGCTAGGTGAATTAGCCATAGGAAACTGTTTCATAGTGTCTAGGGATATGCTGGCTAGGTGGATTAGTCATGGTAAATGCAGCGTTAGAGGGCTAGGGTGGGGGGCTAGTTTGGGTGGGGTGCTCTTCAGAGGGGTGGTGCAGATTGGATGGGTCAAATGGCCTCTTTTGCTCTGTAAGGATTCTGTAATTATTGACTTCAAGGTGAAGGTGTAGAATGAAGTAGTTTGACCCACAGTTTGGTCAATGCGGCATGTTTTAAAGGAGTGTCTTAAAGGAGGGGCAGAAAGGTTCAGGAAGGGAATTCTACAACTTAGGCTCAAGTCACAGCCAGTGTTGGTGGAGTGAAGGAGGTAGAACAGATGCAAGACAGCAAAATTGGAAAAACACAGAGTCTCAGCATTGCAGGCCATCAAGAAGGATACAAAGAGGACTGAGGGAAAGATTTGAACATGGCTGAAAGAATTCACCAAAGAAGCCTCCTACCACATCAACATTTGGTATGATAGAACATCTTCATTTTCATTTCTTTTACAGCTTAGCTCTCTAGCCTCCCCCAAACATCATTTCTCTTCCCTGTCCCCTCTATCCCTCACAATCCAACCAAACTTGCACAGTAAGTTAGCCATGAAATTAAATAACATTTTAAAACCATCTACGTTTTATGAGATAAGACCTTCCAGAGATGGTGGTGATGGTGGTGATGGTGGGGTGGTTGGAATAATTAATTGAATGTTTCAAAATAAGAACCTTTTGAATCAGGCCACATTTTAAACTAAACAAATGAAACATGATGGATGTAACTGAAAATGAAAATATGATTGTGAGGAACTATGGGTGCATTACTCAGCAAACTGTGCTCATAGTAGGAGAATTATAATATCATAATATAAAGAATTACTCAAATGGAACTGTGTGGCTGAATTTAAACTTCTTACCTGTCCACATATTCTTTAGACTAATCACAAAGCCTCCTGTTAAGTAGAAAATTGTAAAAAAGACATTTCCAAAGAAAGAAGATAACTGCAGTGTTGGTAGTAATGCTGAGACCCACAGAGCCATTACTCTACTACAATATACCACAAGCCACACCAGCAGAAAGTTCAGGAGGAATGGACTAGCCTCAGGTCTGAGAGCTGCTATCCAGTAGATTGGCACACCATAGATTATTACAAACGCACAATGTTCGGGGAGTTCTCCCAAAAGCTGCAGGGTGAAAAGGAAATACTAATTGGTTAGTAACAAATTGAGATTGGAAATTAAATATATCCAAACTTAAATGTGGCTGAAAAGCGATAAAAAGTTGAAGCTTTTCATCTCTCAATAATCAGGACTAACAAGAAATCAAACATTGAAAGAGAACACCAAGCCACCAGCATGAGAAGAGGGTGCTGGTTGGTTAGACCGTGATTAGCCTGGAGATGCAACTGGACCCGTTAACTGTCAATCTAAGCTCTCTGCTTAACCTCAGAACACACAGACAGACTCTGATTGGCCAGGGCATTGCCATGGAGACTGCAGCAAGGATTGGCAGTCTTGATTACCAATTCTTATTGAAAGACGGTGCAATGTAGGCACAAGCATCTTTCCATTTTATGCATAATCAAAAAATTGCTTTTAGGACCTAATGTTTCATTGCCAACTGATTAGTGCAGGTTTATCTGCAGAATAGGATGACATAATCTCTGAAAACACAACAGCCAGATGAGGTACATTCAAGGACATTGAGTGAAGTGAGACTGGAAACTGCAATGGCTTTGGCAAAAACTTCTAAATCCTCTTGAGACTCGGGGTGGTATGAGAGATCTGGTAAATTGCAAATATCACACCTTGTTCAGACAATGTTATAAGGCTAAACTCAGTCAGTCTGTTTAACTTCAGTGGTAAGAACACTTTTTGAAACAATTAATCAGGACAGAATCAATAAATGCATGGACAAATGTGGGTTAATTAGGAAGGGCCAGTACAAATTTCTTATGGGCAAAATCAAGGTTAACTGACTTGCTGGAGTTTCTTTTGGAAAGATAAAAGAGAGGGTTGATGAAGGTACTGATGGGACATGTATGTAGACTTCCAAAAGGTATTCAATACAGTACCACACAGCAGACTAATGAGAAAATAAATAAATTTTAAGTTATAAGCTTGTGGAGGCAATTGAACTGTAGTGATGTGAATACAAAATTAGCTGGAATGGAAAGAGTCATTGTTAATGGATCAGTTTTGGCCTGAAGTAAGATTTGTAGGGGATTTCCCTTGAGGTCAGTTTTGAACCCTTGTTTTTCCTGATATATATTAATGATTGAGGTATTAGTGTGCAGGGGACAATTTACAAATTTGCAGAAAATACAAAACTTGGAAAGGTTCTAAACTGTGAGGACAGTGTGAAAACACAGAACAACATTGACAGCTGATGTAGTGTGCAGCTCTGCGTCTGGAGTTGCAGATGAAGTCAACATGGACAAGTAAGAGGTAATACATTTTGGTAGAAAGAGTGTGGCGATACAGTCTAAAATAAAACATTACCTTAAAAGGGTGTACAAGGTGCAGAAACAGTGTTTATACTAACTGAGGAAGGACAGGTACAGTCAGCATATAATAAAGCATAGACTATCCTCAGCTTTATTAATATAGACATAGAGAACAAGAGCAAGGAGATTCTGCTGTATATGTATGTGAGATTAGTTATGCAACAGTTAGAGTATCAGGTACAGGTCTGGATAAGGATGTGATTGCATAGGAAAGACTGTAGAAGAGGTTTCCGAGAATGGTTCCGAACACAGTGGAGAAGTTAGCACTGCTTTCCTTGGAGCAGAGAAGACTAAGAAGAGATTTTGATAGAAATTTTCAAAATCACGAGGGATCTGGTCAATGTAGATAGGAAGAAACTGCTTTTGCTCATAAAAGGATTGAGAATGATAGGGCACGGACAGAAGATAATTTGAAACAAATATGATGTGTGAAGAATCTTTTGACACAGCAAGTAGTTAGGGTCTGGAACTCCACTGCCTGGAAATGTGGAGGAAGGTGACTCAATGGAAGCATTCAAGAGGCCATTGGAGGATTATGTAAATAGAAACCATATTCAGGGAAAAAAATCGGGAATGTCACACTAAGTTATAAAGCTCATGAGAAGAGCCAACGCAGCCACGATGGGTTAAAAGAGCACCTTCTGCACTGTAACAATTCTGTAATGTGTCAACCATTCCTTTTAGAGAGCTAGCTTTGTTCCTGTACAATGTTTTCTTATCATAATTTCCCAACAGACTTTTGTATAATTTCTTCACTGTTTAACATTGTACTTCGATTTATTCACCGTCAGCATGATTAGAAAAATTACCTTTGCAAAATAGTAAGGAGTAATAGAATACATTCCATCCTCCACTTCATGGTAAAGCATTGCCCTTTCTGAGTGACCTAGGAAAAGATCATCGATAAATAGATAGAAGATAATCACTGTTGACAGTGGGTGCTGGAAAAGCACAACAGGTCAGGTAGCACCCAAGGAGAAGGAGGATCGACGTTTCGGGTTCCTGATGAAGGGCTCTTGCCCAAAACATTGATTCTCCTTCTTCTCGGATGCTGCCTGACCTGCTGTGCTTTTCCAGTACCACACTCTCGACTCTAATCTCCAGCATCTGCGGTTCTAGAAGATCATCATTGTCATGTAAGAAATGAGACAGTCAATACAAATTCTGAAAGATCCCACAATAATTGTAGATTATCTACCCTTTAGTAATGTTAGGAAAGACATAAATATTGGCCAGATCACAAAGAAGAATTGTTCTGCTCTTCTTTAATTCAGTGCAGTAGACCTCAGAGAGCAGGAATGTCATCAGATTAACATCACATGTTTCCCTGCAGTTTCTATCTGGCTAAATAAGTACTGCCCAAAAAGGTGGCTGGCAATTTCTCCCAGTGGATCTTATAACTAGGTCATCGAATTTAGGAGAGAAGGATTTTCTCTCCCACCTGCTATGGAGAAGTGTCCAATTTTGTTTGGTCTTGCACAAGAAGGGCATGTTAGATACTGATAGTTTACTGTGAGAAATAGGGAATCCACTTCTTTGTGCTATATGGCAATCCAACATTCTGTGCTCTCAAGTTATCATGGCTTCTTGATTTGATATTTGGTTAGACTGAGCAAAATAGTTTCCCACAACAGTACAGAAAGTAAAAATGTGCATTACTGTACAAAATCACATTTTTATTTCCATCTGGGAGGAAGCTCCAGAATTTTTGCCTATATACTGCCTGGCAATATATTTCACAGCCAGGATGGTGAGTAACTTGGGGGAGGGAACTTGGAGGGGTGGTGGTGCTCCCATGTTCCCATCTGCTACCCTGATCTTTCTAGGTGCTAAGGGTCATGGTTTGGAAGGTGCTAGCTAACAAGCTTTGGTGATTGATGGCAGTGTATCTTGTAGTTTGTAGACATTGCTGTTACTGTGGTGGATGGGGCGAATGATTGTGGATGTGATGGTATCTAATTTGAGTACTGTTAGAGCTGCAGTTAGCCAGAGGAGTATTCCATCATACTCCTGATTTGTGCCTTGTAGATGGTGGACAGGCTATGGTGGTTCAGAGGGTGAGTTACTCATTGAAGGACTCCTAGCCTTTAACTTGCTCTGGAAGCCACTGTATTTGCATGGTGAATCCAGTTCAGTTTCTGGTCAGTGGTAACTCCAGGAAGTTGATCGTGGGGAATTCAGTGATGTTAATGTATTAGTTCGATGTTGTGAAGATGGTCATTGACTGGCACTTGTATGTTAGTTGCCACTTGTCAGCCCAAGCCTAGATATTGTCCAGGTCTTGCTTCATTTGAACATGGACTACTTCAGTATCTAAGGAGATGTAAATGGTGCTGAACATTGGGCAATCATCCATCCACTTGCAACTTAATGATACAGGGAAGGTCATTGATGACACAGCTGATGATGTTTGGCCCCAGGTCACTACCCTGAGTAAGTCTGGATTTCCAACAATCACAGCTATGTGTTAGATATGACTACAACCAGCAAAGTATTTCTCTTGACTCTACTTTTGCTAGCTTCTTTGTGCTATGCTTGGTCAAATGCTATCATGATGTCAAGGACTGTCATTCCCACTTCTCCTCTGGAGTTCAAATCTTTTGTCTATCCTTGAACAAAGGCTATAGTGAGATCAAGTATTCAGTGGTCCTGTCAGAACTCAATCTAGGCAACAGAGAGCTGGATTTGCTCAGCAAGTACTGTTTGACAGCAATGTTGATGACACCTTCCATCACCACCAATATTGAGAGTAGACTGAATGGGTATTAAGTGGCAAATGTGGATTTGTCCTGTTTTTCCCCATTGCTGGATAGATGCCAGTACTGTAGCTGTTCTGGAAGAACTTGGCTAGGGGAGTGATATGTTCTGGAGAACAGGTTTTCACAAGTATTGCCGGGACATATCAAGAAATGCTTGAAGATTCTTGATATCACATGGATTGAATCGAGTTGGCTCAAGTCCGGCATCTCAGATGATGGGGTCCTCTGTAGTTAGCTGAAATGGATCATCCACTTGTCACTTCTGGCTGAAGATCATTGCAAATACTCAACCTTATATTTTTCATTAATATGCCTGGCTCCTCCATCATTAAAAAATGGGAACATTTGTGGAGCCACCCCACCCTGTGAATTATTTAATTGTCCACCAAAATTTATGACTGCATATGGCTGGAATGCAGAGCTTAGATCTGGTCCATTGGCTAAGGGATTGCTTAGCTGTGTTTTTCACATGCTATTAAAGCAAAATCATGGGGTGGAGTCATGCTTATGACCTATTTGAATATTTTAATGCATTTTGCTTTAATAATCTGACAGATCCAAAGGAGTTTCTTGCTTAACTATACAGCAAAATTTAGAAGAGAGTAGAATAATGTCACGTATAGAGATTTAATTCCACATATTCACCCAAATCTACAAGAACGTTATCCCCCATGATGTCAGACACCTAACATTTTTTTCTGCAGCTTGGTATTTTAACAGTCATTGGTCTTGGAAGTACTAACACTTCTAAAGTAAAAGCCAAAGAAAACAAAAGCATCTTACATTTAGCGATAACGTCTAAAACGACTGCAAATGGGGTCAGAGCTCCGATCATGTATAACAATGCCACTGTGTCCTGGATGGATAATTGCTTGCCATCTTGACTATAGTATAAAAACCCTATTAGTAAAGACATCAAGAGTGCCTCAAATCCATGTATAGCCAGGGTCGGTAAATCTCTGAAATCATTAGAAACTTGGCGTCTGGTACAAAAGAAAGAAGTATTACAATTCAAAAAGCAATAGCTTCACATTTCAGACAATTATGTGTACATTTTTCATAAAGAATTGCAAATCTATATTAAGAATTTCTCCTCAAATGTATTTTACCTTAATAAGACCGAAAATTGTCTCAGTTGTCCAGCTAGCTTGTCCTTGTTTTCTGATTTAATGTTAATAATAATTTCGTCGGAAATCTGGGGAGTACTGGAAGAATTTCAAAACGAGGTTAAAAAAATTCACATGAGCTGGGCATTTGAAGTATTCTGTTTAAAACGTTAGTTTTAAATATTTCTACTTATTTATTACACATCACGAATTTTCAATATCCCCAGGATCACTGTTCTAAATTAACTAATTTACCTTACCTCATGTCAACCAGCTAAAGTTAAAATTATAAATGTTTATTAAAACTTGTATAATGATCCATAAATAATTCATGGATCACGTGAAGGAATTTTTGTTTAAAATCTGAGTTACTTTAGTAAAACACATACTGGGGTTCCCATTCCTCTTGTAGTGAAGAATCTTACCCTGAGGAAAGCTAATATCTGGATCTCCATCTTAGCCCTCATCTGGTCTTCATTTGACTTAATGTTGTTCCACCTGCCTCTATCATGTGCCTGTCTTTCACTCAAGGGCCTGGGTTTTGCCTTCTGCTCGAATATATGTTGGCTCCTTTATGATGGTCCTTCACGTCCATCATTTTTGTTGTCCCACGTGTACATGGCCTCAGTGCATATATATATATATATATATATAATATATATATATATCTTCATCACTGGTTACAGAAGCAAGAGATTTGAACTGATCTCAGCGATAGTGTGCAATGTCATGAGAAAGAAAGGGAATGTGAAAATAATGAAGAGGAAAAATTAGGGGTCTAATACAGAGGAAGACAGAACAAATGATATTAAGGGAGAAAACAAGAAAAAGTACAAATGACATGTGATCGTTTAGAAGGATGGATAATAAATAAAGTGAAATGATGTAGCAATTAGAGAGATAAAGGATCAAAAGAAAGGATGTCCCTCAAAGAATGGCAGCAAAAAGAAAAAGTTGAGGGAACAGTAGTATGTATCATGTGCGCGAGAAAAGCAGAAAGATAAGGGCGATTACATGGAGGGGTGGTAAGAGACAATTTTTTTAATTTTAAAAATTGCATGTGTTTAATGCCAAAAAGTGTTCAACTACTATATATTTTAGTTATAAGCTTACAGTAACTTAAAGAATAATCTTTAAAATCAATTATTTTAAATGTGAATGATGTACCATTAAGGCATATCAATTAAATTGATGTGAATTATTTCCTGATTCAACAAAAAAATGCATAGATTAATGTCAGAAGAGGAATAAATGCTAGATTTATTACTGGAACAGTGCCTTAAGATTTGGTGAACGGAATCGTTTTTTTTAACCTCATCCACCATTCTTATGTTCTATTCAAACTTTAGGATAAATAAACAAGCATATGACATTTTTGACCTACAATAATTAAATACGAATTAAAAATGTTAATGTTAAGAATAGATTGTATTACAGTATCAAAGATTCACTTAACAATAATACCTTGCAATGCTAGTCATATTTGGAGAGATATTACTGGCATTTGACTTCCAGGTGTAATCATCTGTGTCTTTGACATTCTCCCAGAATATGGAAGCAAATGTGTTGGCTTTGTCCTGAGTGCATTCTTCCTGTTCTTTGGAGCGCCTGTCAATACTGGTTAGGTCAACTGTAAGAGACAATAGGATACTTTTGTGTCATTAATTCAAATTTTTTTAAAAGCTGAAGCAGCAGTTGAACCTGGATTCCAAAATGATGCAAACTTCCAAAAATGATGGCAAGAATGGTAAGGCTATCAATTCTCACTGCTATTAAAGAGCTAATTGGCCAGCAATCCCAGTGACTGCTCATATGCAGTTAGATGCAGAAGTCAGGAAGTATTATCTTAATTGCCTTATTCTGCCAGAAGTTTCACTGTGAAATTTGGCAAAGGAGTGAACTTGGGGTACTTACATGATAGATACACAATGAACATACCAGGAAGAAAAGGACCTGTACATTCCTGTCAAAATAACATTGTAAAAACTATATACCAAGTCTAATTGCTGACAAACAGCTCTCATAGTTGAACATTTTAATTATTGTTGGAGGTTTAAAAATAATGTTTGTTTTAGACTTCTTTCTTTTTTCACTCTCTCAATCCTATTACTTTTTTCCTTTTTTTCCCCTGTAGATGTTTTGTCATTGAATTAACTACTCTGATGTACGATTTCTGTCGAGACTCAGGAATGATTGAGGAATTAATCTTCAAATTAATTCATAAAGGAAATACAGAGATGATTGCTCTATTCATCTATCCCAGATCTCTGTAGAAGATGTCCATGTTGTTTTAGATTTTTAATTATCCAAATGCAGTGTAAAATCCCTTTAGAAAATCTGTAGGCAGTTTAAGTTCTATTAATAGCTAGCACGTTTGCTCTCCACAGATCATAACCAGTCTAATAATATTGTTGTAATTTATTTCCCATCTGTTCCAGTTTTCTCCTGCCCTGTCACTTGCAGTATGTTCTCCACTCCCAACAAGAATACTTTGCACTCACACCTAACTTTTGCTGTAAGTGCCTAATGTGTGCAATCTGTGGCAGCCATTCCTTGCTGCTATGGAAAGGAAAGAGATATGAAACAGAATTTTCTCCAACTCTGAGTGGAAATTCTAAAATATAATTTGGGAATGAATTTAAAACCTGAGGAATTAAAAATAGCAATCCTGTTATTAATGCTGGGGAAACTTATAACAAGCTGCATTGCATTCTCAATCTCACAGAGGAGCAGAAAACTAGATGAGAGGTTGAGAATCTTTTAAATCCATGCTTTCAACCCCAAAATTAATGTTACATTTTATTGGTATATGATCAATATCAGAGTTCAGAGAAGAGGAACACTGTTACTCTGTACGATAGCACTGATTTATCTACATAAATCCTGAAGGTTTTAACAACTGAAATATTATCTCATCAGAGGTAGGATTGTTTTTAAGCTTAAGAGATCCTGCAATGAGAGTACATCTACTGAGGGAAGAAAAACCTACACCCAAGAAAGTTATTAACCAATATTGAAGCTTTTAGACTGTGAATCATCAGGAATGGAAGAGCGAATGAGGCTTTGTATAATGCTGAACACATGCCAAACTAAAACAAACACAGACTGTAAAAGAGGAAAAAATATTTGCAGAACAGCTAGCAAAAAAGGCCAAGGTCAGAGATTGGGATGTGAATATTGCAGAGGACATTATAAGAGAAAAGGAAGTATGTTCAGTATAAGGAAAGAAATATTCTAACTGCGAGAAGTCACAGCACTTTGCATGCAAAAACTTAACTTAAAAGAAGCAAATTAAACCTATAATGTTGGTTTCTGGAGAGACTAAGTTGAAGTTGGTGCTGTCAGGTCTTTAGGTGATAAATGGTTTCTGGTTGATTTACGATGACACTGAGAGCATCAACTGAACATCACTGATATCATGCGATATCATGAGCATTTCACATATGTGAAAAGTGGCTCAAAATACGGGCTCAAAAATTAGGACTTCAAAAGTAAGAATGAGGCTCTAGTATAGAATAGGCGAACGTGAGGACTGCAGATGCTGGATGAAGGGCTTTTGCCCGAAACATCAATTTTTCTGCTCCTCGGATGCTGCCTGACCTGCTATGCTTTTCCAGCATCACTGTAATCTAGACTCTATGATAGACTACTCGTGTCAAGAGAGCAAATGATGCTGAGATCCCAAAGCAATGGGAAGAATGAGGATCTAGCGTTCTAGATAGCAGATTTCAAATAAAATTCACTTATCTCAGATGAAGGAAGTCTAAAGTTTGTACTCGTCACCCAAAACTGCCTGAGGAGATTTGCAAAGGTTTGTAGACCGATATAGCATTGACTGCTAAACAATGCGGATTAGCAGCATGGGAGCAGTGAAACAACCTGGAAGCCAGCATGCAGCAGTCAAAACAATCTCACTAAAGCTTTGATGAGATCTCACTAAACTATGCAGCCACTGAAGGAATTTTGCTGCAACTTGCCAAGGCAAAGATCTTTATTACTCAAATGTAAAGGATGGTTTCCAGCAAGTGAACTTGGATGAAAGAGGCAGTTTTCCAATTATATTTCAATGGTTGAGCATGTCTTTTGGCATTTGCACCATTGCAGGAGAGTATCAACCCAGAGAGCATGAGATATTCAGTATTCTTCCCCAACTGGAAGCTATTGTGGAAGATCTGTTAGTCTATGGATGTAGAGACACAATGGAAGAAGCTATTGCAGACCACAATCAGCATCTTGTATGACCTTTGGAGAGAGAGTCCAACAGTCAGGTGAACCAAAGCTGAACAAGAAAAACTAGATTTGAAGATGCCTGAAGTCAGAGATCATACACTGAAGGCCTAATGACTTTACCCAGATCCCTACAAGGTGAGAGCTGTAGCACAGATCAATAAATCTGAAAGCGGAACAATGATTTAACTAGCAAAGGTCTTCCCAATTTTTTTAACCAATGTGTAAATCTCGATGCAAGTTCACTGCTAAAACAATGCCATGATACTGAGGCACAACATAAGAATCTGATTTCACTAGAATTAAACAACCAGGTGACAACAATGTCTGGGCTGAGATATTGCAGCATTGATTATGAAGTCACCTTACAGGGTGATTCCAGTAAGACTGGACTTGGAGCAAACCTTACTCAGCATAAAAACCAGTTCCCTTTGCATCCAGGATGTAAATGCAAACTGAATGCTGTTATGTTCAGATAGAGAAAGAGTGCCTGGCTGTTGTATTTACTGAAGAGAATTTTAATCCATAACTGTTTGGAAGAAACTTTGTGACAGTAGTCTGCCCAAGCCACCTTTCCTCCCAAGTGTTTGCAAAGAATGTTACTTCATTTGCACAGATTTCATCTGAGTGTACAAACATATAAGGGAAAAAGATATACATTGCCATCATGCTGTTGAGAGCAAACTTATGATGAAAGTTCATTGACTCACAGTATCTCTACAGTACAGATAAAAGCTGTCTGGCATATCAAGTCTGCACCAGCCGTCTGAACAGCATTCTATCCTATCCCCATAATCCTGTATTAACCATGGTTAACTCAGCATGGTTAATTCACCACGTCCTTGGATAGTATGGCCAATCCACCTAACCATCTTTGAACTGTGGGGAGGAAACGGAAGCACCCGGTGGAAACCCACACAGACACTGGAGAATGTGCAAACTCCACACACACAGTAACCAAAGGCTGGAATCAAACCTAAGTCCCTGGTGCTGTGAGGTAGCAGTGCTAACCACTGTGCTGCCCCACTAAGAGTTAAGGGTCCAAAAAGAATGCAAAATCTTCCCAATTCAATGACCATAAGATATAAGAATACAATTAGGCCATTCAGCCCATTGGGACTGTTCCATCATTCAACCATGATTGGTCTGTTTCCCAACCCCCCTCTCCTGCCTGATAAGCAACTCTCTTGTTATGTTCTGAAAATAATCGATGGAGAAGGGATACTGAATCAGAAAGACAAGTGCCTTGGTTCATATCAAGCAAACTATACAATAAGATATGACTTTCCAATTGTTGTAGGAATTTTGAAGTCAGGATGGCTTGAAAGCATCATGGGTGCATTGTTGCTATTAAAAATTACAGGATATCAATGTTGATTTTTAGGGTTATTATCCTGAGGAGGGGAGTGTGTGGTGAGGAAAGACATGCTGAAACACATTCATGCAAGCCGAAGAACTGAGTCTAGTCTGAGGAATTTAAGAGAATGGTTCTATCGGTCACCATGAAAAAAGAGACAAAGGACATCAGCCAGCAGAGTAGGAATTTGCAGTAGGTATCAAGTTAAGCAAGCTAGCGAACCACTGATTGAAATGTGGTGTCCTAACCAGATCATGAGTTAACTCTCGTGAGTTATCTTGTCACCGTTGACTACTATTCTGTTGACTTGGAATTAGACCAGTTGATGTCAATGTCTACAAGTGAGAGTGGTGAATGCCTGAAAGAACTGGTAGATGTTCTAGACATAGTGATGAATGATAATTACCCTCTTTTCATGAGTGTGAAATTTAGTCACTTAGAGTCATAGAGATGTACAGCATGGAAACAGACCCTTCAGTCCAACCCGTCCATGCCGACCAGATATCCCAACCCAATCTAGTCCCACCTGCCAGCACCTGGCCCATATCCCTCCAAACCCTTCCTATTCATATACCCATCCAAATGCCTTTTAAATATTGCAATTGTACCAACCTCCACCATTTGCTGTGGCAGCTTATTCCATACACGTACCACCCTCTGCATGAAAAAGTTGCCCTTAGGTCTCTTTTATATCTTTCCCCTCTCACCCTAAACCTATGCCCTCTAGTTCTGGACTCCCCAACCCCAGGGAAAAGACTTTGCCTATTTATCCTATCCATGCCACTTCATAAAGAATTGGGAAATTTGACGCCATAATCATCTCCACAGGATTCTAGTAAAAAAAAAGATGAGCTGCGGTGACAGTGGAAATTGGCAAGGTGTTTATAAATAAGTCAAGCAAATTCAGTACAGATGGTATACAGAACAATTTTCAAAATGGAGAAATACAATTACTGAGGGCATGAAAACAGTTTTATTCAAAAGGATGGGGTCACAACGTTTTGGTCATTGGATGGGGCCCCCACAACCAAGTATTATCCTGTCTGTGGTTAAAATGGTAAAAATTAAGAAATTATCAAGAGTGATGATTGTTAAGGGTATGCAAACACAAGGAGCTGTTTCTTTTAAATGGCATCATTATCAAACTAAATACTAATTTTACATGCTAATATGACTGCTCATAAAAATAATGATAGCTAGTCTTGAATGAAGATTGACAAATTAATTATATATCTTTAAAAATTGACAACTGTCTAAAAACAGGAGGTTGATTAATGAATTCGATGATTACGATAGGTCTTCAAATGGTAAAATGACAAGCATACCAATGATAGGAGTTTCTAAAATGTTGGTTAATAATTTTACAATAATGTGACAGCAATGATTACTGACTAATTGTTTGAAGAAAAATGAAATCTCTTTAGATAATAGTTGATAGTTTAGATATTGAAGGATATTCCATAAATGCTGATTCAAATGGTAAGAGTTCTATGACTGTAGACTGTTCAACATAGAGGTTCCCGTCTCTTTCAATAATGATCTGAATTATATGCAATTAGAAGGTTCAAAGAGCAAATTTCATGAACAGCGGTGTCATATAATAAATATCTTATCAGCAAGGCAGTTTAGATAACGTCAGTGATGTACGTTTCTTGACAGTCTTAGAAAAGGAGTTCTGGAGAAGTCATGTTGGACTAAACTATTAACTCTTTGCACAGATACTGCCAAAGTCAGAAATCACTTAAGTAATCTGAACCAAAATTAGAGTTGTCGTGGACAAAAGATTACCTCAGACTACAACGGGATCTTGATCAGATGGGCCAATGGGCTGAGAAGTGGCAGATGGAGTTTAATTTAGATAAGTGCGACATGCTGTATTTTGGGAAAACAAATCTTAGCAGGACTTATGCACTTTCTGGTAAGGTCCTATTGAATGTTGCTGAACAAAGAGACCTTGGAATGCAGGTTCATAGCTCCTTGAAAGTAGAGTCGCAGGTAGATAGGATAGTGAAAAAGGCGTTTGGTATGCTTTCTTTTATTGGTCAGGGTATTGAATACAGGAGTTGGAAGGTCATGTTGTGGCTGCACAGGAATTGGTTAGGCCACTTTTGGAATATTACATGTAATTCTGGTCTCCTTCCTATTGGGAAGATGTTGTGAAACTTGAAAGGGTTTGAAAATAATTACAAGGATGTTGCCAGATTTGGAGGATTTGAGCTATAGGGAGAGGTTGGATACGCTGGGGCTGTTTTCCCTGGAGCATCAGAATCTGAGGGGTGACCTTATAAAGGTTTATAAAATCATGAGGGGCATGGATACGATAAATAGACAAAGACTCTTCCCTGAGGTGGGGGAGTCCAGAACTAGAGGGCATTGGTTTAGGGTGAAAGAGGAAAGTTATAAAAGAGACCTAAGAGACAACATTTTCATGCAGTTGGTGGTGCATGTATGGAATGAGCTGCCAGAGGAATTGGTGGAGTCTTGTACATTGCAACATTTAAAAGGCATCTGGCTGGGTATATGAAAAGGAAGAGTTTGGAGGGATATGAGCCAGGAGCTGATAGGTGGGAATAGATTGAGTTGGGATATCTGGACAGCATGGACGAGTTGGACCGAAAGGTCTGTTTCCGCGCTGTACATCTCTATGACTCTATAACTGTCTTGATGGTAAGATATTTCATGTGCAACCTCTTGTTGGGGAATGAAGTAGGGCCTCACTAAAGGGTGGGGTACAAGATATTAATCTGATCATATGGGAAACATATCATTGAGCTGATTTTTCTAGTCACAACGGTGGTGAGCCTGCAGGCAGCAAAGACGTACTTGAATCTGATTAGCATTCCTCCTGCACCACAATTAAATTGTAGGTGCAGAGCTCTTTTGAAAAGGGTCCCTGCCTTAACACCAACTGACCACTTAGTGACCACTCAAGAGGCACATCCTGCTACCCACATTGTGCAGTTTGGGGTGGAGAGGGAGGGAACACCATTAATTAAAAGGTAATCAGCATCAAATTGAAAACAAAATATTGATTAGAGGAGGGGACTCACAGCGACTGCCAACACCTCAGCACTCTCTCCTGCCCTGACAACCACACCACCCCCAAGAACTAACTGTGGCCTGTGTCCTCTGTGAATTTGCAACTAAGGGGTTGTCATTCTGGTAACAGATATCACCTCCAAAGCAGCCTCATGTTTTCAGTCCAAGGGGATTTGCTACTGCCTGACTGTATTGAGGTTTTGTGAATCTTCTCAAAAGAATGTAATGTCTCTTGCAGACAAGGGAAAACTCAGTGCCTGAACAAGATACAGTCATTATAATAACTAAATAACATAATATTACATGATTAAATTGACCCTTTTGTTTAGAGATCCATGATCTCTGCAGATTCACATCTAGTGATCTTATGTTTAGTGTTACCATTGAGAACCATTCTTATCTATTCAATACTCACCATAAAAATCACAAGGATTGCAGTAGGTTGGACAAGGATATCCTATTGACGTAAAGTATGGAATCATATCTTTAGCTGTTCCACAATAAGTTGTTACTCCTGAAGAGAGCAGGACCACCAGATCAAACAAATGGAATATGTCTGACCGTGGCTGATGGATTGACATTAGGATCAAACGATTTCCTCTTGCAAGTCTCGAGAGAGTCATCACCAAGTTGTGTGCTGTGAAACTATCAAGTCCAGAAGTGGGTTCGTCTAATATTAAAATACCTGGAACCAAAAATATTTTCATGATTTCAAGTTTATAACAGGTTATCAAAACAAAACCTATTTCATTTGGTGTCATTGGATTTCTCCTTTTGAAGTAATGTTTTCAATAGTATGGATATTACTGTTACTTTATTCATTTAGGAGTGACAAGATCTCTTTAAAATAACGCATTGATAACACATGAAAGAATTTAACACACTTCACTGGCACTTCTGCAAAGGATGCTATATTACCAAGGTGGTCTTCCTGCCCACTCCTGCCCTTGATATTATGGAGGACAAGCAGGCCTTGGGTGGCCCATGTGTCTTAGGCCTAGTGAGATCCTTAAATGAGCAATTCATGGAGGTCAAGATGAAGCCCACAACAGGAAGTTTGGGAGTTGGAAAGAGTGGGTGAGAATGTCATGCAAGGGCTAAGGGCCTTAGGATCTGGGTATAAATGCCACAGCATGGGTGCTGTTAAAGCATTCTATACCCTCTTGAATAGGACCACCACACTGCAACAATCTAGTCTGGAAAACTCACATGAGCACAAGGACACAAGCACACACAGATTTTAATTATAAGTCAGAGCCTGATATATAATGATTCGCATCCATGATAGAACTTTAGCATCAATGTAAAGTACAAAAAAAAGTATTATTTTGAAGTCTGAGCCTAACACCAGTTATTGATTTTGATTTCTCCTTCAACAGTCTGTCTCAAGCGCAAGCTCATGATGTGATATCACATTGCATGATAAAAGAGGAGGAGGATGAAGAGAACAATTTCCCTTATGGCTTGTATTCCATTTGGGGCACCTAACAAAAGCTGCTCTTTCTGCTCCAGCTTCTCCATCAAGATTCCCCCACCTCTCCTATCCACTCTGCAGTACCCTTCAGCAGTTACCTCCATCCTGGTTCTAGTATTTTGATTTTGGCAACTGCCTGCAATCCCAGCAGAAGCCCCTGCTCCCAGTAATGAGGCTGGGACCACAGCATTGCCCATCAATCATACTGGCTGGCATTTGAATGTTTTATCCAGCGTAGGGACACAAATCTTGATTTTAGCCAAATAAAACTTGGCAAGGGGTGGAGGGCAGCCAGCATCTTTAGGGAAATGGGCCCCACCAACTCTTTGGGTAATGAGGTGGAAAATTTTGCCACCTATTAAAATTCTGCCCGCGTACACAACTAACACACATTGATCAGATGGTACCCAAGTAAACAGCTTAGGTGGCTTATTAGAAGACCTATTCGTGCGTGGTGTTAGAGCAGAAAATTAGATTGTTCTAAAGTTAAGTACAATGGGACACGATGGGAATAAGAACACAATAAGGAATATTGAAAATAAGCACCAAATATCGAGTAAGAAATATCAAGTTTTTTTATAAATATATTTGTAGAAGCTTGTGAAAGAAAAGTGTCACATTGAAAGATTCCAAATAACCTTCAAGTCACTGGATCTAAATATATGAAATGAATTCATTATAGCTGTACCCAGAACATACCACTGGATGCAAATTGTGGGGAAGCTTCCCTTTTGGAAGCTGTCATTAATGGAGGAGGATGGAAATGGCAGCAGACAGAGGAAACATAGTTTTCAAATAAAGCAGATATTGATTGGCAGTTATTGATTCAGAATAGGAAGGTCAAAGAACAATGATAAGCTTCATAAGACATTAAAAGCAGCAGCTGATGAAATCAGCACGTTGCCTTTACATTCTATTGAATCTTCAGAAAAGGGAGTAAAAATCAAGAATTGGAAAGTAACTCACAAATTATCAACTTTTGAAAGAAGAGACAAGGAAATTATTGATCAGTTGTACCAAGTTTCTGAAAAAAAAAATTCCATGCTATCGGTGTAGATGCAAGATGAAATACCTTCACAGAGGCTGGTATTCACCCCCAAATTATTTTTTATTTCCACATTGAGAGTCCTTGACACTGATCCAGCTTCCTCAGAGCCAGCTTTCAGAGTGAAGATGCCTGACATTCTTGATTTTTATCTGTCAGCCAGAGCTCTCTGATTGGACTAGATTAACAGCCCAAATCAGGGAACTCATATTCTATGATGTCCACCTGGCTGAGTCCTCTCCACAAGAACATCATATTTCAAAGGGAAATTTATACTTCATGAGAGAAGGGTGCTGACTGGTAGGCAACTTGATGCTGAATGTGTTGTCCTGGGGAATGCACTAGAAAACTATTGTCCTCTAGTTGGTTATGTCACATTTAAGAAGGATGCAATAATTGGACATGCTCTGTTTTCCTTAATATGCTCCATTCCCCTTTCAAAACAACCTCTGAAATGGAGCAGTCTGCTAGTTCTCTTTTCACAATGAGCTAGTTGAGAAATTCACTAATGAGTTATCTACAACTGTCCATTGTAAGCCTACCTTCAGCAGTGAATATAGATATTAGAATCTTACAGCGCAACAGACCTATCAGATGTCTTAAAAATAGGGAATTAGCCATTTGCTTATGATACAAGCTTAATACCAAAATTAGGGACATCAAACCTATGTAGTTGGACAACGGCTAACCCGATCAGACTGTTGCTGGATGTGTATCATGCATGCTCATGAATGGTCCTAAGCCCACAATTTCAGACTTGATAACTGCCTGGTCTATCTCAAATTATCCTGAAAGTGAAAGGTATCCCTAAAATGTAAACCATGCACAAAGTCATTTCACACTGCTAATATGCATTAGTAACACAATTAATATTTTCCATGAAAAGGATAAATATTCAAAAGCAGGGACATGACCTCTGCAGGAGGAAGAGAACATGGAGATATCCAACAGACACAAGGGGGACATTCATTTCCTAATGGCATTCTCCATTGCCATGCTTTGACCAAAGTTGACTTGCCAACCAACCAGTATTCTTATAAGCCTCTACTGTCTGGTGTTTAGAAAAAAATGTGAAAAGATCTAATTGAGGTATATAAGAAGCTAATGGGGATTGATAAAGTAGATGAAGAAAAAATGTTTCCTCCTGAGCAGCAGTCTCGAACAAGGGGTCATAGTTTTAGATTAAAAGCTGGCAGATTTAAAACAGAGACAAGAAGGAATTACATCTCTCAAAAGGGCCATGAATCCTGGAATTCGCTAACTCAGATTTCAGTGAATACTGCAGCATAGAGTAAATTTAAGGAGGAGATAGACAGATTTTTAATTAGTAATTCGAGACAAAGGAGAGTCTGTGGACTTGATCTATTTGGATTCTAGAAGGCTTTTGACAATGTTCCGGACAGAAGACTGCTCAATGAAATAAGAGTCCTTGATGTTACGCGTAAGGTAGTAGCATGGATAGAGAAGCAGCTGACTGGCAGAAGGCAGAGAGAGTGGGATAAAGGGGACCTTTTCTGGATGGAAGCTGGTGACTAGTGGGGTTCTGCAGGAGTCAGTGTTTGGACCACAATGATTCACATCATTCATTAACGATCTGGACAATGGAACTGAGGACATTGTTGCTAAGTTTGCAGATGATACAAAGATAGGTGGAGGGACAAGTTGTGTTATGCAAGTAAAAAGGCTGCAGAAGGACTTGGACAGGCTAGGAGAGAGGGCAAGGAAGTGGCAGATG
This sequence comes from Hemiscyllium ocellatum, assembly GCF_020745735.1. Taxonomy (NCBI): domain Eukaryota; kingdom Metazoa; phylum Chordata; class Chondrichthyes; order Orectolobiformes; family Hemiscylliidae; genus Hemiscyllium; species Hemiscyllium ocellatum. The sequence goes on along the minus strand of NC_083410.1, from coordinate 30,907,345 downwards.
GAATACAACGTGGCAAAGTGTGAGATTATGCACTTGGATAGGAAGAATAGATGTCATAGAGACATAGAGATGTACAGTACGGAAACAGACCCTTCGGTCCAACTTGTCCATGCTGATCAAATATGCCAACCCAATCTAGTCCCATCTGCCAGCACCTGGCTGATATCCCTCCAAAGTAAAAAGTGAGGTCTGCAGATGCTGGAGATCAGAGCTGAAAATGTGTTGCTGGTTAAAACACAGCAGGTCAGGCAGCATCCAAGGAACAGGAAATTCGACGTTTCGGGCCAGAGCCCTTCATCAGGAATTCTGGCCCAAAATGTCAAATTTCCTGTTCCTTGGATGCTGCCTGACCTGCTGTGCTTTAACCAGTAACACATTTTCAGCTCTGATATCCCTCCGAACCCTTCCTATTCATATACCTATTCAAATGACTTTTAAATGCTGCAATTGTACCAGCCTCCACTACTTCCTCTGGCTGCTCATTCCATACATGTACCACCCTCTGCATGAAAAAGTTGCCCTTAGGTCTCTTTTATATCTTTCCCCTTTCACCCTAAATCTATGCCCTCTAGTTCTGGACTTCCCCACCCAGGGAAGAGACTTTGTCTATTTATCCTATCCATGCCCCTCATGATTTTATAAACCTCTATAAGGTCACCCCTCAACCTCTAACACTCCAGGGAAAATAGCCCCAGACTGTTCAACCCATTCCTATAGGTCAAATCCTCCAATCCTGGCAATATCCTTGTAAATCTTTTCTGAATACTTTCATGTGTAGATTTGTTTTTAAATAGAGAAAACTGTGGAAATCTGAAGAACAAGGGGATTTGGGAGTCCTAGTTCAAGATTTTCCCAGGTTCATAGGACATAGAACATAGAAAAATACAGCGCAGTACAGGCCCTTTGGCCCTCGATGTTGCGCCGACCGAAGCCTACCTAACCTACACTAGCCAAATAACCTCCATATGCCTATCCAATGCCTGTTTAAATACCCATAAAGAGGGAGAGTCCACCACTGTTACTGGCAGGGCATTCCATGAACTCACAACCCGCTGAGTAAAGAATCTACCCCTAACATCTGTCCTATACCAACCCCCCCTTAATTTAAAGCGATGTCCCCTAGTAACAGCTGACTCCATTAGTGGAAAAAGGTTCTCACTGTCAACCCTATCTAAACCCCTAATCATCTTGTACACCTCTATCAAATCTCCCCAAACTTTCTTTTCTCCAATGAAAACAGCCCCAAGTGCCTCAGCCTTTCTTCATACGATCTTCCTACCATGCCAGGCAACATCCTGGTAAACCTCCTCTGCACCCGTTCCAGTGCCTCCACATCCTTCCAATAGTACGGCACCAAAACTGCACACAATACTCCAGATAAGGCCGCACCAGAGTCTTATACAACTGCAACATGACCTCAGGACTCCGGAACTCAATTCCTCTACCAATAAAGCCCAGTACACCATATGCCTTCTTCACAGCACTATTTACCTGGGTGGCAACTTTCAAAGATCTGTGTACATGGACACCAAGATCTCTCTGCTCATCCACACTACCAAGTAGCCTACCATTAGCCCAGTAATCCATCTTCTTGTTACTCCTACCAAAGTGAATGACTTCACACTTAGCTACATTGAACTCCATTTGCCACCTTTCTGCCCAGCTCTGCAACTTATCTATATCCCGCTGTAACCTGCCACATCCTTCTTCGCTGTCCACCACTGCACCGACTTTAGTATCATCCGCAAACTTGCTCACCCAGCTTTCAAGCCCCTCATCCAGGTCATTTATAAAAATGACAAACAGCAATAGTCCCAAAACAGATCTTTGTGGAACACCGCTAGTAACTGCACTCCAAGATGAACCTTTACAATCAACTACTACCCTCTGTCTCCTTCCGGCCAGCCAATTCCTAATCCAAACCTCTAATGCACCCTCAATGCCATACCTCCGTAATTTTTGCAGTAGCCTACCATGGGGTACCTTATCGAATGCCTTGCTAAAATCCATATACACCACATCTACTGCTTTACCCTCGTCCACTTCCTTGGTCACCTTCTCAAAGAACTCAATAAGGTTCGTGAGGCACGACCTGTCCTTCACAAAAACATGCTGACTAGCCTTGATCACATTATTCCTATCCAGATGTTCATAAATCCTATCCCTTACAATTCTCTCTAAGACTTTGCCCACAACAGAAGTGAGACTCACTGGCCTATAATTACTAGGGCTGTCCCTATTCCCCTTCTTGAACAAGGGGACCACATTCGCTATCCTCCAGTCTTCTGGCACTATTCCTGTAGACAACAACGACATAAAAATCAAGGTCAATGGCTCCGCTATCTCCTCCCTAGCTTCCCACAGGATCCTAGGATAAATGCCATCAGGCCCAGGGGACTTATCTATTTTCACCCTTTCCAGTATCCCCCGGACCTCTTCCCTACATACCTCAAAGCCATCCATTCTAATCACTTGTGACTCAATATTCACATCAGCAACAATGTCCTGTTCCTGAATGAATACTGACGAAAAGTATTGATTTAGTGTCTCTCCAATCTCCTCCGCCTCCACGCACAACCTCCCACTACTATCCTTGACTGGACCGATATCTACCCTAGTCATCCTTTTATTCCTGACATACCTATAGAAAGCCTTTGGGTTTTCCCTAATCCTACCAACCAAGGACTTTTCATGTCCCCTTCTCGCTGCTCTTAGCTCTCTCTTTAGATCCTTCCTGGTTACCTTATAACTCTCAATTGCCCCAGCTGAACCTTCACGCCTCATCTTTACATAGGCCACCCTCTTCCCTTTTACAAGGGATTCCAATTCCTTATTAAACCACGGCTCCCTCACAAGACCCTTTCCTCCCTGCCTGACTGGTACATACTTATCAAGGACACCCAATAGCTGCTCCTTGAACAAGCTCCACATATCATTTGTGTCCTTCCCTTGAAGCCTATTTTTCCAATCCACACATCCTAAGTCATGCCTCACCGCATCATAAATTCCCTGCCCCCAGCTATAACTCCTGCCCTGCAGCGCACACTTATCCCTCTCCATCACTAGAGTAAAAGTCACCGAGTTGTGGTCACTGTCCCTGAAGTGCTCACCCATCTCCAAGTCTAGCACCTGGCTTGGTTCATTACCTAGAACCAAGTCCAGTATGGCTTCACCTCTTGTTGGCCTGTCTATATATTGTGTCAGGAAACCCTCCTGCACACATTGGACAAACACCGACCTATCTAACGAACTCGAGCTATAGCTTTCCCAGTCAATGTGGTTCAGTTGGCAGAAAGAAGGTAAATGCAATATTTGCATTCATTTCAAGACGGCTCAAATACCAGAGCAGAGATGTATTGCTGGAGCTGTATAAGGCTCTGGTCATACCACATTTGGAATATTGTGAGCAGTTTTGGGCCCCAAATCGAAAGAAGGATATGTTGACATTTGAGAGGGTCAAGGGAGGTTTACAATAATGATCCTGAGGATGAAGGACTTGTCTTATGAGGAGGGGATGAGGACTCTGGGTCTATACATGGTGTTTAGAAGGTTGAAGGGTGATCTTATTGAAACTTACAGCATACTAAGAGCCCTGAGTAGAGTGGCCGTGGAAAAGATGATTCCACTAGTAGTAGTGGCTACGATATGAGGGCACAGCCTCAGACAGGAGTTGAGATGAGAAGGAATTTCTTCAGCCAGAGAGTGGTGAATTGGTAATACTCACTGCTGCAGAAGGCTGTGGAGAACAAACCATTCAATATATTTAAGATAGATAGATAGGTTCTCCAAACAGTGTATACCAATTGACAAGTTGTGAATAATTATTTAACAGGCATTTTGTATAACAGAATAATGAAACATTTGTAAAGACATAGTTATTGTACATAGGGAGCTCCATTAAGTTGTTGGAGGAAGGTCTTGTCTAACAAACAAATGGAATTCATGGAGAAAATTACACATGCTAGCCATTTAATTTTAGCAAGACTTCCTTTTACACTCATGTCTGGTCCACAAAAAAAGAAATAAAAATGTCTTTTTGGGTGTTTTTGAAGATAGCAAACTTGAAAAAGCAGGAAGAATTGTGAATGAAGCAAATGTAACTTTATTAGGAATGATAAAATTTAGACATCTAATGCAGCCAACTCTGAGTGATTGGTTGTCAATATTCATCTGGTTCTCTTGTGACATGTGACTACTCGGTGTGTTAATAAATAGACTTCCAGTTCCTAAAAGTAAAAATTCAGCACTTTTACAGAGAACATAACATGAACAGAGATCAATATTGGCCATTTACCAGGGTTCCACAGAAGTTGCACTCCAATGCTCACTCGTCGTCTCTCGCCTCCAGACACCCCCCGAGTCAAGTAATTCCCAACTCTAGTGTTAGCACATTGTCTTAGCCGGAGTTCTGCTATAACATCCTCTACCTGAAAGACATAAGTCAAACCTAAAATTATATATGTTGTGCTATATTAATTATGTATTTGTTCCTAATTCAACCATAAAGTCAAAATAATTATGTTAGAAAAGCAATTTGGTCTGTACAAATTAAGAAATCTATGTGTCTGTGCGTAACAAGACTTTGTCTTGAAAATCAAGCTCTAACCTGATGGGAGAATATTCCTGACACTGAACTGCCTGATAAAGACCAGATGGGAAGTCCCATAGCTTAACCCTAACTCCTATGTGGTAGTAGCTGGAGTGGAAGTTCTGATCTCATTATAGGCATAATCAGAACGGCCAATATTGGAAATGAAAAATATCCAGGCAGTGAACTGGATGTGGGATGAAGCCACACTGCGCTACCACAGAGTTGGATGTTGCCAAATCTGTCAACGGATGGCCTTGATACTAGAGCATATAAACTGGGAAAACGTTTTATTTTCAACAGTTACCTCCCTCACATTGAATACAAACATAAGTTGCATATATGATTGGGTTATTGATTACAAATGGTTTAAGACAAATATACATATTGAAAACTATTGAAGGAGTGCAGTAGTAAATAGTTTTGTTAACAGGGTTAAAAATCCCAGGCACACAAATTCATATCCTATAATGACTTTTAATAACTTGAACTTCATTTTAAAAACAAATCTAATAATTAAAAAGCTATTATCTATCAAAATAAAAACCCACGGAGTTGCTGGATTGCTGTCAAAATGCCAGAGAATCCCTTAATCACTTTCAGGAAGGTAACCAGTTGCCCTTATTCTGGGCAATCTGTTATGTTACTTCTTTCATCATTCACCCTATGTGACCATTAAATATTGAATGTTGGCTGGTTATTTGACTTTGGTGAGAATCAGAGATAAACATGATTTTGATGTCACCATATATATATATTTCCACAGTACCATGGCAACCAGAAATCTTATCTGATACTTACCCATCTTTGGGGTGGGAACACTGAGTAATGTCTCTTCATGCCTCTAATGGAAATCAATTGACAAAATACAGATGTTGTGAACCTTCCCATTCTATTTAGTCCTCAGCTGCACACCAGGCAGCATTTACACAGTTATCCATTAAGGAATTATAGTCAGAAATCAATGTGGCTAGCAGAGGGAGAGATAGAGCTATGAGGACAGGGAACGGCAGTGAGTTTGGCTCTTGATTGCTCTAACAAAGAGCTGACAATCAAATGATGGACTAATGCATTTCTTCCATGTTGTATACTTGCATAATTCTTACTCTTTTGTTTCTTTGTTCTTCTGAGAAGTGTTTTGGAAGCCGCAATTTTGCAACAAATGTTAATGTCTCTCTCACAGTGAGGTTGGGTAATAATCGGTCATCCTGTCGCACATGTGCAATACACTTTTTGACCAGCTGCCTATTAACTGGTGTTTCATTGATCAATACTTTGCCAGATTTGATTTTCCCTCCTTCATCTCTGCAGGTGATGATGTCAAGTAACGATGTCTTCCCACAACCTGTTTATTCAAAAGTTAAGAAAATTGTTTTAAGTATTGTATGAATTGGCATATTTTCAAGACCTGCTCTACAGTAACTAAATAGGTTTTCTGCATTGTTAGCCCTACCCTTGATCTTGGTCTCTTCAGTATTCCCTCAAAATGCGATGGGTATATACCACTGACAGTATCTCATGGCAAGAACCTGGAGTATTTTAATGTGTAGATACTTACGTTCAACGACGTGATGACCATCCCCTCAGTAGCCATCAAGTGAGACTTAAAACTAATTTTGTCCTCACAACTGCTGCCCTCATTTTAGATACTCTTAACATGGTAATGAAACTGTTTTTGACTTAATACATAGATGATATGTAGCATGTTTTTAAATCATTCAGTAGACTGATCAATGCTGAGTTACACCACTTCAGTTGAGGATACAATAATTGATATCATGAGTGTAAAACAACTCTCAACAAGTTTCATCAATGAACAGGAAACAAAAACATATTTATCATAACAAAGTTATAGATTATTACTAATATGAAAAGTTAAATTTAAAATCAAAGCACATATTCATGCACAAAAGGCAGACAAGGCAGACGAGACAAATAGTCTTTTCAGAAAATTAAACATCTGTGAATCAGAAACCAAACTGAAAGAGGTAGAATGAGGTCATTCTGATAACTTTTGTTTTGGATTTTGGTTAATATTATCATGTTTTTCTCCACTGTGGAAAGCTGTCTTTTTGGTAGCCGATCAGTTTGACCTAGGTCTTGGTTTGCCCTAGCATTTTATTTCCAAAATTCTGAAGTGTTATTTCTTCTCCAGTGTGACAGAGAGCAAACAAAAACTCAGTTTTCAAAGTTATTAGCTCTTGTGTAACCATTAAGTGACCACACACAATTGTACTCTTGATTTATTTTTTAAAAATCCAGACTTCCATCTTTTGGTTTATAATTTCCAAATAAAATATATGTAGTCCTTCACTCCCTCCACTCAACATATAGTGGTAGCAGTGTGGACAATCTATATGAAGTACTGCAGTAACTCATCAGGGCTCATCTGACAGCACCTTCCAAACCTGCAGCCTCTACCACCTACAAGGAAAAGGGCAGAAGATATATGGTGACACCATCATGTGCAGGTTCTCCTCCAAGCCACACACAACTCTAACTTGGAACTATATTACTGTTCCTTTACAGTCCTTGGGTCAAAAATCTGTGACTCCCTTCCTAATAGCACTGCAGAGATTCAGTAGAGTGACTCACCACCACCACCTTCTTAAAAGAACAATAATGTAGTGGCAAACAATGCTGGTCCAAAATGTGAAACCCACCTTCTGTGAAAGAATAAGTTTTAGTAAATGAAATGTTAACAAAAAAATTACATTCTTAGAAATGACTTCCAAGTCTTGCGCCCCTGTGATACAGTTGATATCAAACTTGTTCCAAAAATCAAATAAGTGACACTGTTCTGTTTTCATTTAAAACGGCATTTAAGTACTAAAATAACATACATGCACAACTTTCCAGAACTCGCATGATAAAACTCCACATGTACAGAGCAGCGATTTGCACGCATAATTGAATACATTCACGAAAGGTAATCAGAAAATTGATTGTACAATGAGAACACTAAATTTGGTCGACTTACCAGAACTTCCTATCACAGCCAGCATCTGTCCACTTCTGACTTTCAGATTTAGATTCTTCAGAGCAATTGTCTGTCCATTTGAATTGGAGTTCCAATGCCATGGCATTTGTAATTCTGCCAGCTTCTCATACCAGGGGATCTGTGCTGCAGAATTCACCTGCATTTTTGTGGGCAAGAAACTCTTATCAAAGAATTCTGAGGGAAATTGCAAAATACTTTGTTCAGAGGACTTAATTATTTTTACACAGCTCTTCAAAATTTAAAAGCACATTAGATTATCCAGGAACTCAGAATAAGTAGACTGAATAATGTGTTACTGAGTCAGGTGGATGAGGAAAATTTCAGATATGTGCCAAGTTGGCTGGTGTGAAGGCATTCTGATATACTCATTCTCAAGATTTATGGATTAGGCACAAGAAAAATAGTGCATCAACATTCTTTCTCCTGATCACTGTAATTTAACTTAAGTTGAAAAATGTATATGTTTGACACTGGATCTGACTGCAGTGGGTTTGGCTAGAACCAGGGTTGACAACACAGCTCTTTAACATTCACTTGCAATTCCCAACCTTGACAAGTTGAAATAGATTGTCATGAAAAAACCACACCCTCAATAAATATCAAGATTTGTAAGAGCCATATTTTTAGTGTGGAGATAAAAGGTTAATCATTAGGCGGCATTTTATGTGTTCATATCATTATTTTAATGAAAAACATCACCCAGTTGTAAATAAACCCCTTTTGAGGAATGAGTCATAGTATAGTAACAGACAATGCCTTTGGTTTAAGGAATAGATTTTAGGTTGCAATTTTTATGGTTTAAGATGAATTACTCTGAAAATGCTTTTGGAAGCTTTTTTTTTTCAAAATCACAAGGCTGAAGAGCTGAAAAGAATCTTTTTATTCTTCCTACTCAAGTTAAAGTTTGTAATTTAAAAGGTTTTTGCTGACAATATTATTGTTCTAAAACATTAAAAAATCCATTATAAACTTAAAACAAAAATGTATTCAGTTATATATTTTAGATTAGATTACTTACAGTGTGGAAACAGGCCCTTCGGCCCAACAAGTCCACACCGACCCGCCGAAGCTCAACCCACCCATACCCCTACCTTTACCCCTTCACCTAACACTACGGGCAAATTAGCATGGCTAATTCACCTAACCTGAACATTTTTGGATTGTGGGAGGAAACCAGAGCAACCGGAGGAAACCCACGCAGACACAGGAAGAATGTGCAAACTCCACACAGGTAGTCGCCTGAGTCAGGAATTGAACCCGGGTCTCTGGTGCTGTGAGGTAGCAGTGCTAGCCACTGTGCCACTGTACCGCCCACAAATATATATGCACGTTTTAAAAATTCAAATGTAATATATATTGATTTTTCCACTAATGAATTTATGCAAATACATGCACATAGCCTGAAGAAACAATGACAATATAACCAAAATGTAATAATTCAGAATTAGATCATTAAATACATCTATTTAATATTTAGATTATGCTTTCCACCAAAGGTAACTTGAATATGGTTTAGAAACGTCAATTTTTCATCTTGTGGCTCACAATGGTTCTAATTGTTGGCAATGATTTTAAAGTTGCCACTTCAGGTAAAGGAGGTTTTGGACCTTGGTCTAGGATATCCTGTTAGAATCACAGAGTCGTTCAGCACAATTGGACCTTTCAGTCCAATTCATCCATGCGGACCAGACATCCCAATCTGACCTAGTCCCATTTGCCATCATTTGGCCCATATCCGTCTAAACCTTTCCTATTCAGATACCCGTCCAGATGCCTTTTAAATGTTATAATTATACCAGCCTCCACCACTTCAGCTGGCAAATCGTTTCATATATGCACAACCCTATGTGTGAAAAAGTTACCCCTTAGGTCCTTTTTAAATCTTTCCCCTCTCACTTTAAATCTATGCCCTCTAGTTTTGGAATCCCCTAACCTAGGAAAAAAGTCTGGGCTACTCACTTTACCCATGCCCCTCATGATTTTATAAACATCGATATGGTCACACATTAGCCTCCACCGTTTCAGGGAAAAAAAGCCCCAGCCTAATCAACCTCTCCCCATAGCTCAAAACTCCAGTCCTGGCAACATCCTTGTACATCTCAAGTTTAACAACATCCTTCCTATAGAAGGGTGACCAGAATTGTAAGCAATATTCCAAAAGTGGCCGAACCAGTGCCTGTTTGCAACATGGCCTCCAAACTTCTATACTCAATGTTCTGACAACGGGAAAGGAAGCGTGCCAAATGCTGCCTTCTCCACCCCATTTACCTTCAATTCCACTTTCAAGGAACTATAAACCTGCATTCCTCGGTCTCTTTATTCAGAAACACTCCTCAGGGCCTGACTATTAACTGTAGGTCCTACTCTGGTTTGCCTTACCAAGCACTTCACATTTACATAAATTGAACTGCATCTGCCACCCCTCTGCCTAGTGGCCCAAGGTACCATTCTAATCAAGGTACCATTAGAGTCTGTTCTTTCAAACATCTAGTAGTTGCTTAGCTACATAAATAAAGAATTGGTAATGTACTGAGAGTACTTGTAAAGTTATTTCTTGTTTTGAAATTGTAGCATTAGAAAAGGGACTGGGTTTGGCAGAAATACTGTCTACAGCTTAACAGCTTGTCAAGTCAATCCTTAAGGCCATCCATGAACAACAATTACTGGGTAAGGTCCTGATGACCAAAACTGTCCTTCCAGAACATATCCTAGTTTGAAACTATTTATTTGGATAATTAAACGATAAAATTGGAAAACCAAAATTTCTATATTTCAATTTTACATACAATGTATGTTCAAAGGGATTGTGCTTGAATTGTGACACGAGACAATGCTAAAAATACCGAACTCATATTCTCCAGAATCATAATCTATTTACAGTACACAATCTTGTAATTTTTTAAAAATCCACTATATATTAAAATTGTTCTATTTGCAATTGGATTGAAAATTCGAATGATCAGGCTCTGTGATAAAATACTGTAAAAAAGTACTAGTTACATCTGTAGGTGATATTGTGATAGCTATTTATAATGTTGAAATTGATGACATGTAACAATAGTGGTAAAATCATTCATGGGTGCTGTCCTAGCATTTGGGCTAAAGGCTTAGAATGCAGTTCCACAGCAATGCCACTTGGTGCCAGCACAAGAACTTGTCAGATGTCATCGGCTCTTTTCAATGCAAGGACAAATGTTTTAATTTCTGTTTAAAAAAAAATCTGTAATGCTTAAAAAAAAACTAAGAGAACACGGACATTGGTGGATTTTAACAAAAAGTTTGATGGGACAAGGACACAACCATAAAGGATAATCTTCTGAGTCAAGCCTCCTTTTGAGTTCAGCCCAGTTCAAGGTTGCTGGTGGGGCAGCCTTGCTCGGGTAGGCTTGTTGACTAAGTCAGGTTTCACATTAACACTATCAAACGTTTGACAAAAAGTCAAACTGTATGTGACCAAGATGTATCATGAGATGATC